>NW_026640522.1:0-600000 GCF_028554395.1 Pezoporus wallicus
GCTGCCGGAGCCTTCCCTGTGTGCGGTGCGGGGACTTCGGGGCTTCGCCCCTTCCCGCACTGCTGGGCTGTGGCTGGCTCGTCCTCACTGACCGGGAATTTACCCGGCGGCCTCGGAAAAACCCTCCCGGTCAAAGCCGGGCATAACCGGGCGGTGGCAGGGGCCGCGGCGGCAGTGCCGAAGGGCAACGGGCCGAGCCGGTGGCTGGAACCGCGGGGCCATGCAGGCGCCCGTCGAGGAGCGGTTCCCCAGGGCGGGCGGCTCCAGCGGGGCTGAGGCACATCCCGGCGCAAGAGGCAGCACCGGGAAGGCACCCGGCAGCTGCTCGCGGACGTGCGCGCTGCGCATCCCCGCAGGTCGCAACGTCCGAGTTCCCCGCACAATTGCGCGCCTCCGGGGAAGCGGCCGCTCTGCTGAAGCTCTCGTCTGGGTGATGCAGCTCGGCGAGGGAAAAGCCTCTTCTGCGCCTCCTCACCACCCGTGTCCCGGGCAGGACAATCGTCGTGCCGGTGCCATGGCGGAGAGCGACTGGGACACGGTCACGGTGCTGCGCAAGAAGGGGCCTAGCGCGGCCCAGGCCAAGTCCAAGCAGGTCAGCGGGCGGCGGCGGAGCGGCCCCGGCCGAAGCCGAAGCCGGGGCCCGCGTACGCCGGCGGCCAGACCCGGGCGAGCCGGCGGCCGGGGCCCGGCTGCCGCGCAGGGGATGGCTCCGGCGGCGGAGCGCTCACCGCGGCCCCTCTCCTCTCCTGTCCGCAGGCGATCCTGGCGGCCCAGCGGCGCGGGGAGGACGTGGAGACCTCCAAGAAGTGTGGGTATAGCGCGGGTGGCTCTGCAGCGCGGAGTGGGGAGCCCGGCCCGGGTGGGGGCCGGCTCCGCAGCGGGAGCTCAGGCGGTGCCGGAGGCTCCTGCAGCGGGGGACGGATGTAGCACCCCGGCTGAGCCAGAGCTCATCTTCACTGGATGAGGATGGGGCCGTGCAGCCCCGCGCCCTGCCACGGGCAATGCTCCCTGCAGCCAGGGCTGAGGTTCTGGTTGTCCGGAGCTGAGCACAGATCTTGGGGGACCTCATGAACTTCAAACTCCCAATTTCTGCAGCTGATCTCTCGTGTTGATGACGCGTGCCCGGGGGTTTAGCCGCTAGCATTTCTGTGGCATTGCTCTTTAAAACTACCCCGTTTCCTCTGGTGTAAATTCTTAGGTTCTCTCGCCATAGGGATGAGATCAGGGTGGTGGGAAATACTCGTCAAAGGAGGTTTAGTCAGTTTCATCAAGAGACTGAACATCAGAGACTAATGTGGGAGAAAAGATTCAGACTGCGATGAGGCAAACCAGACAGCATGTTTTGAGCCTCAGGCATTCAGCAGAGCCAAGTACAGTTATTTACTTATAAAAGGCATCAGAAAATTGATTAAAAGCTTACTCTTTGTGCTGCCTTAATACCTGAGGAAACCCTGCTCAAGTTCAGGTGTTACCCCCCCACACGTTGTAGCACAAACGTGTGTCTGGATCAAAGCTGAATGATAAATGTCCAAGCCATAGCAAGATCTTGCCTGTCTGGAGTGAAGTTCAGATGGGAAATGGAGAAAGGGGTGGGCTCTGCGTGGCTGTGTTTAGACACTAGCATTAACAGGATTAAGATAACGTGTTCTCTGATGGGCGGGATCTGTGCTGATGTTGGCACATTGAAATCTTGAAAGCTCCCTGGGATGCTGAGCAGCTGAGAGCTTAGAAAAAGCACCTTGATACCGTTGGGCACAGCACTGAACCTTGTTTTGTTTGTCCTTGGTTTGTTTTGGTTTGGTTTGTTCTTGCTTTGGGTGATAGGGGCAGCAGGCCAGAACAAACAACACTTCATTACAAAGAACACAGCCAAGCTCGATCGGGAGACAGAAGAGCTGCACCATGACAGAGTTCCCCTGGAGGTGGGCAAAGTGATCCAGCAAGGCCGGCAGAGCAAGGGCATGACCCAGAAGGATTTGGCCACCGTGAGTACAGCCCCTGCTCCCAGTCTCCCCACACAGCTTTAACGGAAGGTGGATGCTCTTCCTGTCTCCTCGTGGGCAGCTGCCAGGGAGTGGTGTCATGAGCAGGAAGTTTGAACGTGGCATCTCTGGTGGCTGCTCTCCAGGCAGGGTTATTTACCTGGGGAATGGTTATGGGGTTGTGCAGCCCTTGAACACTGCTTGCAGACGGATTGTTGCTGCGGCTGGTGAGCTGGGAGGAGGCTGTTTTGCCCTTCTCCCATCATCTCAGCAGTGACTTGAGGTTTTATTGGTACCATCTGGGCCTGACACAGCATTCGGAAACCCACTGCTGTCTTAAGGAGCAGCACTGTGGAGTGTGCCTGCTCCTCCTGGGAGGTTGAGGGAAGCAGCAGCCTGTCCAGGATGGGTGTCACCATTGCTGTGAGACCCAAATAGGGGAGGGAGGTGATAGTGGTGGTGGAGTGAGCCTAGTAGTGCTTTGTCTTCTGATCCTGGCATAATTCAAGGCTGTTGTTATGTGTGTGAGCAGCATGGGGCTGTGCTGAGGGGTTCAGTGTCAAGAGCCAGTGTTTGAGACTCAGCCTGTTGTTGTAGAAAATCAATGAAAAGCCGCAAGTTATCGCTGACTACGAGTCGGGACGAGCCATCCCCAACAACCAGGTCATGGGCAAGATCGAGAGAGCCATCCGTAAGTGGAGAAGGGAAACAAAATACATGACACAGATTCAGTGCCTAAGAGGGGTGCTCTGGTCTAAGTTATTTCCATGTTCCACGTCAGGAGCAGTCACTCACTGCTGGTTACTGTGGGTGCAGCTTTCTTCTACAAAACCTGGGTCTGCTGCCTGAAACCAGAACTTGGAGCTCTTGTTCTTTGTTCATCTGCATGTGCGGGGTTATTCCCTGGGGGCCCCCCCTGTTTGCTTTCCCCTGAAAATCAGAGAGATACTGAGACCCATGAAGGCCTGATGATACTTGGGAAAGTGTCTTGCAGCCAGTAGTGTTGATGTTGCTCTCTCAGGCCAATTCAGATACTGTATTCTAGGAAGAAAATGCACAAGCAAGAGTTGGAGCTTTCTGAAACTAGTCTGGTGCTTCTAGAATCTAAAGTAGGATTCTCCCTCCCTCTGGGTCCCCCGCACTTGTTCTCTTCCATATAGCAAACATGAGGACATAAAGTTATCGGGTGATTGATGGAGTGCTGATGGCAGCTGATGGTGGTCATCTCCTTTGTCTTGTTCCAGGCCTTAAACTGCGTGGGAAGGATATTGGAAAACCGCTGGAAACTGGCCCCAAAGGGAAATGACAACAAAGCCTCGAAATCAGTTTGTTCAGACTGATCTCGTCTGGCTGGTTGTCTTTAACCACCAGAAGCTCTCTTCATCTTGCCAAGCTGAACAAGAGGGTTTCAGACATGCTTCGGGGGGGAAATCTGCCGAATCTGTACCTGCTGTAAAAAAGCAACCTTAAAGAAGCAATTCTCCTGATTGTGTTTTTCCTTCCTCCTTTCCAGAGATTGAGGAACTAAACCCCCCCAAATACAGCATCTGATTTGCCAGAACCCATGTGCGTCTTGGTGTTTAGAGCTAATGTTAAGGCACTTGGGGTGGTCTGAAATGCAACCACTTAATTGGAACAATATGGGGGTGGGTGTGATATCTTATATATAAATAATGTGGGAGAGTTGGGGCTTGCCCAGTGTCTGCATTTGAAGTGACGCCTCTGTCACTGCATCGCAATGACATTTCTGTTTGTTCTTTCCAGCCTGTTTTAAAGAGATCTATAATAAAGTTTGATACCCTTCAGTTGCACAGGGCAGTTGCTGCGTGTTTACCAGCTCATAGTAAATTTGGGTTGGGTGTGACTGGAGCTGCAGCACCCTCTTCTTCCTGGAAGTGTAATTAATGGGAATACCTGGAGAGTGTGGGGAGCAGGTGGAGCTGTCACAGCTTCCCCTCCCTGCTGGGGAGGACTGCAGCTCTGGCTCACAGCCCACGGATGAAATCAATTCTGTGGTTTGATCTGGTGCAGAGGTGAGTGGAGTCGAGTTCTGCAGCGTGTGGCAGATGTGGAGATGCTCAGTTGGGCACTGTAGGAGGTCTGAACCCTCCCTACCTCTCCCCTCCCTTCCCCAGCTCCCAGCAGCCCAGCTTGTTGGGAGCTTCTTCCTGTAGGGCACTGCTGGGGCAGGACAGTGATAGTAGGAATGCTGCTTGATGTGCTGTGGCAAAACCTAAGTGGGACAGAGCTGAAGGGTGAGGGGATGAACAGGCTTTGGTCACAGACTGGGGAAGCAGCATGCCCCAGTCCCCTCTGGACAAGCTCTGGGACTGAGGTGAGCAGGATCCCCAATGGGCTGAACCAGTCTGGGAGCTGTTGTATGTCAGTGGCAGGTCTGGCTGTGAGCTGCTCAGAGCTTGTGCAGGATTAAATACAGTTCTGAAAGCTGGGGCAGGAAGAAAGGAGTCCTGCATGCAGGAGCCTGGGTGAGAGGTGAGCACCCACAAGGAGGGTCAGGGCTGCCCTCGGGTATGCTGTGTGGTGCCCTGGTGTTGCTCCCTGCCCCCCTTGGCCACCCTCCCTAAACTTCCAACACCAGCAGAAGTAGCTCGCTGCCCTGGGAGCTCTTGGGTGTGGGAAGGGGCTTGTTCCCCAGGCAGCCCCCCCGATCTGCACAGCCCTGGCCTGGCTGGGGCTGTGCACTTTGTCCTTCTATGGCTCATCTAAGGGTGGCCCCTGCAAGGAGCTCCTGGTGGCAGCACCCACCAAAGCATGGGCACATCACCACGTCTTGGCACAGAAAGTTCCTGTTACAAAAGACAATGTTTTGGAGGTGTGGAGGCAGCGGCAGGTCCCTGCATGGGGCTGGCACCCCGGGGTGGGCGCCCACAGCCAGCACCTGCTGCAGGATGCTGAAAGCTGGAGGCGGCTGCTGGAGTGTGAGGTGCTGTGGGAAGGATGCTCTGCAGTAGGCAACGACTGCTGCTGGCTCATGATTTCAATTGTCATCCCCTTCTTTTGGCATGGGAGCTATAATGACCTTGTCCTGTCGAGAAAGGAGAAGGGAATCAGTTTACAACCAGCTCATTAGAAATGCAAGGACTTCCTCCAGGCTGCAAGAGAACCTGCTTGCCAGCCCCCGTGGCCCCAGCAGAGGAACCAACCCCCCCACCCCACCCCAGGGGGTCTCCAAGCTTGTTGTGGGGTCCGTCCTGGGGCTGGTGGCTCTGCTGTGGACTACATAGCACCAAATCAAACTGCAGCTCAAGCTGCTCTCAGGGTCTGAGCTGCTGGCTTGAAGAGGATGAGCCATGCCTGTAGGACCTGCTCCCTGCAGGGCCCGGGCACGAAGCGCAGCCTCAGCTCTTCCTGCAGCAGCTGCCTGGCGGCGGCAGCACCGCTTCTGGCTCAGCCCCGGAGCTCCGGTCTCTCCTCTGCCGCGAGCAGACAAGGCAGAGCCCTTTGCACCCCCGCCGTGCGGGCTGAGCGCAGGCTCGGGGAGGGGGAGCGGCACCAGGGGAGCTTTTGGCGAGGTTGGGACAAGCGGGAAATCCCCCCCAGCGCTCACGTCTCGGAAGGTGATGTTGTCGAAGCCCTGGGGGGAGCTGCCCTCCGCCGGCGGCGCGCTCGGCAGCCCGCGCCGCTTCACCCAGCACCAGCCCCCGGCAGCCGCCAGCGCCACGATGATGATGGCCAAGAGGACACCGACCACCGCCTCTGCCACAAAGCTGCCGGGGGAGCGCTCTGCAAGGGGAGGAGATGCTGCCGGGAGAGCTGGCTCCTGCCCCAGCCAGAGCGCAGCGCCCCGAGCAGCGCCGGGTGCACCTTCACAGCCACAGTCATCCCCACACCTTGCCCTGGCAGCTCCGGGCTGGAATGGCAGCTCGCCCCGGCGCTGTAAGCGATGTCATCCAGTGCCACCGTCCCCTCCATCGGCCACCTCCGTGTGGTCACCTCAAAGATGATCTGCGGGAGAAGGTGGAGCCTGGGGGGGCTGCTGCATGGGGAGGGGGCACATACACCCTATACGGCACCCTGCACCCCCCGCAGCACCCTGCACCACATACGACACCCTGCACCCCCTCTGCTACCCTGCACCGCACACAGCACCCTGCACCCCATATGGCACCCTGCACCGCACACAGCGCCCTGCACCCCATATGGCACCCTGCACCGCACCACACACAGCACCCTGCACCCCATATGATACCCTGCACCGCACACACCACCCTGCACCCCATATGGCACCCTGCACCACACACAGCACCCTGCACCCCATATGGCACCCTGCACCGCACACACCACCCTGCACCCCATATGGCACCCTGCACTCCATATGGCACCCTGCACCGCACACGGCACCCTGCATCCCGGGCGTCCCCCCTCACCTGGAAGGCGCTGGGGCTCCGCACCGGCACCGCACTGCTCTGCCAGCCCCGGCCCCGGTGCCCTGCTGCACTCCACAGCGTGCGCTGCCCCGCCGCGCTCTGCAGCACCACCCGCAGCTCCCCGCAGGCTGCAGCGAAGGGAACAGGGGTCCCTGTATCAATCCACAGCCTCCGAGAGCCGCTGGGCTTCCCACACTGTGGCATCTTCCACTGGGTTGGCAGTACCCGGTGGGAATGGGCATCCCCACAGGTCGACCAGAGCTGAACCAGAGTGTCCATGGTCATCAAATCATGGAATGGTTTGGGTTGAAGGGACCTTAAAGCTCCTCCAGTTCCAACCCCCTGCCATGGGCAGGGACACCTTCCACTAGAGCAGCTTGCTCCAAGCCCCTGTGTCCAGCCTGGCCTTGAACACTGCCAGGGATGGGGCAGCCACAGCTTCTCTGGGCACCCTGTGCCAGCGCCTCAGCACCCTCACAGGGAAGAGCTTCTGCCTAAGAGCTCATCCCCGTCTCCCCTATTTCAGTTTGAACCCATCAGCCCTTGTCCTATCACTACAGTCCCTGATGAAGAGTCCCTCTTCAGCATCCTTGTAGCCCTCTTCAGATACTGCTCTGAGGAAGCTGCTCTGAGGTCTCCACGCAGCTTCTCCTCTCCAGGCTGAACAGCCCCAGTGTTCTCAGACTGGTCCCATGGATGGGACAGTGTTTGCAGTCCCTGGCCAAGCCCCCTGCTCTCATCTGGGCTCAGGACATCCTCCCCAGAGGCAGCGGCTCCTGCCTGTGCTTACAGAGGTGCTCTGGGATGTCCATGTGGTACCAGAACCGCAGGCAGGAGTCGGCAGCAGCAGACAGATACTGGCTCTCCAGCAGGGCAGTGGTGCCCCCCTGGCCCAGCACACTGGTGTCGAAGTGCACGTAGTGACCTGGATGGCAGGGACAGAGCGCAGGGCGTCCCCCAGTGCTACAGCCCCACCACGTGTCCCCCTCAAAGTGCTCAGGACAATGCCCAGAGGTTTGCACCCCCCAGCCCCACTCCATGCTGTGCTTGGTACTGAAGGGAGCCAAGAGAGGACATGGATGCTCTGGAGCCAGACCCCCTTGACATACTGGGGGGACATTCAGGGGTGACCCCATCCATCCCCAGCTCCTCTTCCTCACTCCAGCCATAGCAGCGTGCCCCAGGAGGAAGCGTGTCTCCTACCATTCCTTGTGCCCAGGGTGTGATCCTGCTCGGGGCCAGGGTACTTGGTGAGGGGGACCCCACTCTTCCAGCCCCAGGCAAAGCTGTGCAGGTGGGGGTTCGTGGGGCTGCTCCAGCCACACATGTCCTGCTCGAAGTCACAGGATGCTGGGAGGGAAGGGGGGACTGTGATGCACCCACTGCATGGAGGGAGACAGCAGCCAGGGGGGGAAACCCAAGACCCATCCCCATGGCTGCGTGCCCCCATGGGTGCCCCATGCCCCTCTCACCTGGCTCTGGGCAGGCTCCGTCCGACACGTGCAGGTCATCCAGAGCAATGTACCCATGGTCACCCCCAGCTCCCACCGCCTCGAACATCACCTGCAGGTGGGCAGGGGTGCAGGGGGGCAGAGGGCTGCCACGTGTCCCCTGTCCCCCTCCCTGCCGCAGGTGCCCAGTGCCCTGCCCCATCTCACCTGCCAGTCCCCATCTGCCTCCACAGTGGCATGGCCGCGGTGCCAGGTATCCCCTTCTGCACTGCTCACCGCCAGCACCCTCCTCCGCACCCCGCTCTGCTCCACAAACACCCTGAGGGAGCCTGCACCAGGGCACCCACCATGAGGCAGGGTCTGTGTGGGACCCCCCCATCCTGAGGTGCCCCCAGGGTCCTGGTGCTCACCTGGAGTGCTGGTGCTCAGCTGGTACCAGAAGGCCAGGCACTGGGCAGGCGCCGAGGGCTGATAGGGCTGGGAGGTGAGGGCAGCTGTGTGCCCTGTGGGCAGGGAGTCCCTGCCCGTGCTCACCACCAGGTAATGGCCTGTGGGAGAGAAGCCCCCCAGCTGTGACCCTCCAACTGGCCCCAGGGACCACTGGGGATGGGGATCTCCCCTGGCCTGGGGAGCCCCATCCAGAATCCCAGCATCATTAGGGTCCCTATGCAGATCAGCCAGTGCAACCCCCTGCCAGGGCAGGGCCACCCAGGGCAGGTCACACAGGAACGTGTCCATGATGGGTTTGGGATGTCTCCAGAGAGGGAGACTCCACAACCCCCCTGGCCAGCCTGTGCCAGGGCTCTGCCACCCTCAAAGGAGAGTTCTTCCTCATGTTGAGGTGACACATGTTGTGTGTTAGTTTATGGTCATCGCTCCTCATCCTGTCACTGGGCACCACCGGAAAGAGTGGCACCATCCTGCTGGCACCCATCTTTGAAATACTGATCTGCATTGATGGGATCCCCTCTCAGTCTGCTCTTCTCCAGACTAAGGAGGCCCAGCTCCCACAGTCTTCTCATCAGAGAGATGCTCCAAACCCCTGATCATCCTTGTTGGTCTCTGCTGGACCCTCTGCAATAGCTTCTTCTCTGTCTTGTACTGAGGAGCCCACTAATTCCCTCTGCACATCCGGGGCAGGAAGGACACGAGGCAGATAAGCAGGGTAGGAAAGGCACAGGGCAGGCAGAGACAAGGGCAGGCAGTGCGCTCAGAGCAGGCAAGGGAGGGCAGGCAGGGCGCTAAGGGCAGGCAGGGTGCTCAGGGCAGGCAGGGCACTCAGGACTGGCAGGGTGCTCAGGGCTGGCAGGGTGCTCAGAGCAGGCAAGGGTGCTCAGGGCAGGCAGGGAGGGCAGGCAGGGCGCTCAGGGCAGGCAGGGTGCTCAGGGCTGGCAGGGTGCTCAGGGCAGGCAGGGCGCTCAGGGCAGGCAGGGTGCTCAGGGCAGGCAGGGTGCTCAGGGCAGGCAGGGTGCTCAGCGCAGGCAGCAGGGCTCCCCAGGAAGCCGTGGTGCCAGTACCTGCTGCAGTGCCTGTGGTGTGGTCGGCCGGGGGCCCAGCAGTGATGCCGGTGCTGTTGCTCTGCCGCAGCCACCCCTGCTGCCCGCTGCCCACCAGCCCACAGGCATCTGCCTCGAAGGAGCAGGAGAGCTCGGCCCCGCAGGCTCCCTCCGTCAGGGTCAGGTCATCCAGCGCCATGTCCCCAAGGAACCCATCCCGCAGGGCCTCAAATGCCACCTGCATCAAGACAGCCTCATCAGATGGACTGACCCCAACACAGCCCCGTCAGATGGACTGACCCCAACACAGCCCCATCAGATGGACTGACCCCAACACAGCCCCGTCAGATGGACTGACCCCAACACAGCCCCATCAGATGGACTGACCCCAACACAGCCCCGTCAGATGGACTGACCCCAACACAGCCCCATCAGATGGACTGACCCCAACACAGCCCCATCAGATGGACTGCACCCTACCAGAACCCAGCTGCATGGGGGTGCCCAGTGCTCACCCAGTACCGATGCTGGCCCGTAGCAGGCAGTGTGGCCCGTCCCCGGTGCCAGACACTGCCCTGGGTGCCCCGCTGGGTCCAGAGCACTGTCTCCTCTGCTCCCTCCAGCCGCAGCTTGAGGTTCAGGGTGCCTGTGACAAGGAGAGAATGGAGCCGCCATCCTGAGCCTGCAGGGACCCGGCTGTCCCCGGGGAGGAGGCTGCATACCGATCTGCGCGCCAGCCAGGCGGTACCAGAAGGACAGGCAGCGCGTGGTGGCAGCGGGCTCCTGCAGGTAGGTGATGAGCTGCGCCCGCTGCCCACGGCTCCACAGCGCAGAGGGGTCCGCGACCAGGAAGTAGCCTGAGTGTCCGGGACAGCCAGGGTGGAGTGGACATGGACACGGGTGCTCAGAGCTGCACCAGCATCACCTGTGCCCTCAACCTGGATTCGGGTGTCCTCAGGCTGCCCCTGGTTGGTCTCACCCCACGGGCACATCCCAGCACTGGGGACAGGAGGCTGTGGGTGCCCTGGGCTGCCTGGGGCCCCTGGGAAAGGAGCCAGCCCCTTACCTGAGCCTGTGGTATGATCGGAGCCCTGTCCCTGCCCTGTGCCACGGACCCACTTGAAGTCACTGGACTGATCCTGGTACCAGCCACACATGTCCTTCTCAAAGTTGCAGGACAGCTCTAGCCAGAGAGAGATGAGGGAGCAGGGACAGGGCACCCCAAAAACAAACAGGTCCTCCCAGTGTCCCCTTCCTTCTGCCTGCCTGCCCCCTCCCCAGATTCACCCCATGCAGGTGTCTAGGAACAGGATGTGTTCAGCCCTACCCCAGAGCCTCTGCACTGTGATGCTGTCCCTAGGTTGAGGGCAGGGTTACAGTACCAGGCAGCCCCCATGGGCTGGGGGTCCCCTCCTGCCTTCAGCTGCCCTCCCTGCCAACTTGCCCATGGCCATACCCGTGGCCGCTGGTGGCACCATGTCAGGGTGGCACTGCACGAATGTCACGTTATCCACGGCAGCGCTTGCCGAGTCCTGCAGATCCACCAGTGCCAGCAGCTCAACCTGGGGGCAGTGTGACAGCGGCAATGAGCCCCGGGTGCCTGGCACTGCCCCGCTGCAGCCGACCGCGCTGGTCCCTGAGCTCCGGGAGCACCTGGAAGGGTCGGCTCCTCTCTCCCAGCAGGACATGGATGTGTCCCTCGGCTGTGCCGCCCTGTCCCTCAGTGTGCCAGGCCACATGGGAGGTGCCAGTGGTGTGATCCGCGACGCTGACAGCGAGGAAGCCTGGCATGAGAGGTGACGCTGAGTCTGTGGGCACCAGCCGCACCCCCACCAGAGCCCCCCATAGCCCCAGCAGCCTGCAGCCCACCGACATGGGGGACTGGGACACCATGGCTCCAGGGCTGTGTGATGGGGCAGAGCAGGGCTGAGCAGCAGCCAAGTCAGGAAGGGGCAGGGGGATCTGCCTGGTGCCGTGAGGGCAGGGAGCAGGAACGGTGCAGGCCGGGCCCCCCCAGGGCAGGCAGGGGGTTACCTTGTGGGCTGCTGTGGATGTGGTAGCTCATCTCTATGGCACAGGCAGGGCCAGAGGGGCCCAGCAGAGGCGTGCGGGCCTTGGCAGCAGCCACCATTTGTCCTTCTCCTGTCTGGACGGCCAGGAAAGCCCCTGGGGATGGAAACACCCTGAGAGGCTGGGACACCGCCGGCAGCACCCACCACGCACCCTGCCCACCATCACCTCCACCCGTGCAGGGTGGGAGCGGGGGGGCCCTGCACCCTGGGGTCCAGAGCTCCATCTCAGTGGAGGAGCAGCCTCACCTGCGAGCGCGGTGCCGGCGGGCTGGGGCTCGGTGACGCTCTGCAGCCCCCAGCGCAGCCGCCCCACGCTGACGTCGTGCCAGCCCCCGGGCCCCGCCTCGAAGGTGGTTGCCCCTGCAAGAGCCCAGGCTCAGCCCCGCACAGCGCCCGCATCGCGCAGTGCCCCGGGGCCGCCGCTCACCGCAGCGCGCCTCGTCCGAGCCGTCGGCGCAGGTCGCCGCGAAGTCGCAGCCCAGCTCCGCCGCGATGCACTCGCCACTGCCACACGCCAGCTCCGCGGCCCCGCACGGACCGGCTCCCCCCAGGCTCGGCAGCGCGGTCGAGGGCTGCTCTGGTGGAGAAACCCCCCGGGATGGGAGCAGCGGTGAGAGCAGCGGCAGCGCCGCCCCGCCGGGCTCCCCATTCCCCACCCCTGCCCTGCTGGAGACGGGGCGGGCAGGAGGACTTGGCACGGGAGAGGGGGCGTCAGAGCCGCAGGACAAGGGCACCAAGCTGTGGGACCTGTGACAAGCGATTGCCACCGCAGACCCCGCCGTCTGTCCCGTAGGGATGGTGCCGTGGGCACAAGGCACTCAGGGACATGGCCTGTGCCAGAGCGGGACGGGAGACCCTCAGGCTCACCTGGCTCCTGCACACAGCCCGGGGACAGGATCAGGTCATCAATAGCCACGGTCCCTGAGCTGCCAGCCACCCCCTCGATCAGCACCTGCAGAGAAGTACCACGCCACCACCGTCACCATAGGGTCTGACACTGCATGGAGGGGCTTGGAGATGGCACTGAGTACAGGGTGACAGAGGGGAGCTGTGGGACAGGGGGGACCCCACTCATGTGACTGGCCAACTGTGCTTCCTCCAAGAATGGGCTCAGTAGGGTGAGGCTGAGGCTGAAAGGGCTGGCAGGGCTGCGGTGGGCCTGGGAACATGGTGCTGCCCACGCACATCACCATGGCCTGTGTTTGCCCAGGGGTACTGTTAGGGTGCCATCGGGGTGCCCTCTAGGGCCATCTTGGAGAGGGTTGGGTTGTGTGTGTAGCCATAGGGGACAGCAGACAGGAAGCATGAAGGCATGGGGTAACATGGGAAGGATGCAGACGCCCCCTCCAGTGGGGTGGTCCCTGGGCTGGGGGGGCTGGTAGGGGGTTTGGACATGTGAGCACAAGGACACAAGGGTGGCAAACCGAGGCTCAGCTCTGGTGCCCAGTTCCCAGTTCAACCCTGGTCCTATAGGTGTGTACTGGGGGTGTCTGTGCACCCCACTGAACAGGCACCTGCCCACCTTGAAGCTGCCCATCACGTTGAAATCCACTCTCTCCCGGACCCAGAGGCTGCCCAGGTCCCCTGTCCTCTCCCTCACCAGGTGCTTGGTGAAGTTGGTCACGTAGGAGATGCTGAGGCTGCCGGTGGCTGAGCCATGGAGGTGACAGTATAGCACGAGCTGGGGATAGGGAGGGGATGAGCAAACCCCAGCACCCCAGGGTAGGAGCAGCCTACTGCACCTGCAGCGCAGCCAGGGGATACTCTCAAAGGTGGGGCTGGAGGAGCTCGGAGCTGGCAAAAGGCACCAGAGATGCCACCAAACCACCCCCAAATCCTGCTGTCCCTCCAAACAACCCCCAAATCTCTCCATCCATCACAAGGGAAGGGTCAACCGCAGCCCAGCCCCATGTGCTGCGGTGTGGAGTTTCAGGGGTGACTCACAGAGCAGGAGTTGGTGGCCTGGAGAGTGGCACTGCTGAGCCGTGCTGTGCCACCAGCGCTGCCGACGTGGAGGAAGAACCCTGCAGGAGATGCCGGGAAGGGGCTGGTGGCACCATGGGCATGCAAGATGCTCTTTTCCTGGCACAGCCTTAAGCTGGGCCCAGGAATGTGCCAGTGATGCCCCATGGATCCGAGGTGGGGCTCCCCTGGGGTGCTGGTGCACAGGTACCTGCCCTGCTGTTACTGCTGTGGTCCCGGCTGGGGAAGCCATGCGCAGTGCCCAGGTTCAGGCTCGTGTTCCTCTCCCACACCGACTGCCCGGCCTCTGCCTCCCAACTGCAGAGGTTCTGCTCGAAGGAGCAGAGCTCAAAGGATGCTGTGGGCAGGGAGAGGGAGCAGTGACCCAGGGGTAGGGTCCCAGCCTTCCCCACAACAGGGGGGTCCCTGCAATGGGCCGGGCTTATGCCACCCTTCCAGAAAGCTCTTGGGGTGCCCTGCACAGCCACAGGGCAGAGCTGGGGTGACCCTGACAGCCCCACCGCCCAGCTTTGCCCCATCAGCGCAGACCCACAGCCCATCTGTGTGGCTGGGGGGGGCGGTGGGCAGGACCCCTCTCTGGGGCCAGCCATGCTCACTGCATTGCGTTGGATCCTCATCCGAGCCATCCCCGCAGTCATCAGTGCCATCGCAGAAGCGGCGCTGTGCCACGCAGGAGCCACGGCTGCAGCGGCTCTCCTCCGCCCCACAGACCTGCTGCCCCAGTTCTGGGGGGGTGGGACACTGTCAGCAGGTGGCTGGACCCACAGGGACCCCTGCACATCCTGGGCTCCCCCATATTCCTCCCTGGGGTTACTTGAGGAACAGACTTTGCTGCCCAGCCCTTGCCCTGGCCTGGACAAGGTAGCCCCTAGACACAGAGGAGCACCCAAACCAAAGACCAAACCAATTCCCAGCTCACGTCTCATCCCAGCAGATGTGGGACTCACCCTGCAAGCCACAGTTCCTGAAGATGATGTCATCAAGTGCCAGCTCTGCCCCACACATGGGTGGTTGTGTCAGGGAGAAGATGAGCTGCCGATGGGAGGATGGGGATGGCACAAGCAGAGCATCAGCCTGAGCTGCCCAGGTGTCCTCAGCTGCCAGGGCATCACCCGGCTCCGCCAGCCCAGCCCCCAGGGCCAGACACTGCCCTGTCTCACCTGGAACTCCCCCGTCACTCGGCCTGGGTACGCAATCAGCTGGTGCCAGCCCTCGCCTCCATGCCCTGGGCTCTGCCACAGCTCCACCACCTCGTCCCCGTGTGCCATGGCCAGGCGCAGCACCGGCCGCTCTGTCTGGTCGAGCACTGTGGGGATGCCCAGGATGTGGTTATGGGCATCCTGGGGTACCCCTGGGGACAAACAGCCCTGCCAGCTCTGGGGACCATATCTGGGACCCCTACATCCTGTCAGCTCTGCTTGTGGAGCATAGAGATGAGCAGGAAGGCAAGGACCCATCTCGAGGTGCTGGGGGCTCTGTCCCTGCCATGGGGGCAGATAGCCCCATCCCTCCCCACCGCCCCCATCATAGCTTCCCTGTGCCTGGTGCACTGAGACCTGGCTGTGTCCACCAAGGAGCCCTCACCGTTGCCTGAGATGTGGTACCAGGCCCTGATCTCGCACGTGACGGCTGCTTCCCGCATCACGGGTGACCTGAGCCAGGCAGTGGCTGTGGTCTTTGCCGGGGGGGACACAGTCAACATGAACCACCCTGGGGACGGCAGAGTGCAGAGCAGCGGCTGTAGCCCCATGGGATGGCACCGGAGCCGTGGCTGGCGCTGCTCCTGCCCACCATGGGTCTACTGCAACCCCTGCACCCTACAGGGATGGGTGTCTCGACACCCCTGGCTTCAGGACACCCATGGCCCTGTGGTGCGGTGCTGTGAGTGCCTGGAGCCCGCTCAGCACCCAAGCAGCTCCTGCTTACCCAGGTCGGTGCCCAGGGTGTGATCCGAGTGAGGCCCCGTGCCCCACGTGGCCAGGCTGGCGTGGTTCCGCACCCATCTGTACGCTGAGGTGCTCACATCCTGCCAGCCACAGTCGCCGTCCTCGAAGTCACAGGTAAAGGAGGTGCCCAGCACCGCTGAGCCATGCAGGTACCCTGGGGCAGGCAGATGGGGCTTCAGGGCAGCGCTGGGGCCATCCTGGGTCCTGCACCCAACCCATGGACCTGCACCCACCCCATGGACCTGAATCCACCCCACGGACCTGCACCCACCCCATGGACCTGAATCCACCCCACGGACCTGCACCCACCCCATGGACCTGAATCCACCCCATGGACCTGCACCCACCCCATGGACCTGCATCCACCCCATGGACCTGCATCCACCCCATGGACCTGCATCCACCCCGCGGTCCTGCACCCACAGCGCCCCCGCTCCATCTCCCGGAGCGGGGCAGGGGCTGGGGGGGGCACCCACCGCACTGGTTCTCGTCGGAGCAGCTGCCGCAGTCGCAGATGAAGTTGCAGAGCTCCTCGGCCGCGCTGCCGCAGCTGCGGGCACTGCTGGAGCCGCCGGGGGGCACGAAGCCGGCTGTGGGAGAGACAACGGCACTGCACAGGGCAGACAGAGGCAGCAGCGGTGCCAGCACACGGGCCCTGCAGGGGACACGGGGCTCCCAGCCTGGGACCGTGCTGGGGAACGCTGAGCTCCCAGTGGCTCCATTGGACAGGAACCCACCAGCGCCCCACAGCTCCACATCTGCTCTGCCGTATCCCACTGCCAGCCCTGCTCCCGCACACCCCGGGTGCCGCTGACCCTCCAGCCCGGCATATCCCACCCCGTATCCCGGCATATTCTGTTTCGGGAAGAACAGGAAATCTGGGCACTTTCTGCGATGCCCAAAGCCACCGGTGATTCCCGGCCCGGCCACTGCCCTGAGAACCCCCGGGCTGCCAGTGGAGCCCAGAGGAGGGTTTTGCTGGGCTGCATCTGTCCCGGCGCCCCCCAACAGCGCAACCCCCCAGAGCTGGGGCAGCAGCGATCCCCATAGGAGACCACGCTGGGGAGAAGGAAGCAGAGCAGCAGTGCCGTAGCCCCTTCCCTCCCACAGCAGCACCCCCGCGGCAGCAGAGCTCACCCAGCAGCAGCAGGAGGGTGAGCACCTTCTGCCCCGACATCTCTGGGCCACGGCGACGGTGAAACAGAGCTGGGAGAGGCACGGGGCTGGTGGGGGAGGCCATGCTGGGAGCCCAGGGCTGGAATCTGCTCCCCTGGACTTCAGCCCCACTGTTATCTGCTTCCCAGCCCCACAGCAGGGTTTATGGCCGGGCTGGGACAGGTCACCCGTGGTCCTGCTGCCCGGCACCACCACAGCATCACAGATGGTGAATGGGCAGCTCTGCATCCAGCCCTAGGAGACCTTATTGAACCATTGTTCTTTAGCCCCCCTTTTTTCCAACCAGGACAAGATGCTGGGTACTGCTCTGACCAGGACGGGGTTGGCTGGCACACACTGGCTCAGAGAGGGAAAAGGCCACTTCTTCCCACCAAGTCACTGATGCTGCCAGCTCAGGGAGAAGCTGGCACCTCTGCCAGGGGCCTGGGGCCATGATGTGCCAGCTGCTGGGCTGTGTCCTGTTCATCCACAGGAAAGAAAAACATGATAGTCTCTGAGCACAAGGAGCAGAGGGAGAACCTCTGGGTGAAAGGCACGGGGTGGTCAGGGATGACAGTTGTGCTAAAGGGTGGGGGGAATGGAGTGCAAGGAGCAACCCCAAGGCAGGAAAGGTATAAACGAGTCATGACGCAGTCAGGCAATGGTGAGCTGCAGCAGGCAGGGATACTCAGGACTGGAGGGAGTTAGCCTTAAAAATGTTGAAGCTTTGAATTCAGAACAAAACTCAGGGTCTGAAGGTCTGGGACAGGCTGGGAGGGAAGGCAGGGACAGGCAGGACACATCCCATGGTGCTCCACAGGCTGACCCAGCACCCAGCTGAGCTGCCTTAACACACTCCAGCCCTGCCGATGGCAGGGAGGGGGGGCTCAGCCTGCCTGCTCCAGCCAGAGCAGCCTGGCAGACCCTTCCAGGGCAGTGCCCCTTCCCCAGGCTCTCAGCAGCATCATTCCAGCCATTGCCCTCTTCCCCAGCCCCAGCAGAGCCTCCTGCCACTGCTTCTGCAGCCCCTGTGCCTGAGGCTGGGCCCCTGCGGCTGAAGCTGTGTGTGGAGGTTTCTCCCCTCCTGTCGACGGCCTTGGACAGCAGATTGCAGGTGATTGCATCACGTGCAGTAAAGCACAGGGTTCAGCCCTTCCCTCAGTGCGAGCAGGGTCGGTACCTGCACCCTCCAAGCCCCGTGTCTCGGTGCTGGCAGTGCCTGCAGGCAGGAGCCCTGCCCTTCCCCCAGCTGCCCGGAGCCCTGATGGGTACTAAGCTGACCTTAAGCAAGCAGCCACCGGCCTCCTGGAGCATCTCCAGCAGGTCTGATCCCTCCCTCCTGCACTGAGGAGACACAAGGGGATGTTGTGGACCCCCAGGACAGAGACTGGGCCCCATTGGACTGGAGCGGACTGTGATGACAGTAAAGGGACTGAGCTTCCCATGAGGTCAGGCTGAGAGAGCTGAAGCTGCTCAAACTGGAGAAGGCACGGGAATGTCACCCTTGTGTATAAAGACCTGACAGGAGGGTGCAGAGAGGAGCTGGCTCTGCTGGGGTAAAGGATGGACTGGACATCTCCAGAGTTGCCTCTGTGCAATCAGTGCAGGGCACTCAGCCGCCACCTAACAGCCACCAGTGTTGAGTGCACTCATGACTGCTGTGTGGCATTCACCCCAGCATGGAGAAGATGGTCAACACCTTGCAGGAGGTCAAACCTAGGCACAGCAGAGCTGTTTGTCTAGAGCAGGACAGCTTGCAAGGCTGGCGGGCACCATCCTTCACAGGAGACTGAGCTCCAGCCCTAAGCCACCAGCTGGGCAGCGATCCCACACTCCAGCCCAGCCCATGAAGCTCACCCTTAATCCTCATGATCTCCTTTTGAGTTTGGGGCAGGACACTGGGCACTGGGGCTGAGCCTCAGCAAGGTGTGCTGACCCTGCATGGCTTCAGGCACAGAGGAACCATCTCCTAAGTAGCCCACATCCCTGATGGGGAAGACAGGGAGGCAGCAGAAGGCAGAGCAGCCAGGCAGGAGCCAGAAGCACAAAGGATCGTAATCTGACAAGTGACACGGGGCTGGGACCAGGGGGTTAAGGTTCCTCCAGTCCCAACCTCGTATGGGATGGTGATCAAGTGATCCACCTGGCAGCCTGACCAGCACATCTCCCTCAACCTCTCCTGGCACTGAAGGCTCCAGCAGCTTTTCCCAGTCCCCCCCCCCCTTCTCGCTGGGAGTACAAGCAGTCTCCCTGGGCAACAATGAGGGACAGGAGCTAATCCTGGCTGTCCAGAGGGCTGCAGTCAAGGAAGATGCTCTACCTCAAGGTGTGACCACCTGATGGGGTGTGAATGAGCATGGTCTCCCAACCACGCTCCAGGGTAGCTCAGCTCTCTCCCAACAGGGGAAAAGGGTGGTAACCTTGCCCTCCCCTCCATCAGGCACTGGGAACCCATCACCTCCTCCTCCCCCTTCCCAAGGCTAATCCTAACATCCCCTCAGCTGTCCCCACCCCAGACCCTGACAGCTCCAGGGTCAAGCCCCCCTTAGTGGCTGGAAATCTGGGAAGTCACTCCTGTTAGAAGGGGCTACATCCCAGACCAGGAAAAAGAGCAGACCAAGCCATGGGCGCTGCGCTGTGCTGCCCAGTGTGTTTAATTCTCACATACACATGTGGGACAAACCCCGTCGCCACCGGGGACGTCGGGGCAGGGCACCCACCAGCTTCACCGAAGCTCTGCCGTGCTGGGGAGGTGGGAGCACCCACCGGCACATGGGAAGTCCGGTGACAGTAGAGAACAGGCGAGTTCAACAGAAAGGAAAACCAGGAGAGCCCACAGCACTGGGAACCTGCTGCCACCACCCCAACACCGGGTCTGGCTGCACCAGCTCCAGGCTGGTGCCGCTGCTGCAGCCCGGCCACAGCAGTCAGTAGCCTTCATCTGCCCAGGTGATGTCGTAGTCTGGGTACTCGGCCTTCAGCTTCTCCGTAGTCACGGAGTGGTCGGCTCGCCCGAAGCCCTGGCAGAGAGAGGGGCCCCAGGTAGTGCCAGTAACACCACCCGCGGGGGCGCTCACGCCAACCAGAAGCGCCGGCAGCGGCCCCAGCAGCGACAGACGCCGCTGAGCCCGTGAACCACCGGTGGGCTCCCACCCCTCTGCAGCAGCGGTTCAGGCCACGGGCAGCTCAGCCCGGCCGCGGCTGCCGGACAGCGGGTGGTGCCACCCTGGAGCTGGGAACACAGGCACCGGCATCACCGACACGCTCCGGCTGCCATGGAGACGCGATGTGCGCATCCCCGAGCGGGAACCCGCGCGGCATCGGCAGGAAGCGGCCGCGCCCACGGGGGTGTGAGACCGGTCCCGTACCCCCCTCCCCGCATCCCGGCCCCCGCTTACCACCGAGTATCCGTAGACGTGGATCTTCCTCTCCTGGGGGCGGTGGGCGAGCCGGCCGCCCCCCAGGCACTCGCATTCCAGGCCCTGCCGCGCCAGCTCCGCCGCCGTTCGCTCGTAGATGTCGGCTGCGGGGAGAGGGACCGGTGGTGCCGGGCACGGCCGGGGCGGGGGGCACACATCGCCCGAGCCCCAGGAGGAGCCGCGGGGCAGCCCCGGTACCGCGGGTGCGCGCGCCCCTCACCGTGGTACTCGGCCCAGCCGTGCCCGCGCACGACGTCCTTCCCCGGGGCGCCGGGCGCGCGCACGCGCACCAGCACGTACTTGAACACGCCGTCACCGTCGATCTCCACGTCCCGGACCCCGGAGAGCGCCGCCGCCATCGCGCCCGCCCCGCCCCGCGACCCGCCCCTTCCGCCGCCGCTGCCAACCAGCGCCCGGCACCGCCCACGGGTGCCCGCCCACCGGCGGGGCGGGGCCTTGCCTGCCGCGGGTACCGGGGCGGAACCGGGGGGGGATTCTCCGGCGGGCGCGGGGCCCGGCCGTGGGGCGGTGCGAGGGGCGGGGCTGGGCAGGGCCATGGGGCAGCCCCGGCCGGGCGGCCAAGAGCCGGGCCGTGCCTTCGACAGGCTCTGCCCTGCGCCGGTGCCCCGGCACCTCCCTGGGGCAGCGCGAAGGCCCTCGGCCGCAGTCAGATCCACCCCCCCCCCCCCCCCATGCGGAGCCTTCACCTGCCCGGCTCCACACGCAGCCATGGGTACAGCCGGGACTCGCCGCAGCCCCCGCCCTGCCTTACGGGTTCCCGGGGGCATCCGCGGGTGCGTTACAACTCCCGCGCGGGGTCCCCGCTGTATCCGACGATCACGCAGTGTCGTGCTCAGGACGCAGACTCGAGGGAGCAGGGACCCTGTGGCACTCGCTCCGACCGCAGACCGCACCGGTGCATCCCTGCGGGGCTGCCAGCAGCACCCCAGGCTCTGCACGGCCCCAGGACGGCTGCGGTGGGTCCCGGGGCGCTGGGTGCAGGCAGGCACAGGGGCTCTGCTTGTGCAGGCAGCCAGGCTGGCCAGTGGGCAGAGGCTGGCGGTCCTTGGGGTGCCCTCTCTCTGAGCAAGCATCACTCACGCCGAGAGGGCTCTGTGGGGTCGTGCCAAGGGGCTGGCTGGGACCTGTGCCCCATGGCAAACCTTGGCCAATGCTCCTGTGCCCTACAGCACCCCCACCTGCAGCCCCCCCCCCCCCCAATGCCGGCTGCCCGCAGCCTGTCACAGCCTCCTCCTCCCCTCCCTGCCACATCTGAGAGGGTCCCTGTCCCACCGTGCTGACAGGGCAACACCTATCTACAAAGGGGTGTGAGCCGGGGGGGGGGGGTGAGCTGGAGGGGTCCCCACCCCATGTTTACATGATGTCATCCAGGAGGTTGGGGCTGGCCACCCAGTCGAGTGTGCGGGGCTCGGAGGCTGCCATGATCATGCACATGAACTGTTTGCCTGTCCTCTTGTCGATGGGGTAGATGGTGGTGGGGGTGAAGCGCTTGTTGCTCTCCACAAAGTCGCAGAGCTGCTCGTAGACAGCGGGGAACTCGTGGCGCAGGAAGACGCCGCGGATGCGCAGCTCGCGCTGGATGTTGATGAAGCAGACCTCCCGTGCCTTGCGGCCCTCCTCGCCCTCCTTGTCGATATCTGCCGTGCCAGGGGGAGGCGTCAGGATCAACGTCTCCATGTCCCGCTCCTTCTTCAGGATCTTCTTCTCTGGGCTGGAGGAGGCTAAGGCCACCTTGGCGTATTTCCTGACCGTCGGCACCTGCATCTTTGGCGATGGCTTCTCCGGCACTTTTTGGGTGACGGCCACAGTTACATTCAGGAGGAAACATTCGTCGGGGTCGTACTGGTTGCCCGTCTCCCGCAGCTCCCGGGCATACTCCCCCAGGTTGTCCGAGTAGCTGTCCAGCTCCCGCAGGGACAGGTAGGTGGGGGACATCAGCAGACTCTCCAGCCCGAACTGCAGGAAGTTCTCCGCCGAGCCGGCATTGGGGAAGCCCAGGAAGAGGACACCGCGGCCACGGGAGAGGTAGCCCACCTTGGCGATGCGTGAGAAGGCCTTGTGCACCTCGGTGTTCTCACGGCAGAACTGCAGGACATGGCGGCAGACGCTGCCCACCCGCCCATAGACACAGCTCTCCTTGTGCGTGTCCCAGTCCTCGCGGCGGCAGTGCCGGGAGCAGTAGTAGGTGTAGCAGCTGTGGCACGACTTGAAGTAGAGGCAGGCGTTGAACATGGTCTCTGTCCGCCGGCACTTGGCGTTGGAGCACATCATCATGTCATCCTCCTCTGCGCTCAGGTCAGGTGAGCAGTTGTCCGGGGACTTCTCGAAGGTGCCGGCAGGCACTGGGGCAGGCGAGGGGCGTGGGGCACTGGTGCGGGAGCTGGGGCCCGGCTGCTCCTTTGTGGGCCGGGGTGCCTCGGATGTGCCAGGAGGACCCCTTCTGCCCTCGCCTCGCCGTGGGGGCCCTGTGGCACTGGTGCCCAAAAGCTGTTTGAGCTGCTCAGCAAGGCTGTCCCTGTCCCCGGCCCGGTGGCCCGATGTCGGCTTGTAGTCGATGACGAGGTCAGTGATGAGCTCGTCCAGCTGCTCCAGGCTGCGCTGGCGCCCGGAGCTACTCTCCCTGGGGACGGGCTGCGGAGCACTGGGCGCAGCGTAGGGCCCGTGCTCCCGCCCCCCGTCCAGCATGTCCCAACTAGCCGAGCGCCTCTCGCTCCTGCCCATCCCGTCGGCGCGGATGTCGTTGTCGGTGATGGTGATCTCCGGTGTGACGTACCAGGAGCGGCCTGGGGGTCCGCGGCCACCATCGGCATGCACCCTCTCAAGGATGGAGCTCTCCGAGAGGGACAGGGCGGCGTAGCGCTTGGGCGAGCTCGACAGGTTGATCACCACCGGCTGGCGGCGCTCCTCGGGGGATAAGGCACGGTGCTGCTCCCGGGCGAGCAGGTTCTCGTAGCTGCGCCCGCGCTGCAGGACCTCCTCCCTGTGCACCGCCGGCGCCAGGATGTTATCCCAGGACTTAGAGTAGTGCTGGGTCTCCCGGCCCAGCCGTGCGGGGGTTACTCCATAGCTGGCGTGCCAGGAGGAGACCATAGCCTCGTGCCCTGCTGGCCGGGGGGTGAAGCGCGACACTTGCAGGGTCTGATAGGGAAGCGCAGCCCGCTTGGAGCCGTACCAGTCACTGAAGTGCAAGGGCTGCGCGCTGCGGGGCGGGGGGCACGTCCGCGACATCATCTCCCGCTCCCGGTATTTCCCGTAGTCCTCGGCATAGAAGACCCGAGCCGAGGAGCCCAGGGCTGGGTACGTCCGGGCGTCCTCAGCATAGAGGGTTTTGACCGGGGTGCCGCGAGGGGGGTAAAAGCGGGGCTCATCTCCGTAGAAGGAGCGGGCGGGCGCCTCCTGCACCGGGTAGCCCCGAGGCTCCTCCACATACAACGTCCGGGGTGGCACCGTGTGGACGGCGGCTTTGGCCGGGTCCTCGGTGTAGAAGTGCTGGGGAGCAGCGTGGCGGCCGGGGTAGGGGTAGCTGGCGTAGCCGGAGCTGCGCAGAGGCATGGCGGGGCTGGGGCATCGCGCCGGCTCCTCCGCATAGAAGAACTTGGCGGGGACGCCAGGAGCCGAGAAGGTCATGCAGCCCCTGTCGGGGTATTCCCTGAACTCCCGCGAGGCCGGCACCGGCACTGTCTGGTACGCCAGTGCCCGGGGGTCTGCCTCGTAGTACTCTCCGGGATAGGGCAGGAACGGGGGGTCCCCGCTGTAGGAGTCGCTGGGGGTGGGCGTGCGGGACGCGGATGTCTGCCGGCCTCCCGGCACCGCCAGGCTGCGGGCAGGAGCGCGGGGCCAGCGCGGCGGGTCCTGCCGGCCCTGCGCTGCCCGCAGGCTGCGTGCTGCGTGCACCAGCACCGCCTCGTCCGGCTTGATGTCCACCCGGCACTTGACGTGGGGGCTGGCCCCCGCCTTGCCGCCCGGCCCCTCCTCGAAGCAGTTGCTGCCCAGGCAGAGCGGGGAGATGCGGCTGACGCTGCTGCGCTGCGGCTGCAGCTTGATGGGGTGCACCTCGTTGGCCATGGCCCGCAGCGGAGCCTGGCTCTCGCGGCGCGGCGAGGGCTCGGGCCGGGAGGGCTCCCGTGCCACCCGCAGCACCTCGCGCCCGCGCCGGGCCGGCGGCGGCGACGCCGAGACCGCGATGGGCACCGGGGTGAAGGTGGTCTTGACCCGCGGCGCGCTCTTGGAGCGGGCACGGCGCTTTGGCTCGCTTCTCGGTGCCGGGGCTCTGCAGGCGTAAGGGTCCGGCTTCGGGGGCACCCGCCTGCCCGGTGGCCCTGGCGTGGGCTCGGGGGTGCCGGGGTGCGGGCACGGGTGCTCCATGGCCGCAGGGGTGCCCAGCTGCTCCTCCAGCGACTCGTCGAAGTCAAAGCTCCTGCAGTGGCGCTTGTTGAAGGGCTGCGGCTCGCGGGGCAGGGACGAGGACATGGAGGCATCACATTGTGCCAGGGGCTGGCAGACAGTGGAATCCCTGGGGGCTGCGGTGGCCACCTTTATGTCTTGGTACACAGTAGACACGAGGATGTCAGGTGGGTCTGTTCGTGTCATCTTAAAAGCGACTATTCTCCTGCCAGCTCCCCTTCAGATGGCCTCAGAGGAAGGAAGCCGGCCCTGCAAGAGAACAGACGAGGTGCCTGAATCCCAGCGGGGACCTCGGAAGCCTTGACAGCACTGGATATATCCCCACAGCTCCTGGCTTGAGGGGGAGGTTTGGCCACATCCTCAGAAATGAGGGATCGGAGACATCCCAGCCTCTGCTGCTGCTGTCAATAGTCATATCCCAAATGGGGGAAAAACCTGGAAAAAGACTCCAATCCAATTTGCACCTCCATTTGGGGTGCAAATAACAGAGGGGATGGCAGAGCACCCATGAGTGCTCCGGGCAATGCAGGCAGCAGGGCGGTGTGCCAGCTCACTGCAGGAGAGGAGGCCACCAAGTGCTGTGCCCTGTTACTGGGGTGCAGGACATGGGGACCCTTGTGCAGCATGACAGGAGATGGCAGCACCAGGGGTTTCCACAGCAAATGGGAAGCACATGCCTGACTCCCCACCCTGTCACCATGTGTCCCCATATCTCAGCACATGCCGTATCGAACACCAGCAATGCAGGGAGCACCACTCCGGGATGGGTGCCATGAGCACCCACTGTGGTGGCTGTGAAGCTCACAAGAGCTCTGGGGCTCCAGGGGTGCAAGAGGCTGTGCCCACCATGGCCCACAAACACTCCTGCAGGGTGCCAACAGTCACAGAATCCCAGCCTGGTTTCTGTTGGAAGGGATCATAAAGTTCATCCAGCTCCAACCCCTGCCACGGGCAGGGACACCTTCCACTAGAGCAGCTTGCTCCAAGCCCCTGTGTCCAACCTGGCCTTGAGCACTGCCAGGGATGGGGCAGCCACAGCTTCTCTGGGCACCCTGTGCCAGCACCTCAGCACCCTCACAGGGAAGAGCTTCTGCCTAAGAGCTCATCTCAGTCTCCCCTCTGGCAGATTAAAGCCATTCCCCTTGGCCTGTCCCTACAGGCCCTTGTCCCAAGCCCCTCTCCAGGTTTCTTGTGGCCCCTTTAGGTACTGGAGCTGCTCTAAGGCCTCCTTTTAAGGAGCCTTCTCCAGCTGACCCAGCCCAGCTCTCTCAGCCTGGCTCTGTGCTCTCTTATAGCAGATGTCTTCAGTCCCACTGCTTGCAGCCACATCACTCCCTGGGGGCTCATCAGTTCCAGCAATGGGTGGCACCAGGGCTCAATAGAGGGGTGCTGTGTCGGATGTCCCAACCCCACGTGCCAGCAGCGACTCTTTCATTGCTCCCCACAGCTCTGAGCATCACAGACCAGGGTCTCTCTGCAGTAACCCTGCTGTGAGGGGCTGCACTGGCTCTGTGCCCACCAGCTTTGTCTTCTCTTGCATCCTGTGGCCGTGACGTGTCCAGGGCTGGAGAGGTGGGATGGCAGCTGCAGCTCCTGTGAGATGTGGGGTCTAGCACCCACCGAGCACCAGCACCACGCACCCACCTGCTCCTGCGCAATGCTGCCAGGGTGGGCAGGGCCCCCACCACGTGTGACCCTGCTGTGTGACCAGGGGGGACATGAGCACAAGCTCCCCCCAAGCCACTGGCACCAAGTGGATGTGCCACTGGCTTTGCCCACAGCAGGGACACCCGGCCAGTTTGAATGGTTATTACATCCTGTGAGGGTTTGGCCAAGGTGGGCACCAGCTGCTCCACAAGGCACTAAAGGTGCACAGCAAAGGCCAGCAAAAGGCGTTTGGCTTTGAACAGCAGCAGAGGACCACAGAAAGGTGTTTCTGGGAGAAAAGGAAGAGACTTTATTCGGTGAGCAGCAGTATGGACTATGCAGAGATGGGGGGCAGCTTGGGTTGCCCCTCACTACCTGGCTAAAGCCCTGTCTCACCACCAAACAGGGGCCAGATACTGGAGCTGAGGTGAGGCCAGTGAGGTTGGGGTGTGTGTCCATGGGGTAGGCTGGGGAGATCTTGATGCCAGGAGGAGATGGGGATCCCAGTGCCTCTGAGGCTGGGAGGAAAGGTTTGTTCCCATAGTGGTGGTTCAGCATCAGACTGGCTGCATTACAGTGCTTGAGAGCTGGGCTGGATCCAGGCAGGCAGCACCCATGCTGCAGCCATGCTGATGGTGGCATTGGGAAGCCCATCCCCATGGTGTCAGGGTGGCTGGTGGCAGGGAACCACAACCCAGGATCCTACCTGGTCTGGCGGCAGCAGGGAGGGGGAGCGTGGGTTGACCTGGCCGAGGGCTCTGCAGTGGCTCCATCCCAGCTCTGCAAAATCAAAGAGGCGTGTGAGGGTCCTAGGGCAGCCCTGGCCATGGTGGGGGTGTGGGGGTGTGTGTGGGCTATGGAGCACTCTGAGACACCCCTGCAGCTGCAGCACTGCTGAGCCACACGGAGCTGTAGCCCCTGAGGCCACTGTGCGCACCCCAAGGGACATGGGCACTGCATCCCATGGGCAGTGGCACATCGCTGTCCCCCCCCTTCCCTGCACACCCTGTGCCTGCAGAGCCCACAGGTTGCTATGGTTTCTCCCAGTCATTCCTGCTCTGCGTGGGGAGTGTGGGTGCGAGGGGGGTGTAGGTGCATGGAGAGTGTGGGTGTGAGGGGAGTGTGGGTGTGAGGAGGGTGTGGGTGCATGGAGAGTGTGGGTGCGAGGGGAGTGTGGATGTGTGGAGGGGGTGGGTGCATGGAGAGTGTGGGTGTGAGGGGAGTGTGGGTGCAAGGAGGGTGTGGGTGCATGGAGAGTGTGGGTGCGAGGGGAGTGTGGATGCATGGGGGGGTGGGTGCATATGGAGTGTGGGTGCATGGGGAGCTGTGGGGGACTGGAGGGAGGGGGGGGAGACCCTGGGCAATGTGGCACTGCAGCGGTAGCAAAGCACCCAAAGAAGCACCCTCTGCCCTTTTGTGGTGGCCCCTCCACCCCCCCACCCCAGTGCCACCTCTGCAGGGAGAGGGTTACACATCCTTCCCTGCTCTCCCTGCTTCCCCCCCCCAGCCCTGCTGCCCTCACAGGCTCCAGCCCTGCTGCCCAGGGTCTCCGTGCTGGCTCACCCTGGGGATGCTGACAAGGGCTGGCAGCACTTTCCGAGCTCGCAGACACCCCTGAGGACGGCCCCATGGGACACAGCACCCTGCCCATGTCCCCACCACAGGCTGCTTCTCGCAGAGCCCCACACAAACACCTCTGCCCAGCGGGATGCCCACAGGGACCACCCCACAGCTTGACCTGGCACCAGCACAGAGCCCGGTGCCTCCCCCCCGCAGCGGGGGCTGCCCTCGCTCCCTGCCCAGCTCCCTCACCCTGCTCTGGGCCAGGAGCCGGAGGGGCCTGCGCGAGGCTGCTGGGAACTGGGTCAGTGCCGGCACGTGGCACGTGCGCTCTGTGCAGTGCCCTCCAGTGCTCTCACCGCTGCCCAGGCACTGCAGCACCAACCTCCCGCTGCCCGCCCTGCGCCCATGCTGAGCGCTCTGCCTGCTGCCTGCCCCGCGCCGAGCACACCGCCAGGGCACTGCTGCATGTACTGACCACTGCCGGGGCACTGCTCTGTGCATGCTGCCCTCCTGCTGCCAGTGCACTGCTCGGCACCACCTGCCCACACGCTGCCTGCACATCCCACTGAGCACATAGCAGAGCGCTGCCTGGGCGCACTGCAGCAGCTGCACTGCCAGCACATTACCTACACATGCAGTGCACCAAGCACGCTGCCACTGCATCAGCCCGCAGGCAGCCCCAGCACGCTGCCGGCACACACTGCACTGCACCGAGCTCCTGGCCTGCCTGTGCCAGCAGCATGGCCTCAGCACACCGGTCCAAAACAGCGCCAGGGCAGCATTGTATGTGCACTGTGAGCACCATGCTCCTGCAGACGATGCTGGGAGTATGACCAAGTGCACTGCCATGGGTGCACTGCCATGGGCACTGCCAGCCCTGACCCCACTGCACACAGGCTTGGGAGGGTACCGACTATCGCCGCTCCCCGGGCCCTGCCCACACCTGGCACTGCCCAGAGCCAGGGAACACCCGGCCCCTGGCCCTTGCCTGGTGCATTGGGAAATAGAAGCTTCCCCCTCTGTGCCCCCACCAGGGCACCCCCCAGCACACAGAGTGCTCTGTGCCCCTACAGCATCGCCACAGCCGTGCATCTCATGGCTGCTTCACACTTCCCTGTGCCCCTCCATCCCTGAGCTCCCCATGGACTCCTGCACACACACTGCACAGCCCCAGCACCGCCAGCCCTGGCCACCCCCGGGGGGGGCTCATCCTGCCGCGGGGAGCGGCACCCCCATGGCAGGAGCGTGCTCCCGGTGCTGGCACCAGCGAGGGGGTGCAGCACCCCCAGGGCACAAGAGAAGCCCCTACCCCAGCCAGCCCCGGCCCCCTCCCGGAGAAGCTTGGCAACGAGTGCTGCCGGGGGGGCAATGGGGGACCCCGGAGGGGGTCGCAGTGCCCAGGCCGAGGGGGGGGGGGGGGGGGGGAGCGGGGCTGTCCCGTGTACTGCCGCGAACCGCGGACCCCAGGGCGGTGGCCGCGGGATTCCCTCCGCCCCCGCTGCGCACCGGCATCGGGAGGCACCGGGCCCGCTGGGCCGCGCCGAACGCTGCAGGGGGAGATGGCCCGGCCCGGGCACTGCGGCGGGATGGAGAAGAGGGTGAGGATGGGGATGGGGATGAGGATGGGGACAGGGATGAGGACGGGGAACACGGGGATGGGGTGCGATGCGTTGGGTGACTCGGCCGGGGAGAGGGATGGGGATGGCCCCGGAAGAACCGAGGGATGGGAAGGGCACAGCAGGATGGGATGGGGACAGGGATGTGCGGCGTGAACTGGGGGGGGGATCGGAGGAGCACTGGCAGCCGAGGGGATGCTCCCGGAGGGTCTCAGGAGGATGGGACTGGGATGTGAAAAGGGGGGAGTGAGATGGGGACTCGAGGAGAGAGAGCATAGGGGGATGGGATGCGATGCGATGGTCCGGAGGGGTCGGGGAGGGGGACTTGCCAGGGTCCCCAGAGAGTACGACAGGCCCCAGCCCCCTGTTCGGGCCCCCCCTTACCTGCTCCGCGCCCGCCGCCCCAGCGGCCCCCCCGCCGCATCCTCTACACCACCACAGCGCTAGGCTCGGACTGCCGCTGCCTCGGTGGCCATGGCCCGGCTCCGCCCGATCCCGCACGGCCCGGTCCGGTAGGGCACGGCACGGCACAGTACGGCACGGCACGGTACGGTACGGCACGGCACGGCACGGCACGGCACGACGCTCTGCCGCGGCCGCTCGGCTCCGCCGCCGCTTGTTTTCCCATAAATACGGCAGGCGGAGTTACTGGCCGGGGCCGGGACCGGGACCGGAGCCACCCACCGGCACCGCCCCCGGCCCCGGGCCCATACATCGGGCCCAGCTCTGGCTCCGCTCGGCAGTGGCCCTCATCCCCATCCTCATCCCTATCCCGATCCCCATCCCCATCCCCATCCTCATCCTCGTCACCATCCCATCCCACCCCATCCCATCCTATTGCATCCCCATCCCCATCCTCATTGTGCTGTGCCCTCGCAGGCTCCTGCCCTCACGCCGGCAGATCCCCGGTGCCGGCAGCCCCTGGGCCCGTCCCCGCCTGACCTTGGCCCATCGTGGCCGGTGAAATCCCCGATAAGCTCCTCTGTGGCGCGGCCTCATTTCCCGGAGGCGCCGGGGCTGCCCCTGCCCGCGGCCGGGAGATGCTCAGTGATGAGCCGGCAACGCGCCGAGGCGAGCGAAGGCGGCGTCCGGCAGCTCTCGGCGCGCAGCGGCTCCAGCCCCCGAGCTCTGCCTCAGTTTCCCTATGTCCCGCATCCCCGAGCCCCCGAGGCACCGCTGGTGCAGCCGAGGGCCCCGGCCCCGGTGGGTGCCCCGGGAAGGAGCCTCGGCACTGGGGACCTGCTCCGAGCCCAATGCTGAGCTCTGCCCTCTCCGCCAGTCCCTGCGCGGCCGGTGCCTACCGGGATTTGCTTGAGTTCAAAATCCTCCATAGCCAAGACCCGTTCCCCCCGCGCTGTGGCTCCGGGAGCATCCTCCCGTGGTCCGCGCGCAGCTGAGCCGGGTGCTGCCGCACACTGGTGTTGCCATGGCTCCTGCAGGAATGCAGCCCGGGATGGTGCATTTGGCCCCCGCGTGTCCTGTGATCCGCAGCAGGGCACCGGCCGAGCTCACTGCACAGATGAGGGGACACAGCTACTGCCGGGGGGAGCAGGGTCGGGAGGAGCAGCTCCCGGGGGAGCTGTGGCCTCGCTCAGCCAGGCCCGGCTCCTCCCCGCCTCCACTTCCCATTTTCCTCCCTGCGGGACGCAGGGCTCCGGCTCCCTGCCCGGTGCCCCCCGCGGCCCCCGCCCGCAGCTCCATCTGCTCCCACCGGCTGCCGGCCCCGCGCCGGAGCAGAGCCGGGCGAGCTCCTGACGCGGTCACTGATGCCAGCCCAGAGCCCTGCCCGGGGATGCCGGGGCTCAGCACCCCCCGCAGTGCCACCACACGGGCTATGCAGGAGCCCAAATCCTATGGGCGCGCAACGGAGTCCCGGCATGGAGAATGCTGCTGCCACCTGCCTTCCCTGAGGACGTCCCCTTTGATGCCACCCTTTGACCTTGCAGATGTGGCCCTGAGTGGCACCTGCACGGATTGAGGTCACCGACCCAGAGCTCCAGCTCCATGCTTTGGAGTGGCCAAAGGGCCTCGGACAAGGGGCTGGACCATGTTCCCCAAGCCCTGTGGCAGGGGATGCTGGAACCATCTGCTGTCCCCACTGGGAGACTGCTATTTTAGGCTGGGAAGTGCTGAGAGATCCAACTGGACCATGAGCATGTCTTCTCGCCACTGGAGGTACTGGAGCCATGGCATGTGCTGCTGTCACTGGGGTTGTGGGTGCCTCCTCCTCCTCGAGCCAGGGGCAGCCTGGAGGAAAGGAGATGACAGAGGAGGAGGATAGAGGTCGTGTGGGGCTCACCGGGAGTGGGCAAAGGGGGCTCTGGGGCACGTGGCTGCTGCGGCTGTGGCACCCCAGGCACCCAGACTGGGGCACTCAGGAGGGGACAGCCCCAGGGTGGCCCTTGGGTGCAGTGGGGGCTGTCCCCAGCCTCGTGCCTGCTGCTGCAGGGGGTCAGCCCCCAGCTGGAAGGACCCCCCCTCACAGCCCCATGCGGTGGCAGCGCTCTGCGGGAGGGACAGGGCTGTCCCTACCCCTGTGCTGGGCCCCTGCCATGGCTGTGCAGGTCCAGGCTTGTCCCTGGCCGAGCTGCTGGGCCCTGTCCTGCGGGGAGGACACGGGCAGTCTGAGGGACGACACGAGCTGGGCTCGTTCCCACAGTCCTGCAAGTGAAAGGTCAGCGCCGTGCCCGCTCCTGCCCCGTGCTGGGTGTTCGGCCTCGTGCCCCCCATGGCTCCGTCAGGGAAAAGAGCTGGGGAACGGCTGGAATGGGGGACCCCCCCCCCCCCCCCCCGCTTGTGTGAGATTCTTGCCTGGTCGGAGCTGGGCCCCCCAAGCCCAGCAGGGAGCAGAGCTGCGACAGGCCCTCTGTTGCCGTGACTCAGTTTCCCCACCAGCACTACGCTCCTGCTCCCTGCTGATCGTGGCTGGGAGAGGCCCCACTGTGCTGCACTGGGGGCTGAAGGCGTTCATGTGGCTCTGCCTGCTGGGCAGCTCTGGGCCGGTCCATGCCTGTGGCTGCAGGTCACAGACTCAGCTCTGCCATGCCCTGGCCAAGGGGAAACTGAGGCGCAGAGGAACACCGTGCCCACTGGTCACGGTGAGGCTCACTGGGGATTGGTGATGATGCTGAGCACTTGGGCAGCCCCAGAACATGACAGATCTCAGCCCTGGGGGGACACAGAGGCTCACATCTTCAGACATTGGGAGGCCTGGGGGAGAGCCCATCCAGGGACCTGCGTGTGCCATGGACAGCACCAGAATGTTGCCCCACTTCCTCCCCCGCTGCTGAATTTACAGCAGGGATTAATGTTCGATCCCTTCCCTTTGGCCCCAGCTCATCATCTCCTGGGTGCTGCTGTCCCAGGTGGGCAGCTCCTGGCTGGGGCGATGCTCCTGCTGCCCTGAGCTGGCTGTGTCAGGGGTCTCTCCCCTCCTTTCAGCTTCTCTCACCCTTCCCTGGCATCACCTCCCTTCCGCCAGCCCTGAAGAAGGAGAACCAGGCCCTGCTGCCCGCCTCAGGGCTCCGGAGGGAGCTGGATCTTGCCCGCAGCTCCTGATGCCTTTGGCAGCAGGAGGGTGAGTGTGAAGTGTGTAAAGCTCCTGATGGCTTTAGTGTCCCTGCCTGTAAAGAGCTGTAGACCCACATCCCCTTCTGCCTCGTTGGGAATGAGGGGTCAGTCCCCAAAGGCAACGAGTCTTGAGCTTAAACATAGGGCATCCATCTCCTGCCCCACAGCAGTGCCAGAGGCAGACATCCTGTTTGGGGTGCCCTCACCCCCCATGGTAGTGGTGGGAGGGATCTGGTGCTGCCTGGCCAGCGTGACACAGCCCTGGTGTGTGATGGAGCTGTACCCGGGCAGCACCAGCACTGGGCAGCCTCCCAAGTGATGCCACTCGCCAGCAGCACCGTACCCTGGAGCCACTGGCACCCGCAGTGACGCATGAACCAACCTTCTCATGCTGGGCCATGACTGCAGCACGGGCAGAGCTCGAGGCCACCACTGCGCACCCCTGCTTGGAGCCGCTGCCTGCCAATGGCACAAGGAGGGTTTCTCTTCCCAGCTCCGGGAAAAGCCTCTTCCCAGCCTGCTCAGGGACCTCAGCACAAGCAGAGCTCCCCCAGGCCAAGACTTGCTCTCCCAGAGCAGTCAATGGCTGGCACTGCAGGACACAGCATCCTCCTCCCCTCATCTCAGCTCTGCAGTGACGGACAGCCACACCGCTTCCCTCCTTGCTGCCACCTATTTGGAGATCACTGGTTTTAGTGGGCTCAGAAGCTGACGTGCCCACAGGCAGTATCCCACGTACAGCCCTAGCAGAGCCCAAGCACGCACAGGGAACCTCCTGCTCTAAGCCACCAGTGTGCTCTGGGTTCCCAAAGGCTGCTCCATGCCCGAAGCTGCAGCTTGAGCCAACGACACCGCATCGCACCCGACCAAGGTCTGCCCAAGCCTGCGGGACCCGCCGGCTACAGCCACTGCCTGATGGTGCCAGGGGATCATTTCCCCCTGCTCAGCAGCTCCCCTGCGGTGTGGCTGAAGGCTGGATGCTCCCTGTGAGCTGCCCTAGGGCCAGGGACACGTCTGGCATCCCTGAGGCACTGAAGGCTTGTTTTGGACGCAAACCCACAAGTCAAGGAGGCTCAAGCCCTGCTATCATTAAGCAGCAGACTGAGCCATCACCGGATTAATTATATTATGCCATGATTGAGGCTGTTGCTTGGTTACAGCAGGCGGTCCCTGAGCCCATCGTACTGCGGGAATTCCCCAGCATCACTTGTTTCAATCTCCGGGGCACCCCAGAAGGACACGACGTGCTAACGGCCTCTCCATGCAGCAGGAAGGGGAAGCTGCAGGCAGCGGCAGGCAGAAGAGCCATCAGCCCCCTTGCCCCAGCCACTCCCTGCCTGCTCACTGCCCTCCCGTCAGCTCTGCCTGCCCCAGCTTTGCCTCTGCCACGTGTTTGTCCAAGAGCACTCGAGGTTCCAAGTCCTGCAGTCATTCCGTGTCCTGCTAAATGCTGGGCTGCATGCCAGTGCATATCGGAGCATCCCTCTGCTCCGGAGGGTGCCTTCACCCACGTCTCGTTGCAGCAGCCGCAGCAAGTCACACACCGAGTTGCCAAGAGACAGGAGCTGCTCAGTGTGACGCCGGATCCCAGCGCGGGGAACCCTCCCTGCTCAAACCCTGCGCGCACAGCTCCAGTCATGTCTCCAACCAGCAGCACAGCCTCTGCTTTTCCCACTGGGACGCTACACACGGTGTCCCCAAAGCAGACAGTGTCCTGCAGACGGGTCCCTTCTCCTCCCCGATGGCTGCCAGCCCAGCCTGATGCCTGAGCGCATGGAGGCTGCTCCCCCTGCAGCAATTCCCGAGCAATCCCAGCTGCGGACCTCGGAGGTACCTCAATGACTGATCATGAACGCTCCACCTTCAAGCTGGCACGGTGGAAGCCAAGATGCAACCGCACTGTGGCTGAGGGGCCCGTGGGTCTGGCGTGGAGGCAGAAGAGCAGCAGCCTCAAGGATGGGGCTCTCCACACTGCAGATAAGCCTGCACTTCTCCCTCCTGCTGCTCTAAACCAAGCACAACCTGGTCCAACATCAGCTCTGGGTTCACCACGAGAACCCGCAGCTCCTCAGCCCTCAAGTTCTTTTCTTTGGATGACTGATAAACCCCAAAGCTTCCACGCTGGTACCTCTAGAGATGCTCACAGGAACTATTTAGATCCATGTGATCCTGCAGAAGCTTCCCCATAACAACAGGCACACACGTGCTTTTTATATTTAGCTTATTCAAAGACTGGGCATGGGAGAGCCGAGCTCAGTCTGTTTCTTTCCCCCCTCACTTCTGCTTGCTGGCATGGGATTACACCTCATGCTGCAGTCCCAGCTGCATTCAGCGTTCCTGAAAAAGGGAGAAATCCAAGCCTAAAATGCACTTTTTTTCCTGCTATTCCCTTGCATGCTCCCGCTTCACTTCCAGGGTGGGACTGCTCTGGCCTTACTGCTGAAGCCAAAACATGGCAGCACCCTCCTGGGGCTCCAGTGCAAGTGAAGAGAGCTCCTGCATCTGCTTTTCTCTTTCAGAGGAGTATTTTGAACACAGTGACTCATCTCTTGTTTTCCTCACGGCTCCTTGGGCTGACAAGGAACAGGAGCTACAAGGAGTGTAAAGGCTCCCGTGGCGCTCAAATCTGGCCCAGGTGAAAGACAAACCAATGCCCACGTCGGTGCTTCCAGGGGGCTCAGAGCCTTCTCGCCAAGAGCTGCACGCACACGGAAGCAGAGCTGAGCTCCCTCTCTTCCTCTGTGTGAGACAACAGCTCACAGGAGTCTGGGGAAAGAACTCATGGGTTTTATGTTCACCTTTTGGGCTGTTTTAACCATTTTTAATTGAGTGCCCCATTCCATGAAGTGTAAGAACGTGAGAGCAGGGCAGGAGTGGGGTGCCCTTGTGTGCATGAGTCCTGGAGATCAGCAGCTCCTGCACCCAGGCAGACAGGCTTGTGGTGGAGAAGAAGATGTCAGAGGCAGTTGTACAACAGAGCTTTATAGTCAGGATGGACTGTACCAGGCTTTTTTGATGCAAAATGGAACATGACCCAAAACGTTCACATAACAGAAGTGCTCTCAGGAATGCAGCCAGCTGAGGCTCCAGCTCCTGCCTGACCTTTTGCAACCCAGTCACATCCCAATCCCCTTTTATGTCCCCAGACGTGCAAAATTTGAACTGTCCCATGCAATTTCCCTACAGCGTCATGTGAAATGTAATGCTCACAGAAGGAGGCAAATGCTCCTGGCAAACAGACCTGAATGATACACTGCTCATGCAGCAAAAAACCCAGTTTGTTTTATAGGGAAAGAGTTACAAGTGCGTTTTGGAGGCTGGGGGGGGAAGGAAAAAGAATAATGGAGCAGTGAACTGTCTGCTGGTCAAGACAGCTCTGGAATGGATCATGGATCTAACGGACACCTTGCTTTACAGGGATGTAGAAGGAAAACCCAGTTTGAATTCCATGGCTGACATTTTACAACAAAAAGGTGATGGTGGGAACAAAACCAAACCTCAAATCAACCTGCAAGCAACAGAGTCATGGAATGCACAGTACCTGGGGGGAGCTTCACCACCTGAGCTGTGAAAGGGACACCGGAACCAGACCAAAAGGGGTGCAAAGAAATCACAAGCTCCATCAAAGACAGGGGCAGCTCACTGGGACACAGGCGAGTGTGAAGGGCCTGCAGAGCCCATCCAACGGCTCCCACGGCTCCTGAGCCGTGGGTACCAACCCACTGGTTTGGGTTCAAAGCAGAGACTATGGCTTCCCACAGGCAGGGGCTTGGAGGATGCTCTCCACTTGCAGGGGAAGGTAGCACGTTGGTGGCTGGAGGCTGGGCCCAGGGCACGCGGCTGTAGGATGGACAGGCGCTGGCCCAGGACAGATACTGGCTGAGCTGCAGTGCTTGTCCCTCAGCATAGAGGCAGCCAGGGTTTTACAGCAACACTGTAAGATGCCTGAGAAGCATATGCCTTGCCATGCTAACACCTCCCTGGAGACAGTTCTGAAGCTCTGGATATCTTCATTTTCACGAGAGTCATGTCCCTGAGAGGTACTGAAGGGAGGGGATTCTACTGTACGTAAATCCAAGGGTGGGAAATGCAGAAAAGCACTGATTCTTCTCTCTCTTTTTCAGGTTAGCTTTGCACTTTGCATTGTTTTCCCAAACTGCATAGCAGCTTACGTGTAGTGTCTGAGACACTGGGGCCACGGAAATCAAAGGGGCTTCATGAATGCCAACAGCAGCATGAGTGAGTGCTGATTAAGCTGCTGTGCAGAAAGGTCCCGATCAAAGGACTCCAAAAATCACACTCACTCTCTCTCGCTCTGGCCCTGCGGCTGCTGTGTGCACCACCATAGCATGATCTGCTCCATTTAAAGCTCAGCAACTGTTGAGTGGAGCAATGGCCGACACCACCTTTCTCATTACAAAAATAGGAAGGACAGAAAGTTAAAGACTTGAGACAGGCGAGCGCGATGCATTCATGCGGCATGTTTTGTTGCACTCCTCTTAACAAGACAGGAATTTCAGGTGTGCAGGAGTAGAATATAGCTGGGGCAGAGCAGGCAGCAGGTCCCCTTCTCCTCCCACACCTGCCAGCTTCCCACAGGGCATCTCTGGAAGGAGAAAAACAACAGCCTGGAAGCGGGCCTGGGAGCTGGGCCCTGAACCATCCCCTTACTCAAGTACATCTCAGCTGGATTTGCTTTGTGTAAGGAACGCACCAGAACAGCGCCCGCAGATGTGAAGCTTTTGTTTTGCCAACTCTGGTTTCAGAGAATATTGGGCAAACAGCCAAAGCTTCACAGATCTGCACCCGTCCTGGTGTGACTCCTATGGAAAGATGGAGACGGCACGACTGGGAGTCTGCCACGCAGCAGCCACCTACAGCTCCTCATAGTCCCCACCTCCTCCAGGCTTGCTCATGCTGGCTCCTCCTCCTCCCAGGAAAGCCTCAAGTTCATCTATCTCGCTGCTTTTCTCCTTGCTCTTCTTTTTCTTTTTCTTCTTCTCCTCTTTGCTCTCCTCCTTCTCTTTGCTTTTCTTGTGTTTGCTCTTCTTTTTTGCAGATTTCTCTTCCTCCTGCAAAAGGAGAGCATTTTCATTAGCAAATCCTCTGAGCATGCCAGTAACCAGCATACCTCACCCTGGAACTTGGCTCTGATGGGAACCTGACTTAGGGTGAAGCATCTACTACCAGGGCTGGCTTGGAGTTCATTCCAGAAGACCCTTCTGCGAGTTTGGACAGAACAGAGCAAAGACCATCTGGTTTATACATAGTAGTGGTCTGTCAGGCTGTTCGTGCCCGACAATACCACAGTATTGGACAGGCAGAAATGCCAAAGACAAAGCCTCCTGCAGACTCCCCTCGCTGCCTCTGAGACACCCCTCTGCTTGGAGAAAGCCACGGTGCTCCCAATGGACTCAGCCCAGCCGAGATGCGTGGCTCTGTTTAACCCTGTATTGTACAAAGTCACACGCTCCCTGCTCAAAATTCAGCTCTTCTAAAAGCTTGTTTTTAGAGCCTGGGAGGCACAGGTCTGGTTGTAGGATGGGAGAACAGAAGGAAGTCCACCAGGCACAGAGTGCACTGTGGAAGGCCACCCCCCTCCTTAGCAGTAGATAATATGGCAGATCAGCTCTGAGGAATCCAACAGTACCTCTTTGCTTTTCTTTTTCTTCTTCTTTTTCTCCTTTTGTTTATCTGTTCAAACAAAAAAAAACCAAACAATATTGGTTTTAATCAACTGAACCAGAAGAGAAGCAATTCTGCCCTGTCCCAATTCCTGAGACTCACAGAATCCTGGGATGATTAGGGTTGGTTTGTGCTTCCGGGAGTTCAGCTAGTGATGGAAGAACCACTCAGGCCATAGCATCAGCAGTGGGAGGGCCGTGACAGGCCAGCAGTCACTGTGTATGGAAATTTTATCAGCACGAGGCCAAAGTGTCAGTGCTGCAGCCCTCCTCTACAGGGTGGCTGCCTTCACAGTATTAAATGAACCTCAGTGTTCATCACTGTCAAAACATTTCTCAGGTTACTGTGAGTGATGACCTGGCTGCTGCTTTGACTGCTGACTGTCCACTGCCTTTGCACAAACCCCCCTTGATCAGGAGAGTATTTACTTGGCTGATACATAGGAGGCTTTATAACTGCACCACATTTCACATGCGGTATTATCCTGTCATCTGTCAGTCTTACCTACACACTTTTTTACTCAGTTGATCTGTAAATACAAGTCAGCCCTGGGGAAGTCTAACTGCTGGTAAAGCCCCAGCTCGCTGATGCAATTATTTGAGAAAGAGGAGATAGAAAGAACCCACACTGAATTATTAAAGATGCTAAACTGAAGTTCAGTTATTGATCTGGACCTCTGCAGACGCACTTCCAGCTATTTCAAGCTGCACTGTTCAGTAAGTCAAAGCTCAAGCTGATAAAGCCACCACAGCCTGTGGCACCTTGCTTATACTTTTGGAATAGTTACTCAAAAAGGTCTCTCTCTGGTGCTGCTTACAGCTTTGTTCCCCACTTAAGCCTTTAACTTCCCATCTTCTGTGGTGACATCAGGGGCAGATCTATAGGAAGCTGCTTTGCAGTAATGCCAAGACAGCAGAAAGTATTTCTGTGGGTATGAGTTGTACCCTCAGGGGATGGGGAGGGCAGGAAAGTCTGAGGAATGCTTGTGATCAGGTTGTGATCAAAATCCCACCTCGCCCTTCCCAAAAATGGAAGAGCAAATTGGCAAGGAGTATCAGAGCATCTTCCTGAAGTTGATCCAAATCTTTGAGGGGGTGGACACTGTGGTGCTGAGCACCACTTCCCAGGCAGGCAGTGTAAAGCAGGAAGCCTTATGCAGAAGCAGCTTGTGAAGGATGTGCTCTGCTTCCAGCTGGGACCAAAATAGTCCATGGTGGTTGCTATGGATAAGCCAAGTTCCCCTGCTCCCCATGGGGAAAAACTTAAATAAAGGTATTTATGCTGTGTTAAACCCCATTAGAGACTCACACGAGGAACTGCATGACCCTACAGGCTATTTTATTTAGTGCAAATTGATTTTCTTACACCCTTGGAACCATTCTGGATAAAACAGAAGCCTGACAAGCAAAACCAGGGAGAGTGGAAATAAGGGGTGACCTTTACCTTCCTCACTGCTCTCCTTGGGACCAGCTTCTTCCAAACCCAAACCAAAGAGATCTGAGTCGTTTTTCAGTTTAAAGGAGTGGACTGTTGCTTTCACAGCCTGGGGTGGCTTTGCCAACGAGGTATCATCATCCGATAGTTCAGAGAGATCTTCCCGGACTGGGAATTCATCCTGGAGACAAGAAGAGGCAGACAACACCCACAGGTTTTCAACCCAAATCTCTCAGCGTTTTGCACACAAGACATCAGATGTCAGCAGGCAGGGAGGAGGGAAGGAAATGGCAGCTGAACTGAGCTGTTACTGCCTGGAAATCGATGCTCCTGATCTCATAAGCTCTATCTATTTCTTGCCTTGGTAAAACGCCTCAGTAGCACTCGTACTGGCAGTGTGCTCTGGCAATGTAACATTCCTGCTACCAAAATCTAATTCCTGACGTAAAGGCATTAAATGAGACCTTCAACTCTGTTAGCATGACAGCAGCAGCCTCTAACTGCCCTGGAGAGGCACCTCAAATCAAATCTAATGGGCTGAGAACTCGCCTCCAGACCTAACAGACAAAACCTTGTTGCTGTGTAGCTCTGTGGGGTCTCCTGAATGAGAAGAAACCTCCAGTAGGGCCAAGGACGTGGTGTGTTTGCAGAGTATCTCCCCTCATCGAGTCAAAAGGGAATGTGCTTCCAGGGCACATTTGCCTCTTCACTGTGGGCTAAATAAATAGGATGCTGCAGAGACTGGCTATCACCCAAAAATCCTCTGTTTCAGCATGATGGGGATGGAAATGGAGTTTAACGATCTGGTGATTCCTGCCAACTGATCCTCTCCAGAATTCACTAACCACCCTTTCTTTCTATCCTCCATACTGCCCAAACACGGCCTTGCTCTGCTGCTGGTCTGAGCAATGCTCCTTCCTCCCTGCTGATGGTGGTGTTTTACTGCTCTGCTTGACCAGTAAGCCTTGTAGGTGTCAAGCATTCAGGCTGTGGGGCATCTCCCTGCACTGCTGCAATGGCAAAGCTCCCTCACAGATCCTGTTTTCATCACTGCATGTGAAGAGAAGTAAACTTGTTCCAAATACTTTTGCTTTCACATTAAAGTGCCAAGAGAAGTAGGTACTGGAAATGCAAAATGAATGGAAAACTACTTAATAAACAGCACGACACATAGGCAAGGGCAAAAAAACTGGGACAACCATCCTTTCTGCAGGACTCTGGAATGATGCAAACACATCCAACACTCCTGAACACCCCAGACACCAGGAGTCCCATCTCAAATCATGGCTAACAGTTTCTAGGGATTGCTTTGCTGTCTGTGAGTACAGATCACTGAAAGCAGGGATATTTCCAGCCACAGAGGCAGCAGGCTCCTATCAGCCCAGAGAAGATACTTGTGTTTTCTCCATCTATAACACCCAGTGGGTGCAGAGGGGACTCCTGCTGCACCATGCCTTTGAGCAGCTGTCCACATGCTGAACGTCACAGAGACATTACAGCCAACCTGGCTACACTGGAAACTCCTTCCTAGATTTTCCTACTTCAGGAAGCAGCTTTGCCAAACAATTCTTGTTACAGCCTTTTGATTGCTGTAGGGAGCTCACCCTCTGGCACATACATACTTCTACATGTTAAACCTTGGGTGAGAACCTATTAGAGCTTTGTATTTTATACCTTGCACACTGCTGGACTGACACCACTTTGGCCCTACTGAGAATAAACAGCATACTAAAAGCCGTAAGCACAAACCTTGTTGCCGTGTGGTTTCAACAGTCACAGCATTAGTGGGTTCGTGCTTAAATCAATCTCTACAGGTTGCTTAGCACCTGAGGTGCTGTGAGCGCCTCTGAGAGATGGGTGAGCAGATGAAAGCTCTGCTCATGAGATGCCTCAACACTTCAAGCTCAGCTTGACAGCAGCACACAGCAATTCATGCATGTTATTTACCATTTTCTTCTTCTGGCTGTCAGAATCCTCACTTTCGAAGTCCGGGTCATCCATAACAAATGAGAGCATCTGAGTAGCTATTGGTCCCTCTTGATCACTGTCAGACTCTTCAGGCTTTTCCTCTTTGACCACTTTCTGCTTGAGAGCGTGTCCTTTGCTTTGGGAAGTGGTCTTTGGGGCCTGGACTGCTGCTGGGGCTGCAGCAGCAGCAGCTGGCAGGCTGGTGTGGACCCTGCTGCTGCTGTTTCTTTCAGACCCAGAACGTGGAGGTAAAGAGTCAGGAGGCTTTGGGTCCATTGCTTTGGTCAAAACGGCTTCACTCTGTGGTTTCAGAGGATTTCTGGAAGACCTGAGAAGAAGGAAACAAGTTGTCAGAGCCTGTCCACCCCCATTCTGTGAAGCAAAACACAGTGACTAATTAGTAACTGAGCCTGCCTCAGGGCTGCATCTCCACAGCAGAGGTAGTTCATCCTAGGGGGGTGGCTGGTCAAACACATACCACTCAGGCTGAAAATAGCCCTCAAGCCCCTGTGGATGCTGATGCAGAGGTGTCTGCACCAGCTGGCCCATGCCTATCACATACAGGATGTGGTATGTGGAGAACATGATCCAGTTCATCATTCTCCTGCACAGGGTGTGGTGAATGACTTCCTTCACCTCTGTCCTCCTCACTCAGCTATGAACAGATATTGAGGTGCTCAGTTCCAGCCTCTGTTCAAACTGGAGGAAAAGGCTGGGCCATTCCCAAGCAGAAATGTTCCAGTGACAGGAGCACAGTGCTCAAGGGCATGCTGCCTAGGTGTGGTGCAGAAAACACAGCACAGAACAGGCCCAGCTAAAGAAAACACAGCCCAGTTTACAGCTGAAGGCACACACACCAAGACTCCCCAAAGGATGCCCAGAAGCCAGTGGCAGGATTGAGGAGAGGCCCCTTTGCCAGCACAACCCCATGCTTCAGCCTGTGCTTTGTACCTTTTTTTTTCCTGCTCTGCGTTGGTGTCTTCATTAGGTGTGGGAATGACCTTAGAGTCCTTCACCTCTTCTTCCTCTTCCTCACTGGAGAGGGTGACATTCTTGCTCGGCACCCGTTCTGCTGCCAGAATGGGTCTGCTGGGGATCTTGTCATCCAGATCCAGGTCATCTTGGAAGCCTGCCACCATGGGATTCCCCCCAGGGGCCTCTCCATCACTGCAGAATAGGCAAGGATCAGACAGAGCACCCCAGGATGTGCTGGGACAGACAGACCTCCCCTGGAAAGCAGACTGCCGCTTGCCTGGCTTTTCCAGCCAACTGCACGTCCACATCCCTCATCCCAGGGCAGTGACACTGCACCACCCAGCCACTGGCCCCTTCAGACCTGATCTGCATGAGCTGCAGCCGTGGCACAAACCCTCTACAAAATGGGCCACGATTGGATGTGTCAAAGAGTGGCTGGAAAAGCTGAGCTTCAGAGCTGCCCATTGCTCCAGCTCTGCTGGAAGATCTCCGGTCCAACATGCAAGGATCGATCAAACCACGGGAGCTGCCTGCCTTAAAGCCCACAGCCTGTAATTAAACCTGATCAGACACTGCCACTGCTGGGGAATTCACTTACAGCTGTTAGATTGCTGGGTTTATTTCTGTGTCTCTTGTGCTCCCTGAAGCAGGCAGGTACCTGCCACCACAACCAGGCTTTGACATTCCCCAAATTAAATTCACCTAAGGACACACTTTCAGAGCTGGGAGTCTGTCAGGCTCCCTGCATGCAACACGGTTACGTGCTCAGAGGCAGACTGATAAAGAGCTTTGCAGCTGAAATTAGCTGAGGATTCTTTTCTCAATGTCCTCAGGACTCAGCAACTTTAATACTTTCAGAAGGATTTGCTCATGTCAGGAATACAGATGTTTTCCCCAGCCTCAGCAGATGAGCCTTTCCTCGTTCTACTTGCTTTATGTGCAGCAGATACCCAGCTCCTTCTGACAAGCCGCAGAAGAGTCACTGTCCTTTTAATGACTTCATTTGGATTGTACAAACACAGCTTCATTTGTACACAGAGACCAAAAACCGAGATGATAGCTTGGACCACATCCCATTTTAGAGGCATCAAATGAATCATCAAAACCTAAAATCCTTAATCTGGATGAAGGTGCTGCTCCCAGTCACTAGCACATAGTCAGCACTGGAAGAGGCAGTGGAGGATGATGTGCTGATGGGATGAGAAGTGCTGAGGCCTGAACACAGTCCAGATGATTGTTATTACTCAGCCTGGTTCTTCTTATGGCCAGTTACTGGTTTATGGGTTAAAGAATTAATACATCTGCCACCAGGTAATGTTGTCATTTGTGACATCTGGGACACCACACGACAACCAGCACAGCACATTGAAAGGGATTACAACCAATGCTTGTTTGGGTCAGTGCTTGGATCAGGGCTAACACCCTCTCTCTCCTTCTGCTTTTGGTGTGGCTCCCCCTGCTCCCAGCACAGCTCCCAGCCAAGCAGAGCAGGCTGCTGAAGAGCCCCTTCATAAAACACTGCTGCTCTCATTCTGAGCCACCAGAGAGGAGGCACACAGCCTGTCCCACACAAAGGAGGAAAGAAACTGGTGCCCAAAGCAGCAGCCAAGGCTGGAGGAATGACAAGTGAGTGACTTCTGTGGTCTGCAGAACACTGGTAGGGTTCCTCTGGAAATGTGCTGGAAAGTAAAATGGATTGTGTCCTAAAAATGGCAGGATGTTATTCTGAACCAGTGACACTGCATTTCTCTAACAATGCAGTGCTCCATTAAGCACTGGGACTCTTCAGAGATTGCTGCCACTGTCCTACCACACACCATGTGAGATCTCCAGCCTGTAAAGCATTCCCAGTCTGAACAGGATGTCCGTGTGTGTTCACACACCCGCACAAAGCGGATCACCTCCCCTTGCAGGGAATGCACTGCCTCCATCTCCAACTCACACACAAAGGGTGGAGTGACAGCTTCAGAGCAAAGCCACGGAGTGCGCACCCCTCAGAAAAACCACTGCTGCACTATGAACAATGCAGAGTTAGTACCAGGCTGTGGTCCTAAGGCTCCAGCTGGAAGGAATCCAGAGCACGCAAACCCAACCACATTGCACCACTCTCTCCAATGCCTTTTGTGGTGCCAAGCCTGTGTTAGTGTTAAAACAACACGTTTGCAGGTGCAGGTACCCACCAAAAATGCCTGAGCTTGCCAAGGCCTGTGGCTGAGCTACTGATCAAGAGCATGCTGGGGTCTCCTTCACGCTGGTGATGAACAAACCCTGCTGCAACACAAGTGCATGGTCCCAAACCTGAACGGACTGTGTTCCACCAGCCCTGCCGTGTGGCCACAGAGCCAGCAGGATCCTCTGGGTACATCGGGTTTTGGGGCTAGAGAACAAGGAAAAACCCAAACCCTAAAGCAGCAGATAAAGTGAGGCAATCACACACTGCAGGATGAGCTGCCTGGCTGTATTCTAGGAGATGGAGGTGTCCTGTTGTGAACCGGTGTCCTCAGCTTCTCTCTCTTGGTCTAGTGCAGCAAGGTACCAATAGAGTGATTGTCAAAACAAACCCAGATGCCATTAAAGCAAAGAGCCAGCTCAAAGCCCTTCAGAGGTAAGGACTTATCCATGGCTAAGATAAACATCTAGTGATGCTGAGAAGACAGATGAAGAATCCTGTAAGCACAACCTTGCTTGCAGACATCTACAGCCCACCCATGGACCTCAGCCAGCCTAACTCAGCAGTGGGGAAGAGGGGAGACCCTGGTGCCAGATTAGCTCCTCCAGTGCAGTCACATACCCACTGGCTCAGGGGATCAAACTGAAGAGCAGCAAATTAGGTTCCTGAACAGCAAACCAGCAGCTGGAACTGCCTTCCTAATGAGCTGGTGAAGGAACTGATTTGGGAGCTGTCTTTATTGCAAGCTAGAGAACCATAACACACCATTAAACAAAACCCAGGACTCCATCCATCTCTGTAGATCTGTGCTGGGATTTAGTTATAGCAGCTCCAAGAGATGTCAGTAAATGCTGAAAGTCTCAGCAGCTGCCTGATCTTTGGGCAAGAGTAGCCTTGTCCCACAGGCAGGAGCACATTCCCTCACTGACAGCATGCTTGAGAAACAAAGAAGTGCTTTTTTTGTAACATTACTGCTCCATGTCAACTCCTGCTCCATTGTTTAGAGATGTTACGGAGCAGGGAATGGGAGAAGTTCACCAGGCATCACTGTGAACAAACCTCCAATGTCAACAAGATGGATGAGAAATCCCAGACTTCCAAACCTCTTTCCGAAGCTCAGAAACAAGTTGCACATGGAAGCAAGCCCAGGCCTGACATGAGCAGCAGCTCAGTCACAAAGCAGAACACCCTGCTTCCAACAGGACAAGACCCACTCCTCTCCCCAAGGAGTCACCCTCTATGTCAATGACCAGTGAGTGCAATGCACGGAGCTCTGCCTGGGGATGTCCGAGGGAACTGGGAGCGTGTGGGACAGGATTAAAGAGAGGACAGGTAAAGGTGACACCATAGTGTCTGGAAACTGGTTGAATGACAGAGCCCAGAGTATGGTGATCAGTGACACAAAGTCCAGCTGGAGGCCAGTAACTCGCAGTGTGCAGCAGGGATGAACAAGGGCCCAGTCGTGTTTAGCATCTTCATTAATGATCTGGATGATAGGGCAGTGTATACCCTCTGCAGATGACTCCAAACTAGGAGCAGTGACTGGTACACCAGAGGGTCATGGTGCCACCAGAGGGACCTTGCCAGGGTGGAGAAATGGGCTACAGGAACCTCCAGCAGTTCAGCCAGGAGGTTGAAAGTCCTGCACCTGGGGAGGAAGAACCCCATGCACCAAGACATGCTGAGGGGAACTCTGCTGGAAAGCAGCTTGGCAGAAGAGGGGCTGGGTGTCCTGGTGGCCATCAAGTTGAACATAAGTCAGCAAGGTGCCACTGCTGCAGTGAAGGCCAAGAGTCTCCTGGGCTGCATTAGGCACAGTATCACCCCAGGTCGAGACAGGTGATCCCTGCCCTCTGCCCAGCCACACCTGGAGTGCTGTGTTCAGTTCTGGGTGATCCTCAGTACAAGAGACATGGACCTGGACTGGAGAGAGCCCAATAGAGGGCCATGAAGATTATGAAGTGACTGGAGCAGCTCTCGCATGAGGAAAGGCTCTCGCACGTGAGAGCTGCAACTGCCTAGCCCAGAGAAGAGAAGGCTTGAGGGGGACCTTACAAATGTATTTAAATACCTGAAGGAGGGTGCAGGAAGAAGGAGCCAGGCTCCTTTCAGTGCTGCCCAATGATGGGACGAGTCAAGGAGCACAAACTGAAACACAGGAGGTCCCTATGAAAATCAGGAAACACTTTTTCCACCGTGAGGGTGACTTAGCACTGGCACAGGTTCCCAGTGAGGCTGTGGATTCTCCATCCATGGAGATATTGAAAAGCCATCTGAAATGGTCCTGGGTGGCCCTGGCTGAGCAGGATGACTCCAGAGCTTTCCAACCTCAACCTGGCTGTGATTCTGTGACTGTAACTGGTCTCTGCTGCACAAGTGCAATGCACAGAGCACTAAGGCACTCGCACATGAGCTAACTGCAAGGCTCTTGCTTACAGACAGCAAGGCAATTCCTCTTACTTGGGTAAGAGAAGTAACCTCACAACTTCTCAAAACAGCCCATTCTTCTGCCACACCTTCAATGGCACTTGGAGCCATCTGGAGCATACACATGGTTACAGCACACCCACAAAAACTGCTGGCAAGCTGAGTGAGCTGAACACTGAGGTATCTGCTTAAAAGCAATCAGGAGACATGAACACAACTCTCCAGTATGTTCTCAGGTTTCCAGTTATTTCATTTTTAAACCCAGTAAAGCCTCCATTGGATTTGGGCGGCTTCACAGCCACTTCTGTATTCTTTAAATCAAAGATAAATGTCAGCAGCAGCAGATTTTGTTGCAACTACAACAACACACTCCCTGCAGTAGAAGCTGGTTTAGAGGTGGTGCTTACAGAACTCTTACATTGCTCCTGGACATCATGGGGCTGCAATTGCCAGAAGCAAACTGGCAATTGCAGTGCCATCACTGTGATGACAAGAGGCATGAGGCAAGCTCCATTCTGAGCTGAGGGATGCAGATCCTGTGGGACACTTAAGTCACCTTTAAAGTGCCAGTTGTTTTTTTTTTTTTAAAAAAAAATCAAAGCCAAGAAAAGGTAAAAAAAAAAACCCCACAAAACAAACGAAAGAAAAAAAATCCGGCTTAGAGCAGAGCTCTAAAGAGATGGAATCCCAGACTGGCTTGGGCTGAAGGGGCCTTAAAGCTCCTCCAGCTCCAACCCCTGCCATGGCCAGGGACACCTTCCACTAGAGCAGCTTGCTCCAAGCCCCTGTGTCCAACCTGGCCTTGAACACTGCCAGGGATGGGGCAGCCACAGCTTCTCTGGGCACCCTGTGCCAGCGCCTCAGCACCCTCCCAGGGAAGAGCTTCTGCCTAAGAGCTCATCCCAGTCTCCCCTTGGGCAGGTTAAAGCCATTCCCCTTGGCCTGTCCCTACATCCCTTGTCCCAAGCCCCTCTCCAGCTTTCCTGCAGCCCCTTTAGGCACTGGAGCTGCTCTCAGGTCTCCCCTTCAGGAGCCTTCTCTTCTCCAGGCTGACCCAGCCCAGCTCTCTCAGCCTGGCTCCAGAGCAGAGCTGCTCCAGCCCTCGCAGCATCTCCATGGCCTCCTCTGGCCTCGCTCCAACAGCTCCACGTCCCTCTTGTGTTGCTGCCTCAGAGCTGGATCAGGACTGCAAGGGGGGGTCTCCCCAGATTGCAGCAGAGGGGCAGGATCCCCTCCCTCAGCTGCTGCTCACTCTCTGGGGGTGCAGCCCAGCACAGGGGGTTACTGGGCTCAAGCGCACACTGAGGCTGGGTCACAGGGAGCTTCTCCTCACCCAACACCTCCAAATCTTTTTCTTCACAAGCACGCTCAATCCATCCATCCCCCTATTCTATGATTCTGTGATACTGGGGGTTGCCCTGACCTGTGTCCAGGACCTTGCCTGTGGCCTCACTGAACCTCATGGCATTAACATGGGCCCACTTCTCCAGCTTGTCCAAGTCCCTCTGGATGTTACCCTGTCCCTCAGCCATTTCAACGGCACCACGCAGCTTTGTGTCATCTGCAAACTTACTGAGGGTGCTGGATCCCACTGCCCATGTCATGGATGGATATTAAACAGTACTGGTGCAAACACAGAGCCCTGAGAGACACCAGTCAGCATCGATCTGCTACAGACACCGAGCCACTGACCACTACTCTCTGGATGCAACCATCCAACCAATTCCTTATCCACCAAATAGTCCATCCATCAAATCCATGTCTCCAGTTTAGAGAGAAAATGCCGGGAAGGAACATTAGAAATGGACATAAAAAAAGGGAAGGCTCTCTCTAGGACTTTTCTGAAGGCTGCGGGCAAGCAGGGAGTGACACTCCCAAGGGAGCACGACCCTCTCTATCCTTCCTTCTGGAATCCCACTGTGTGCCCCCCAGGTGTCCTCTAACAAACACAAACCCCTTTATAAAGTCTCAGGAATGGCAGTACCAGGCCAGGAAGGAGCTTGGCCATGCACTGGGCCTCTGCACTGGGAAGTATTCATTAAGCAAAAGCATAATATCCTTGCACTGTGTTCCAGAAGGCAAATCCCTTCCTGACCCAGAACATCCCAGTGGTTTAACACTGAACATGAAAGCAAGACAGCAAACCCAGGAAGGTGATAACTAGCTCTTACTGCTGTTCCTCATTCCCAAGGAGCAGTGCGTGTCATGAAATGGGAGACAGGGAACTCTATGACTGACTACACCACAGCCAGAAAGGCTTTAGGGGCAGTTATTTGCTCTGCAACCCTTTCTGAACAGTTACAACAGGTTACCCCGGCCTGACTCCTCAGAGTGCACATCCGGGTACGTCCCTGTCTCAACCTCCCTCCTTCCCCTTTCCTTACCTTTCACTATCGACACGGTGTTTAGCCTGCGGTTTCCCTCTGTCCTTCTGTGGGGCTGGATCTTCTAGAAAGCTGTGGTCCAGGCTGTCATCAGGAACAAAGTCTTCCACGCTCTGTACCTTTGCAGGTGCTTCAGGGTGGGGAGGAGGAGTGGCAGCAGCAGGGTCTGCATTGGCAACAACACTTGTAAACCACACGGCTCACCACAAGCAAGACAAATTTGCTTTTTACAGATCTATCCTGCGCAGGGTGGCAGCAGCTACAGAGCAGGACCTTGGCTACACAGCAAGGGAAGAGGAAGGATGTGAACAGGATACTCAAACCAGTCTGATCTTGCAGGAAGGCACTCAAGAGACCACACATGGCCACTGTGGTTTCAAATGCACCTGGCTGACGCACGGGCCTCCGAAGGCTATCAGTGCAGCTGACTGCTCTGTAGGGAATGCTGCAACTGCCTATGCCACCAACAGGCTTGCATGGAACCCCAGCCTGGTTTGGGTTGGAAGGGACCATGAAGGTCATTCAGTTCCAACCCCTTCCATGGACAGAGACAACTTCTACTAGAGCACGTTGCTCCAAGCCCCGTCCAATGCAGCCTCTCACAGCAATGCTGTGTGCAGTGCTCCTGTGTGCTGCCCCTTCAGGATTCGGTTGCCTTTCCCAGACTGTTCAGTTCACCCACTTACCTCCTGCTTCTTCAACTGGAACCGTCACAGTCAGAATCCTTCGCATGGTGTTTTTAAATGCAAACCAAAAACTGTGTAACCAAAAGCTCAAGAGCTACTGCAAACAGACATGCTTTAATATAGCTTATTTGTAGAGACACTTTTACTTATATTCAAGGTATCAGGATAAAAACTCATGAAAGGAGCAGAACCAAGAAGCGTGAAGCCATGAACCTTTTCAGTTTGCAGTTTCTCCTGTCCATGCCGCACTTCACATCCAGCTCTGTTCCTTTGGGTGAAGCTGTGTATCTTTTTCTAGATTTTGTTCTACTAGCATAGCTTTCAGATCACTTTTGCATATCAATAACACTATTACTAATGCCACAGAGCAGCGTTGGTGTGAGCTAAAACACAGCCAAAAGAATTATTCCTGCAACACTTCAAGGCAAAGCTTAAACAGCAGCTGCCATAAAAACCAAGTAGTACTTTGTGACAGTGATTGTTCAAGTGATTTCCCATTAGCTACTCCCTGGCTATGCAGGGAGTTCTGCAGGGTATGTTTTGCAGAGGTGCAGACCCTTGGCACGCTACATAAACCCACTACCACTGACAGATCAGCTTTTCCTGCGTTTTGCAACCCTGCTAAAAAGCACCCTTGAGATAGCGGGGCTGCAGTCACCAGTCTAAAGCAATTCTTCAGCTAAGTGAGATTTTAAAAAAGCAGCAAACCCCAACGACTGCAATACTGGCAGGAGACACTTTTCTGATTTCTCTATACCAATATGAAAGGGGGTTTTATTGACAAGGGACTTGCTCCTGTATATTTCTGGGTAGGAAGAGCCATAACCTCTGGGTGCACTGTGTCGTATCTGCTAGCAGGTTCATGGCTGCAGACTGTTGTATGCAGATCTAAACCTGAGGATTTCAACATGTGAAGCTGCAAATCGTGTTCCAGCACCTCCTCCTTTCATGCTGTGGGTGTCTGGAGAGTGCTGTGAGCTCTAGGAATTGACAGTTTGAGAGGGAAGGTATTTCCAAAGGGGGATTCAAACCATGTCACGCTACTGATCTTTAGGCAGTTCCAGCTCTGCAGCTCCAGTTAGCTCTGCCAACAAAGTCAATGTGACAGGCAAATTGAAGTCTGGATCAGTAAAATTACAACCCCCCTCAATGCTTCTGCCCTGCAACTTCATCCAGCAGGGCTCAGGCTGAATACTGTGCTCCTCTGCTCCATTGTGTGTTGGCACTAAGGGAGAAGCTGAGGCGGGTGACCTCCTCCTCAGACCATCTCTAAAGGAGCAGATTCCCCTGGAGGAGAACTGCTGCAGAGCCTGCACTGACATGATCACTTCTGGCTGAATAACCTTTAAAACCAGCACTCTGTTGCTCTGCATTAACACACAGGAGCCCCTTTGGGTTGCCACACTTTTGTGAAGACTGAGCTACAAATAGCTCCTCTAACGCTATTCAAGTGATGGGCTTTGGCCAAGGGCCTGTAGGGACAGGCCAAGGGGGAATGGCTTTAACCTGCCAGAGGGGAGACTGAGATGAGCTCTTAGGCAGAAGCTCTTCCCTGTGAGGGTGCTGAGGCGCTGGCACAGGGTGCCCAGAGAAGCTGTGGCTGCCCCATCCCTGGCAGTGTTCAAGGCCAGGTTGGACACAGGGGCTTGGAGCAAGCTGCTCTAGTGGACGGGGTCCCTGCCCGTGGCAGGGGTTGGAACTGGATGAGCTTTAAGGTCCCTTCCAACACAAACCAGTCTGGGATCCTATGATATGATTCTATGATTAAAGAGGCTGGCAAGAAGCTGACAATTATTTTATTAGTGTTTTCTGCATGCTCAGTGCCTTCCTCCTGAAGCCACCCAGCTGGCTGGACATAGTCCCCATCCAAGCACAGAAAAGCCCAGGGGTGACACTCTGGCTTAGACCCTGCATCCAGCAACCTACCTGGCTGGGGAGGAGAGGGGTCTGGCGCAGGAGACGTCCCAAACAGACGGGAAATGATGCTGCGCTTGGGTGGTGGGGCAGCAGCCGGAGGTGCTGGGGGGACTGCGGCTGCAGGAGGTGCATGTGGCTGCAGGGCCTCAGGCGCAGGCACTGGTGAAAAGGATGGGGGGGGTTCAGGAGAGATGGTGGAGCTTGTGGGAAGTGGCTGCGGCTGTGGGGTGCCCGGGCTGGAGCTGGCTGTTGATGTGGAGCTCGGAGGTACGATGGGTGACTGGGAGCCAGAGGAGGGGCTTTGCCCGTTGGTTGTTAGTGGTGACGTGTGTCCTTGACTTCGGGCTTCCATCATTTCAAGGAAGCTGCAGGGAAGATAAATTGAGAACATAAGGAAAGGAGAAAACATGCTCAACAGAGCCCTCAGCATGACGCTGGGCTGCTTGAGCCATGTGCTGAGCTTGGAGGGTGTGGGTCTGCTGTCAGTGATGCTGCGACTCCCCAGGCCACAGTAAACCTGGTTCACTCACATGAGCTAAAGTCACTCCATTTGCATCAAGGTGTGGAGAATCCCAACCTGTGTTGTACTGCAGGATGAAACCTGTATTTGCAACGCTACTGGGAACTCCCTGGATAGACAGACTATAGCAACATGCCAGAGCTTGAAACACAACCTTAAACCAGTTCTTGGACATATGTCTCCAAGGGAGGCAGCGCTACAGTAATGGCACATTTTTAGACTGTGCAGAAGAGAAGAGTGTTAAAGAAAACTCAAACGCTATAAAAACCTCTTCTTTCAGCCAAGAACGGGGTTGAGAGGAGAATCCTTGAACGTCAAAAGAAAAGAGCTATGCAGAGGGCTCACAGAGGACTGACTGCAATGATCCTTCTTGCATTTGCAGACACACAGGCTGACTCCCTGCATGCACTCCCACTCTGTGTGGGAGGCAGCAGAGCCAAGCAACAGAAGCTCTGAAGCCATTGTGGTCCTGGCTGGATTGCTGCCTAGAAGAGCATTAAAGCCTACACCAGCAGACAGGGTGAAATGCTCTATCCTTTCTGCAGCCTCCTCCTGCAGCCCTCTCGGAGAGAGGTCTTTTCATAAGCTGTATGCAAAGAAACACCAACAGAAAGACAGGCTCTTACCGTGAAGTGGTTTCGAAATGAGATCTGCCACATGCCGCACATCTGAGAGATGTAAAGAGGACACCCAAAGTGAAGCACCATGTATAAAAGGGGTCATGGTCTCACCCCTTATCTCATTAAGCCCAATGACCTGGTGCACAGAGGCTCTGGGTTCAACTGTTTCTGCAAGAGAGAGTCAGCCATGCTCCAGGCAAGGAGGATGTTAAAATAAAGGCTCCTCTCCCACATAGAATATGACCTTGAGCCAGACACCTTCACTGGAATGACTACAGAGCAGAAGCAAACAGCAGGGGCTAAAAGACTCTAACCCCCTTTGAGATATCATTTCCTATTTTAAGGAGCAACCTGATATACTTTTAAAGAACAAACTAATACACTTTGTGACCAGCAGTGTCTGGAGCCCTGGAGAACAACATCCCCAGGAAGCTGCTACTTGAGCTGGAAACCCAACAGTTCTCGACTAAGGAACTGGCTGAAGTAGAGATAAAGGGCAGCATTAAAAAGCAGTATTAGCCAGGAGAGAAATCCTTGGTAGAGTTCCTCAAGGACTGGCCTTGAAATGTACCTCAAGTGAAGCAGCAGAGACCAGGGAATTGCTCATGAAGATGGGAGGCAACATTAGCAAAGAGGAGAGCAGGGACAAGATATAGGAAGAACTGGATGATCCTGAATAAGAGAAATAGGAAGAAACTCAACAGTACAAAGGAAACTCGTCTGCTTAAGGGCGAGGAAACAAGGGCTCCCACTCCAGGTTCACAACATGAGAACGGCCAGGACTCTCCTCACTCACCACTCAAGACAGGACTAAAGGCTGTAATCACAGTGATGCCTGGGAGGAGCAGCAAGGAGGCCTGGCTGTCACACCACTGCCAAGGCACCTGCACCAGTGCCCGCTATGGTAGCCTCACTGATGCTTCCACCAGGACTGGGGCAAGGCGTACCTGCTCATCCCATGCAGCAGACTGGCTCTAAGAAAACAAGCTCCTGGCAGAGCTGAGATTAGAGCATCCATTCCAGCATCCTTCCTCCCAGGGAACAGGTAGCTGGGGTGAGCTGTGCAACAACATTCCACTAAAATGATGCATGGATTTGTCATACACCAAAGAGAAAACAGAAAGGACTTTAATTCTGGCACTGAGCCATGTGGAGACTGCAACAGGTTTGTTTGGGAGGTGCACAATACGTCATCCACACCACCAGAATATAACTGTGTGTTTCCAATACATCTCTGCCATGGTGCTGCAGGGCCGAGCAGCTGCACATTGCTCGTCTCCTGAGGAAGGGTCACCACAGGCAGCTCAGCATCCCTCCAGGGAGAGCACACAGGGCGTCTGGGATGAGGGAAGGATAAGCCAAGTGTTCCTGCCACTCAGATGTTGTCCAAAAGGAATGCTCTTTGCCCACAGAATTGCTGTGGCCTGAAGAGCCATTCACCACACTCACCTGCAGAGTGTGTGGCTTGCAGCTCCATGCCAGAAGCACTGGGTGCTCAGTCTTGTCAACCCTCCCCTCTGGGCTCTGATCCCGGTGAGTCAAAGGCAGGAGGGCTGGACAGCTCTGCTTTGTGGCACTCATTCCTTCTCCTCCCAGGCCCTACTCAGGGTTAAAGACTCCTGCCTCCCAGCTGTGAAGACATGGGATTCCCTGCCAGTGCATCTGCATTCACCCTTGTTCCTGATTATAGCAGCAGCAACCCCGGCTGTAAGACCTGAAAGTTTGGTCACTGCTGCATCCAGCATCCAAGATGCTGATGCCAGGGCTGCTCACTCTTCTGGCTGAGCTGAGCTCCCCAGCTGTCTGTGTAAGCACCTAAGACACCAACACTACATGAAAACAGAACCAAACAGCCTCTGAGTCTGATCAGGACACTGGATCCCACCAACATGGCAAGCGGGTGACTCGGGCAGGGGAAGACAATTGTCTGCTGAAGACTAAGGATCCTGTATGAAGTATACACAGAGTATGCATACAGTCATTTTAGGATACCAAATATGTAGCTCAAAGGGTACTTAAAGCTGGACCTAACAAAGCACAGGACATTCTTTACAATATCAGGGTACGTGAAGATTTACTGTACTCTGCATTACCAAAGCTGCCCATTTTGGAAACAACCTGCTTTGTTCTAGGCAAGCAGCCAGCTCCAGAGGGAAGGAGGCTGTGACTACCACCTGTTCCTCCTGCAGAAACACAGGAATTTTAAGAGATGGAGGGACAAAAATGCTCCGTAACTGTAGTATAAAGAGGTCAGCTAGTCTGGAGGCAACACACATGCAGGCTGCTTCTGCACCTGTGTGCCTGAGCCTTGCTCACCTACTTTATGTGAAGGGCACAAGAACAAGAGACAGCAAGTTATTTTTAGTAGGAAGATACAATGGTTATTTGGGACACCACAAGATGGGCTCCTACCCCAGCAAAGCACCACAGAGAGCTGTGGCACGTGTGCTTTGTGTCACCTTCCCCATCTCCAGCCAGACACGTGGGCCAACCTGTGTGCTGTGTGCCATGACACTGGGGAACTCAGAATGATGTGCTCCAGGTTTTACATGGGCTGCATCATCCAACTCTGCTGAGCTCATATTCAGATCTTCTGCCATGAAAGAGGTGAGTGGAAAAACAGCATCCATGAGTGCTGCCAGCAGCTCTCAGTAATTTTCAGGGTGGAGGTGTCTGAGCATCCTCCACACTCGGATAATACTACATAATGCATGAAAGCTTTCTCTGGCTTTACACACACTCTTCAGAGGCACACGCGGGGCTGTTTTGGGAACACAGCAGACCAAACCTACCACGTGCCTGCTTTATCTCATATGCTGTACAATCTGGCCACTGCGCTCCTTATTTTAGCTTTTTTGTCATCCTTCACAAAAGGACTCAATCTTACTGTGAAACAGCTTCATGTACACACTTGGGGCAGTAGACTGGGTCCTATTACAAGCACAAGATGGGTGTCACATACTATGACCTGAGTACACTTGTTCCATTGGGATACAGACAGCAGATGTGCCACCCAAGTGCAAATGGGTTGTTTGTGCTTACCTACGTGGCCCCTTGTTACCCTCCAGTCGTTCCATTTCAGACAGAGTAACAAGCCCATGTGCTCACACTGCCTGATGGAGCTCTCGCAAGAGGAGACTTTATGCAATATTAAAGATGAACATGCTCTGCGGGAGCAGAACCTCATCAGGGCCTGAGGTCAGTGCCACTGCTCCCAAAGCAAACACAACAGCCACACAAGGACTTGTCAGCCTCACAGCTCCTACCAGTGTTCATACTCATTTACCACTGAAGACGGGAGCAGCCTGAAGCATTTTGGCTCCTGGTTCTAACGTGCTGTGATCGATTTTTCCAGTGTCTTTCAGGTGGCAAGGAGGGCTTTGGGCTATTTCATTAACTGTGAAAATGAAGACTAATAGGCTGTGTGACATCACTTTAACTGGGGTTATTGAAGGTTATACATTGCCACATGTTTGGTTTGGGCTCATTAAAGGTACTGAACCTCATTCCCCCTAAGGCCAGGTCCCTGAATGTGAAATCAGTTGCCAAGTGGGGTTGAATCCTGGTGCCCAGGCCCTGCAGAGCACAGTTCCTCCCCAAGAGCTCCTCAGGTTTTCCACTTGACCCAAAATTGATGCAGCAGGACTTTCCCACGTGCACAACACACTGGACACACTCCATGTTCTCCCACTCTCTAGCAATAGCAATGATGACAGGCTTAGTTACAATTAATAGTTAATGCTGCCACACACAAAAACATGACCTGGAGTCCATTGAGTACACACTGGCTCCTGAACTGATGGCAACAGTGATTTACAGCAAGCAGACATGATAGAGGTGGGGCAGGGGGAAGGGAAACCAAAGTGGCTTTGCTTTCTTAACTGGCCATTCAGCCTTTAGCTGCTGTGATTCCACGTGTACTTCAACAGAGCTGAAGATACAAGAGAACAGCTCTAGCAGCAGGTTCTCCTGCCAGATAGTGCTGAGGTTACTCAGCACCATGGTCTTAGAATCCCAGACTGGTCTGGGTTGGAAGGGACCTTAAAGCTCAACCCTGTCTGTGGGCAGGGGCACCTTCCACTAGAGCAGCTTGCTCCAAGCCCCTGTGTCCAACCTGGCTTTGAACACTGCCAGGGATGGGGCAGCCTCAGCTTCTCTGGGCACCCTGTGCCAGCGCCTCAGCACCCTCACAGGGAAGAACTTTCTCCTTCTTTCTGTCTTCCCAATATTACAATCTGTGCTCAATGCAGAAGAAACAAACAGCAAATAAACCCCCACTACCACCCAATGGCTGTGCAGTGAACAGAGCTGCCTAATGCAGAGAGTGTGTCACCCAAAAGAAGACTCTTCATTAGGAGAGCACAAATGCCTTTCTGTAGTCACTGGTCCATTATCCATACAACGAGAGGAAATGGCCTCCAGTTATACCAGGGGAGGATTAGATTGGGTATTAGGAGAAATGTCTTCACCAAGAGGGTTGTCAAGCACTGGAAAAGGCTGCCCAGGGACATGGTGGAGTCATCATTCCAGAAGGGACTGAATAAACATTCAGATGTGATACTCAGGGACATGGCTTAGAGGCGGCCTTGGCTGGTTTAACATTTGGACTCGATGATCTTAAAGGTCTTTTCCAAATAAATGATTCTACAATTCTGTGATCTTTCCTTGCTGGACAGTAGCACTTGGCTATCCAGGGTGACCTGATGTTGCAGGTGACAGCCGTATGGAAAGCAGGCAGAAGGACTTCCATCACATGGCAAACCTGGGACAGGTCTGCCTCTGCAGAAGTTGTAGCCTGGATCATGCTCAGATAATGTGAAGTTCATTCAGATGCTTTTCAGATGAAGTTCATCCCACATGCTTTGGATATAGTTTTACAAAGCCTGACTGACAGTTTTCTCAAGAGCTCTTAAACACATGGAGTAAACAATCTGAAAACTCATTCCTTATGTGAAGAAGTTCACTCCTGTGAAGAAGTTGGAGCTCACGCGTTACAAATCGCAGTCACAGAGGTTCACAGGAGACAACTTCCTGAAGCTTCTCAACACTAAGTGCGAAAGAAGATAGGATTTCTCACAAGGAATAACTTCAGTATTCCTTTTGACTAACATATTCATTTGGGGGGGGGGAGCAGAGTTATATTCGAAGAGAGTTGATGACTTCACCCTTGAAATTAAATGTCTTTTGATATTAATAGAAGAGTAATACTAGAAAAAATGCAGCCAAACAGAAAAGCTCATGAAAACCATACATGAAACCTGCTTCTATTGCCCTCTGCAAATGTTTCCACCAGTAGCTGACTCCTGAAAAGACCACGAATATGCAGGAAGAGCTTCCACAGTGTTCCCCGAAAGCTGTTCCTCCATGTGCACCACGCAGTGAGGGAACAGGCATGCTGGACATAAAAAAGTCTTCCCTGTGCCAGAAGATAAGCTGGGGACAACTACAGATGGAAAAAATGAGCACATGAAGTATAAATTCAGAGGAGAGTAAAAAAAAAAAACAGCCTGAACCTGTTCTTACAAACCTCTTCGGTTCGTAAGAATTCAGGAACTCAAGAAAGGGCTGAAATGAGGTTTCACATTGAGTATGTAACATCTGAGGAACCACAGGGCAAGTACTAGAGCCAGAGGGGTGGCATGAGGAAAGGAGACTATACACAGAAAGAGCTGGAAGCATCTAAACGTGCCTTCTTAGAGAGGCAAAGCCCAGCCGGGGGCTGACTTACATCATCGATGAGGCAGCGTTGCATGCCACCTCGTGTCTTCTCTGGGATCCACATTTGGGAGTGCTGCTGTTGGTCCTCTGTACAGCCGCAGCAGGATGAGCGCTTGTTCTCTCTGTTCCCACTGATCCCAGTTTAGCATCAGTGTGACAGAGCAGAGACCAGACACGCACAGGGATGAATGAAGTAACAGAGATGTGCTGGCACTGTCACCTTGCCCTGCTCCACAGCCTGATTTTATGGCAGGAGAGCAGGAATTACCTTGGAGGAGGTGCTGCAGCAGCCTCCCTGCCTGCAGCCCTCAGTGCCTGCAGAAGACAGTTTTCTGCTGGATTCATGACCTGAAGTGGCACATGTAAGGGCCCAGCAAATGCTAAAGCTGGTCAAGGGTGAAAGGTAAGTAGTGAGACCTTGTGAATTTCTGCTAACTCCTGGTTCTTTTAAGTATTTTCCCATTGCTGATGCAGTATAAACTAGAAATCAATCTGACAGCACAGCCCACACAATCCAGTCCTTCGAGTAGGGACATCAAGAGAACTGCTGGAGGCAGGAGACTAACCAGTCCCTAAGGGAATGAATGAGGTGAACCCTCTGGAAATGGTACTGCTCTGTGGGAATATCTGGTATTTCAGTGCTCTCAAAGGAAAACAACTGACTACAGTTATAAAACCTGAAACTTGGTCTGAAAAATGCTTTGTGAAAATGGCTGTGCATGAATATTTCATAACCATCGACTCCCAACTTCCAAATAAAGCTGCCTGTAAAGGAGCTTTTTCCATTCATTCTGGGGTTGACTTCTCTGGCTTGCACATCACTGCAATAAAGACCTTGCAATGGGAATTCATGGAACACATCTGTCAACAACACACAGATCTGAAGATTCCTGCTCGTGATGCTACAGATGTACTGGCTTTGCAGGGCTCAAAATGGCAAATATTCACCTCCAGCAGCAAACAGACTGGGTTTGAACAAACCCTAGGCAGCAGGAGCTGGTCACTGTTTCAAACCAGAAATGCACAGAGGTGTCCAGAAGTATTCAAAGGGAACTAAAGACAATGATGTTGTTGCCATTACTTTCTGCTTATCCCAAGACACACAATACACTGGAATGCAATAGCCAGAAGAGGAAGAACCAAACTGTGTGCTAAGCAGTAGAGAGATGGAAAATATCCCCTTTCAGCCCCAGAGGCTGTAACACACTTATCCACAATCCCTTCCGCATGTGCTGCCTCCAGATGTGCTCAGCTCCACCTCCATTGCCCTCCCTAGATCATATGCCAGCAGGAACCAGACCCTTTCAACAGATCCCCATGTGCACACATGATGTCAGGCAAAGCCATTTCAAAGTAACATTTTACAAGACCCCCAACCACAAAAGCCCCTAAATGTCACCCACTGGACCCTTCAGCCTGGCCACATGCCATGGCTGGGGCTGCCCAACATTCAGGGGACACCTGGACCCCAACAAACCAGAGAAGATGGCTCAATGACATACAGTTCGTAGTTCTGATCTTCTGTCTCTTGCTGCACCGACAGCTCCTCCAGTGTTGCATCGATATCCAGCTGATTGGTCTCTAGCTGCCGCAGCAACGTCTCCCTCTGAAGAAAGGAAAACAAGCTGGGGCTGAGCAGGACAGGTCACCTGTAACAGATCCCTGTGCACTGAGGGCACAATGAGATCTCGTGTCACCACTCTACCCACAGCAATGCATTAAACAGGAACTTTGGTTCCTCTTCTCATGGTGTTCAACACAGAAGCACAAAGGGAAGCAGAAGCAGCAGCAAAAGTATCCAGAAAGTCTCTGTGGAAGAAAGTACCTTGTTCCACGAGCTGCAGCCAACCATAAGTTAACAATGTGTGATGTTCAGACACCGCATTGCCAGTTGCATTTGGAGGACAGTTGTGTAACCCATTCCTTCTGAACTTTTCTTCTTCCCTGTGCTAAAGAGCAAGCAGGACCCAGCTGATGAAAACCTCACAGGAATTTTCACTGTCAGGGTGGATGAGTGAGCACAACCTACCAGCTCAGTAACATTTTAGAAGTCACTGCCCCTCTGCCTTCAGTTGCTGCCCCACAGATGGGGACAGACACTTCAGTCTATTTCAGATGGCAGTCAAGTGAAAGGCTTCACTAATGAAAACCAGGGTGTCCTCATTCAGTCCTTACCTTCCCACATTTCACTGAACCCAAGCAAAAACCTTAGCTGAGGGGAAGTGCTGGCTCAAAAGGCTCAAAATCAATTGCAAATGGTCATGGGACACTCTGAAAGCCTGGATGGCAACAGGAAGAGATCAATAACCCCTTGCACCTTGCTGCATGTGCAGGGGCACGGCCAGACCCAGGGGCTCCTTGTGGTGCATCCAGCACCCATGGCCCTGAGCTGTGCGGCTGGTGCAGCCTCGCTTTCTGCAGGAACAGGAACTGGACAAGCCACAGCTCCACTTCATGGTACAAATCCTGCCCCTTCCCATGGCTGCCCCACACTGGGCACTGCTGGCTCGCAGGGAGGCTCCGAGCAGGGGCACGCAGGGCAGCTCACACCCTGAATTCTGGAGTCACAAGTCCCAGTATTCAGCGCCTGGAAACACCAATCCTCCCTCTCCCATGGCCCACATGCTTGATGGCACAGAAAAAGGGACAGTTTGTGCTGTCATGAGTCACAGCACTGCACAGCTACAGCAGGGGCTGCACCATGACCCAGATGGGAGCAAACAGAAGAGAACCCGCAGGTTTTCTCCAAACTACCAAAATTCTGCCTTTTATAACTACATCATCCTCAAGATACATTTAACCTTTCTATGACAAATCCTTCGAAGATGAGCGTCAATAACCATAGTGAATCTCTAATTCCATGTTTGACAACACAAATGCTCACTGCAGAACGATCCTGTTGGAAGTAAAAAGCGCACAGGGGATCTACTACACAACTTACAGAATAACCCCCCTGTGGGAATACAAACATTTGTATAAAGCAGCGGCGTTCGGTCTCTATGTGCAGATACTATTGGCAATATAGAATTGCAGAGTGGTTTGGGTTAGAAGCGACCTTAAAGCTCATCCAGTTCCAGCCCCTGCCACAGGCAGGGACACCTTCCACTAGAGCAGCTTGCTCCAAGCCCCTGTGTCCAACCTGGCCTTGAACACTGCCAGGGATGGGGCAGCCACAGCTTCTCTGGGCACCCTGTGCCAGCGCCTCAGCACCCTCCCAGGGAAGAGCTTCTGCCTAAGAGCTCATCTCAGTCTCCCCTCTGGCAGGTTAAAGCCTTGTCCTACCCCTACAATCCCAGATGAACAATCCCTCTCTGGCATCCTTCAGACACTGAAGCTTCTCTGAGGTCTCCAGTCAGCTTCTCTTACCGAGGTTGAACAGCCTGAGTTTTCTCAGCCTGCGTAACCTGTACTTTCCTAGACACAACAACTTTGAAGCTATCAAGAAAGTGCACAAATTTAAAGAGCAAGTCACTCATCTGCCTTCTACAAAGCACCACACAGCAGTGTCTGTGCAGCCAGGGCACAGCCTGGGCCTTGCATGGAGCAGGCTGATGCTTAGCAAATTCTCCCACCGCTGAAATCAACAAGCAAGGCTTAAGTCATTTCTGTTTTGTGCTGTAAGACCAGGTGATTCACAGCAGTTCATAATCTTTAAAAATTCTCATTTACTGGAAGATGCAATCTTTCTTGAAATGTAAAAGCTTCTATCACCACTTAAGCTAATTTACTATTTCCAAGGCATTTAGATTCTTCATTTTTACCTTTGCCATTAGGTTAACAGCTTAGAGTGATCCATACTTCCTTTGCTGGGTCATTTTTATTTGCCATATTCATAAGCTCTATGCAGATGGAAGCCTGACTTGATTATCATGTATACAAAGAATTATGAAGTCATCAGTTAACTCAAGTTCCCTTTATTGTGGTAGACAGACAAGTACATCTCAGCAAAACATGCTGTATCCATTTAAACTTCCTCCACTAAACAAAGTGCTAATAAGGATCTTAGAATTCAAATTCTAGACTTTGGAATTTAAATTCTAGATGTTAGAATTCAAGATTGGAGAAATTAAGGATTCTTGAAGTAACAGATTTAATCCTTTCATGTACTCATTGTAAGCAGAAATGAGACAAAAAAGAGCAAGTTTTCTGCTTCTTTGTCCTTAGTTTCCTACGAAGAGTGAGATAAATGTGAGCAAATCAGCTGAATAAACAGAGACAGAAGGACACTGCTCTCCAGTGCTGACCCTGGCACTCAGATAATGTCTATTATTAAACAAGTGGTTTCCTTTCCTCATACTTTGCCATTAAGACATATCCCAGAGTTGTATTTATGTCAGTTTTCACAGATGACAGTAAATGAAGAACTCAGATTGACTCAGGAGACGCTTTCATTGCAATGCCACTTGTAAACCTTCATCACTAGTGATGGATTTTTCAAGTCCACTTTAGTCCATTTTAAAAAATAAATTCTCTTCTACCAGGCTGGTATTCAAATATTAAAGAAACAGCTTATTTTTAGCAATGACCCAAAAGAAGGGAATAAATGATGTACCACAGCCTCGTGCATTGGCTGGATGCCACTTCCAAGTGCTTCAGGGAAAAGGCAGTGCCAGTCGTATGCAGGACTGTCTCCTTCCAGCACAGCAGCCCAAGGCCTGGCTGACCTGATCCCGTTTGCCCAGTATGTGGGCCACCAGCAACACCTACAGCTCAACTGTGTGCCCAGGTGTGACAAGCTTCCCCTGGCAAGGAACTGATGCCTAACTGTAGAGCCTGGGCTGTGGGAGGGAACGTGCTCTGTGCTGGGGTATGAATTTCAGCCACTGCTTTCTGCATGAAAGATGCATGAATGTAAGCTGAACACTGTAATGTGCAACTTCAAACCAACACACAGCACCAACCCCGCAAAAGGATAGCCTGGAATCTCACACACAGTGAAACAACTCTTCCCCTTGGGAGCTCTGGGAGGGCAGGCCAAGGAACACAGAGAAACCTCAGTGGTTGACTGAGACTGATTAAATCATATGAGAACTAGTCTGGTTCAGCTTTCCTTAAGGGGAGACCTTAGAGCCGCTCCAGTGCCTAAAGGGGCTCCAGGAAAGCTGGAGAGGGGCTTGGGACAAGGGCCTGTAGGGACAGGACAAGAGGAATGGCTTTAACCTGCCAGAGGGAGCTCTTAGGCAGAAGCTCTTCCCTGTGAGGGTGCTGAGGCACTGGCACAGGGTGCCCAGAGAAGCTGTGGCTGCCCCATCCCTGGCAGTGTTCAAGGCCAAGTTGGACACAGGGGCTTGGAGCAAGCTGCTCTAGTGGAAGGTGTCCCTGCCTGTGGCAGGGGTTGGAGCTGGAGGAGCTTTAAGGTCCCTTCCAACACAAACCATTCCATGATTTTGTGTGCATTTAATACCCAACAGCATTCCTTTCCTTCAACCCTCTTTGTTCCAAAGTACCAGGAAATGACTCCTTTCTGGAGCCTGGTACTGGCAGGTCCCTCTGAAGGAATAAGTAGAACCTTTAGGAACGAAGCCTAGCTGCAATTTCCCTACAGATATGAACATGCTGAGGCCAGCAGCACTCCAAGGCAGGGCTTCCTGAGCAGCAAAACACCCTGAACCACCAAGCAGCAGCACGAAGCTCTCCAAACAAACCTGTGGCACAAGGACAAGTGGCTCTGGAAAAGCACATTCCAGCTGAGGTCTGACATCAAGTAAAGCCCCAAAATCAGGATGAAGCAGCCCAAAGCCTCCCAGTTTGCAGCGTCACCTGCCTCAGCACAGAACGGCAAGGGCAGGGATCTCCTGCACACCAGAGGGAAGGGAAACAAACCATCCCCATGTTGAACCCTGGGCTGTGATTTTATCAGACAGCACATAAAGCACCTGCCTGCAATCCCTGCATGAGCACAGAACTGCAGAAATTAGTTTTGGCATTGCTGGTTTAAAGGAAAAGCCAGGCAGCCATGATCTGATCACTCCCTCCTGGAGTAACAGGCACAGGACAACTCAGCTGCCACCTTCTGTGTCGAGGTTTGAAGAATGGAGCATACATTTACCAGCACTGTCTACATATGCCCGTCCAAATCTCCCCTTGCACATTTTGGGAACTAAACTGTAATGAGAAGTCTTTTTAGGCTTGTTTCTGTTGTGCTGAATTATTTAATCACAGGATGTTGCAGGCTGCGGCACCTGCACCTTCTGGACTATGCCCAGTGGCACTCAAGCTCACTAAGGTGAAGAACTGGTTACCCCATTCCCTCTCCCTCTCCCAAGAAACCAACAATGGAATCTCCAATCAACTAAAGGTTATAGCAGATTTATTTTTCCTACTTCCCTAAAGACCAAGACTTGCCCAAGAAGTTCTGTGGCTTTCGGACAACTCCCTTACCTCAGTGTCCTAATTGCTTTCAGACTCAGATCAATAGATCATGTTGACTTCTACACAGCACACCGAAATGAAAGGTCCCTGAAAACTCACATCCTAAAGCTGCTTCCAAGCAAACCTGATATTACAAATGCTTTGGTATTTCCTGCTTATTCCGATGGCTACGGAAATCACTGCATATACTGACTCTGAACAGTACCATCATGAGCAGCTTTCAGAAACAACCCTGGCAGGAAGGCTGTGCTCATGCTTCGATCTTTTACCAACATCTAACTGAGAAAAATAGGAGAGATCTATAAAACTGACAAAAGTAACCTGGGAACTAATTATTCTGCATGATTTCCACAAGACATCCCTTTACCATAGGAGCCAAATTATAAAACCAAACATGTAGCCAACACCACGCTGGTAGGCTTCCATCTACCGCACTGAGCAGCAAGTTGGGTTTGAATCTCAGATCTCTACAACATTCTCCTCTAACATTTATTGTTCAACTTCTTCTACTGGGTTTTTATACATTCAGTTTTCTTACCCTGGTGCTTTCTGCCCTGCAGCCTGAGGACGTGGTGACATTCACTAACAGATGCCACCTTCCTCTGACCTAGCATTCCAGTGGGGATTATTTGTATAAAAATACACAGAGATTCCACTTTCTGGTGAAAGATAATCAAGATCAACTGCCTGCTTTTTGCATCCAAGAGAAAACAAAGATACGTCATTATACGCATCCCAAAAAGCATATTCTGTTGATTCCAAAAGACCTCCCTATGGTCACCCCAAAGATCCTCTTCTAAAGCACCACAACTGAGAATCCCACCCTTCCATGCCCACTCAGCCAGGCCACTCCCTTCCACTCAGTCAGGCCAAACAGCCTCAGTTAGGAAGGGAACATGCAAGCTGGATCTGTGCCCAGGTAGCCGGCAGATCAGTCATAGGTAGGGCAAAGCTCTTCAGCAGCTGTCCCTGAACTGTTCAGTTCATGACCAAACTCATCCAAGTTTTAACTGAGCAGAACTTAAATACAAAGTTTAACAAACTTGGCAGCTCCACCATCTGAAGCAATTCTCTTGCCAGTGTTATCACCTCGGAGCCTTTCTCCAGAGGTGAGCATTTGTGAACCCAGCAGAGTGCTCTCACAAGCAGGGACATATTTAAGTCACAGGCATCAACATACTGACATAATTTTGTTGTAACAACACTTACAAAACTAAAAATCAACTCAGGATCCCTTAACAGCAAATGAAACCCCAAATTCCCACCTTAGAGAAAGAGAGAATGAAATACATCCCAACCACTCGGCACATCAAGTATGCCCTCAGTCTTACCTGCAGCTGCAAGAAGGGGATGTTGAAGAACTTGTGCAGGTACTTGAGGCCGAAGCTGTTCTTCATGGAAGACTCAGCATAGCGAAAATATGAGGAGCCAGGAGGCCTGTCTCAACAAAAGAGGTAGAGAGAAGAAAACTGTAGAGAACAGGAACTGCAGACATACAGAAGAAGCTCTTCCTCAATTACATAGAATCCCAGACTGGTTTGAGTTGAAGGAACCTTAAAGTTCATCCAGTTCCAATCCCCTAACATGGGCAGGGACCCCTTCCACTAGAGCAGCTTGCTCCAAGCCCCTGTGTCCAACCTGGCCTTGAACACTGCCAGGGATGGGGCAGCCACAGCTTCTCTGGGCACCCTGTGCCAGCGCCTCAGCACCCTCCCAGGGAAGAGCTTCTGCCTAAGAGCTCATCTCAGTCTCCCCTCTGGCAGGTTAAAGCCATTTCCCTTGGCCTGTCCCTACAGGCCCTTGTCCCAAGCCCCTCTCCAGCTTTCCTGCAGCCCCTTTAGGCACTGGAGCTGCTCTAAGGTCTCCCCTTCAGGAGCCTTCTCTTCTCCAGGCTGACCCAGCCCAGCTCTCTCAGCCTGGCTCCAGAGCAGAGCTGCTCCAGCCCATACCATGAGCAATCCTCATTTACAAGCCAAGCCCTCAATCTCCAATGTAGGCTAGGAGGCCATTCTGAGAAAATTCACACTTCTTTCCTGCTGAAGGGTGCTGCTGTGTTGCAGTGTCATGTGGCTGCCAGACAAAGAAATACCATGTCAGGACACTGGGCCACTGGTTTACTAGACTCGGGGTTTCCCACTGTACAAGCTGTTCATTTCCCAGAGAAGGTTTTGCAAACAGACCCACATAAGTCACATATAGAGATGAACTTGTAAAGAAATAACTGCACTATAGTTCAAGCCATGTCTGTGTGCCTGACATAGGGATAAACAAGTGAGAGACAAGGAAAATGAAAAAATAAAAAAAGCCTTAAAAACATAAATCCACAGAAAAAAAAGTACAATCTATTGGCTCCTGACCAACACATAGTATTTGACACTAAATAACAAAGCACCCGGCATCTCTGCCTGGCTGGCCAAGCAGGTATAGGACTTGGCTGTGCCCAGTAATGTTCTGTGGGGATGCTCTCAGAGGAGGCGCAAGGAAGACGGTTGCACTTGTTGGCTCTCTTGTAGCAGAATTATTTAGAATAGAGCAAAGTTGTTCTACAGGGGAAGGATTCTTTTACAAGAGAAAGATTATCCAGAAAAAATATGACTCCCTGGGATAAGCACATCTGAAAGGTGCTGCTTCCAGGAACACAGCTAAAACTGCCCAGGAGAGATCAAAGAGCCCATCATGTAAACTGAACCTGCTGCATGAGACACTCAAAGCTATGACAGCACAAAAACTTGGCACAGGTCAGAGGATGCAGGTGATGTGGCTCTACCAGCAACACGGACACTGATGGTGCTGGTGCCTGGTGGCCATGGAGCCTCTCACCTGTGCAAGTTGTCGATGAGGTCCCGCACATCGCCAGGCAGGATGACCCGGTGCTCCCCCATGTCTCGGTAATTCCCAAGCACACACACTGGAACGTGGGTCGGCACTTTAGGAAGCTCCCTCAGAATATAATTGAATGTCCTTCACCATAGGAGAGAGGAAAGGCAGGTGAGTGGGAAGCATCATTCTCTGAGCAATTTCATGCATCAAACACAGGGGAAAAACCCAAATAGACCATTCTTTCCAAAAGTCCTCCTAAGCCTGTGGCTCCTTCGCTCCCCCCCAGAGACACACATGAACTGTAAACACGTTTCGTCATTCTTTCTCTGTTTATTTGGTTTATCATTCTTTCTATCTCCAGAAACAACCTGACAAGTTCAATAATCCACTTCCACCAGCACCCTCCCATCTCCTACAGCAGCACTGCCCTCAGACCTACAAAGCAGTGTGGGTCAGCAGCTGCAAAAGACACCTTCCCTCCAGCTGCTCCCTCCAGGAGGCTCACTGACCCATACCACACCTGGGAAACACAGGCTTAAATATACAGCAGGAACTCTCACCACCTCCTCTTTCCACTTGGGCTTCCATATGTCCCTCACCCTCCTCAGCAGATGTGCAATGCACACAGTTCATTATTCCTGTGCAGTAATGCAGCCCAGGGCCTCTGAATCATCCTCACTGATACCAGGCTTCCTGGGAATTTCTCACAAGCATTCCCCTTCCCGTTGTGCTCTGCAGAGCAGGGGTGACATGCCCAGTGCACTCTGAGCCTGCCATAGCCCTGATTATCCAGCCTCAGAGAGCAACACCACAAACTGCAGACCACGGGAGGCCACTTGTATAAAACAAGCCCAGGAGAGGAGTATACTAAACAACATGTCAGAAGATAAAGCTATTATTTTAAGGGATACAAGCTTGCTTCAACTCATTAGGTTGGTTATCAGCTCCAGAGCCCGTATGGGAATCACAAAGACTAGAAGTCATTTGTTTTCACTAAACAAGTGAGAATCCCTTGGCACGTGCCACTGAATGTGCCTTACCACTGCTTGGTGATGTCAAACATCATCACTACACCATTGCAGTTTTTATAGACATCCAGGAACTCTGCATCCAGAGCCATTTCTGACTCTGCCTGAAGAAAAAACAAAGACAAAGAAGCAGTAAATAACCTGGTTCACGCTTACACACACAGTTACTGTGCTCAACAGGCAAACTTTCTGAAGTGACAGTCACTATATCCGTGGATTTCACATTACCACCATTTAAGCAAGATACCTCATGCTTCACAGCTTCCATTGCCCACAAGAACAGGATCTGAAACACTCCCCAGTCACTGAAAAAAACATGTCTGACAGCAACCGCTACTGAACTGGTAAGATCATGGAATCCCAGCCTGGTTTTGTTGAAAGGGACCTTAAGCTCCTCCAGTTCCTTACCCCTAACATGGGCAGGGACTCCTTCCACCAGAGCAGCTTGCTCCAAGCCCCTGTGTCCAATCTGGCCTTGAGCACTGCCAGGGATGGGGCAGCCACAGCTACTCTGGGCACCCTGTGCCAGTGCCTCAGCACCCTCACAGGGAAGAGCTTCTGCCTAAGAGCTCAGCTCAGTCTCCCCTCCGGCAGGTTAAAGCCATTCCCCTTGGCCTGTCCCTACAGGCCCTTGTCCCAAGCCCCTCTCCAGCTTTCCTGCAGCCCCTTTAGGTACTGGAGCTGCTCTAAGCTCTCCCTTCAGGAGCCTTCTCTTCTCCAGGCTGACCCAGCCCAGCTCTCTCAGCCTGGCTCCAGAGCAGAGCTGCTCCAGCCCTTGGAGCATCCTTGTGGCCCTTTTCTGGAAGTGCTCAAGCAGGTAGGAAGCCGCTGTTACCACAAAGTGCAACACTTCTATTGCCCCTTCCTCCTCTTTATTTCAGTGTTAAAAGGTAATTGTGAGCCCAGTTTTAAGGAGCTGCCACAGAACAAGGCATCAAGTGACTTCGTCAGGTCTCACAAGAAGTTTGTTACAAAAGGACTTCCTGCCACTGACCATGTGCACACAGGTACAAAGCTACCGATTAAAGCTCTGGGGCACAGTCATTCCTACAGGACAGAATGGCAAACAGCAGGAATGTTGTGGTGAGGGCAAGAACAAGGATGAAATGCAGAGGCAAAAGCATGATGAGCATCAGGGAACACAGCGCTCCTCATCCACTCGGCAGGCTGGCCTTAGAGGAGGAACAAATATAGAACTTATTCTCCATGGACCACAAGAGGCCTTCTGCCAAGCGCAGACATGCATTCAGGGTCACTCACCTCCTGAGGGTCATTCTCCAGTTTCAAACCATCGCCTCGTTTTTTGCACTTTCCTTAAAGAGAATTGTAGGAAAAAAAGAAAAAGAAAGAAGCAGCATTACACTGGGCAGAGACTTCCGGGAGGGGTCCAGGCAGGACCACAGAACTTGGAACACGGCCTTAAAGCAGATCTAACTTCTACTACAAGCATGGGAAATGAGGCGGGCTGGGATAGGCATGCCTGGCTGAAGAATCCCAGCTAGACTAATTCAAAGATGAATAGGAGGAAAGTCTGGGGTAGCTTAAACCATGCTCTTTACAGCATGGAGTCACAAGGACTGAACACAGGGTTTGGGGCACTCCCTGGCCACAAAGAAAGCTGCTTTGTTGCACTTCTTGTTTCATTAATGTGGAAGCAGCAAAAGATCGTGGGGCTGTTCAGACTGAACTGCACAACAACATGCAGAGTCTTCCCCAGAGACACTGCTGTGCCATGTCACTGGCCTGACGAACACTGGCTTGCAGGTGAAGGGGATCTCAGAGCCCATCAGGTGCTTTGGGCTGACTCGTGACCAAAAAGAACAAAGGGGTGGCAGGAGACAATGAGAATTTTAACAAAAGCCAGAAGACAGACAGAGCTTATACAGGGGAAATCCAGCAAAATCAACTGTGGCAAGGGGGCTGTGGAGAAGTAGAGGAGAGCCAGGCTGCATGTGCATGAATGGCCAGAGGGTTGGGGCTGGTCATCACCTCTGCCAGGTTAAAGCCATTCCTCCTTGGCCTGTCCCTACTGGCCCTTGTCCAAAGTCCCTCTCCAGCTTTCCTGCAGCCCCTTTAGGCACTGGAGCTGCTCTAAGGTCTCCCCTTCAGGAGCCTTCTCTTCTCCAGGCTGACCCAGCCCAGCTCTCTCAGCCTGGCTCCAGAGCAGAGCTGCTCCAGCCCTCGCAGCATCTTCACCTGGAGATCAGATCTGGAGTTATGTTTCACAGGTACCAAACATCTTCCAGATGTTACTGACAGCAATTAAAAACTGCTCCCCTGAATTAACTCCATTCTGTATTTTCCTGTTCTGTAATGACGAGTTAACTGAATTATAATGGCAGACACTTGGAATTCCTTTTCATAACTTCCAGAAATACCCTGTGTCACTGACAACAGGACGTGTTGGCAGCTTGGATGCTCCTGCAAAAACCCCTCCCACTGACTCTTGAGAAGACTGCAACACAGGGGACCAAAATACCTCCCGCCAACTACCCAACCTGCTGATTGCCATGGGGTGGCTGCTGTAAACCTCCTGGTTCTGCCAGACCCTGCAAGTGAAATAAAATGCTTCATTCTTTTTGCAAAGAGGTCAAGCAGAACAGTTATGGAACAGAGTTATTCATGGAAGTTTAAATGCTGGAGGGTACAGCAGGAGATACCAGGCCTTTTCCTGACAGTGTGTCTGGTGGGTACTCCTGGGCATTCACATTACTGTTGGCATCTGAAAGTAGCAAATATGTTAATCCTGATCCTTCCCCTCACATGCAGTGTTTTCCTGGAGGATCCACATATGGGCTTGGACTTCTCCCAGCACAAGTGAAGATGTGGGATTGCAGGGATGCCTCTTCCCACTTCAAACAAATTCATTTCAAGTCAGTGGTATTTGTGTGGCTTCTCCAAATACCAAGACATCAGCACAGTGACCCCTAAATGTCACTTGGCATGACCTGAATTTCTAGGTGTGTAAACAGAAGCCCAAGCAACTACAGATATTCCTCACTGTCCTGCCATCCTGAGCACTAAGGTCTCTTTCTAACCCAGACACAGTGACAACCAGTGCCTAGAGACTGAACACACGCCCCTCCCTGCTTATGGCTTTATATGTGTACCAACAGGAAGGAGTAATATTCTTTCTTACATGCTGCTCAGCACTGCTGTAAAGGGGGTCATCTAGAAAGCAGTATCAGGGTTGAAAAGCGCATGTGTGTACGTATTTATGCTCTGTGTCTATTTTTGGAGCCAAAACTGCAGAATGAGCTACATAAAGTCAAGATGTATGCATTTTTACAAAGATGCAATTCAGCCTGTGCAAATTCATTGTTATATGAACACGGTCTCCTCTTTAAGGTCACACTGATGTGTGATCCAAAAGCCTCAGTGAGAAAGCAAGGGGCTTCATGCTGCCATTGCTCAGCTTCTCTACCTAGAAGGATGACTGCAACTTATTTACAGGCATGACAGCAACATTGAAACCAGCCAACCTCACAGCACTGCCCCACAGTCTACAGACCAGTCCTCACTGAGCATCAGATGACTGGGTTTGTGGCCAGTCCCTGAGAGCCTCTGCACCTCTGTGTCCCACCGGTTCTGGTGCGGGATAGAAGGATTCAGTCCAACTTGCCAACAAATGCTGTCCACAGCATGAGGGAGATGCCTCTGCTCACCATTCACCAAACCAGGTCTTGAATGTTTGCATCCCCAGAATTAATCTAACTCAGGGCATCTGAACAGAACAGAAATATTGATTCTGATCTTTCCTCCTTCTTGCATCTCACCTCTGGGAGGGAGAAGGGGCAGGGACAGGAACCTCCAAGGAGGAAAACAGTTAATGCTATTTTGGGAGCAATAGAAAATAAATAATTATTTGATCCCTTTAGCTGGTGTATAGGAAAAGATAAGGAACCAAACTAGCACAGGTTACAAGGTGGGGTCAGAACTGTTCCTGAATCACCTGCATTCAAGCAGCTCCTCTGCATTCAGGATCTGTTACAGCTTTAGGACCTGCAGTAGTTACACAACGTGCTGCAAAGCCAGACAGATGAGTCAGGCTGTGACTTTTGCTGAGATCTCCTTCCTGTGTTCTGTTAGTTTCAAGGGCAGCAAAGGAGTTGGTATTTACAACACACTGCACAAAACTCAATACAATCCGTAGCTGGGGGCCACCTCGACTTGTTAAGATTTTAACAAATGGCATCATTACCCAAATGAGCCCAGCTCTGTGAGCAGGCCCGAGGAGGACACAGCAGGAGGCAGGAAGTCTGCAGGGAAGCCTGTGCTCCATCGAGTCTGCACATCAAACCAGCAGAAACCCCACAGAGCCAAGGCAAAGGCAAGAGGAGCAGCAGAGCAGCTGCCATCCCCCTCCTCCACCACCCCGACCAACCTCACAGCTTTACCAGATCTCCCCACACTTCCAAAGGAACACCTATGCCCTAAACACCACTGAGCCACCAGCCAGGCAGCACCACCAGAGCCGCCTGCTGCCTTCCTAAGGCAGCCTGGAGGGAAATCCCAGCACACTGCAGAGCTGACAGGGACAGGGGGCACGTGCTGCACATCCATATCCAACTGCAACCCAAACACGCACAGCAAGTCTTTCAGGATGCAACTTCTTGTTTCCCAGATCTCCAGTGCAGGTTCACACGCTCAGGAATGGCAACACGGCAGAGGAAAAGCCAAAGCTGCTTTACAAGACTGAAGTTGAGAACTGCAGTTTACGGGTACGTGTGTTAGACAGTCTGGCTGTATCCCCACACCAGCCTTTCAATACCTTTTCAATCTTAATCCAAATAGAGGACTCCCATTTTTCTCTAACAAGAACAATTTGCCCCAAATGAAGGAACACTGGCAACAAAAATGTAGCCTAGCAAACAGCACATGCCGAAATGCATGTTCAGAGCACGCAGTTACAAATCCAGCCTGATAAATGCAGCGTTCTGCCTAACTCTAAATATGCACATTAGCCAGGACCTGGTAGGCAAGGAAGAAAAGGATCAAGTCTTGTTAGCACTGTGCTGCAGCAACACTCGGTATTTCAACACTAAGAGTCTACAGTTTAATTAGTGCTGCTCTCACCAAAAGCATCACGCAGGAGGAATTTTTGTCCTAAGCACACAGAAAGAAGAACAAAGATGTCATGAGATAACATTCGGATGCAGGTTACATATAAGCAAGCTCTTACTGCTTAATTGGCATCTTTTCCTAAAGTAGTACTTACCAAGGATCCCCAGTGCTATGGCAACAGGAAAGGATTTGATTTTGTTACGTGAGGATGATCTGAGTTTTTACACTGCACTGACTGAGTACATTTGATTACATAAAAAAAACCCGTATCTGTGGTGCCTAAGAGGGATCTTAACAGAATGAGGCTTATTTCAAAAGAACATGAAGTGGTAAGATGAGAATCTCTTGAGGTTTCTCACACATGCTCCACTGTCAGCAACTAAAGCAGCACCAGAAGAACCGATATTAACATCTGCGCATATCAAATCCAATCATTTTGCCAAAAAAAAGCCAAGTGTCTAGTTGAGAAGATGAGTACTCAGAGAAGCCATTCACAGAAGTCAGTGCTGGAACACATGGTTCCCAAATTCACTGGCTGTCTATTCATCCCAAAGTTGCAAGGCAGTGAGAAAACAGATGTTTTGCTCAGATCTGAAAGTGCCACCAGCTCAGGCTGCAGGAAAGGCAGCAGCAGCCAAACCAGGAGTTCAGGTTTCAGTGACTGCTCAACAGGTTTGACTGGCAGAAACACCCCAATGAGGAGCACAGCCTGCACAGCAGGAGATGCTCCCTCGTGAAGCTGCCTTCCTGACCATTCTCAAACCAGAAACCTGGCTGGTACAAAAGGACCCTTAAAAGCCACAAATCTGCATTTGAGGCCACAGAATGAATTGGTCGGGCTCAATCTGCAGCCCAACCTCTTCTAGGCACAGATGCCACTGAATCCAGGCTTGCACTGCATCCACATTGCATCTTCACATGTGGTTTTGAGGGTTTTAGTTTTATAAACTAGAACTTTATATTCTGACAAAACCTGAAAACTAATGAAGAATGTATTTCTACATCACAATGCTCTCCTTGGCTGAGCATTTAGAAAAGGGTTTGGATTACATATACTGCATTTTCTGTCCTAAATGAATGTAATTGGCTTCTCTTTTATCCATCCCTCCTGCATACATTATTCACTGCAGATAACATTTTACCAACTTAACAAGAGCATTCCTATACAAGAACAGCTTGACAGCACTTTCATAAACAGAACCAGGAACTCAGTAGCTCTCTAAATATATAAAACTATAAAGGAGACAAGATGAAGTTTCTAATAAAGCTCAGTGAACACACTAAGCAGCAGCCTATTTCATGGAGCACATGAACCGACTGCTTCTGAACACTGGGTGTGATCTGAAGTTCAAGTCCCAAATAATAGACTCTAGCACAGAAGACTCCTCACTCCTTTCCATGCTTTTTCAGGAAGTAGCACCCACACTTGGAAAACATCAGTACAAACATTTTTCTCCAGTGGAGGTAAGCAGCTATTCCTGAATTCCATGTGAGGTTTCAATTAAAACTGCAAAAGACCGATGAATCCCCAGGAGAAAGGAAGCGAGAATCTTACCTTTGTCAACGACATCCCAGACTTCAACCTTAACAATGTCATCAGTGGCTGAAAGCACAAGAACACACATGTTAGGAGGGGTTTCAGTTAATGACCATACTCAGCGTTCATCAGAGCCTCTGGAAGAGCCAACACCAGCAGAGCAGCAGATGAGTGGAAACCAAAAGGATTTCTGGAGTTGGAAGGAAATCAAAACACAAGGCTGAAGGCCCATTCTCTACACCAAACCATGCCAGCCAAAGGACTTCAGGACTTGGTCACACAAATGCCAGCCACATTTCCTCCATGGTTTATGTCAGATTTGAAACATGTTATAAATACTTTGTTTAGATTCTTTTCATACAGAGAGGTTGCCATATGCTTTCAAAACCGATATAAATGTAAGTTGAAGCATAAGGCCTGGTCTGTAAATGAGGTGTACAACTGGAAAAAAGAGGAATACACGCATTTAAGGAAGATCAGTTACTAACAGCATCTTCCTGCAGACACGACAAATGGTGCAGACAGTCCTGCAGCTACAGAAAGCCATTTCCCTGCTCATTTCACATCGTGCGTTATGAAAAAGAAGATATTAGCGGCAATTTTGGCTCTTCACAAGCTGCAGCATCAGTAAATTACAAGCAGCGACACATAATTGAGTTGCTAAAAGCAAGACAACAGAAATTCTCCCCGTAGAGCCAGTGCTGTGGTACTGACCCCCTGACTAACTGCTGGCACAAGGGGTGGGCGGCCTTGGCCAGATGTTTCTGCTGAATCCATGTAAGAAGCCCAAACTCCATGAAGCTGTTCCAAGAAACAGTTTCTGTTTGGAAATGCTGTGGGCTACAGAACAAATGCTTGTACTTGGAGTAGCTCTGCATATAAAGCAATGGAATAGGAGGATGATGTCTCAGAGTAGAAAATAATCTCCTAGGATGGCATAAGACTACAGCTAAGTGTCACTGGCAAGCCAGGAAACATTCCCTCTGCAGAATTCCCTTTGGCTTAACTGAAATGTTTCAAAACATTGTAAGGATTATGAATAAAGGAAAACTTTGATCCTCTGCTTCTGGAGAAAGATCCTGTTTATTTATGCATGAAGCCAAATCAGTCAAATCATAGCAACTCCTGCTCCCCTTCCCTTTGCCTGCAGGCAGTGGGCATGGGATGAACAGGAAACATGCCCAGGCTCACCCCAGCCAGTGCATCACAGGCTCAGGTGAGACTTGAAACCCAACAGCAGGCGTACAGCAGCCCTACACCTGCATAGAACCACTGAATCAACCAGGCTGGAAAAGACCTTTAGGCTCATCCAGTCCAACCATTCCCAGCACTGCCAAGGCCACCACTGCCCCATGGCACTGAGGCCTCGTCTCCACGCTGTGTGAACACTTGCAGGGACGGTGACTGCAGCCCTGCCCTGGGCAGCCTGTTCCAATGCCTGAGCACCCTCTGGGGCAGGAATTGTTCCTCAGCTCCATCTAAACCTGCCCTGGGGCAGCTTGAGGCCGTTTCCTCTTGTCCCATCCCTTGTTCCTTGGGAGCAGAGCCCAGCCCCTCCTGGCTCCATCCTCCTGTCAGGCACTTGTAGGCAGCGATCAGGTCCCCCCTGAGCCTTCTCCAGACTGAACCCCCCAGGTCCCTCAGCCATTCTCCATCACACTTGGGCTCCAGGCCCTGCACCAGCTCCATTGCCCTTCTCTGGTCCCGCTCCAGCACCTCAATGTCTCTCCTGTAGTGAGGGGCCCAGAGCTGAACCCAGGATTCAATGTGTGGCCTCACCAGTGCTCAGTGCAGGGGCACAACCACTGCCCTGGCCCTGCTGCCACCCTGGTGCTGATCCAGGCCAAGATGCTGGTGCCTTCCTGGCTGCCTGGGCACAAGCTGCTCATGTTCAGCTCCATCAGCACCCCCAGCTCCTTCCCCATGAGGAGTTTCCAGCTGCTCTTCCCCAAGCCTGGAGCATTGCAGGGGGTTGTTGTGGCCCAAGTGCAGGACCCAGCACTTTGCCTTCTTGAACCTCATCCCATTGGCCACAGCCCATGGATCCAGCCCGTTCAGATCCCTCTGTGGAGCCTTCCTACCCTCCAGCAGATCAACGCTCCCACCTTCTGTTGATGCTTCTTAACTTCTGCTCAAACCATTATACTCTAAGTTAGCTCCATCCCTGGCTATTTCTACAGACCTTAAGCCAGACAGGGCTAAAGTCCAACCGCTCCCCATCATCACTGGCCTGGCACCCAACTGCACAGCTGGCTTCTCACCCATACATGCTGCACTGGAGGGTGTTCTCCCTGTGACGTGGCTGCTGGAGTCCATGGTCCATTCATGGTGCACAGTGACACTGATGAGCAAGGGGAGGTGTGCCCCAAACTGAGACCCCGCAGCTGGGACCAGCAGTGCTGCTGCTGTCCCTGAAGGCCAAGGGGATGGAGAGCCCCTCCAAGTGATCCCTGGTCTTTGCCTCAGGCTTCACTGGCAAATGCTATGACCACACCACCCAAGTCTTGGAAGGCAGACACAGGGACTTTGAGAATGAAGACCTTAGGCCCACTGTAGGAGAGGATCTGCTTTGAGACCATCTTAAGAATCTGAACTTGCACAAGCCCATGGGACCTGATGAAATCCATCCGCGGGTCCTGAAGGAGCTGGTGAATGACGTTGCTAAGCCACTGGCCATCATATTTGAGAAATCATGGCAGTCAGGTGAAGTTCCCAACAACTGGAAAAAGGGAAATATAACCCCCATTTTCAAGAAGGGGAAAATGGATGACCCAGGGAATTACAGACCAGTCAGTCTCACCTCTGTGCCTCGCAACATCTTGGAGCAGATTCTCCTGGAAGGCATGCTAAGGCACATGATAAACAACAAGGTGCTGGGTGACAGCCAGCATGGCTTCACTAAGGGGAAATCCTGCCTGACCAATTTGGTGGCCTTCTATGATGGGGCTGTGGAACTGATGGGCAGGGGTAGAGCAGTTGATGTCATCTACCTGGACTTGTGCAAAGCGTTCAACACTGTCCCACATGACATCCTTGTCTCTAAATTGGAGAGACATCAATTTGATGGATGGACCACTCGGTGGATAAAGAACTGGCTTTATGGCCGCACACAAAGAGTTGTGGTCAATGGCTCAGTGTCCGGCTGGAGACCGGTAACGAGTGGGGTCCCTCAGGGATCGGGGCTGGGACTGGTCTTGTTCAACATCTTTGTCTCTGACATGGACAGTGGGATTGAGTGCGCCCTCAGCAAGTTTGCCGATGACACCGAGCTGTGTGGTTCGGTTGATACCCTGGAGGGAAGGAATGCCATCCAGAGGGACCCTGACATGCTTGTGAGGTGGGCTGATGCCAAGTGCACCATGCCAAGTGCAACGTCCTACACCTGGGCTGGAGCAATCCCAGGCACAGCTACAGGTTGGGCAGAGAAGAGATTCAGAGCAGCCCTGTGGAGAAGGACTTGGGGGTGCTGATCAATGAGAAACTTAACATGAGCCGGCTTCAGTGTGCACTCACAGCACAGAAAGCAACCATATCCTGGGCTGCATCAAAAGGAGCGTGACCAGCAGGTCGAAGGAGGTGATCCTGCCCCTCTACTCTGCTCTCATGAGGCCTCACCTGGAGCATTGTGTGCAGTTCTGGTGTCCTCAACACAAAAAGGACATGGAACTGTTGGAACAAGTCCAGAGGAATTCCATGAGGATGATCAGGGGACTGGAACACCTCCTATATGAAGACAGGCTGAGAAAGTTGGGGCTGTTCAGCCTGGGGAAGAGAAGCTGCGTGGAGACCTCAGAGCAGCCTTACAGTATCTGAATGGGACCTATAGGGATGCTGGGGAGGGACTCTTCATTAGGGACTGCAGTGACAGGACAAGGGGTAACGGGTTCAAACTTAAACAGGGGAAGTTTAGATTGGATATAAGGAGGAAGTTCTTTACTGTGAGGGTGGTGAGGCACTGGAATGGGTTGCCCAGGAAACTGTGAATGCTTCATCCCTGGCAGTGTTCAAGGCCGGGCTGGACAGAGCCTTGGGTGAGATGATTTAGTGTGAGGTGTCCCTGCCCATGGCAGGGGAGGTGAAACTGGATGATCTTAAGGTCCTTTCCAACCCTAACTATTCTATGATTCTATGGTGTCCTTCAACAGGCAGGATTTTCTGCAAAGGGCCAGGAGATGTCTTCCTTTCTCAGGGGACAAACTCTGCAGGGGCACAGAAGAGGCCAGAGCCTGACTGCTCTTTCTGGCAGTGCCACATGAAGCAGCATATGGGCATTAACAAGGGGCTTCTGCAGGGAAGCTGGAACTCCACTTCAGAAGCCCTCAGGTGACACGCAGTGCTGTCCTAGGAGTGATCCGGTACCTCACGCTGGGACTTTCCTCCTGAGCATTCCACCTCCTCACCCTAACACCAAGTGCACCCTCAGTTAAGACTGGTTCTTCTGCTGGGTACTGTGAACAGTAGTGATGCCCTGCTGAGCAGCAGCGCTCCCCAGCAGCTGAGGGGTTGAAGTGTTTGACCCACAAAGACCTGCCCTGCACCCTTTATCTAAGGGGAAGCACAGAATTCCGCAAAGAAACTGACAGCATGAGAGCCAGGAAAATCATTTTTCCATGTGTGTTTTTTCCCCCCTCAGCACCAGGGCTCCTGCTGGCTTGTAGCCAGTTCATCACCAGCTTCATTCCCGATTATCCTGAACACACAAGAGGACAATTACTTCAGTGCTACTGTGTTGGCTTTGGTGTGACTCATACACAGCAGCAGCAGTTTATGTGAACAGCTTTGGTGCTGCAGTGAGTGCTAATCCAGCCTTTTTACTGTGTACCTTGGATGCGCATAAACCATGGATCAAACCACTCCAAAGATGTGTCCTCAGTTGCTATTTGGCCAAGCACTCTGCAGCCAGTGGCACACAAAGACGCTGCTAACAGTGGAGAGGAGTGAGGAGACTACCACTGCAGGAAAAGCTCATTTAAAAATAACCTCTGCTTTACGGGTGTTCACCACAGGCACTCGCAGGCCCTCAGGGATAGTTACTCTCATGCAACTGCCCATTCACTTCATCAACTTCAGTTCACACATCCCCAGGGCAGGGCATTCTCCACATCCATCCCAAAAGCGTTCCATGTCTTTGAACAAAGTAGTTGCCAATTTTTATTTGAGGCCTGTTCTGAGACTGCCAAACAGAGACTAATACTGGTGACTGGCATAAGCTGACAAAGCATTCCTTAAGTGAGGAATGGCACCTCCTCACTTAGACACACAAATTACACATCTCTATCACAGAGACAATTGCCATAGAAAAGTCATTTTTTCATTCTGAGTAGGAAGAAATAACTCGAATTCCTCTGTCTGTACTAATCCCCTCAGTATAAAATTTCTGAAGATATAACAAGGTACCTTCCATGTATAAAATGTAAATCTCTTAATAGCAGGCAATGCAAGAGTCCTTCAATATTTGACAGGAATTAAATTAACATCTGTAAATCTGCGTTGCCCACCACCCATCAGGTTTAGTCAAGGTAGCTTGAGAGCGTGATCACAAGAAAAACAATCTTCATTTCTCCTCTCTGGATTAACTCAACCAACAGATCAGTGATTGCAGCTGAGCCACCTTCCCAAAGTGTCCATCACCCACTCGGATGGGAAGTGTGCACAGCAGGAAACACCTTACAGTGGTTTCTAGATGGGGTATTTTTTAAAGCAAGTTTTAAGAAGGTCAACACAGAATTTCCTACACTGCTGGAAATTATTGCTATGAAAACAATGACAAAGCAGCACAAAGGAAAGGCAGAATTTCATATAGAGCATTCCAGATATTTGAACCAGGTCAGCAACATGTCACCTGGAGAAAAGTCCATCCCCATATGCACACATTGCTTAAACTCTAACCAGTGAGCTCTGCAGAAACGTATCAAGAGAGAGCTGACTCATGTGCAGGTCTGTCTTCAGAAGGGCATGAGAGTCTCCAGAACTCTGACTCCCATCTCCCTGTAAGCACACACCAGCAGCGCTTGCCCTCCTTGCACTGAAGCCTATGAAGCCAACAGAGGTTGAGAGAGCACCAGCCCGAGGCAGATGCTGGTGACCACAGCTGAGGCTGCGTGATCCTCATCACAAGACTTGGGCATCACAGTACCATCCAGCAATACAAATGTGATTGGTGGATTAGATGAAGCACCCAATTTAGTGTTGATCCCAAATGCACGTTGGCTTTTTCCCAGCTGTGAGAAGACAGAGTACTCAATTCAACAAAAGGTCAGAGTGGTGCTGATGGGAAACATCTGACAATGACAAACAACCTGCTGACCTTTTCCTTAAAGCAAAATCAGTCTCACAGAGCAGTTCCTACTGACTCAGCAGTTCACCCCACAAGGCTGTGGCATTTCTGATCAGAAACGTGAAAACTGGACTGAGCGCACTGTTGAAGTGCAGCCTTGTGCTATTCCAGTGCCTGCAGGGTTTTATCCAGGTGAGATCCAGGGCTTCCAGAGCAATGGGGAAAAGAAAACAAATTCACAGCTCATCTCTCAGATTCAAACAAGCACTTTGAAAGGCTCATACAATACTTCTGTGCTTCAGTAAGTCAGCCCAGAGTTATTAGTACATTAATTTTTATAACATCACCTTTAACAGTTACAGGATGTTCTTTATAATCAGTAAAAAACTAGTTAGCAAGATTCCCCACACTCCTACACAACACAAAAGCAGGGCTTAGCCTCAGAGTCAGATTTCCATAACAAACCTGGTTTCATTAACAAGTCGAGCACATCACAAATGTTTCCCATCTTTGGATCACCTGTTAAACACTTCCCTTGAAGTGCAGCTTCCAAAGACTGATCCTTTAGCACCTCCATGGTTTGTGAGTAAAGTTATTAAAAACAGGACTGAGAAACTGTGAATAATCAATTAAAATAATGAGTGATGAGAAACCATTTCATCTCCCAGGCAAACACAGAAGAAAGAAGCAAACAAGGCTGCACTGGAATTTTTATCCCATGCACTGTCCCATGACTGTATCTCCCTCCACCCTCTTCCCTCTTACTTTTGTAATTCCAGTGGATGCTGGTGACTTGGATCTCCTGAGTTGGAATATATTCCTCAATAAATTTCTTTCCCTGCAGTCGGTGCCAGAGTGTGGTTTTCCCAGTGTTCCTGTCCCCTCGGATGACAATTTTCACTGGGAATAGAGCAAGCAGACAAACACAGCTGATTAAACACAAAAGGAAGAACGCTGTGCAAAGCATGCAAACTTCTTGCAAGCATCATTCAGCTGTAATTAGTCCCCCCATATTACACAGGGTTTGTTAAAAACATGAGCCTCAGCCATTAAAATTAGTGTTTATTCAGCTACTCAGAGCAGCTCAGCGGAAACAGCCAGCAGACTCTTGAGAAGCTGCAGGAGTTCAGCCAGCTGAGGCTCTGCTCCTCTGGGAGCCTCACACGGAACCAGCAGTAGTCTGGTACAGGCTGCAAAGGAGGGAAAGGCCTGAGCCACAGCCAGGCCAAGAACTCCTCTGGGAAAGCTGCAAAGGAGCAGGGACACAGTGAGCACCGACCATGTGATTGATGCAGGAATAGTGGGTGGCTCTTCCAACGCTCATTTACCAAGGAACAAAGGAAGTGTGGGTACAAGGATTCTCCTGGACACCTTTCACATCGTGTGCAATGTGACCACAAGCCAAACACTTTATCCCATAAATACAACAGCCAAAGTGAGCAGCATGGCTGCGTGGTGGCCATCTCCCCTGGACCTGGGATGTCTCTCAAGGTTACTCCTCGAGGCACAGAGATCTTTTACCAATAACAGACCTTTGGATGAGTACATTCTGAGCTCTCCCTGGACTGCACACACATGACAATCCCCTTGAGCAGGGAACCTCTCAAGGTTTCAGACTCCTTCCTTACCTGAGACTAAGAGATCCTACCTTGCCCAAAGCAAAGAGACCTCTTACCCCCATAGACCTTGACTGACAACACGCTGAATTTAATACTAATTAAATCCATACTCAACATTAATTTGGTAAACCTTGTATAGATAATTCCATTAGACATAAACCACTGTCCAAGTCTGAGGCTAAGACTGGACCTCCACGCACTAAACTCCATCAGAAGAGTGGAAAGCAAAGGGGTTCACTCTGACCCCCTGACTCAATGCAGGGTCTCTCTCACCGTTTGAGCCTCCAGTCTTTATGCAGATCATTTTAGCTGGATTCTGACTCCATTTTCCTTTGTACTTTTCATCCATGTAGTAAGTCACAGCATGAACCTTGTCATGAACTGTGAAGTCACTTTGACATCAGATTAAAACTACTGGTGCTAATACCACAGACAGTGATACTATAAGTGATCTAAATCACTAATTCGTGACATCCTTCCATGCTCCTGCCTTTTCTACCTCTATCCAGGCCTCACTCCCACTCTGCTGTACCAACCACATCCTGTTCAACCTGGCCTTGAACACTGCCAGGGATGGGGCAGCCACAGATTCTCTGGGCATCCTGTGCCAGCGCCTCAGCACCCTCACAGGGAGGAGCTTCTGCCTAAGAGCTCATCTCAGTCTCCCCTCAGGCAGGTTAAAGCCATTCCCCTTGGCCTGCCCCTACAGACCCTTGTCCCAAGCCCCTCTCCAGGTTTCTTGTAGTCCCTTTAGATACTGGAATACTGGACCTCTGCGGGTCCTCCATGTGTCAGAGGGACAGTACCAGCACAGGAGCCAGCCCTTGGCTGGTTGTAGGTGCGGGTGTACTGATGGCACTCTCACCAACTGCAGCCTTGGGTAAAGGTTCCACTTCCACCCACTGGGCTCACACTGGCTGCTGAGGCCACTCAGCTGCTGGAGCACCATGTGCCTGCGCCTGTGCCTCAATCAGGGGAGGTCAGTCAGTGAGAAAGTCATTCAAACCCTCCCAAGGAAAGGGAGAGTCCAAAATATGAACTGTACATGGCCAGCAAAACAACTTCTGTAGCAATTAACATCACGAACTTCCCAGAGCCAGGCCTAATGTCTGCTTGCTCCTCCGATAACAGGACTTTTTCAGTTACATTATGTGCTTATTTTTGTTTTTTAGATACTGTCCTTGTTTCCAGTGGCATTCACAAGGCTATGGGAAGCGTAAGCTGACTTAACAGAATTCTGCTTGCCTTTTGAATAGGTACCGTTATCCTCTAAAAAATGGGCCACTCGGGGACATCTAATGGCATTCAGGTGATCAGCATTCGGCTGTGCAGCATCATTTGGGCAAGGAAATGTGAGACTGAAGGCTGCCTCCTGTTGGAACTCAGGGGTTACTGCAGCATTCCAGAGAAAAGGTTAAGAGGGACACTTTAAGGTAAAACATCTTCAAAGCCTGTGGAGGAGTTTTGTCTGGTGAAGGTTTATGCTGCAGTTCCCCTGGGCTCCCGTTGTCCTACAATGAGAGGTGCTGCTGTTTATTCTCTTACAGAGCTGCTTATTAATATAGCAGAAGAATAAGAAAGGCAGAAATGAACACAGTATTTATAGCGTGCCTTCACTCGCAGGTGCCAGCGCATCTCTGCAGACACAACAAACCATCTCCTGCAGTTCCTGCCACCCGGTGTGTGTGATTCCGACTTACAGATGGTGAAACAATCAAAGGAAGATTCCTTTGATTTTTCTGAATGAAAATGCACTGAGTCCCTGGCACAGGCAAAAGGAGTTTCCATGTGTCCCCTCTGAAACCCAAGCACTGTTAAGAATAAAGCCCAGAGCAGAAGGTGTATGGATGGATCTGAACCTTCAGCACTTCTGTGTCTTCTGCTCCTGTCACTGATTATCAGTGGGTGACTCCCAGGGAATCCTTTCACCAGCGTAACCCAGCAAGAACTGCTCATCTCATCCTTCTTTGCCTTACATGAACTTTCATGTTTGAGTAAGTGGGTGCTGGTTCTTCCTCTTGTAATTTGCCTTGTAATTTGTTCAAACAAAGGAACAAGATCCACCTCCCTCCCTCCACTGAGGTCAATCCCTGTGGCCTGTGCTACCTCCCTGGACCAGCACAGCGACCAGAACAGTGACGCAGCCAACCTGATCCAAGATTAAGCTTTCCCAAGCACTAAAACCGAGGCAGATTGGTTACCAGTGCTTGGAACCAGGATCTCCCATAAACATCCAAGCCATTGGATACATACAACATGTGATACAGACCCACATCATTTTCCTCTCTGTACCTTACATACCGCTTCAGGGACCTCTGGTGTTATTTGGGCCACGGTGTGTAAAACACAGGAGCTTGGTGTGGGTGCTAAGGAGAACAACTAAGGAGTGTGTGTTCTGGGATGCAGTGTGGAAATGCTCTTGCTCTAAAGTACAGTGTCCCATGCAGAGGAAGCAGCAGCTGCTGAGGACTAATACTGCCTTTTGCTCTCATCATTAGAGATCCAAACCCACCTGCCCTGCAATACTCTTCCTCTTGAGTACTTACAGAGTGGGTGAGAGACTGTCAGAACACATCACTGTGGTTCAGCTTAGAGATGCACACTATTCGGTGCAATTGCACACCACAACCTTCAGAATCACCCCAACCAGGGCTGTCTGGTTACAAAGTGCACTGGACAGCCTGTTCTGAGCCCCACAGTGAGGCACAGAGAGCCGGGTGACACAGCCCATGTCCCGGCTGTTTGCTGCCCAATTTATCAGCAAGCAACCCATGGCATTCCAGCACACTACCTGGGAAGGAAGCAGCTTCAATTCATGATCAGTACTGGTCTGTGAAAGCAAGGAATGTTTCTGTAGAACCAGCCACCACAGCACCTTTTGCTTTAGGTTCAGGCAGTGCCAGGGGAAGTGAGGAGTTGTACAGACCCATGTGTGTTAACAGACACCACCAAATGCACCACATGGTGCATTTGCCTCTGTTGAACACCGTGTCTTTGCTAAGAAAGGAGCATGGGCAACGCAGAGGATTTGCAGCTCTGTGCTTCCTGAGCAAAAGCCCTTGTAATGGCATTCCTTCACCTGAGCCCACCTCACCGTGCTGGAGCCCACCCATCTGCCCATGGCACAGCTACAGAGTTTGAGGCCCTTTCATAAGCCTGCCTGTACTTCCTATAAATATCCTATAACTGGGAAGAGTTACTATGGAGACTGGAAAGCTTCCCCTCAGGCAGTGACAGTGGGCTGCAGTTTTATTGCAGACAGGAAAGCAGCAGCTAGAGCACAAATCCTGGTCACACAGAGCACAAATCCTGGTCACACACAGCACAAACCATATGGCTTTCCCAAGACTTCTGGTAACAATCCCAAAAGCAGCAGAGCCACAGCTGGCTGCTTGGCTGGGGCAGCTCTGGCCTTGCAGGCCTGTGTCCATGTGGGACCGCCAATGCGGTTGGACCACAGGGAGCCGAGTGCTGTGCCAGCAGGATGCAGCTGATCCGGGTGCCTGCACCACATGGAGAGTCAACTCCTTCCTCTACATAATTCACAGCCTGGTGTCAGGTACCCGATCCCCAACAGGCACCAGTGGATGTGTCCTGGCTGCACAGAGCCTCTGCACAGGTCAAGTCTCTACTGAGCAGATGGGCAGGCTCCTGTGTGACGATGCAGTCTGCGTTCCACAGCACGACAGTTCCATCCCCTGCTTCTCACTGGGAATCGAGTCTCTTACAGCACCACTGTGCTTCCGCTCACATTCCTGACTGCTGAGACACTCATGTTTTAAATTGAACACTACTCGCATATCTCACCGATGTGCTATGGACAAAGGCACCAAATGCTCTCCCCAGAGAGCAGAGCTTCAGAACAGCAGCTCAAAAGCACAGTTGATAGAGACAATACTAAATAAAACAGGAAAAGCCCCAGGCCCTGAAGCGTTAATGTCCTCTTCATGTTCTGTTTCAGACTAAGATCCAAGACCAGCTCTACGCCTCCACACGTGTGCCTTTACAGGAGTCATTCAGTGCCACGTTTACACATCAGTCTCTTTCCCAGCTGCCAATCTCCTGGCCTTTCACAGCCTGTCTGGATCCAGTGATCTCCCAGCGCTCCTGCTCCCACCTCTGCTTCCAGCAAGGATGACATTAACTGCCTCACAGTTGTTACTCTGGGATATATCTCATATACTTGCAGTGCCCTCCTGAAACACTGTATTGGAAATAACCTTTACTGAGCCCCAAGGGGAAAACACAACCCTCTGCCTCAACACTGAAGGGAAAACAATTTCCCCAAGGAGCAAATGTATTAGTTGCAGCAAAGATGGAATGAAACGATGTACCAAGGGCACATAGAGACATACATCAGCACCTTGCACTGAAGCCTGGCACGGCAGAGCGTTTCAACAGACCCTTATCATACAACCACTACAGCTCAATTACACCCACCCCCCGGCTGCAGGGCCGGTCACCCCCACCGCGGACAGTGACTCTCTTGGTGCTTCATGGACAAAACTCGCTCTTACGAGGCGCTCGGTCTGTGCCGCCAGCGGCGCCCAGCAGTGCCCAGACCCCTTTGCGCAGCGGCCCCACACACACAGACCCGAAAGTCCCGTCCTCCCCTCCCCACACAGACCCGAAAGTCCCGTCCTCCCCTCCCCACACAGACCCGAAAGTCCCGTCCTCCCCTCCCCATACACAGACCCGAATGTCCCGTCCTCCCCCGCACACACAGACCCGAATGTCCCGTCCTCCCCTCCCCACACAGACCCGAATGTCCCGTCCTCCCCTCCCCCCCCCCAGTCCCGTCCTCCCCTCCCCACACACAGACCCGAATGTCCCGTCCTCCCCCGCACACACAGACCCGAATGTCCCGTCCTCCCCTCCCCACACAGACCCGAATGTCCCGTGTCCCCCCCCCACCCCGCGGCCCCGCAGCACTGAACCGCCAATTACAAACGTGGCTCCGCGCGGACAGCGGCGGCAGCCCCGGCCCGCGGCCCCCACTCACTGTTGTACTGGACGCCCTTGGCGAAGCGCCGCTGCAGCGCCTGGTTCATGGACTGCAACCCCGCGGGGATGTTCTTGTCCCGGACCGGAGCCTGCTCCGACCCCACCAGCTTCTTCAGGGCCGAGAACATCTTTGCGGTCCCGCTCTCGCAGCGCAGCGGGGAAGGGGCTGCTCCGGGAAGGGCACGGCTCGGGACACTCAGGACAGGGGCAAGGCTGCGCCTGCCATGAGGGGCCGGCCGGGCTCGGCACGGCCCGGAGCGAGGGGAGGGTGCTCTGAACCGGGGCCCCGCCGTGTGCTGGGAGCGGGCGCTACCCGGGCATGGCCTGGCGCGGGGCGCAGGGCGGTGGGGCCGGTGGGGCCGGGAGAGAGGTGGGGCAGTGAGGTCGGGGCTCGGCTCAGCCCCGCCGGGCGCCGCGGCTCGAGGCCGGCCGCGGAACTCCCGCCGCCATCTTGGCTCCTCTGCCTCTCCGCCGGGTAACAGGGCGCGCGCGGCGCTGGCTACGGCGGCCGGCAGGGGCCAGCAGGGGTCAGCAGAGCGCTGAGCGCTGAGCGCGTGGCATGGGCACGGACCTGCCCGAATCCAGCCCGGACCTTCCGGGGCCCCCGCGAACCCCCCTGTGCCCCATAGCCCTTCACCCCTCCTGTGCCACACAGCCCGATACCCCACAACACTTCTAACCCCCTTCTGGGACCCCTATAGCCCCTTGAGACCCCCATAACCCCCTCCTGGGACACCCCCATTTCCCCCTCATGACCTTCATGACCCCATAGCTTCCTCCTGTAACCCCTCAGGGTACCCTCGGACACCCTGTAACCCCTTTCTGAGATCCCCATGTAACAGTCCCTATGATCATCACCCCTCCCCATGGACCCCAGCCAGTGTCTTGGTCCACAGTCCCACAGTAACCCTGCAGCAGTTATTCCCTTCAGGGAGGAACGTGCACTGTTCCCTCCTTGCTGGGCCCTTCCCGGCTGCCCTTCACCATCCCCTGGAATATGGGGGGCTAAACCGCATCAGGGAGATACTCTGAGTCCCTCTGTTCACCCATTGTCCCCCCAGCACCTCAGTGGCCTGAGGAAGCGGCAGAGACTCAGTAGGGAGCACCCAGAAGCCCCACAAAGCAGAGGACACCCCACCCCACAGCATCCCCATTCCTCCTGGACCCCCACCCTCCTCCCCACCAGCTTGAGGGCAGACACTGGGCTCATTGGTCACATTAGAGACATTTACTGCTGGAGGTGTCTCCTGTGGGGCCTGGTGCTGGGTGCCAGGAGCTTGTTTTCCACCCATGTCAGTTTGACAGATGCAGAAACTCCTCATCCTCTGCAAGTGGAGAGATGTGAAGAGTGATGGACAGACCCACAGACCCCTCCTTGCCCCATGGACAGTCACCGATGGAAGCTGCTGCCCACTTGGCCAAGACCCTCTGTGCACCCCTGTGCTGCGCTGGGATGTCCCTTTGTGTCCCATCACCTGCCGTGGTGGCATTAATGGGTCTGCCCTAAGACACGGTACTGTGGCCCCATCTCCCATCTGTGGGTAGCTGTAAGCCTGCGCTCCTGCTCTGATGGGAACAGGCTGTGGTTACAGAGCCACAGAATGGTTAGGGTTGGAAGGGACCTTAACATCATCCAGTTCATTCAGTGGCTGAAGACCCCTGAGCTCGCTCCTCCCTGCCCTGCTGCTGAGAAACCTGCTTGCTTGCTCACCCAAGGGGTGAGCGGTGCCAACAGTGTGTCCCAGGGAGATTCAACACAGAACCCCCAGTACTGATGGGAGCTGGAGGCTCACACGAGGGTGCAACCAGGCAGGGACCCAGGTTTGGGCCTTATTTGGTGCCAGGGTCCCTGCACCACCCCAAATCTTTCAGCCACTCTTCCCTCACTGGCATCCCCTGCCTGCACACTGTTTGTCACCTCCGCTGCTGCCCACTGCACCCCAGCCTGCTCAGGGCCATTCCCACCCTTATCCAGACCATCCTGAGGTTCAGTTGTGACTCGGGATGTCTGCAGTGCACACAGCCCCTCTGCGATACTGCCTGTAGATTCATTTAAGTATTCAAGGCCAGGCTGGGCAGGGCTTGGAGCACCCTGCTCTAGTGGAAGGTGTCCCTGCCCGTGGCAGGGGGTTGGGACTGGATGCGCTTTCAGGTCCCTTCAACACAAACCAGTCTGGGATTCTATAAGGACCATATTCCTCAGTTCATCAGAGCCCCTGACCCAGGACAGACCCACCCCAGGCACAGCACAAAGCTGTCACAGACCCATCACAGACAGACCCATCCAGACCCAGGACAGACCCATCCCAAGACCTGTGCCAGATCCAGGACAGCCCTGTTCCCACCCCAGGCAGGCTCAGCACACCCGGAGCAGGCACCGAGCTGCGGGCTGCTGCCCCAGCCCAGCCCAGTGCAGTGCAGGGCCGGCAGGATGCAGGGCGCGGGCAAGGTGCTGGGTGCGGGCAGGGTGAAGGCAGGGGGCGGTACCTGCCAGCGGGGGCGCCCCGCAGTACTCTTTGCACTCCTTCTCCGAGTAGAACTGGTTCCCGTTGCCTTTGCAGCCGCCGTAGCTGAACGTGATGCACTTGCCCTGGGCCGCGTCAAAGGCCCAGCGAGTCACTGGGTTCTGGCAGGGGCCGGGGACGATGGGCAGCCGGCAGGCAGCTGCGGGACAGGGGGGTCAGGGGCCCAGGACCCACACTTGAGCACTCGCATCCCTCCCGTACCCCGGCCCCGCGGGACGGGCGCTGCCCGCAGCGGGACGGGCGCTGCCGCCTCACCCTCGCTCCGGCACGCCTGCAGGCACTCCTTCTCCGAGTAGAAGTTGTTGCCGTTGCCCAGGCAGCCGCCGTACAGGAAGATCTCGCAGGCCATGGAGGAGGAGTTGTAGAAGAAGCGGGAGAGCATCCCGCTGCAGGGCCCGGGGTCCCGGCTCAGCCGGCACGAGTCTGCGGGAGGCACGGCACGGGCTGGCACCGGAAAACCGGGATGTGGGACACGGGAATTCCCGACGGAGCCGCCTCCCCCAGCACGTACCTTCCTTATTGCCGGTGTAAGGGGGCAGGGGGCCCGCGGCCGAGCCCTCCTCGGGGGGCAGGATTGCTCTCCGTGCCCGCTGCATGGGGAGGAAGCACAGAGCTGCTGTCAGCCCCTGCCCGTGGGATCCGCTGGCCCTGCACCCCCGGGATGGGCCATGCCAGGGCAGAGCTGTGGGATGCTTCTGGCTCCCACCACGGCTCCAGTCACTGATGCTGGAGTCACCTCATGGCTTTTCCAGCCATGTGCTCATCCAGAGTGCAGGCTAGGGTTGTGTGTTGTGGATAGACACCAAAGTGCCCAAGTAATTCACATGTGCTGATGCACAGTGGTGTGTTACCTGCTTTCCAGACAAATGGGTTGCTTCTCCTATGGAAGACCCATCTATGATCCCCCAAAATCACAGAATGGTTTGGGCTGGAAGGACCTTAAAGTTCATCCAGCTCCAACCCCTGCAACAGGCAGGGACACCTTCCCCTAGAGCAGCTTGCTCCAAGCCCCTGTGTCCAACCTGGCCTTGAACACTGCCAGGGATGGGGCAGCCACAGCTTCTCTGGGCACCCTGTGCCAGCGCCTCAGCACCCTCCCAGGGAAGAGCTTCTGCCTAAGAGCTCATCTCAGTCTCCCCTAATCTTTCTACACTTAACCCTGTGACACTGGGAGTGCTGAGTGATGGCAGCTGAAGGACCAGGGGAGCATGAGCTGCCTCCCAGCCCTTCAGAGGGTATCTGCAGCCTGGCTGGGACACCCACAGGCAGGCAAAGAGCAGGAAGACATGAGGTTCTGCATGCAGCATCTTTCACCCTGTGAGAAATACCAGAGTAGGAAAGAGCTGTTGCCTTCTGCTTGAGAATGAGCCCTGGTGCCCTCCCAGCCCCACGACCCCCAGCCTGCAGCCTGCGGCTGCCTGTGCACCATCCTCACAGTCAAAGCCCATCACTGGGGGTGAAAGAGCATGTCCCGGGTGGGCAGTGGAGCAGCTGCTCCAAGAACATGTCCTGCCCACAGAGCCTGGTCCCCAGGCACCAGCTCTCTGGGGGGCTTGCTCAAAGGGGATGTCCCAGCCGTGATCCATGTCAGGAGGTCCCACTGCAGCACTCACCTGTGGGGTGGTTGTGGTCTCCTGAGGAATGCATTCACCTGGCCCCGGTGACAGAGAAAATGAGGAGCATGAGGGGGGGATCCTGACAACCTCACCTCACCGTGGTCCTGCGCTGTGCACACACAGGGGCCCTCCCATTTCCACCACAGTGTTCTCACCCTCTTGCTGCTCCCCATCTCCCACTGACAGGAGCATCGCCCTAAAATCCCCAAACCCGCCTGCATCACTTTGACACCTTCAGATAACCAGGCTGAGCAGGGAGGTACTGTGGTCCTGGAAGCACCCACCCACGGGCAGCAGTGCTGAGTGTCCCTGGGTGTCCTGTGCCCTCATCCCAGCACAGCCTTGGAGGTGCATTGAACTGACAGCCCAGCAAGGATCCCACTGCCTGGAAAGCCTGACTGATATATTGCCTTATCTCCTTCCCACCCCATCCTACAGAAGCTCTCATCTCTCCTCCCTCCACCCTGACCATCCCCTCATCTCCCCAGCCTCGCACATCAAGGAGCAGGCCCGGTGCAACAGTACCCTGGGTGAGAGGCAGCAGGAGCATGTGCCTTACAGTGGGTTACCTCTGTTGGCCAGGACGAAGATGGAGTCTGCAGGGATGCCCATCTCCAGAGCCAGCTGCTGGAAAGCCTCAATGAGGTCCTCCCGCAGCTCTGGACTCCTCCCTGGGCAAGGGAACAGGCTGTGAGCTGTGAGCAGGGTTGGCATAGGAGGGGCTCTGCAGGGAGCCCCCCCATCCTTCCACCGATCTGCAGACCAGCCTCCCGGCCCTTCCCAACCTCTCTGTTATTCTTAACCATGGTCTGGGTTTCTTCCAAGCAGCTGTTGCCACCTTTACCCCGAACAACAGGCTGGTTTGGATGTTCATTCTGTTGTGTCTCTAAGCTGAGCCATAAGACTCCACCTCTGCAGTGCCAAAGATGATCTGGTCCAAGGCACCACTTCCAAAGCCATGGCCAGGTCCCTCAAGGTCAAGAGACCTGAGGAGCCCTTGGGGGTGGTTTCTGAGCTGCACTGGTGCACCTCAGAGCCTGCTTGCCCACAAGTGCCATAACCAGACATACCGTACAGCTTCAGGGTTGTGCTTGGGCCAAAACTGCTTTCTTTCTTCATCAGAATGACAGCGTACTCTTCGTAGTTGGTGCGGAGCACATAGGACTGGATAGACACATCCCATTCTGCAGGAGACAGAGACACAGGGGACATCGTTCCTGCCCCTTAGGGAGAAATGGGGCAGTGTAAGACAGCCCCAGAGCTGGGGGCTGAAACCAGGCAGCTAATTCGAGAAAACAGCCAACTGTGGGGACACAGCCTCTGATACACCCTGACTCCATCCAGGCTCATCAGCCTCTTAGTCAAGGGCGTTGTAAACCAAGGGTTGAGGACAACCGAGACACCATCAGTACTCCAGAAATGTGACTGGTGAGAGCCTACTCTGGCTCAGGGCCTTGGGGCCAGGAGGGATCTGCTGGGACATCTCATAGTCCCGTGCCTATGCAGGGACAGTGATGGAAAAGGCTCTTTCCCTCTGCTGCATGCCATAATTTGGCTGGAAATGGCCCAAACTGTGGGGTGGCTCCTGAGCCCTGTCCTGCACCCCTTCCCCTGCTGTGCCTGGTGCTGGCTCCCATCAGCAGCCCCACCGCAGGGTGGCAGTGAGTTACCCCAGTTACTTACTAGGGTTGTAGTAGGTGTATTTGCCAGGGGTGCTGGTTTTTTGGTACTCTCCTGAGACGAGTGTGCAGTCACCCTGCCTGCAGGAACACAATCAGCTGCTCGGAGTGACCATCTCTGCTGGTTATTGTGGGAAAATAGTATCTGGGACACTGAGGCCATGGCACACAATAACAGAATCAACCAGGTTGGAAAAGACCTTTAAGATCAAGACCAACCATTACCCCAGCACTGCCAAGGCCAGCACTAGACCCCCGAAATTCTCCTGCCCAAGGCATTGGGTATTTGAGCCCAATCCAGCCCCTCTGAGGGCTCTGGTGCCAGCCAGAGCAAGAAAACCCTGTGTCCTGTCCCAGCCCTTGAGAGATGCAGCACCCCCGGGTGGGGAGGCTCGAGCACTGTCCCTACCGCAGCCTGGTGCTGGCAGTGCTGATCTGGTCAGTGCTGGAGCCAGGGCCCAGCACCAGCGTGCCCATGCTGAACTTCTCCTTGTAGTTCTTCATCCACTTGCAGGTCGTGCCGACAGCGACATCGTACCACTTCCCGTACATCTGCAGGGACAAGAACGGGACGTCTCCACCGGAAGCCCTCTCCTCCAAGGTGGGACATTTGGTTTTCTGCAGAGCTGAAACATTTATGGCCCAGAGAATAACAGAGGCATGATGGTACAGTGTGCCCAGGCCAGAGCTGCCACAGGAGATGGGAAGTGGATCAGCACCAGCCCCTCAGGCTGGGCAGGTCACTGACATCCCATGGGATTCACATGGCCTGGCTGCTTGGGCTCCGGCTGCCCTGCCTGGATGTCTGCTGGGGTAGGCACATCCCAAAGGACACCCCCCGCCCAGCCACGCTGCCAATGCCTGTCCTGCACAGCCTAACGTGGGCATAGGGAATATCGCTCTTCTTGCTGGAGGAAACCAAAATAGAACTTTCCCCCCTCCCTTCTGCCCCCAGAATAAAGGCACCACAAGCTGCCATTACCCGCTCAGCCTCAAAATTCTCCTGTATTTGAATATCCTTATCCTGGTCCCCGATGGGGGTCCCGTTGGCCACAGCAATGAGGAGGGAAAGGAGAGCCCAAAGCATTGTGTCCGGTGGCTTCAAAGTGGCGCTGAGCCTCGGCGTGCCGGCGGGGTCCTGGACTCTGTGCTCTGCACGGCAGTGTGACCTTCAGACTGCGGGCACTGGGGCCGGCCAGGCTGGCCGGGGGGCCAGGAGGGCAAGGTGCAGCTCTGCAGGGCCCGGCCATGTGTCCTGGGGCAGTGGGATGTGCAGAGAGCTGGCGTGGGGTGCAGGAGGGATGGTGAGCACCCTTCCACTGCGCCAGGCTGAGCTCCTCACCCTCACCTCCTCCTACACCACAGAATAGCCCAGACATGGGGCCAGGACCTGCCTGTCTCCTCTGTTCTGCCCCAGTGTCCTGCAAAGAGCCTGGATAGTGGCTCCAGCCCCGGCAAACCAGCCTGACCCTGCAGAGAGGAGAAGACCAAGGGGTCCCCAGAACTCACCCCAGGCTGCCTAATACTGACCAGTTTTCACAGGGAGCAGAGCTCCCTTCTGCACCTACTGCCCCGGGGGTCCATAGCTGGCAGCCAGTGCCCATGAGCTGGGTGGGTGTTACCCACCCCAGAGCCAAGTGTTCTGAGCCTGGCCAGTGCAGGAGATATGGGGCACGCTGCTCCTTCCTGACACTGTTTGCCTTCACTGGATGATTAACTGAAACCAAACAGCCTGAAGGAGATGGCAAACAGAGCAAAGGGCAGGAGCTCTGCTCAGGGTCAGGCCCCAGCCCAATATTGACAGAGAAGGGCCAGAGCCCGCGGCATGCCTGGGGGAAACAGCCAGACCTTCACCTCCTCTCCTCTGCTGGCCACCACGAGCCCCTTGGACCGATGGCTGCGCTGCTGGGGGCAGTGGTCCAGGCGGGGGCAGCCTGAGCATCTTCTCACACATGTCTTTGTGCCACATCTGGGGTGACCTCGGGAGCATGGAGGAAATCTGGACGTTAAGTAGAGACGTAGAATCACAGGGTGGTTTGAGCTGGCAGAGACCTTAAAGCTCCTCCAGTTCCAACCCCTGCCATGGGCAGGGACACCTTCACTAGAGCAGCTTGCTCCAAGCCCCTGTGTCCAACCTGGCCTTGAACGCTGCCAGGGATGGGGCAGCCACAGCTTGGCTGGGCAATGACCCTTTAATTAACCCAGCTCATTAACCCGTCCCGCGCTCCCTTCGGGAACCACCTCCTTCGCGAAGCCGCGCTGGGGCCCCTCCCGTGCAGGGTCCCGCTGACCGCTCCCCGGCAGCGCTAGGGGGCAGCCGGCGGTAAGGAATGACCTCGCGGGCTGCGGGCGGGCGGCGGGACCCTGCGGTGCCTCGGGGGGCCCGTCCCGCAGCGGCAGGGCAGGGGCAGCGATGGGCAGTGGGAACGAGCAGCAACGGACAGCGGGAACGGCAGCGATGGGCAGGCGTGAACAGTACAGGGTATTCTACTAAACAGCCTCTATGGCCCTGCTTTACCGGGAGCACGTGTGTCCTGTGCTGGGACCCGGCAGGGGCAGGAGAAGGATCGTGACCCGGCCATCAGTGTACTTCTGCGGTTGCTGCTTGGCTCCTCTTCTCCCGCTGTTGGTGCTAAGAGAGAGCAGCGGGAGCTGCTCCCTTCCAAAGGGCAACAGCTGGGAAAGCTGCAGGCCCGGGGCACATCCAACCTGGTGCTGTGCTCTTCTGAACACATGAACACAGCATGTGGCTGTGCCCACGGACACCATCCCAGACTGGTTTGGGTTGGGAGGACGTTAAAGTTCATCCAGCTCCAACCCCTGCCACGGGCAGGGACACCTTCCACTAGAGCAGCTTGCTCCAAGCCCCTGTGTCCAACCTGGCCTTGAACACTGCCAGGGATGGGGCAGCCACAGCTTCTCTGGGCACCCTGTGCCAGCGCCTCAGCACCCTCCCAGGGAAGAGCTTCTGCCTAAGAGCTCATCTCAATCTCCCCTCTGGCAGGTTAAAGCCATTCCTCTTGGCCTGGCTCTACAGACCCTTGTCCAAAGCCCCTCTCCAGGTTTCTTGTAGCCTGTGGAAAGTTGCTATAAGGTCTCAGCAGAGGCTTCTCTTTTCCATCCTCACTGGGAAAGCTGGGGAGCAGCTGTACTGGTTCCAAACCTCAGCCTGTGCCCGTTGCCTGTGCTAGGAAAAGCCAAGGCAGTGGTGCATCCCCCGAGCTCCTTGTTCTCTTCCAAAAACACACCCACCATCCCCACCCCCGAGGCTGTGGCTGTGTTTCTGCCAGGATCACTGAACATCTGCTTTCACGGGGACAGGGATGGAGGAACCCCCATGCTGGCATAGCACATGGCTGTGATGGAGTCTCTGCAGGGCTCCCCAGGGAGGAAGGCTGCTAGGACCCCAGGGTCTGTGCCCAAGGCTCTGGGGTCCCATGCCTGGGGAGCAGCACGCGGGACAGATGGCTCCGGGTGCTTCAGGAGGGACGTTCCTGTCGATGGCTCTGGCAGGAGATGGGCAGCAGCGATCCTGCGGGAGTCAGTGTCCAGCAATGGGAAAAGGAGATGCTCTTCACATTTGTGGGCCTGACTCTCCTCTCCCACTTCCCACCAGCTGTATTATGGGTTACAGAAGACATGTCTCATCCTTTCAGTGTTCCTTCATGAACCTGTCTGCAAGCTTGTCTGGTCCCTTTCTGAACCTACCACTGTCATCAAACTCCTTTTGCCCCACGGCAGCAAGGTTCATATGTTCAAACCCTGTCATGGAAAGAAGTTTTCTCTTTTGTCTCATTTAAACATGCTCCTTACTCCCAGGAGTGCTGGAGTACCACAGCTTTATGGTCATCTTGTGCATCAACTTCATGACTTTGCAAGCCTCAGTCATATATCTCAGTCTTCCCTGTTCCAAACAGGGAAGGTTCAGCCTTTCCAGTCCCTCTCATACGGCAGGAGCTTCATCTCCTGGGTTATTACAGAACAGCTCCAGAAAAAGTCAACTCCTCCATCTCCTTCTTGAGGCATGAATAAAAGAGCTCAAGCACACAGCACCCGAGATGAGGGCTCACCAAAGGTTGCTGGTTCTATAGAACACTTTCATCTCATTCCCAGCACCCTTCCCAGTCACACAATATTTTGATTCCTCTTTTGGCCGCTGCTGCCCATGATCAGTTCTCTGCCATCAACCAAGTCAGGGATGGCTACAGCTCTCTGGAGTTTCACTTGTCCTAAGCTCCAGCTGATGTCCTGCACTGACCGCTGCTCCCTTGAAGCATCACCTTCATTTTCTGCACCAAAGCTCACTCTCTATCTCTTTGCCCTTGGTTTTGTGGGGTCCTTCTGAAACTCCTCACCATTAACAGGCCTTTGGCCATGCAGAAGAGCTCAGTGCTATCTGTGAACTTGAAGACGTCCCTGTTCACTTCCTTCTCTGGGGATGGATGAAAATGTCAAATGGAAAACTGGTCTCAGGGCTGGTCCCTGGGGGACCCGTGCTGATTGACTGCAGTCCTGAAGAGCTTCTTATCCTTCAACCACCTTCCAGTTCATGGAAAAGCCTTTCTTCTGCTGCCACAGCAAGTCTTTAATACCCTTTGGCATGGTGTCTCACCAGAGGCTTTCTCACAATCCAGACAGATGATGTCCTCTGGATCCTCCCTTTGTGAAACAAGGTCCTTCCTTCAGAAGCCTGACAGCTTCTCCCCAGTGCTGTGTTCAGCCACAAGCTCAGCCATCCCACTCTTCCATACAGGCTCCCAACATCCATTTCCATAGCTGAGGATTTCAGCCCACAGCTGCAGCCTGATTGACAATAGGTACCAACTAGTGCCTCTGTGGTTTCACGTCTCAGTTCTTTCCAACATGAGCAAACAACATCTGTGCTGGACACGCTGATGGGCAGCACGTCCACTGAGCTGCTTTGTGGGTCCCATCCTCCTGAAGGTCTCAGTACCTCAGTACACCTGGGTATCCCCTCAGCCACTGGCTGGCCTCTGCCTCTGAGGGTTTGTGTGTTCTCCAACCAGCAATAGAATCCTTTCCAGGGTGCTCTGCATATTCATTCTTAGCTTTTTAGTCTCCTGTTTCCAGCAGGGCTGCCATGTTCTCTGGGCCTCCCTGTCCTCTCCTAGACGTGCTTTCTGCTTCTGAAAAACTGGTGTTTTCATGCAATGCCAGAACCCCACACTGGTTTGGATTGGAAGGAAACTTAAAGCTCATCCAGCTCCAACCCCTGCCACGGGCAGGGACACCTTCCCCTAGAGCAGCTTGCTCCAAACCCCTGTGTCCAACCGGGCCTTGAACACTGCCAGGGATGGGGCAGCCACAGCTTCTCTGGGCACCCTGTGCCAGTGCCTCAGCACCCTCACAGGAAAGAGCTGCTTCTTTCTATCTTACCTAAATCCCCTGTTTCAGTTTGAAACCATTCCCCCGTCCCACCATTGCCATCCCTGATGTCCTTCTCCAAACACTCTGAACACCCAGGGCCTGGTTTGTCTCCCAAATGCCTTTTCGTCCCCAGCTGTGGTCACGCTCCCACCTGAGCCTGCCCAGGCTGTGGCAGGGGGAGGTCTCTGTTAGTGTTTGATCAGTTATGGTTTTAAGTAGCTGCAGTTATGGCTTTGAACCAAGAGCTGCCAGGAAGGGAGCTGAGACTACAGGCACATGGGCTGGATTCCCAAAGGAGCACCATGAGATGCCTGTGCTCTGCAGTGGGTTTCTGTGCTCCACAAACCTGCCTCTTCCTCCCCCTTCTTCACCTCTTACTCCTCCTCCCTGCTCCTTCCCATGGGGGCTCTGCTCTCACCCTGAGCTTCTTGAGTTCCCTCATCCCAGCTGTCGCAGGGGGACTCTCTGGGCCTGTATTGAGGGTGAGCATCCACAGCACTTGTGGGACTGTCAGGAAACCTGCTGGAGGCTTTGGCCGTGCTTGGGCATCTCCCCTGCTTCAGAGCCTGGCGGTACCCCAGGTGCTGCCTGCATCTCCTCATGGAGGACTTGCTGGCCCCATGCCAGATGTCCATCTGGCAGGTGTCAGCACCCCTACGGTCGGGATGTCCATGTGTCCCTCTGTGGGTGCGTGTACTTCGAGCTGCCACAAGCACCAGCCCAGGCACCTCCCTGCCCAGCGATGCCGGGTCTCTTGCCCACCTACCCGCACATGTGTCTGCACCAGTCCCTGCTCGGGGTGGCCACCGGCCCTGGGGCTGCCCCCTCCGCCCCAGAACACGGTGATCCCCCCCCTGCTTGCCTCGGGACGATGTCCACCCGTGCTCGGCCGAGCCCTGCACACGGCTCCTGCACCGCCCGGGTCGCAGCCTCCATCCGCATGTGCGGCCGCCCGTGGTGCCCCTGCTCCCTGCGAGTCGGCCTCAGCACATCGCTGCCACCGCAGCCCCACCGCATTCCCCGCCCCACCGCAGCCCCACCGCAGCCCCCGCCCCACCGCAGCCCCACCGCGTCCTCGCCGCAGCTCCCGCCCCGACGTATCCCCACACCACAGCCTCACACCGCAGCGCGGCCGCAGCCCCACCGCATCCCCCTCCCCACCGCAGCCCCGCCGCAGCCCCACACACAAGTGAACTTCTCTGCGTTTTCCAGCAATTAAAAAGAATAAAGCAACAGTTGTCTCCAGGCAGGGCAGGGATCCTGGTGACCCTGATTTTCTGTGTGGCTGGGCAGGGTGAATGGGGCTATTGAGACCCCGATGACTGGCATCTCCACTCCAGGATTGTCTCCCCTTCCAAGTCCCCCTCGCCGCGCTCTCCTCCTCCCTACCCTCCTCCTCGCTTTTAATTTCCTTCCTGCAGAGAGCTGCTCATCCCCTTCCCATTGGCCACAGGCCTGAAAGGGAATGGAGGAGACAAGGGAAGGATTAAAGACACTCTGCTTAGGAGCAGGCAGCCTGAATACAAGATGCACCGGCTGGGAAAGAATGGGGGCTTAGTGGGGCACCAGATCAGACCCGCCCCGCCGCATTCAGCCCGACCTGCATTCCTGCATTGCTAAGCAGGGACCTTTCTCCCTGGCCGGCCCATAGAGGGATGCCCCGGACCCTGCCCCACCTGCCGCTGCAGGTAGACCTGCCCGGATGGCCCCACCACGCTGCATGCCCCCGGGGGCACCGCTGCGGAGGAAGCAGCCCTATAGGCTCGCAGGTCCCTGGGGTCAGCAGGCCCAACCCGGGGTGCGGTGTCCCAGCCAGCCCCACAGGGGTGAGAAGGCAGCTGGGGCATCCCTTGGACCAGCCTGGGAGTGATGTGGGGCAATGTGAGATATTCAAAGCCCTCTCCCTATCAGAGCAATGGGACTCATGCTGCAGGGTTGGAGCTTAAGGCACTGCTCAGCGCACAGAGGAAGACTGGAGACTGCAGCAGGGTTAGGCCTGTCCTTGAATGCCTGGAGAAGGGCTGGGGCACGTCCAGACACAGCCTTGCTGTCCCACTGCTTGTCAACACACCCTCTCCCAGAACACCCCAAAATCCCTGGTGTTCAGTGCTCTCCACAGCACCTCCTGCAGGCACGCAGCCTGGGTGCAGATGGGGTGTGGTGGCTGGAGTTCACCCCTCCCACTGATCCCATTCCCTCCATAGCACCATTGTCTGTGATGAAGGACTTGTCACTCTCTGGTCTTTGGGCTGCTCCAAGGTAGGTCTGGGCAGGGTGGTCCTTGGATGGGGCTGGCACAGGGTGAGGTGGTGGAGCATGGGCTCGGTCATACGGGGAATGAGGGGCACCCAGGGGCAGTGGTGGGTGATGGCCACTTATCAATGACCGAACCCCTGAGGAGACACATGGGACTTACCCATGAGTAGGAGTGCAGCGCTGGCAGCTCTGGGTCTGTCCATATCTCTTGCACCCTCCATGTCTTGTCTTGGGTGAGGAGCAGGTAGAAGCGAGTCACCCGGTCAGGGTGGTGCAGGATCAGGGCCTCTGCCCAGGGACACCTGCTTTGCTAAGGCAAGGCCAAGCCACCAAAGCTGAAGCAGAACCATCCCCTCTACGTTATCGACGTGCTGGGTCAACCTTTAGTGTTTGCACACACCAGTTCCCCACGATAGGCATGGAAACACTCCCCTTCCCTGTGAACTCTGAGGCTGGAGCTGGTTCCCTTCACAGGGCAGGGCAGGGGAGCTTGTTCTTGGAAACCTCCCCAGGTCCCTGCTGACATTCACCTCAGAGAGCTGTGTCCTCAGGGAAACACATCCCTGGTGGAGCCCAGCAAGGTCCTGAAGATGTTTCCAGGATGAGAAGCTTCTGGTCTGCAGTGGGGAGCAAGGACTGGGTGTGTCAGCAAAGTCCTACAGCCCTGAAGCATCAGCTGTGAGCACCCCAGGGATCCCTGCTGCTGGGAGCACCCATGCAGGAACACACACAGGCCTGGGGCCCTGCGCTGAAAGAACAGGAGTCTGGGCTCCGGTGTCCCATGTCTCATGTAGTGGTTAGTGTCAGTCCAGGTTTCCTGAGGGCTGTCCCACCTCTTCCCATCTTCTGATCTAGATGTCCCGCTGGCCTGGTCCCTCATGCACCCCAAAGCTGTGCAGCACCTGCAGGGGCCAGGATGCAGCCCTGGTGACTGCATGAACACAGTTGCAGGAGTGCAGGGTGGGATATGGCTGAGCACATGGAGGTGTCAAGACAGCCGTGATCCCCTTCCAGAAGGCACGGATCAGGCACATAAAGACAGTGACCTTGTGCCAGCTGGGATGCCCCCAGGTGCCCAGGCCAGAGGATGGGATGGCTTCAGGCCCTGTGGCTCAGCCAGGCAGGACATGCAAGAAGCAGAGGGAACTTAGGGGAAGGTCCTGACAACCCTCCTCTGCTCCCACCACCTGCTCTGGAACCCAGACACCACCTTGGATGGACACCCGGAGGCCAGAGCTGAATCCCATCCCCCTGTCCAAGCTGCGTAGGCAGGGTCCCAGTGATCATAGAATCATAGAATAGTTAGGGTTGGAAAGGACCTTAAGATCATCCAGTTCCAACCCCCCTGCCATGGGCAGGGACACCTCACACTAAACCATGGCACCCAAGGCTCTGTACAACCTGGCCTTGAATATTGCTGCCTCCTGAGCACTGCATGTCAACATTGCAGTCTTCATGGTCCCTCTGGCATCACTCAAACAGCTTCCATCCTCACATGCTAAAATCCATGCTTTTAAACCATTTTTCCATATTTGGTGCCAAAAGCCCCATCTCCTGGAGGCCAATGACTTCAGCCGAACTTTGTACCAAAGGACAGCATGAAATCCTTCCTGGAAGTATGTGTCCGTTTCCACCCCTGAAGGCAGCAGAATAAAATGCCTATCTGTTCCTCCTTCCATGCCCTTCAGGAATCCCACTAGTCCCCAACAGTTGACATGGAGCCCACCTATACATCCACCTCCAGTGCTGCATCCCCCTACCAGGGGATGGGGTCTGAGGTCTTTGCACCAGAAAGCTGCTCTGACTCTAGGGACAAATAGGCAAAATGGGTGGGAAATGATCAATTTTGGCACAAGGGACACCCGTTACCAGCACGAGGCACCTGCCCTATTGGGAAAGCACCAGCCTTCCCAGTGAGGCATAGGTGGCTAGTCCTCGCTCAGGGGCTGCTGACATGTCGCAGGCCCTTGGCTGTGCCATCCCTCTCCCTTTTCACCCTTCACCAAGACCAGGAGCTCTGTTTTGTCTGTGCTAGACCTTTGCCACACTCAGGTTCGTGTGTCCCCATTGCCCCATCACTGCTGCAAGAGGAACTGGGTGAGCTTTAAGGTCCCTTCAAACCCAACCCTTCCTATGTGTGTCGGTGGGAGCTCTGCTGCAGATACACTTCTAGTGGAAGGTGTCCCTGCCCGTGGCAGGACGCTGGAACTGTATTAGCCTTGTGGTCCCCTCCAACACAAACCAGTCTGGGATTCTAGGAACAGACTATGAGCAGTATCAATAGGCAGAAGACACAGGGGGATCCCCAGCTCGTTGCATCCCCAGACTCTCCCACCCCATGTGGTTCCCATCCAACCCCGAGCTGCCCAGGAGCTCCATCCCAATGGAGCCTGAGTGTCCCAGGCAGGGAAGAAAGCTGACACATGGGTGAAAGGCAGCTCATGTCCCTGTGTGGTGGCCAGGGGGCTTTTGTCCTTCTCCTGCCATGCCGAGGGGCCGGAGCCCGGCGGTTCCCAGCCCATGGGGATGGAGAGCCCTTCCCTCCGCCCGGCCGGAATAGAGAGGGACCACGGGGCTTTCTCTTTAATGCAATGCTATGAATACCCAGGGTCTTTTTGCTCGCTGTTTAATGGATTTGAATGTGAAAAGGTGGTAGAATTGGGAAGAGGGGAAGGGGAGGGGGGGAGGCCAGGCCTCTTTGTTCGGGGATGCTGCTCCAGCCTTGGATTTATTTAGCATTTGGAGGGCTCTGGGGTCTTTCTCTCCTCCCCAGCCACTGCAAAGGCTCGCTGCCTTTTCTGCCTCATGCTTATTAGCATAGCAGCTGCTCGGGAGAGGGGCTCGGCAAGAGAAAAGGACAGAGGCGTCCGGGAAATGAATAGGAGGGGAAAAAAATAGCTTAAAAAGACAGAGGCTTTGAATGAGGGGGAGCAGCGAGTGGAAAAGGGGATGGGGGCGGCTCGGAGCTGTCACCGCACTGTGAATGTGAGCAGGGTGCAATGTGAGGACCCGTTGGCCAGGGGTTGTGCTGGGAGACCAGGGCCTCAGCATGGTGCTGTGGGGAGAGGCCAGGGCTGCTCTGTGCCCCCTGCTCATGGGGACACACAGGTCAGTGGGAGCTGCACCAGCACCCTCCTGCACCCACAGCCCGGCCGCTTTGGGATTCAGGGAACCCCAGTCCCTGAGAATGGGGTTCCCCCTGTTGTGACCTCAGGCTGAGGGATCCCAGTGAGCTGGTGGTGTCCAAAGGCATTGGGCTGCTCTCCATGGGCAGGCTGGGGCAGCAGCAACCACTGCCTCCAGCCCCTCTGTCCGCTCCAGCACAGCCCCCCAGCAGCCCAAGCACTGCTTTAGGCATAAAGGAAATCAGGTGTCCCAGGAGCTGCCACAGCATTCCTGCCCAGCCTGCAGAGGGGTGACCACACTGACATCAGAGGGGTGACCACACTGAAAGCTCCCCAGGCAAACAGGAAGAAAACCTGGCAGAGCCCTGGGCACAAGGAATCTGTCTGTGCAGTTGCACCATGTGTACTAAACAACATTGCTGCTGGCATAGGTGAGAAGTGTGCTTAAAGCTGGAGAAAACAAGAACTGAGGCTGCACTGCACTGCCGGGGTGGAGAGGAGGCCACAGAGATGCTGGCTCCAGGCAGAGGCTTTCCTTGGTTGTATAATTCATTAGAAGCCAGAAGTCTGCTCATTGTGCCCTTGTGTTTCAAACCATCAGTCCCAGGGTGCTGCTCAGGCCCCAGGTGAAGGCTCAGCCCCACTTTGCCCTACCAACACATTGCCTCCAGTTGTTGCCTGGCTGATGTCCTCTCCTGCCAGGGGTGTGCATGGCTCAGCCCTGCTCTGTGCTGTGCGGATGTTCTGCTGCATCCCTGTGCCAGGGTCCCTGTGTCCCCCATGACTGTGGCAGGGCTGGCATCGATGGGGGGTCAGCAGCTCCCACCCTGCTGCTGCTGCGTGCATCCTGCCCGGGATAAAGGTGAAGCTGGTTGATGCTGGGCTGGATCAGACACAGGGAGCTCTGCCACTTCGCAAGGGTACTTCAGAGGTGCTGCTCTGCTTGGCCTGGCCTCAGAGACTGTTCCCAGACACAGAATGCTCTTGGATTCAGGCTGAATGAGGAGTTTCCAGTTAAAACGGTTGTCCCAGCCACTCCCGAGCCTGTCATCCCCCCAGCTTTAACTCTGCTCGTTGTTCTACCCATCCCTGTGTCCTTCCTCAGCCATGCTCTATTCCCCCATTCCTCCCCAGCCACCCTCCATCCCTCCACCCAAGCAGCTTTCCACACCTCCAGACTCAAGCCCTTGCTTTAATATCGCTGTAGGGTCAGGAAGAGAAATCTGCTAATGTGAAGAAGCCAAAATCTACATTGCAGACACAGCTCCGTGTCCCACCCAGTGTGAGACCCGGAGGTCACCTCTCCCTGGGCACCCCTTGCTGGGCACCGAAGAGATGGATGCTGGTGGTGGCAGCGGGACGTTGCAGCTGAAGGGTTTCTGGAGGAGCAGGATGATGTTTCTCCTGTCCACACGATGGAGCAGTGTCATTCCCTGGGATGCTCACTGCCACCAAATAGAAATGAGAGTTGCCTGCATTCCCTGTGCTGGTGCTTGGGAGCATCCCTGGGGGACATATCCCGCTGAGCGTGGAGGTCTGCAGAGTGACAGTGCATGGGAATCCTGTACCCAGCCTCACAGCAGGATGTGAAGGTTGTGTGCCTGCCAAGAAGAGCCCCAAATGACTCTGCTGAAGGAATAGGGCAGCCAGCGCCAGCCCCAGCCTGGGAGCCTTTGCATCAGGTCCCAGCACCAAACACTGAAGTGGCTTTGGGTCAGAAGCAAAATAGGTGGAAACCATGAGCTGTCCTGTCCTGTCCAATGTGCTGTGAGCCCGGTGCTGCCAGCCGCAGCCTGCCTGGCCACCCCTCAGCCCCAGCCCGCACCGGGGGGCTCCTGCTGGATGGAGCCCACCCTCGAGCCCGGGTGAAACCCGCAGCTGGAGAAGCGCCCATCGCAGCCGGGCCGAGCGCCCCGGCTCCTCCCCAGCCCCGCACAGAGGTCGATTGTGATCCTCATTTTGGTAAGAAAAGGTGACTGTGTTGCACCCGCAGCCTGCGGCATTGTCACCGTCACACAACCGCCAACAAAGCAGCTATTTAAAATGTCCTCAATTTGATTGCAGCCCGTCCCCTCCCGCTCGCCGGCGCCGGCGCTTTCTCATTCATTACTCACTGCGTTAAGCTCCCTGAAATTCAAATAAAATCCCACCTCCTCCCCCCCATCCATATGCGTTGGTCGGTTCAGTGCCGCTGCCCGGGCTTGACGGATGAAGGGCAATAGAAGAGAAGACAAAGCTGTCGAACCTCGCCGGGCTGCACTGACTTCCCATCACCCCCGCGGCCTGAGGGGAGCCCGATCCATCTGGTTTGGAGTCAGTAGCACAAACAAAAGCAAAAGACAATGGCAGGAAGCACTTGAAAGTTCAAATTCTTGCTTTGGTTTCTCTTGGAACAACAGCACCTACGTAATGCGGCCGGCGGACAATAACGCGCAGCCAGGGACATGCAAAAATGCCAGAAGAATGTGCTTACACCACCAAAGGAGCCAGTGGTTGTGTTTTACTGGAACAAAAATAGAAAAGGAAAGAAAGAAGAAGGAAAAAACCCAAGTCTTTGGAGTTCCTCGAGTTCTTGGACAGGGTTTCTGCACAAGGAGAGCTGCGGAGCGGGGTGGCCATGGGCCATGCAGGGACCCAGCACTGGGACCATCGCATGTGGGAGCTGGGGGACACAGGGTGATTTGTATTCACCACCCAGCCCATGTCCCCTGCAGAGGTTCTGCCGGAGGCCCCAGCGGTGCAGAGAGGGGCTGTGTGCAGGAATGCAGCTTTGCCTCGAAAAAATCCATCCTTGAGGTGGGGGCTGGAGCCCGGGGATAGTGAAGGGTGAGAGGCTGCCGGGCTGAGCCCAACTGAGCCCAGCTCCGTGGCACCCCAAAGCAGGCACCTGGATGATGTTTCCTGCAGCATCCTGAGCCTGGGGCAGAGGTCGGGGGAGGCTGCACCTGCAGGTACAACCCGGCAGCACTGCGATGGTGGGAGCCTTGGTGCCATCACCAATGCTCAAGTGGGACAAAACCCAATGCACACATGTCCCACAGTGAGCAGCTACCGCAGGACCCTGGGTGATGGACCCTCAGGACCCAGTGTTTGTGAGGGATGGTTTTGGCATCATCGTTTTGTCCCTACTAAAAGCAGGCAGTGACTTGTGCCCATCTTTCCCACGCTGGCAGGAGGTGGCATGGGGCTCGGCACGTTGGGATGGAGGCTGGCCAGCCTGGAAAGGAAAGCCTTTAATCCATGTTTCCTCCACACTGCCATGGGGGACACCCCTCTTGGCGTCCCCGGGAATCCACACCCCAGAGCCAAATCGAGCATGGCACAAATTTCCCAGGGATTCCAGCATTCCCAGAGGTGGCAAAATTATTGATACAGAGAAAGCCCCATGTCCAAACCTCACACTGCTGCCAGTGTGGGAGCCCTGCCTGCATCCTGCCTTCAAAGCCCTGGCTGCAGGCAGGGATCAGCCAACACAGGCTGGGGGCTGCCTCTGCTCTTCCCATTTCCCGGAGCAGCCAGATCTGGCCTGGAAAGCCTGCAGCAGCGCAGGGCTCGGACCACTTTTGGGCACCAGCCTGCTCCAAGCCACACAAGAGGATGGAGATGCCTTTGGGGATGGAGAGCTCATGCTGACCCTCAAACCATGCCTCTTCCAGGAGATGGCTGAAGCCACCATTAGTCTGAAAGCAGCTTCTTCCTCAGAGCCCAAGGGCTTAGAACCAAGGAGCCTGGGCATGTTTGCAGGGGGCCAGGGGGTGCTCAGCCAAAAAGGCTGGGGCTGCAGACTCAAACATGACCACGGTCTTGGTCCATGGGGAGGTCCCAGGACCGGCTGTGGAGCTCCCATCTCACTCCTTGAGGGAAGCTGGTGCTTTAGGAACATCTCAAACACACTGTGACAGCCCCAGCCTAGGGTTTGGTCAAGCCACCACACCTCCACCAGCCTGTGGGATGGGGTAAACCAGGACAATCCCCCAGAGCCTCAGGGAGCTTCCTGCAGCCCAAAGGCAGGGGCTGCACACTCCAGCCCCCCAGATCAACCCTAACCATCACACGGGATGCATTTAACCCCAGAGGAACCTCAGATACATCAGTATTTTTGACAAGGGCCTGCAGGGCCAGGCCAAGGGGAATGGCTTTAACCTGCCAGAGGGGAGACTGAGATGAGCTCTTAGGCAGAAGCTCTTCCCTGGGAGGGTGCTGAGGTGCTGGCACAGGGTGCCCAGAGAAGCTGTGGCTGCCCCATCGCTGGCAGTGTTCAAGGCCAGGTTGGACACAGGGGCTTGGAGCAAGCTGCTCTAGTGGAAGGTGTCCCTGCCTGTGGCAGGGGTTGGAGCTGGACGAGCTTTGAGGTCCCTTCCAACCCAAACCAGGCTGGGGTTCTGTGATTTGGCACCAAACCAGGGACCTGGGAGGCCCAACCCCCCATCCCCCCAACCTCCCCAGCATCACCCCCCCGTGGGAAGGAACAAACAAGAAAAGCCTTTTTCATTTTTTTATAAAAAGATCAATGAAAAATTTATTTATAAATTTCGCACTCTGGGGCTACACGTCTCTATCATACACTCAGGAATATGCTGTACTGTACAGACTTTATCCAGTTAGAAATGATCATATAGTGACCCACATACAGCTTCAATATAAGCCTAAAAATCCTTAACATTAATTAACATAATTAAAAAAGGTATTCGCATCTAAAGGAAAATCTACAGAAAAACTCCTTTCTGGAGCAATCTGTGCATCAGCTTCAATGTCTGCTTATTCCACTGACATTAGCAATATATTCTTCTTACAAAAATAATAATAAGACCACTGCTGGAAGGCACCAGTCATGCCCGAAGGAGCCTCCCCCACCTGCCTCTTTCCTTGCTTTTCCTTGTACTCCCCGTTTTGGCGTGAAGGGTCAGCAGCACGATGAGCCAACGAGGGGGGCCGGGGGGGGGGGAACCCTCATTTCAATTTGAATCAATCTGCATCCCTTTTATTTCTCAGGATCAAGAGAGACGGGGGGTGGGGGGGGTGGGGGTTGCATAGAAAATTGAAACTCCAGGGACTAGGAAGGGCAGCAGCTTTTCAGTAAAATACAACAGGGATGTAAAAATACATCAACTCACAATTTCAGAGCAAACCCCCGTCCCCAACGTACAGACTCCCCAAATCTCAGTGTGTCCAAAGCTCCAGGAGGCTGGACAGGAACAATACTTTTCTTCAATGACTCACCCAGCAATTCACACAGGAGATTCACAGTCTCAATAGGTATTTTATAAAAATATAAATATGGGTTACATCATGTTGTCTTTACAACACTGGACAGAGCTCCCTTTAGACTGGGTTTATAACCAAGGCTTCTTTTTAAAAACTCCATCTAGAACTTGGCTTTACAATACACTTTTAATACCATGTCATAAATGTTATGACATTTCCTTGTGGCAAATCCATTTAGTCAAAATAAAAACAAAAAATAATATAAATGTGCAACCATCTGGTAACGACGACAAAACCTTGCTAGAAAAGATCTTGTTCCCACCCCGTCACTGTCACACAGAAGCACCAGGGGAGGTGCTGGACACCCCCTTCCATGCTCACAGAGAAGACTTGGGCCAAGCAGTTCCTTGGGAATGGCAGCATCGGCAGCAGGCGCTTGCGACAGGGCTGCTTCTCTTCTGCGTCTTGAAATCTGGAGCTTTTAAAAGAATCATCTCAAAGAGTTGAAGTGGAGAAAAACCAAAACCAAGCTGCAGTGAACCCACTGGAGACAAAGCTGGATATTCAGTGCAATGGGGAATCATCATGGCAGACTCAAGTGTTTTAGTTTTAAGACTACAACAACAAGAAGAAGGCATATTTCCCAAACCGTATTTCTGAAACACTCACCACCAGCTTCCAACAAAACCAGGCTCACAATCTTCACCCACAAATATATACAGACATGATAAATAGTTAAGACACAACCCAAATAAACCAGCAGGTAACTATTTGCCTTTTTTAATGGGAATGGTTGGGATGCAGGGAGTGAGAGAGGGAGGAGTGGGGAGGCGACAGTGAGACGGATGGCTTTAGTGCAGATGGACAGGGCTGAAGGACCAACGGGAGAGAGGAGACTTCGGAAATCTTCCGCATTTTCCAAATGGATGTTCTTGTGCCATAGCAATAAAAAGCAGCATTTGCGATTATACGTGCAGTCACTTCCGAATGCGACTTCGGGTGGCTTCCTCTTCCTCCCTTTCTTTTATAAATATATATATGGAGATATATATCATATAAAAGACGGGTGAATCTACAGACATCAAAGGAGTCGTTCTGCATTGAGAAGTGTTATCCAAGTTTCACCAAAAGAAAAAAAATAATAAAATTCCCAAACTATTTTCAGTAGTTTTCCGGCACCTCTCCAGGCAGCAGAGAGCGCTCGCGGCCCTTCCTGTGCAAAAGCAGCTCCTCTGCCTCCAGAGTTTATTCACTTCTTTAAAAGAAACACAAAAACACAAGTCCAGGATTTGCTAATCCTCCTTTACTCATAAAACCAGAAGGATTCAATGTCTTTTCCTGGGATCTCACGTGTGCTAAACGGATTCAAGGTGGGTGAGAACACAGATTCTCTTCAGACACCCATAAAAAAACGAAACAAAAAAGAACCAGAGGAGAAAACCCAACGCAAAATACAACAAAACAAGAGCAGTTGGGGCGAGAAAACCGTGTCGGTCGTATTCCAATGGAGTCGCCTTGGGGAAGAGACAAAAATCAGTGGTGGGAAAACACTGGGAGCTTCCTGGAAGAGGAAGGTTTTCCCACTTTTCCTTGCCGGGAAGGGCTGCCGGGAGCCCCCAGCCCATGACAGGGCCTCAGGGGGAACCGGGCACTGGGACAGGGGAGTGAGGGGGGTTCTGGGGAGCGTTGAAATGAATTCGCTTCTGAGCCAGATACTTCAGGTCGGCGGGATGAGGCCAAGGGGAGCGGGGAGGGAGGATTAAATATTAGCGGGGAGGGGACGGGGGAGCCCTTAAAGCATCTGCCCAGATGTCAAACTGAAACCGTGAATACTGTGAGTGCAGCCGAGGTAGATGGAGGAGAAAAAAAAACACAAAACAAAACGTATTACAGTAGGAAAACAACCCTTGGAAGGAAAACAACAACAACGAAACAACTTTCGAAGCAGGCGAACGGTGGCGCTTTGCGGGGGGCCCGGGTCTTCGCCAAATAAACCCCGCGCGGGGCCGGGAGCAGCTTTGGCGGCCGGGTGAGGGGAGGAGGGAGGGGGGGGTTGGTCCCGGCATCACCGGGCACCGGCGGAGTATTTGGCCTTGGTGATCAGGTAGAGGACGATGTCCTGGTGGCCCCCGAAGGCGGCGATGTGCAGCGCGCTCCAGCCGTCCCGGTTGGCCAGGCGAATGTCGGCACCGAACTTGACGAGGAGCTTGACGAGCTCCAGGTTGCCGTCGATGACGGACTGGTGCAGAGCCGTCTGCCCCTCGGGCCCGAAGGAGTTGACGTTGAACTCGCAGTTCGTCATGTTCTGCAGCAGCGACTGCAGCTCCTTCGTGTTCCCGCGCCGCACCGCCTCCTGGAACACGCGCTGGCTCGGCGGCGGCGCCGCGCACGGGGACACCTCGCTCTGGCTCATGCCGCCGCCTCCCGCCCGCCGCCCCGCAGGGACGGCGCCGCCTCCGCCCGCGCGGGCATGCGGTGGGGCTGCGGCGGAGCTGCTGCGGGCGCTGCTGCTGCTGCTGCTGCTGCGGGCGCTGCTGCTGCTGCTGGTGGTGGTGGTGGTGGTGGTCTTGCTGGTGCCGGCGCACAGCGCTCGGGCCCCGCCGCCGATCCCCGCCGGTCCCGTCCCACCGCACAGCTCTCGCTGGCGCCGCCGGCCCCGCGCCGCGCCTTTTACCCGCCCTTTTATTAGCATAACAATGTCACGGTCGTGGCGTCAGCAAGGGGGCGGGGCGCCGCACAGCGCCCCCATTGGAACCGCCGGGAGGGGAGACACGCCCCTCCCCGCCCTCCGCCGTGAGCCGCGCGGGAGGGGGCGGTGGGGGGCGCTCCTGGCTCGGCTCGGCTCGGCCCGGCCCGACTCGGCTCGGCTCGGCTCAACTCGGCTCGGCTCAACTCGGCTCGGCTCGGCTCGGCTCGGCTCGGCTCGGCTCGGACCGTTTCGGCTCGGCTCTGCCGTGCTCGACTCGACTCGTGCCGGAGCCCGGCTCGGCTCGGCTCGGCTCGGACCGTTTCGGCTCGGCTCTGCCGTGCTCGGCTCGGACCGTTTCGGCTCGGCTCTGCCGTGCTCGACTCGACTCGTGCCGGAGCCCGGCTCGGCTCGGCTCGGCTGGGCCATGCCCCAGCCCGACTCGGCGCGGTGGCCGCAGGCAGGGGGCACTAACACCCAGGCCGCGCCTCCCGCAGCGCTGCGCTGGAACCGGGCAGAGCCCGTCCCCAACCGGGACCCCTCCTGGACCCCGCCGGCCCAGCGGGGGCTGCGGGTTTGGGTCCCCGTGACCCAAGAGAAGGGAAAAGCAGCCCAATGACCGAGGGCTGTCCGCGGCGCCCGTTTGGCCTCGGGGAGCAAACGGCGAAGGCGGGGGAGGATGCGGCATTTGGCCGGCCGGAGCGGAACGGGAGGTGCGGGAAGAAAGGAATAAGAGTGTTGTAAAGTGGGGGCAGAGCTGCTGTCACCTGCACGCGCCCACTCGTCCGTTTGGGGACGGAAAGGGAGGAATTGGCCAATTGCTCAGTTCAGACTCAGACGATGAAAGACACCGCCTCGGAGCCTCCCGTCGTGTCTTCCGTGGTTTGAAAAACCCTGTGTCCATCAGGACGGGAAGCGGCCCCCACTGGGTCCTGCTCCTTCGCTGGGGCAGTCAGACCAGCCCGATCCCGGCTGTAAGGTGCTGTGTGAAGGAGCTCCAGTTTCTCCTCCCACAAGGGTCTGCTTCTCTTGTCTATTTCTGCAGCTGGTTTGTCCCATCCCCATCCTATCCCAGAATCACAGAATCAGCCAGGTTGGAAAAGACATTTAAACTCAAGTCCAACCATTCCCAGCACTGCCAAGACCACCCATGGCACTGGGGGCCTCATCTCCACGATGTGTGAACACTTCCGGGGATGGTGACTCCAGCATTGCCCTGAGCAGCCTGTTCCAATGTCTCACCTTATCCCCTTCTCCATTCCTATCCTATACCCATCTCCACACCCATTCCCATGTCCATGCCTACCTCCCTGTCTTCATCCCATCTGTCTCCACCCTCATCCTGTGTCCATCCCCATCCACTCCCTGTTCATCCTACTTCCATGCCCATCACCACCTCCTCCCAGCACCCATCCTATCCCAATCCCTATCCCATCCCCATCTATCCCTGACTGGTCTCCATGTCTCCCCCCATTTTGCTTCACTGCCAGAGCGCTTCCATCACATCTTTCTAATGTGAACATGTCAAACTGCATCATCCTAATGGAAAAGGGTGAATCAGGCTGCAGCCATGGACAGAGGCTTTCCTATCCTTTCCCGGTGTCCTGTGCATGGAGCTTCTCCCAGGTTAACCTGGATATGAGGCAGAAGCTCTTCCCTGAGAGGGTGCTGAGGCGCTGGCACAGGGTGCCCAGAGAAGCTGTGGCTGCCCCATCCCTGGCAGTGTTCAAGGCCAGGTTGGACACAGGGGCTTGGAGCAAGCTGCTCCAGTGGAAGGTGTCCCTGCTCGTGGCAGGGGTTGGAATGAACTGCATGAGTTTTAAGGTTCCTTCCAACCCAAACCAGGTTCAGATTCCATAATCCCAGTGTCACTGAGGTATTGACCCCCCCCGGCACAGGACACAGAGGTGAGTTCAGGCCTCAGGCTCCACGTAAGAACCAGGTTTGACCAAGGAAGATTCCCCCTGGCCTGTCTCATCCCCCTGAGGGCCTCAGCCTGGGCAGGAGGTGGTGGCTCTGTCCTCATCACCTGAGCCGTGCTGGCACTGGGGGACACTGGTGTCAATTCCTGCCCTCCTCGCCCGCTGCTGTCCTGATGAGGTGAACGGTGGAGCGTGCCATGAGTCATGGTGACTCACGGGGAGTTACAGTTGTGCCCAGGGGTCTGGCACAGCCCAGAGCACCAAGAGCCACAGAACAGCCTTTAGCTGGGGAGTGCTGCAGGCATGGCAGTCACCCTGCAAAGCCATCATGGCAAAGCTGGCCAAGGGGAAGCAGCATAGGATCACAGAGTCAGACTGGTTTGGTTTGGAAGGGACCTGAAAGCTCCTCCAGCTCCAACCCCTGCCGCGGGCAGGGACACCTTCCACTAGAGCAGCTTGCTCCAAGCCCCTGTGTCCAACCTGGCCTTGAACACTGCCAGGGATGGGGCAGCCACAGCTTCCCTGGGCATCGTGTGCCAGCATGTGGCAGTTCTGCCTGAGCTTGGTGGTGTGGTGGTTGCAGTGGCCTGGGTGCCAAGGCTCACCCTCTCCTTTCCGCTCCTAAATATCCCAGGACAGCTGATGTGATGCATTTACAGGCTGTATCCTGGGAGGTGTCGATCCCTCTCAGAGACCCGTGGGAGAGTGGGAATTGCTCACACCTCCCCGGTCTGGGGCTCGGCCAGTTACATCCTCGCAAGCAAATCTGCGTTTGCCAGTGACACTGGTGAGAAAAGCCAAGAGCCCGGGCAGGGACCCAGCCATGCAAATGTTCAGGGCTGGCAGGTGGGGGCAGGACTCGGCCTGGGAACGGCGCCAGAGAGGAGGAAAACAGCAAAAAACAACCCAGGAAAAAAAAAAACTAAACCGGCCCTTTTGCAATCCTGCATCTCAGCTCCGGTTTGGTCCCGGCTCCGGAACAGGAGCGGAGCCGGTGCGGTGTGACGGCCGCGCCAGGTCCCCGCACAGCGCCGGCGAGGAGCTGCGGTGGGCACCGGGAGGCCCCTTTCCTCCCCCCTGTGCTCACTCGGTGGGGCCCCCAAAACCAGGAGAGTCGTGTCCCCCGTGTCCCCCGTGTCGTCCCCCCCCCCAAGTGATTCGTCTGCTCCCCTCTGCGCGCAGGGGAAGCCGCGGCCGGGCGAGCTCCGGCGGCGGGAGGCGGGAGCAGGACCCGGCGTTGCAGTGCCGGAGCGGGCGCTCACGCTGCAGCCGCGGCACAAATCTCCCTCTCGAGAGACCGAGTTCCCCGCCGGGCGGGAGGAGGAGCGGCGGCGGGGCTGCAGCCACCCTGCGCCGGGCGCGTTGTGCCGGGCACGTCGCGCCCGCTCCCAACAAAGCCAAGCGGGCACTGCCCGCGCTCCGGATGAGGCAGCGAGAGCCCAGCCACCCCCGGAGGCCTCCTCCTGGGGAGCCCGGAGCGGGGGGACGGATGCGGGGCAGGCGGGAGGGGGCGTGCCCCCACTTAATTCATTAGGATGTGTCGGGGAGCGTGGGAAAGACGGGAGCGTTTCTTCCCAGCGCTGAGCCCCAGCGGAGGCGCGCGCGGAGCGACCTGCCCGCGCCGCTCCCGCAGGAAGCGCCGAGGTTTCCTCTGCCGCCGGGCCCGCTCGAGCTCTGCCCGCGGCTCCTGGGCAGAGCGGGTGCCAGGGCCCCCGGGGGGAACGTGGCGCTTGGCCGAGGCCGCCTGCCCGGGCCTGGGGATGCAGCGGGGAAGGGAGCCCGTGTGGGGTGCGGGTGGGAGCAGGGCTCCTTGTGCAGATCCGCCCTTGGATCCGTGTGGAGATCTTCACTTTTGCAGGGGGGAGCTCTGCCCCAGGGAGCTGCTCCTGGCAAGGGAGCCGCAGGGAAGGGGCTGCGGGTGTGTGTGTGTCTCAGGAGAAAACCTTCCTCTGCGCTGCCTGTGAGCTGCAGTGCTTACAGTGGGGCATAAGCAGGGGCACGCACAGCAACGGGACGAGCCTCCTGCTCTCCCCATGGACACCACACCCCGTGAGCACCCAGGCAGTGCCCTGGGTGGGCTGGGCTCCTGCCTGGCCTGTGGGCAGAAGCTGGGATTTGTAAGAGAAACCTCGTGCTTGTGTGGTGCAGACACATGTGAGGGGTCCCCGCGTCCTCTGCAGGGAGCAGAGCCCTCATGGGTGGTTCAGGGAAGCCCTGGGGACAAGGGGAGGCTCCAGGATCCTCCAGCCTCCTGGGACACCCACACTGTAGGGGCCACCATGGGAATGTGGGCTGGGGACTGCCACTTCCCACAGGTGCCACCGTGGGTGCTGGTCTGCGTGTTCCTCCCCTCCCAGCCTGTGACAAATGGGATTTAAAACCTGAGCGAGACCCAAACATGGTTATAACCCTGTGCATGGCCATTGTCCTTGGGGCAGACACAGGCAGGGTCATCACTGCCTGCCTGGCCTCTGGGCTGGAGGACCCCAGGTGCTGCAGGGGCTGCAGTGGAGCACCTGGGCTGTGCATGTTGGGTGGTCGCACCACAGCTCAGCCTCTGACCATTCCAGTGTCCTGTCACCAGTCCTTATCCTGTTGGAAATGGTGCAGCTCTTCTGACGTAAACCACAGCCTCTATCATAGTGAGAATCATAGAATCCTAGACTGGTTTGGGTTGGAAGGGACCTGAAAACTCCTCCAGCTCCAACCCCTGCCACAGGCAGGGACACCTTCCACTAGAGCAGCTTGCTCCAAGCCCCTGTGTCCAACCTGGCCTTGAACACTGCCAGGGAGGAGGCATCCCCATGTCCATGGGAAAGATTCTGTTTGCACAGGAGGCCACCAACTGGGACACTGTGGGAGCTGGAGAGCTCCTGCCTGGTGACACAGGCAGAGTCCCCCAGTTGTGCTGGTGTCCCGGTGCTGCTGGGCCACAGTGATGGCTGTGCCATCACCTTGACTGATGTCCCTGCTGCAGCTGAGCACTCATGTACCAAACTGCCCTGGCTTGAGCCCATGTTCTGCGGCACTGGTATCATTCCATGTGCCTGGCAATTGTTTGTAGGGCTTCTGGTGCTGGAAAACTGGTACTTGGAGGGACCAAATACCCACTTTGTGGTGATGATGCAGTCAACTGAAGATACCTTAGTGGTATGTGGCCTGGGCCAACCTCTTCATCTTTGGCTATAATTACCTTGCCCTGGGCCACCAGAATGAGCTTGTGTTGAATCCCCTGTTGGTGGAGGGCTTTGGCACTGGGAAATGCTCATCTCCTGAGACATGCGGTCCCCAGGGCCACTTGTTTGATGGTGCTGTGCGGTCACTCCTTGGTGGTGCTGCTGGAATGGGGGTACCCAACACGGGGACTGCCTCAGTGGGGACATCCCTGGGGCCGAAGCGTGCTCAGGGGTGACATGGCCATACCCGCTGTGGGGCACACGGTGAGGCAGGCCTGGTGAGCTGGTAGAAGCTCATTTGCCTGAGAGTCATGCCCACATATTGGCAGCCGATGGGAGGCTCCGGTCCCAGGCTATTTCCCAGGGAGCAAACATCCTCTTGATGCAAATCTCCCTCCTCACGTGGCACCGACACCTCTCTCCTCTCCCACCCCCGGCGAGGGGCCAGCAGGAGCGACCCCCTGCCCGTGGGAGCTGCGGCTCTTCTGTGTGGGGCAGCAAAGGGCCTGAGCTCGCAGCCAGCCTCAGGCTTGGCAGCGCTGGGCCCGTGCCCAGGAACACACCAGCTTGTTTGAACCCGGCAGCCGAGCAACTGGGAGCGCGATCGGAGCATCCGGCTGTAAGCGCAGCTCCGCATCCAGGATGGGCAGCGGGACAGCCCTCGCCCTCCTGCTCCTCCCTGCTCCGGCAGCTGCCTGCAGCACCGGCCAGCCCTGGTTCAAGGCACAAAGTCACGTCAGGGAAAACCGAGCTGATTCCTCCGAGCCGGTCAAATAAGCGATGAGGTTTCCGCTCCAGATTACAGGAGGAAGGAAGTTTGCTCGGAAGAGGATGGGGATAAGGTGGGGGAGAAAGGAGGGAAGCACATTCCTGCCTGATGAGGAACAATGTTGATATATTCATTTGTAAACTAAAGCTGGCCTGAGTGCCAAACACCTTGTCCCCATCAAGCTCTGAGGATATGTGAGGTGTACACAAGGCGAGGAGAGGAACCTGCCTCACATCCGATGCAGCGTGTGATTCCTCAGGGTGCTCATTGAGGTCTCATTCAGGCTGGCGGGATAATAAACGCTTCCTGGTGCTGTGTCATCACAGGGTCCCCCTGTGATCGCATCCTGCAATACAGGGGCAGGAGCTGTGTGCAGGGGAAGTGACGTGGGGACCTAAGGGGATCAAAGGGCTCTTGGCATGGGCAGCCCACCCACCCCTGTGACACTACTGCCACATGATCAAATGGCTCCATAAACCCACGGAGGGCTCGATGCTGCCCTAAGAAATGTTAAACATTTGTATGGCACAAACAGTGGGATTTTTAATATGTATTTTGTTAAGTAGCTGGGTAGGGGAACACTGTTGAAGGTTGATTAAAAACCTGGTTTGGCTCCCTTTGATCTGTATCCACCATTCAAAACTGAGCAATTTATTACTTCCTGGATGCTCCTCAAGGCGAGTCCTATGTGGAGCTTGATGTTGTGTGTCTGTGACTGGAGATGATCCTGCTGCACAGATCCTGCCTGCAGGCAGCAGAAAGGGAGAGGTGCTGTGCTGGGTCTCAGCTGCTGTTCCCGGCCCCAGGAGCTGGATGAGACCCTTTGGGAACTGTTTTGTTCCATGCCCACATGGAACACGACCTGCTTATGTCTGTCCTCAGCTTATGTCCCCCTACAGCAGGTTCCAGTGTGGCAAGCCTGCCCAGCACAAGTGCCAGCAGCCCAGGCAGTGAGCACAAGAGCTTCCCACAGACTGACAGGGATGGCAGGGAGATAAAGTGCTGGAGGTGGCCAGGAGGGATCCTGCCACCCCCAGGGATCACAGGAATGGGCTCTTCCCCACAGCTGTGTGGCCAGGAGTCCCCAGGGCAAGGGACAGGGTTAGTGAGCCCCACTGTTCCCCTGCCAGTTCCCCTCCGCACTGGAAGCACTGGCAGTGAAGAGAAACCACAGCTCCCAGACCCCAGTGAACAGAGGCTGGCAGTGCCCCGGGGGTGCTGCGGACACGCAGGGCTGCAGCTCTGACCTCCCGGGTGAATCATGTTGGGGTCGCTCAGGCGCTTCCCCCAGGCGGGGTCCGGAAAGGCTCCTCGCTGAAGCACCGCTCACTGCAGGGGCCGGCAGCATCCCTGCTTCCCAAGGCAAGCCCTGGCGCGGCAGGATGCTGACACAAGCGCGAGTCCGTGTGGAGCCGGGGGTTTGGGCTGCTGAGGGTAGAGGGGCTGTGGCAAAGCAGGACCTTGTCCTCCTTCTGCTCATGGGACACTCGTCAGGGTCCGCACGTGCTGCTCCAGGGACGCGAGGGTCTGGTTGCCCACAAGGACGTGATAAGGCACATAAGCATTCATAGAGGAGGTGGCAGGATGCACTGGAGGAGCTGAGCATCGAGGGCACTGGCACCAGAGGGGAGTGACTGTAAGGGCACGCTGCTTCCAGGCATTGAACGGGTCACCTGGACACACAGGGACAGTGGGAAAACCCCCGAGGCAGAGGACAGCACAAGGCTGAGGGTGGCAAACCCAGCACCCTGTGGCCATGGGGCAGTGGGTGCCCCAGGGGGGTGCTGAGGGTCCCTCAGCAGGGATCCCACGTGCCCCTTTCTGCAGGTCTCCCACCACCCAGCCTGGACACTTGATGGGAAGCCTTGTAACAATGCCAGTGCAGCAGAACACACTTTATCCTCTGCTGTCGCTGCTGGGCCCCAAACTGTTGCACCAGAAACATAACTCGGAGGTAAAAGTGAAGAGGAAATTCCCTTAGACAGAGGGAATTAAGAAATTAATGCCTAGAGAGTGCGCAGCTGGAAAGGCAGGACATAAACCAGTTCCTCCATGTCTACAACTGAGGAGTAACAAAATGTGGAAAAATGATGGCACTAAGGGTGATACCCAACCAAGAGACATGGGGACGGAGGTGATGGTGAAAAAGTGGGTTTAGGGCACATGTACAGCAGCCGGTGTCAAAATAGTCAGTGCCCTGCAGTACAGCCGGAGCAGGGGGTCTCACTGGTGCATGACCCTGGTCCCACAGATACTGCTTTGATGGTGATGCTCAGCCATGGAGGAGGCTTTCATTCCAAGCTCTACCAAGCCAAGGGCAGGGAAGGAGGGAAAATAACCCTCCAGCCCCCCCTGGAAACACAGATCCTTGTAGTTGCTTCTGGCCAGCACCAGACCCACAAGCCATCGTGTCCTGATGGGAAGGGGAGAAGCTCAGCATCCCTGCCCTTAAACAGGCACAGGGTGGGCACAGGGGTCCTCTGCCATCTTCTGATGGAAATCAGGACAAAACAGCACACACTGACCATAGGAAGTGTCACCAGGGTCAACAGGGACCGCTGGGGTGCAGTATGGGGATGGCCACCTTATAAGGTCACTTGTAGTAAACGCTGGGCAGGAGCTATGGAAATAGGGATGTTTAAAGTGGAAAAAGTGATTTTTTGCCCATGGGCTGAGCTGGGAGGGGTGAGATGTCCCTGGGGGAAGGCACTGTGTAGCCAGGAGCTCGGGGAGAGGGGACGCGAGCCTCGGGCTGCCTATGGGTAAATGTCCCAGCAGTGCTCAGCCCCTCGGGACATCAACCCCTGTGGCCACACATTGCCTCCGAGGATGGAGAAGGCTCAGGGGGGACCTGATCACTGCTTACAACTGCCTGACAGGAGGATGGAGCCAGGAGGGGCTGGGCTCTGCTCCCAAGGAACAAGGGATGGGACAAGAGGAAACGGCCTCAAGCTGCCCCAGGGCAGGTTTAGATGGAGCTGAGGAACAATTCCTGCCCCAGAGGGTGCTCAGGCATTGGAACAGGCTGCCCAGGGCAGGGCTGCAGTCACCATCCCTGCAAGTGTTCACACCCCGTGGAGACGAGGCCTCAGTGCCATGGGGCAGTGGTGGCCTTGGCAGTGCTGGGGTAAGGGTTGGACTGGGTGAGCTTAAAGGGCTTTTCCAACCTGGTTGATTCTGTGATGCTGTGAATGCCAGGAGAGCTTCCGGGAGAGCTGGACCAGGGTCACTGTGGATGCTGGGGATGGGTTGTGGTATAAGACAAGTCCCACAGGCCGGGGAGTGAGCTGGCACTGGAGGTGCTCTCTGCCCTTTGCTGCTGTTAGGAACACAGCTCCCAGCACCCCAGCATGAGCCCCTGGGCAAGGATGCTGGGGCTTGATGGGTGCCATGCGGTTGGCACTGCCTGGGTGGTGTTTGGGAGAGCTCTGCCACCCTCTTGCCATGTCCAGCCTGGAAGGAGGCAGAGCTAAAGCAAAGGCTCCGTCCTCCAGCCAATTCTGGTTTGATCTCATGGAGGTCACTTACTTTCGGCTGTCCCAAACCATCAGTGCAAGTGGGACAGTCCCCTCCACTGCAGACCCTGAAACAAGAGCCCTTCCCTTCCAGCCCCGCACCCCAAACCCAGGGCCCCAAATCTGTGTCCATCGCCCTGTGGAGCCCCTGTGTCCTCCCTCAACTCAGCTCATAGATGGTCTGCTTGTCCCTGCTGGTGACAAGAACATCCCGAAACTGGGAGACAACGCGTCCAAAATGGGAGCCTTCCCAGAACACCTTCCCGCAGCCGGTGCAGCAATAGAAGTGAGTGAGCTTGGCGTTGTCCAGCACCCCCGGGGGGATGGCAGCGACCTGCAGCACCGTGCCCCCTGCCAGCACTGGGCCCTCCGGCCGCTCGGGGTGTGTGGAGCAGCAGGGCTGGGCTGTGCCATGGGAGGACACAGCAGCACCGCAGCCCCGATGGGGCTTCTCCTCACAGCTCACCAGGCAGCCTGTGGGAAGAGAGGACAGCAGATAAACCATCAGGCAGTAGCATGAGGAGCGGTGTCTGTCCTCAGCCACACGAACCACTGTGAGGTGTCTGTCATCCCTGCGGGGAGTCCAGGCCCTGTGATGCATCCCGGTGATGAGCATCCTGGGAGTCTGGGAGAAGGTGGCCACCAGCACCCACCAACTGCCTGCCCCGAGCACGGCACCCGGGCAGCCTCCTGTCCCCAGCAGCTCCTCCGTTGTGTTCTGAGCCTGGGCAGCATCGGGTCTGCACCAGTAACTGCACCAGTGCTTCTGCAGTACAGGATTTACCTCCCTGTGCAGGTCAGGTGAGGCTTCTCTCCAGTGTGGGCTGTGTCCCCCCCCAGCCTGGGCTATCTTACAGGGCAAGCAAACAGCAAGGGAAGCCCTTACTGCTGCTTTCATTACACACAGCCATTAACAGCTGTCTGCAGTGCTCATAGAATAGTGGAATCCCAGACTGGTTTGGGTTGAAGGGACCTAAAAGCTCATCCAGTTTCAACTCCCTGCCATGGACAGGGACACCTTCCACTAGAGCAGCTTGCTCCAAGCCCTGTCCAACCTGGCACCCACAATTCTCAGACCTGCCCAAGAACACTGGTGTTAGGGGTGTGTGTGACACCCAGCAAGGGGCACAGTGTGGTGCAACCTGGGGCCATGTCCTGTGAGGGGTCCCGTGTCCTGGGCCCTGTCCTGGGTTGCATCACTGCCATCACTGAGTGCCACCAGCCCTGTGACATTCCTGGCAGCTCATGCAGGCTTCCCAACATCCAGGCAGTGGAAGCCAAGGGCTGAGCTGCCTCCCATCCATCAGGAGCTGCAGCCGGGGGTGGCTCTGCTCACTGCCATGGATGACTCAGTTTTGGCAGGGGGGGGCTCAGCCTGCCCAGGCATCAAGACAAAAGGTATCCTGCATCGCTCCAGCAGCACCTCTGGGCACCCAGCCTGCCCCTCTGGGGGTGCAGACGAAGCTGTGCTGGGAGCCAGCTGTGACACAGGAACACCCCTATTCCCAGGTGGCTTTTCCCTGCATCCCAACGCCAGCAGGAGCTGGGGTATGCTAGGGATTACTGTGGGATGAGGACAGCCCTGGAATGGCCACTGTGTCCCAGCACAGACCCCATGGCTGCCAGGCAGGGCTTGGACCCACCACTGCATGAGCAAAAAGAGCCACAGTCCAGGAGAGCTGCAGGAGGCTCAGCTCACACCGGCCTCTGGTTCAGGGGGATCCCCCGAGCCCCCCAGGCCCTTCCACATCTTCCCAGAGGAGACAACGAGCCCAGTCTGGTGGGGGTGGTGCCCCCTCATTCCCAGCAGACACCCAGCCACACGCAGGGTCAAGCCTGTCACTGCACGTGTTCTCAGGGTGTTTTGCAGACCAGCCCTGGACCAGCTCACAACCTCAGGGCTGGGGTCTGCTGACACAACACAAGCAGCCCGAAGCTCAGACCCAGCCACTGGCCCAGAACTGAGCTCACCATTGCTGTGCCCTGGGCATCCCACGGCCCCTCTCATGGATGTGCCTTTCCCACATCCTCTCCATTTCCTTGGGACACAGCATCCATTCTCAGAGAGGAACCAGTGACTTCATTTTCCCATTTTCACCCAGTTTGGCATGAGATAAAGCACCGGGGCTGCTCTCAGGACATCCCTGAGCTGGCTGGAGCAAGGATGTGAAGGAGAATCCCTGTTCCCAGGGTTTCCTCCAGGACAGAGCCCATCAGTAGGTGGCAGATCCCTCTGCCCTGTGCTGCACGATGTTGTGGGGTGGCCTCAGCCTGGGTATGCTGAGGAGGCCAAGCTGCAGGATGCACCTTCAAGCACAGGAACCACAGACAACCTGCATAGCCTGGGCCAGCACATTTCTCCTCAGTATCTACCATATGGACACAAATTTGCCTTTCCCCCTGTTTCTATTCACTGTGCCTGCTCTTGAGCACTGGAACCTCTGCATCTGCCTCCAGGACCCTGATGGGAGGGACATCGACCTTGGGTGGCACTTCTGGATCCAGCCCGAATGGAAAGGATGCTGCCAGCAGCCAGCACCACTGCAGCACCTTTCCCCTTCATGGATACCTAAACAATCCCTTGGCCTCACCCTGCAGCACCCAAACCCCATCAGCGCCAGGGCACACACACCCCATGTGCTCTCCTTTCTGACATGCTCCATTAGCTGCCCTGCTGCTGGGGGTGAAGGCAAGTGTGGACCCCCCCTGCAAGGGGGATGATGAAACCTCCAGCTCCCCCCCAGACTCCAATCCCACCCCCTGGGCTCATGAGAAAAAGGCAGGGAGGAAAAGTTCATCCCTTAAAAGCCCTGGGAGAGAAAGGCCATGATGGTCACCCACTAGTTTTGCCTTTCACTTGCACCAGCCCCCACCTAATTGTGGCTCTTCAAAGGGTTGAAAATGCTACATCACTTCAAAGTGACCATTTCTGAATGGGAGCTTGTAAAACCCCTTCTCCCCCTCCCACCAAATTCTTTCCAGGGCTTTTGAAGCTGCCTGCGCTCCCCTTGCCGCCGCCGTGGTGAAGGGGCCATGGGGCGCCAGGCACAGGGTGCCAGCCGGGCATGGGGTGAAACCTGCACCAGGAGGAGGTCAGCTCCCACAGGAGGAAAGGGGTTTTCCCGCAGAAAAGGAGGGATTTTTTGAAGGAGGGTTTTTTCTGCCCTTTGAGATAGGCAGAGCCCGCAGAGCTCCTGCAGGGCTGCACGGCAGAGCTATGCTGGAGAGGGAGCAAAAGGCATGTGTGGGGTGCGTGGGGCCCGGGGAGCCAAGCGTGTCCTCCCCATGTGCCAGGAGGGTTTCAGGTCCGTGGCTTTCAGAGCTGTGTGATGGCTCACACCAAAGGCTGGGTTCCCACCGCATCTCTGCGGAGGAGAAATGAAAGCGATTCCTTACCAAATCGATTCGAAACACCTCTTGGGAACTAATAATCCCATTAGAAAACATCCCAGAAATAAAAAGCCCTTTTGCCTCTCACTCACCTCTCCCCCTCTTGCCCAGGTCACTCTGGGGGTGACAGGGCTCCAGCGGGGGCTGAGCCCCACAGCCCCTCAGCACCCAGGCGCTGAGCCCCTACACGTGTTGGTGCCCTGGAGCTCCATGGGCAGCAAGGATGGTGCTGGTGCTGCAGCTGCAGCCCTGCGCAGCGCAGAGCCACCTCCTCCTGCCCTGACATGTGCTGCTGCTCACATCTCCAGCCCCTGCTGACCCGTGGGAACAGCACAAACCGCTGCTGTTCCCACCCATGGACACGTCTCAGTGAGTGCTGCCATGTCCAGGGGAAAGGAGATGCTGCAAGTCCCCAGTTCTGCTTGTTTCTGCATCAGGTTCTTCCCTGGGCTGAACAGGGCCACCCTGTTAGTGGGATCCCACCTCTGCAGCAGCCCTGCTTCATGCCAAAGCCACTGCCACGCACCCCAGAGCTGGGCTGGCCCCATGCTCTGCAAGGTGGAGGGCAGCAGGAGCCCCAGCAGCCCAGGGGGGACCACCTTGCTTCAGCCCCCAGGCTCAGGCAGTGCGGAAGACCCACAGCAAAGCCTCATCTCATGCCCTGGGGCACTGCATAGCTCCTGGTGGTACCTTCACCCCGGGGAGCAGGGCTGTGTGCCCCTAGGGCACGGCAGCATCTGCGGGCTCGGATGATGGTCCCACATGAATCCTGAGCAGGGGGGCTGTGGTGGACAAAGTGACGTGTCCCAAAAGCCACAGGGAAGGCAGGGATGGGACAGGAGCTCCAGTTCCACGTGCCCCACAGCAAGGTCCTGCTCACAGGCTGGGGGGCTGAGCCCAGTGGGAGGGATGTGGGACAGGGCACAGGCTGCCTGCAGCGGGCAGGCGGATGTGCACCCCCTGCTGAGAGAGAGGCCCTTAGTGGTGTAGGGTCATGCTGAAAGGCCACTGTGATGGTGGCACTGGTGACCTGCAGTCCCTACAGCCCATTCTGTCAGTCACGAGGTCCTGGGTCAGAATTACTGGGACAGCACTGGGACTCCCCACTGCAGGATGGGAGGCACAGCAGGGCCTGGGAAGCCAGAACAGAGAAGGATCAGGGCAAACCCCTGGAGCTGAGTCCATTCCCCTTTCCTAGAACACACAGCCCCAGTTTCATGGAATCCCAGAGTGGCTGGGCCTGGAAGGGACCTTAAAGCTCCTCCAGCTCCAACCCCTGCCACGGGCAGGGACACCTTCCACTAGAGCAGCTTGCTCCAAGCCCCTGTGTCCAACCTGGCCTTGAGCACTGCCAGGGATGGGGCAGCCACAGCTTCTCTGGGCACCCTGTGCCAGCGCCTCAGCACCCTCACAGGGAAGAGCTTCTGCCTAAGAGCTCATCTCAGTCTCCCCTCTGGCAGGTTAAAGCCATTCCCCTTGGCCTGTCCCTACATCCCTTGTCCCAAGCCCCTCTCCAGCTTTCCTGCAGCCCCTTCAGGCACTGGAGCTGCTCTCAGCTCTCCCCTTCAGGAGCCTTCTCTTCTCCAGGCTGCCCCAGCCCAGCTCTCTCAGCCTGGCTCCAGAGCAGAGCTGCTCCAGCCCTCGCAGCATCTCCATGGCCTCCTCTGGCCTCGCTCCAACAGCTCCACGTCCCTCTTGTGCTGCTGCCCCAGAGCTGCAGGGGGGGTCTCCCCAGATCGCAGCAGAGGGGCAGGATCCCCTCCCTGAGCTGCTGCTCACGCTCTGGGGATGCAGCCCAGCACAGGGGCAGGGGGGTCCAGTGCTGCCCTTGTGTGCTGGAAACACAAAGGTGGCTGCCCCCCGCGGCCGCCGGGAGCTCCCGCACAGAGCCCTGCCCCGGGACGTGTCTGCAGCTCCGGTCCCGGCTCAGAGCCAGGCCTGGGGCAGGGGCCGGTCCCGGCTGGCGCTGCTCCTCGCCCCGCAGCTCCGCAGCAGGAGCCGCACTGCAGCCTGGCAGCGGTTGTGCAAGGAGAGCCCTCCCGCAGCTGCAGCCGCTCCATCCGCCTCAGTCAGGAGCCCTCGTTGGGCAACTGAGGCGGAGGTGTTTTGGAGAAAGCGCCTCGTAAAGGCTGAGAGAGACCTGGGAGCATTCCTGGAGTACAAAGTGCATGGGAAACCTGGCCGCGGTGAGAGATCGAGCCGGATAAGAGGAGTTACGAGCCTGAGAACCACGCTGGATTGCAGGGCGCTGGAGATGCCTGGTTATCTTTTCCTCCTCGGTAAGACTGATAAGCAAAGGACAAAGGACCCAGGATTGAGCAACTCGGGGCTGCAGCAGCCCCGGCTACAATCTTGAGACGTTCCCAGGGTGGAGGAGGGAGGATGAGCTCAAGGCAAGAGGCACCTTCAGCGGCTCTCATCTCCTGTGCTGCTGTGGGAGCACCCAGCGCTGGACGGGAGCACCAGAGAGTCCAAACCTCTTCCTGGAGTGCCCATAGAGCCACTGAATCAGCCAGGCTGGAAAAACCTTTAAGCTCATCCAGTCCAACCCTTACCCCAGCACTGCCAAGGCCACCACTGCCCCATGGCACTGAGGCCTCGTCTCCACGCTGTGTGAACACTCACAGGGACGGTGACTGCAGCCCTGCCCTGGGCAGCCTGTTCCAATGCCTGAGCACCCTCTGGGGCAGGAATTGTTCCTCAGCTCCATCTAAACCTGCCCTGGGGCAGCTTGAGGCCGTTTCCTCTTGTCCCATCCCTTGTTCCTTGGGAGCAGAGCCCAGCCCCTCCTGGCTCCATCCTCCTGTCAGGCACTTGTAGGCAGCGATCAGGTCCCCCCTGAGCCTTCTCCAGACTGAGCCCCCCAGGTCCCTCAGCCCTTCCCCATCACACTTGGGCTCCAGGCCCTGCACCAGCTCCAGTGCCCTTCTCTGGCCCCGCTCCAGCACCTCAGTGTCTCTCTTGTAATGTCCCTTATTCAGCACAGCACCACCGTCAGTGGGTACACGCAGGGCCCTGCATACCCACAGCCCTGCAGTGGGATTTATATGAGCAAATGAAACTCTTCTGAAGAAGGGGAGCTGGGAGAGCACAACCTGTGGAGCCTGGGGCATGTTTCTGGCCTATCTTACCACTGCAGCTCCCGCTCCCCACCCATGTCCTACTCAGGACAGACAGGGGCATGTTCCCATCACCCTGCTGCACCCTGGAGGGAAGGGAGCCTAAATCTGGTCTGAGGGTGAAGGGGGCTGAGGAGTCCCTTGGGGACCTGTCCCCTTCCCTGCAGAAGCATGCAGAGCAGCCTGAGACATCTGGGGTGCCTTGGCCTTTCCAACATGCTGAGTCTGGTGTGTGTTCCTGGGACAGCAGAGGCATCACCCACCCTTCCCACATGGCAATGAGACAAGCAGGATGCTCACAGCAAACCAAACGCTGTACATCAGGAAACAACCCTGCATTCAGCCTTCAGGCTCTGGGCACACAGTGGTCTCTTCCAGAGGCCATCAGCGCCCTGGTGAAGGGGAGTGGGTCCCGCCAGCCCCTGCCCTCAGCCCCTGGGTAGTGGCTATAGCAGAGGGACCCGCCACTGTTCTGGGGTCACCCTGGCTCGGAGCTGCAGTGAAGCCTTCCCCACACTGTGGTATTGAGCTCTTCCTCCCACTGCCTGTGCCTGCCCTGTGGAGCTGAGGGCCACAAAAGAGACCCTGGGCCACTTCTGGCTGGTGGTGGTGGGGGGAGCCCTGCCAGCCCCACGCCAGCCCCACAGCACTGCTCCTCCAGCTGCCCACGGGGCTGATGGGGCTTATCCTGCCCCTGTGGGATGTGATGCTGGAGCAGAAGACAGGTAGTGCACATGTCACTGCTCTCAAGTACCAGCTCTGTTGGCTGGTCAGGGAGGATGCTCTCCCAGCCTGGAGATCCCCAGGGTGCTGCACTGGGGGCCCTGAGCACCCTTGGCTGCTGTTCCTGCTCCTCCACCTCTCTGCAGCACGGAGCAGAGGCTCCAGCGTGCCTGGGGAGCAGTGTGGCCAAAAAGGAAAGCAGGACCAGTTGTTTTTATGCTTCATAAAACGGTTCAGATGCGAGGGGTGATGCTGTGGTTAAATCAGCCTTTTCTGCTTGGCAAATCCCAATGAGATCAAATGTGCTACATCTCTGCCCTTCCCAGGGACGAAGTTCCAGCTGGCAGAGCATCCCCTGAGCACCAGGCCCTGTGCCAGCAGGTTTTACCACACTGACTAAGCAAGAAGCTTCCCCCAGCCAGAACCTGTGACACATCCATCCCCCTGGGTCATCTAAGAGCCCACACACTGCCAATGGCCTCCTACAAGTTATTGCCTGTGCCACGTGGTGACCCCCAGCCTTTCTCTGCCCCATCCCTTCTGCTCAAAGCATCCCACTGGGAAACAGGCATCATGGGGCAAAGCTGTCTGGGCTTGAAGCTGTTTCCTGCACTTCCATCAAAGCCCTCATGCAGGGAGAATGCGGCTGTGTCAGGGAAAACGTTCCCTAGGAGCTGGGAAAGTCCTAGGTGTGAGTTGGAGTGAGCTATTACAGGATGAATAATTTGCCTTTCATCACTTGGAAGCCCTGCCATAAAAATCAGGAGCCAAATGGAGCGGCACACAGGCCTGGGCTCTGCAGTCAGCACGTGAGCAGCCCCAGGCTGGTCCTGCAGGATCATTGTCATCACACCCTTCCCCTGTTTCTCTTCCACAAAATTTGACCCGCAGTGGGACATTTTGAGGACAACCCAGTTGAGGTCATGCTGATGCTCACAATCCCTGCAGCCTCCAGCAGGATCTAACTAGAGATGGAAACCCCAGGATGGCCAGAGCTCTGGGGCACAGGGAACCCCCCCGGCAAGTCTCCAGGGGTCCTCACTTTGGATCAGGTGCCCAGGAATCACAGTTTCTATTTTATGCATCCATTGCAGCAAAACATCAGCCCTCTGAGGATGTTGTAGCATCTTCTGTCCCTGACTGCTCCATGCTCCCCAACCAGGTCGTGCCTGATGTGGCTGGTGCAGCAGACTGGTCCCTCCCTGTGAGACCCCCGAGGACATGGAGGACCCAGTGAGAGGCTGCATGACACCATGGGGACATGGGGTGTTGCAGACATGGTGTAAAGTTAAAGCAAGCTGGTCCCTGAAGACTCCACACGGAGCAGCAATGATGCTGGTGCTGTGTGAGACGCTGCAGGTCCATCATCCCCATCCCAAAGGGGGAAGGGGAAACGGCTCACACGCTGAGCACAAACCACAGCATTGCTATTTCCCATACTCTGGAACTGGCTGAACAGGCCCGGCTGGTCGCTGGGTACACACGGCAGTGCCCTCACCAGAGGAACTGCTGCGGAGAGTGGCCTGGCCTCCTGGGCTCCCAGGCTGCTGGCACATGGGAAAAGCCACCCCACCGCGTCCCGCAAGCCCCGAGCCACCAGTGCGGTTCCCAGCAAAGCTGCAGCCAGCCAGGAGCACCCGCAGCCGCTCTCGCATGGCTCTCACCTGTCGAGCAGATGGGGAAACCGAGGCACTGGAAGCAGCAAGGGCTGGGGCAGAGCCTGCGCTGGGGCAGAGCAGTGAGAGGGGCACGTTCCTGGTGTGCCTGCGGTGGGTGCCACTGACCAGCAAACTACAGTTCCCCGTGGGGAGGGGTGTCTGCAGGTCAGTGCAGCTTGGGGCAGGGCACAGAATAAGCCTGGTTTGTGTTGGAAGGGACCTTAAAGCTCATCCAGCTTCAACCCCTGCCATGAGCAGGGACATCTTCCACTAGAGCAGCTTGCTCCAAGCCCCTGTGTCCAACCTGGCTTTGCATGGAAGAGCCCTCCTCCCTCCCGAGCCCGCCAGGCAGGAGGCTCTGACTCACTCCTGCAGCCTGACCTAGTTTGGGAGGCACCGTGCAGGTGAGAGGCACCATCCGCAGCACCAGCCAGGAGGCATCTCACAGCCCAAGCTGAGCTTTCACCAAACCACCCTGGGCTGCGAACCCTACGCACAACCCGGTACCTGCAGGGCAGTAAGGGGCAGCTGGGGTGGCGGGCTGGGGGCGGTGCACTCAGAGTGCACAAGCTCAGCCGGGCACAAAGTGGGTTTGAACAGCTCTGTGCAGCAGGGTGGTGGCAGGAGACTCCATTCTCCCCTCTGAGAGAACCCCAGTCTGAGTGGGATGGGCTCAGTCCGCCATGGGCAGCGCATCCCAGGTGGGAGTGGACAGGTTGGGGTCAGAGCATCGCTCCCACCATGGGCACCCACGCACTTACCTGTGCTGCCAGCCCCCGGTGCCTGCCTGCTGTCCTCCACCAGCTGCCTCATCTTCTCCCTTGAGACCTTCAGGTACTTGTCGCAGTTGCACACCTGCAAGAGAGAAAAGGGAGGTCAGGGGGATGGCATCTGCGCTCTCTGAGCATCTCCTGCCACACCAGGCACCCCCAGAGGCTGTCAGGGGGTGTGGGTGCCCCACACCTCAGCAGGACGTGGGGCAAGGCCTGTCCCACCAAGACAGGTGGCAGAATGGCACCAGACACAAATTTTAGGGTTCACGAGCCACAAGAACCTCCTCTCCAGAGGCTCTCATCTTTATGCTGCTTAGCCACATCTTCATGCCAGGCTGGCAGTGCTGCAGTCCACCCCAGGTAGTCCTCACTACCCAGCCCTATACGATGCCAGAAAACACCAGCAATGGAGGTTACCTACAAACTTCAACCAAGATTTGTCCTCCCTTGTCTCACAGACGCTCGGAAGGATGGCTGCAGACCCCGAGATATGCTGGGGTCTTGGCTCGCTCCACTCAGCCCAGCTCTGCCACAGCACCACAAGCACCGAGTCGCATTTTCTCCCTCATCTTTGGTTTGCCAAAATGTGCCCAGAGAGGTCACTGAACATCTGCGCATGCTGGGTGCTGCCTTCTGGGGAAGCAGACCCCTCAAGGAGCAGATCAAACCCCACTGAGGAGCACCCGAGCTGGGTGCCATGGGCTGCACCCAAAAGGAGCAGACACCAGATCTGCTGGGCAGCGTGCACCCAGCTCCAACAGCTTCCCTCTCCTTTCCCTGCTTGGGCTGGAGCTGGATGCTGGGATGTGCTGTAATACCTCTCATCAGCTGCTTGCTCTTAGGGGCTGTTTTCTGCTTGCAGAGCGTTTCCAGCACGCTGCACCCAAGGCAGGCAGGGAGTGAGGTGCACGACTTCACCCACCCGAACAAGATCCCTGCCTGGGGCTTCGCTCCAAACCCTGTTGAAACCAGAGAGGTTTTTGCACCTCCCGAGAGGCCCGAGCGCGGCCCCGCGGCTGCTCTGCTGGTTTGCAGTGCGCTGGCTGCAGCAGCGCTGGGTTCACAGCCAGGTACAGCGATGCCCCTGCTTCCCACACAGCTGCCTGCGGGAGCACGGGGGGAGGATGATTTGTTTGAAAATGAGCTTGCACCATGTCCCTGCTGCAGGGCAGAGCTGCAGGAAAGTTGTTTCCACCAGCAGCCGCCACATAACCAGCACACGCTCCCCAGCCCCAGCATGATTTGGCCAGAAATTGAAGATGCTGCTCCAAAGCTCTGCTCTGGAGCCAGGCTGAGAGAGCTGGGCTGGGGCAGCCTGGAGAAGAGAAGGCTCCTGAAGGGGAGACCTGAGAGCAGCTCCAGTGCCTGAAGGGGCTGCAGGAAAGCTGGAGAGGAGCTTGGGACAAGGGACGTAGGGACAGGCCAAGGGGAATGGCTTTAACCTGCCAGAGGGGAGACTGAGATGAGCTCTTAGGCAGAAGCTCTTCCCTGTGAGGGTGCTGAGGCGCTGGCACAGGGTGCCCAGAGAAGCTGTGGCTGCCCCATCCCTGGCAGTTCCTGAAGCCACGTGGCTCCAGCCCAGACAGAGATGGACAAGGTGTGATCCTGAAAGCACCCAAGTGACATGGGAGCTGCTGCATCACTTCTTATAGGGAATTTTGCAGCAATCCTTGATTTGCACTCAAGCATTAGGGCACTCTCACTCCTGCAGACATGGGTCAGACCACCACATGCTGCTCCAGCTCGTGGCCTGTCCCTCACTCATCCTGGGGGCTGCAGTGGTTGACTGAGCTCCCTGCCCTATGCAGGGCAAAACACATTCAAACCCTGACACCTGGGGATTGGAGCTGGGGGAGACCCAGGGAAACAAAGATTCTCTTATTTGAGCAAACCTGTATTTCTGGAGAGCCACATCAGCCCCTGGGAGTTATCCCATCAGGAGATGCCACTATGGAGTTCACTGCCAGCCCCGCACAAGAGATGGTGACACTGCAACCCATAGCGGCCACCCAATACCATTGGATCTGATCTCTCCAAGCTTCAGCTGCCTGGAGGAATGAGGACTGGAGCTCACAGGCTCCTTTGCACACCTTTGCCTCCCCTTCTCTCAGCTCTGCACCAGCTCAGCTGTGCCTGATCCATCCTGAAAGATGGCTGAGAAAAACAGGAGAGGAGCACAGACAGATCCAGGCATAAGAAGAGAAGCAGACAGATGGATGGGCTCCTTCTTTTGTGACTGATGTCACCCGCAGCTGTGGGACAGCCCCTGATGCTACGGGTGGAGCCGGTGCTGATGCTGCAGGCTGGGACGGATGGGACGGTTCCTTTGAGCCTGCACAGGCTGGACCTGGAGCCATGGGTATCACCACCCAGCAGGGATCCACATCCCTGGTGTGGCTCAATGGGTGGGATTGCAGCAGGCAGGGACTGGTGTCGGGCAGCTCCCGGACATGTGTGCCAGGCACTCCCACAGGATAGTGCTGATGGGGAGGGGGCTGCACACGAAGAGGGGCTTGAGCCTGGCACTGGCAGAGATGTGGGGCAGCAGCAGCAGCACCAGCTCTACCGGGATGTATCAGATGCTCCCAGAGAGGTCCCAAACCATGCGGTTACCAGGATGGGTGCAGCAGGGATACAAAGGACAAACAGCCCTCCCTGCCAGGCATGGACATGCACCCTGTGTGGACATAGCCTCATTTCCCCTTCATCACAACCCCAAAATCTACCTCAACAGCCCCCCCTTGGTTGTTTGGTGCCAGCACGCTGGGCAGGAGGGGCTTCTGGCTCCCCCTCAGATGCAATGAGCAACCTCAGGCAAACTTCTCTGCTTCTCCAAGCTTCATCTCCATTGTAAACGAGGGACACCCCCTGGGTCAGGCTCGCCCTGGCAGCCCAGGGGTAACCTGGCATTTCCCACTCCCCTGGGGCTGCCAGACACTTGCCGAGTGGCTCTGTGCCCCACACCAGCTCCCAGCCTCCGGGCCTTCACCACCTCAGCTTCCCCACAGCACAGGGCAGGCGCAGGAGCCAGATCAGCCACTCAGAGCAGTGCCAATTAGCGGTAATAAAAAACTGCAATTAATTGTTCTAATGCCTTGCCAAAAGGAGCCAGAGGAGACGCAGCGAGCGAGGCAGCCTGCCTCCTCCATGGGCCCAGCTGAGCCTGCCATGCAGGGGCCAGTGGTGGCCTCAGGCTCCATGCTCAGCTCCAGCCTTGGGACACGGCTCCCACAGTCAACTGCATCTGAATGCCACCACCTGGGGATGTGGAGCAGTTTTTGCATGGATCTTGCTGTTATTTTAAGGGTAGGGAAGCGGGGAGCCTCTCTGCTGGGGAAGGGATGGGTTGTCGCTCCTTGGGAAGGTTTGGCTTCTCCACATCCATCATGACAGGATTAGTTGTGGCCCCATGGAGTGGGGTGGATGTAAGGGCAAAAATCTCCCTGGCAGTGAGACGGTGGCTCCTCGGAACACTGCCACTGCTGTAAGCAGGGGCTACGACCCAATAGCAAACACGTCCCCTACACAACATCAACCCCGCAACATCTCAGGGTCCCTGTGCCTGGCTCGGGGTGGGGGCAGCGGCTTCTGCCCCACAGCCCAGCGCTGCCCCAGGGACGCTGTGACGGGAGTCTCCGCTCACGCGGTCCTGCCTGGGCAGCGCCTGGTGTGAGTGCGGGGCCATGGGGGGGAAAGGGGCTCAGGTGGTGGGGAGGGGGCCGGGGCTGCAGCCCGCGCCCCCGTCAGAGGCGGTGGCCGGTGCCCCGCGGGCCGCAGGGTGGCCGCGGGCACAGCCCGGAGGAGGAGCAGCGCCGCCGTTCTCACGCTGGGGCAGCCCGTGCCAGCGCACGCTGAGTCACCGGTAAATCCCAGCCGAGATCTGCTCTGCCCTCTGTGAAATGGATCTTGGCTGCACCCCCGCTGAAGCAATCCCGGCGCTCGGGAGCCATGGCGGGCGCACTTTCCCACGGCAGCCCGGCTTCCAGCGCCCCGTGTGAACCAGCCCCTGCCCGGCCGGGCGCGGGTGCCCCTGGCACGGCACAGCCAGAGCAAAGCGGGGCGAGAACGCCCCTGCTCTGATGCCCCTGCGCTGCCCATTGGGGCTGGTGCTGAATCCTGGCTGCCTGGGCGGGGGGCGATGGCTGTGACACCTCCCCTGCCTCCCCGGGCTCTGCTCGCCATGTCCTTATCAAGGATGAGGGTGGTGTCCTCTAATCTTCACTGGAACAGGAGCACAAGTGTGATGAGGAACGGATGAGGGACCTGGGGGGGGCGGTTTAGTCTGGAGAAGAGAAGGCTCAGGGGGGACCTGATGGCTCCCTACAAGTGCCTGAGAGGAGGATGGAGCCAGGAGGGGCTGGGCTCTGCTCCCAAGGAACAAGGGATGGGACAAGAGGAAACGGCCTCAAGCTGCCCCAGGGCAGGTTTAGATGGAGCTGAGGAACAATTCCTGCCCCAGAGGGTGCTCAGGCATTGGAACAGGCTGCCCAGGGCAGGGCTGCAGTCACCGTCCCTGCGAGTGTTCACACAGCGTGGAGACGAGGCCTCAGTGCCATGGGTTAGTGGTGGCCTTGGCAGTGCTGGGGTAAGGGTTGGACTGGATGGGCTTAAAGGGCTTTTCCAACCCAGCTGATTCAGTGATTCAGTCATTCTAAGGACGAGGAGGGTGCAAGGCGCATGTCCCCACCACACTGCCTGGCACTGGGGCTGTCCCTGTCTGCGGGGCCAAGGACCGGGCAGGTGAAACATCCTTTTGCAATGCTGGCAGCCCATCTGGTGCTTGTTGCTGTTTAGGACAATCCCAGCCTCTCCCAGCCCTCCTGGGTGGGGATTTCACCAGCAGTGACGCATGAACCTCCTGGGACTCGAGGGACTGGATGCTTCAGCCCGGAGCTCTGAGGCCATCTCACCATCCTGCTCCCTTGCTGCGCCTCCACCCAGGAAGCCAAGCAGCTCAAAGAAAACTTGAGTCCAGCACGCAACGGGGTCTCAAAAAGGGCACCAGGAGCCAGTGTGAGCTTGGCCAAAGATGGCAGCAGGAGCTCAGCTGGAAGTCCGTAGGCTGGTGCCCAACATACGTGGAAGAATCTGAGCAGTTCAGGCAGCAGTGGAGTGAGTTTTGATACCCCTGAAAGCTAGATCTCCAAAGCAGTACAGAATGCATCTTGGTGATGCTGAGCTCTGCCCAGAGGAGCCATCCCCAGAATGGTCCCTGGGCACACAGGGCTCCTTCCACCAAACGTCATGTTCCAGTGTCACTGAGGGATGTCCTTGGCAGGGGTTTTATCAGTGAGACACAACCCTCTGCCTGGCGAGCTTCTGGCTTGGGAAATCCTCAGTGTACCGGAATCAGCTGTGAAGGACAACAGGGCCCAGCGTGAACTCTCTGGGGCAATCCAGGGCAGCTCATGTCAGGACAATTCCTTGGGCGTCTTCCGCTGCTGTATCACAGGACTATTCAACAGCCACCTGGAGTGATATCTCTTTTCCTACTCACCGCCTACCCTCTTCCCTTTCTTTCTCTCTGAGATGGATATCATCTGGTGAAAGGGCCACTCCTCCGGATGGAGGCTGCAACTCTCATTTCGGTTGTGAAAGCATGGTCCTTGAGCACTGAGAGTTTCTTTCAGGGACTTAGAGATGAGAAACCTCCCCAGAGGAGGCGTGCAGGATGCCGAGGCTCAGCAGCTCTCTCCCTAGCACAGGCTGCCCATGTGCAGCCTCCAAGTCCAGGAGATGCAGACAGGTCTGCCTCCAGCAGATCTGCTCATCACCCAAAGCAGAGAGCACCCAGAAGGGAGGGAGATGGTGGGAAGGACAGCGAAAGAAAACCGGGTAACAAATTCCAAACACAAGCCAGGACTTTGATCATGCTCAACCTGCTCTAGTGGAAGGTGTCCCTGCCTGTGGCAGGGGCTTGGAACTGGCTGAGCTGTAAGTTCCCTTCAACACAAACTATTCCATGGTTCCATGACCTGCCCACAGGTGTATTTTCACTTGCTGTTCCCAAGTCTCCAGCTCCTCCTTGCTGCACTCTTTGACCTTCAGACACTCCTCTTCCTCCAGCCCGCTTCCTCTCTGACCTGCAGTGCCTTCAAGGTCCTTGCACAAAGAACAGGCACCTCAGCAATGCGACCAGAGCTCCCCACACCCTATAGTGCAGGGACCAACTCTGGCTGCAGAGCAGGCCCTGGCACAGCTGCACCTCCAGAAGCGTTTCAGAAAGCAGCTCACTGGGAAACCCCTTTATGCCAACAGCTTTTCTCATTGCCCTTATCACCAGCACCTGGGAAGCATAAAGGTGCAACACTCCTGCTCCTGCTCTGTCCTTGGGGACCAGCAAACCCACCCAATCAGCAGATGGGATGCATGGCTGCGTTAGCCTGGTCCTTCCAGGGAATGCCTGGTGCATGCAACAGTCTTGAGCAGCCACCAAAACCTGGGCAGCCCCATCTGCCAATGAACACAGCGAGAGCCGTGCCAGGAGATGAGCCGTGATGGTCCCACATGGGGGTGCAGCCCATGCACCCCCCTCCAGACCTGCCTGCACAATGAGCACCAGTGTTTTTACACCGATCAAGCTAAGTAACATGCTCTGGTGGAAACACAGGGCTGCTGGTGGGTTCCTGGCATCGTACAGGGGCATTTTGGTTCACAAAGAGGGAAGGGCTCTGTTTATTGAATCATTAAGATCACTTCCCTCATCACCAGCCAGGTACTCTGAGAGCAAGTGCTGACCTAGCCCAACCCTGCTAAGCTGGTAAGATGACATGGGATCCCATGCCAGCCTGGTACTGCGTTCCCACTGCTTTCTCTGCTCCCGCTTTGCTATTAGTCATCCATTTCTGGAAGGTTTCTCATGCATAATAAAGTGTTTCAACACTTGCATAAGCCAGCTCTTCTCACCAGGAGTGACCCGCTGCATTTCCCAACACTTTCCTTAGGCAGTCCTTCCGACTGCCATGAAATACAGAGTTAGAACATGAAGTTTTCTATCCCCCTCGGAGGCAAAAGGTGTGGGAAATCGAACAGATAAGAATGCCTTTAATTAGTATCATTTGCATAAGCTCTGGGAAAGGCTCACCTGACAGCTAGAAGGGCCTTGCTTGTCTGGGAGCACCAGCCATGGGCACTGAAATGGGCAGATTAGCGGAGCTGTGCTGCTGACCAGACTGGGGAGATGGGAGGTGATGGAGCCCCAGAGGCTCTATGGACACCCCAGCTCCCACTGTCTCCTTGTCAGGGCATCCCAGCTCCCTCTGGTTTCCTTTTTGGGGATCCCCCCATCTCCATTTTCACCTGCCAGTTTGTAGGTGCTCCAAGTGAGAGACGAGGATGTGAGTTTTAGGTTGCAGAGGTCCATCTGCCCTGCCCTGCCCTAGATGGGAGGGAAAGCACAAGCACGTCACCGGGTACCACGTGGAGGCTGCCAGAGCAGGCTCAGCATCCGGTAGACATGGGACCTGGGTGCTGTGATCTCTGGTTTTCGCTGTGCAGATGGCTGCAGGTCCCTAACCACAAACCCCATCCCGCTGTCACTGCTGTGGGTACTCAGCGCCTAATGTCAGCTGCACTGAAAGCCTTTTTCAGTACCTCAAGGCCTTTGCAGTGATGAGAATCTCACCTGACATTGCACCTAAACCCACATGCAAAGCTGAATTTCCCAGGGGAAAAACAGTGATGCTCACCCCCCCCCCCCACCACTCACGTCCCCCCTCAGATCCCTCCGTCTCCTCCAGCTGCCTTTCATGGGGCTCAAGTCTCACTTGCTCGTGTTTGCTCCCAGCAGGGCTGTGAGCTGCTGAGATAGGGGCTAAGCTCCTCCAAAAACCTGGAGCTGCCCCAGCACCCTTGACCCAACCTTCACCGTAGCTGCAAGCCCTGTTTATACAGCACCCAGCGCAGTGGGGTGCTGCTCCAGGACAGGCTCCCAGGGCTTACAACGACTTTAATAACAAAGCCAAACCAGCAATAACTGCCTTATAATGAGGTTATAGGCAGCATCGCTGGAGCCTTCGTTTTAGGGTGAGCTTGGTGCCAGGAGCTGCCAGGGGCAAAGCTGTCCCTTCCCACCCTCCTCCCTGCCTGACCACCAACGCCTCCTCTCCCCTGTGCCAGCACTGCCCTCCTGCCTGCATGAATGTGCTTTATATCCACCCCTGGGGTGCGCGTTAACCCTTCCTGGGTGTGCAGACCTGCACCATGCAGCTCCAGGGCACACACTCCTGCCCCAGTTTGATTTGGAGCAACTCAATGGAGCCTGTGCCATGGCAGGAGAAGGGTTAACTTGCCCTGCTGCCCACAGTGCAGCTCATTGCTGCTCCTCTTCATCAAGCTGGTGGTGAGAGCTCAGCTCTTGGCCAGAGGCTGCTGGAGGCTGGTAAACCGGAGGGCTGGGGAAACAACCCAACCTGAGCTCTGAAGACACCCCAGCACTGGAAGCAGAGCGAGGGGCCGTGTCCTTTCAGCTCATCCGAAAGGATCTCACCCACAAACTGACATGCAGGTGGAAATCTGGCTGCCAAGCACCCGCTAGGCCTTCAGGAGCATCACATTTTGGCATCAGAAAAGGAAAGAAAGGGTCACAGAGACGCATTTTCTGAATGTTAGAGTCAAAGCCCTGGCAACTGCAAAGGACTGAAGCTTTTCTTTCTATAGATGAGTCCAACACTCAGATCATTAACAGTCAGGCACAGCACTGCTCTTTGTTACCCGAAAGTATGCTGGCCATGCTGGAAGCTGTTTCCTGCCAGACACAGGTCCCACGAAACCCCAGTGCAGGATGCGAACCTCAGCCCCATTGCTGCATCTTCCTGCTGAACATGCAGCATGTTGGGGGCTTCATCCTCCACTCCCAGTGCTAGACAAGCTTTAGGAAATTATTATGTATTAAGCCAAAAGCTACTCATTCCTGCTCCTTCCTGGCAGCTGCTCATCCTCTGGGTGAGGTCCTGGGACCCTCTCTGCTTGCCCGTATTGAGCCCTTGAAGCTGTGTCTGTCTGGAAGCCATGCCCCAAAAGCTCTCAAATTCCCCCCCCCCCGAGCAGTTTTCCACCCTGTACAAGTGGCTGAGGCTACTCTGGGCCAGGTGGCTGCATGACTCTGCTCCTCCATGGCCATCTGCTCCACGAGCATCCTCACCCTCATCCCTGCTGCCTCCTCTCTCCCTGGGAGGGTGATGGGGGCCGATGGCTCCAGTCAGCAGCAGTGAGAGGTGTGTGCGAGCAGGGCAGGGCTGGAGGCAGTGACAGGGGGGAGCGGGCAGGGGCAGGGCTGACCGGGGAAGTTGGGCTTATGTTTCAGGTTCTATTTCTGCCTGGGAACCCGGGCCTGCCCATGGGGCAGTGCGGGGGCCCCCGGGGCCGCTGGAGCCAGACACCATCGGCGCTACCTGCCCGTCCCTGCCGGAGTGCTTCACCTCGGGGTGGAGGGCAGCATCTGCTGAGGCACTGGGACATCGCACCCGCGCCCTGCCTGGTCCGTGGTGTGGGGTGGCAGGAGGGAAGGAGCCTTGTCCTCTGGGCATGGCTCACTGCAGGCCAGGCTTCCCTGCAGTCCTCCTGCCACGCTGGGGCTGGAACACTTCATCACAGCTAACCCCGGGAGATGCGGAGCAGCCCTCGCATGCTCCCCATGCCATCTACACCAGGTACACACGTCCCTTCTCAAGCCTGGCCTTAGATCCATGCCACAGGGGGTAGGATGCTCAGCGCTCGGTGGGAGCCCCTGTAGTCCCCCCTGGTAGCTCCCAACCCACACCATGCTCTGTGGGAACCAGTGTCCATGAGCACGCAGCTGCACCAGAACCATCACCTTTTACTAAACCCGAATAGCTGCAGAGGCACGGAGTCTTGAGCAGCCCGAGGAGCAGCTGCAGCCTGCGGGCTGGCCCAGGGCCGAGACTGCACTTCGGTACCCACAGGCAGGCTCCCCACATGGAGCCTGTCCCCTCATCGTGGGCACCCCCAGTGCGAATGGGGATAAAGGCAGGGGGAGGGAGCCACCCCCCCCCCGCCCCTTCCCCACGCGGCTTTAACCGGTGCGAGAGGAGGAACTGCGGCAGAGAAGGGGGATCCAAAGGCGGCAGCCAACAGGCAGCGTGAGAAAGGAGCCGTGCGCGCGCCCGGAGCGCTCTGCCCGCGCCGGCAACAACGGCCCGGGCAGAAAAACCGGTTCCGGGGAGGCGGAACGGGCTGGGAACGGGCAGGGACGGCTCCCCCCGAGCGCCCCCAGCCTGCGGAACGAGCCGGCCCCTGTGAGCCTGCAGCCCCCTTTCCCAGGGGGAATCCTGCCCGGCCCCAACCCACCCCGCCAGGAGGGGCTCATCCCCAGCCTAAGGCCACCCCCAGGCAGGGCCTCATAGAATGGTTTGGGTTGGAAGGGACCTTCAAAGCTGCCCCGGTCCGATGACCCTGCACTGAGCAGGGACATCTTCATCAGGTTGCTCAGAGCCACGTCCAGCCTGGCCTGGAATGTCTCCAGGGATGGGGCATCCACCACCTCTGCAATCTGTGCCAGTGTTTCACCATTCATCCTTTCACTGTAAATTTCTTCCTCACATCCAGCCTGAATCTCCCAATTTTAGTTTAAAACCATCACTCCTCATCCAGGCTGAGCTCACCCCCAGGTAGTGGCTCGTCCTTAGGCTGAGCTCACTGACAGGCTGGGCTCATCCCTGGCCTGAGCTCACCCCACAGGGTGCAGGGATGTGCTGTGCTGCCAGCCGGGCTCTCCGGGGCCATGCATGGGTGGGAACGCTGGGCAGGTGCCCACTGGAATTGGTGCTGCTGCCAGCAGTGTGGCTGTGGCAGGGGAGGGAGGCAGCACGGTACTCAGAGAGGTAATGAGACATTGGCAGGGCCCGTGGACCCACCTCCTCACCCCGATCGCACCCGTGGGATGTCTGTCCCTCGCAGGAACATGTCCCGCAGGAACATGTCCCACAGGCACACTTGGGCAGAAGGATGGGTTGGTTGAAGATGGGGTAAGCCCGGGTACACAAACCAGCTTCAGCACGGTCCAGCAGCGGGTCCCCTGCCCTGGACACAGCCACGTGTGCTAGATGCGGCCCTTTGGTTGCATGGCAGTGTTAGGACATGCTGGGGGCTGGATACTTTCATTTTGAAGCAGAAGCTTCAACCCTGCAGGAATCAAAGCCACTGTCATGCCCATCAGGGAGAGCTGCAGCTTCCCTGCACCCGAGGAGTGCAATTCCCTCCAGCTCTGGCTCTGCACATCAATCCAACTGCCCCAGACCTGCTCCCCATGGGGGTGAGCCACAGCCTCCCATCAGGCTGAGCTGGACCTGGCCTGCCACCCCCCACTGCGGGGAGAGGGGAGAGCAGGAAAAGCTCCCCTAGACCTGCCACAGCCAAACTGTTTGCAGCTCTCTCAAACACCCCCCTGCCCACACCAGGAGCCAAAGAGAGGGAGAACAAAGCTGTGCCCAGCACATTTCTCTGCCTCGACACACTTGTGAGCCTGTGAAGCTGCTGCTGGGCTGCCAGCACCCACATCGGCTCTGCAGTGGCACACAGGGCTCCAGGTTCCCCAGGTACCTGTCAAAGGGCAGCACTGTCAGCCCTGTTGTCACTCCTAACAGCCTTCTCCTCCTGGATTTAGCTAAACCCCACCCAGTTCTTTTGATCCATTCTCTTTCCCTAATCAAAGGGTTTGCAATGTTCACTTCTGGGGAGAGCAGTTGAGCACAGCAGCCCCATAAGAGCAAACCCAAACCTGTGCCCTGTGCTTCCACTCAGCCCTACATCAGAAAGCCATGATGAGCAGCAGCCAGCCCATGAGCATACCTGTTTCTCTCATACCTAGTGGCAGTGATGAGAGAAGGAGCAAACCTTTGGCATCATTTTGGTGGAGACACCCCCAGCCCAGGACTCCCCATCCCATATACAAGACAGTCTGAAGCTCCAGCTCCATCCCAGAGCTGCGCCCTGCAGGGCTGGGGCAGTGGCAGATCCCTGTATGTGGATGGGAAGTGGTTGGAAGCAGGTTTGACACTGCAGAAGTGAAGGAGCGATGCTGGGCTCCTGCAGGGCTCCTGCTGCTGGTGGAGGTTTCCATCCTGCCTCTTGGGATCACACCCTGGGTGTGTTTGGCACCCCAAACCCACCGAGATGGTGATGCTGCCCCTGGCAGGCTGTTGGGGTGCTGCTCCTGCTGCAGCTCCTGGCAGCACTGTTGGCATTGGAGGAGGGATGAGGTTCCCCACTCAAGTCTTCAGGGCTGAGCTGCAGGCTGAGGACACCCTGGGTGTCCCTGGAACAGGGAATTTATGCTGGCCTTGCACAGAGCCTGGCACCGCTTCTCGCCTTGGGATGGTCCCTGTGAGCATGGGACAGCTCCAAAACCTGTCACTGCCTGGGCACAAAGCGTGCAGGGATGGAGCCAGGCACGAGGGCCAGTCGTCCCTTGACATGGTACAAAAGGGTTGCAAACTTTCCTCAGTGAAAGGAAACCTAGAGAGCAGATCAAGGCCTTTAGAACTGAGGGGGAAGAATGAGCTCCATTTGGAAGTTTCCTCTGTAACCGAGGTCCTTGGATGGGAAGCAGTGCCAAGAAGAACTTACTTAGAATGTTTGTGGTTAGTGATTTCATTCTGAGTGGCACAGAGGTACCTGCTCCATTGCACAGGGCTTGCAGCAAGCTGCTCTAGTGGAAGGTGTCCCTGCCTGCGGCAGGGGGGTGGAACTGGATGGGCTTTAAGGTCCCTTCCAAACCGAACCATCCCGTGGTTCTGTGGTTCTATGCACACCCTTGCTTGGCCAAGGAGGGCTCTGGAAGAAGCTGTCAGAGGCATGCGGCCCTGAGCTAAGGGATCCCAGTGGGGGCAGTGGCTGGCTCATGGGCAGTGCATGGGCAGCCCATGAGGAGGGAGAGCACTGAGGGGCACAGGCAGCCCCTGCCGGCAGCCCCACGGGGGTGTGGGTTTCAGGTACACCTGGAGCCGCAGGTGGATTACTCACATCACATCTGCCTTGCTGGCATCACCCCTCCTGGGGTGCTTGGCAGGGCTGGGAAGCCACTGGGCTCCATCCTCAGGCAGTGGCCACCAGCTGGGATGCCCTCGGGGTGATGCTGCCCCTTCCCTCAAGGATGGGCACGTTGCTGGGTTTATCCACACATCTCAACATTGGCCACCTTCCCCAGATGCATTTCACCCCAGAGGGAAGCAGTTGCTGGTGGGGATGCCCCTCACAGGCTCTCAGTGGGGACACAGAGCAAGTATTTGCCTTTGCAGATGCAGTTGTTGCCATTGGCGTCATGATGAAGTCAGGACATGCTCTCAGTCACTTGGAAATCCCTCGGGGTCAGGGGGATTTGCCTCTCCTGAGGTCACTATTCACCAAATGCCATTGTCTTGGTGCTGTCCCCCAGGGATCTCCCCGTCTCAGGGGAAAAGTCTCAGTGATTTTTCATTCCCACTTACTGGCTCCAGCCCAGAGGAGCCATGCCCAGCACTGAACACCCAATCACATCCTGCCTGGCAGCCCTACAGCTCCCAAAGCCCCTCCAAGAGAAGACACCAGCCCCTTCAAACCCATGTTCAACCCCTAGGCTGCTGGAGAGAAGGTTGGAGGAAGTCCATCTTGCCAGCACTAACAGGCTGAAGCCCAAGAGGGTCAGATCCTGCCCTCCCTCAAGCAGTGCTGAAACGTGCCCTGGGATGGTGGGTGCTCTTGTAGGTTCATACCACATCACGGCCATCTCCACCCCACACAGGTCCCCAGCCCAGGCTGGGCAGCCCCGCTCTCCATCAGCAAGGGGAAAAATGCACGAGCTTTGGCTGTCCCTCACCATGGCAGAAGGGCTCTGAGAGCCCTGCAGACCCCCAGACAGAGCTTCTGTCCTTGGCCCCAGCCCAGACAGGGCTCGGCAGTGCTCAGCCTCCCAGATGTTCCAGTTGTGGTCATTCACCGCATCACCAGAGGCCCCAGGTCAGGAGCAGACCTGCCCATCAACCACCCTTCATTCCTCACAGCCTCTGCTGATGGAGGAGCCCAGGCTCCCCAGGCTTTGCTCTCCTTGCAGCTCAAGACTCCTCCCTGCTCTGAGTCAAGACGTGTCCTCACAGAGAGCAGAAACATCCCATACCCCTGCTTGTGTTCGCTCAAGCACAGGCCAAGGCCTCTGGGATAAAGGTGTTCTTGTGCAGACCCTGCTCATCTCACAGGGCCACTAGGGCCAAGGAAGCTCCCTGACAAACGGAGCAGCAATGGAGGGGATCATGGTGCTGCTGGTCACACGCTCAGCCGGGATGTCACCATGGGAAGGGCCGAATTCGGCGTCGGTCCCTCTGCACAATGCTCCTGGGCAGTTTGGGATGTTCATCCCTGCCACCAAGCCTGAAGGAGCAGAAGGTCCCCACAGCTCTTCTGTGGCCCCTGCTCACGGTACTGCATGTCCAGAGCAGGACAGAGGGGAACACAGGCAATAGGAGCAATTCTAACCCTCAGGACCACCTCCCGGATTCATCCTGCCAGCATCCTTCTCTCTGCACAGCCCCTGAAGGGACTGAAGCTGGACTCGTATGGCTGTAGTGCACAGGCCTTATGCTGCCACAGGGGCCTCAAACTTACTGAGGAAGCTTTGGTAGAAGTAGGGTAGAAAAAGTAGGGATTTTGGTGAGGACGAGGCTGGTGCCAGGGACCTTTGGAAGGCTCCCACCATCGGGTACAATGGTTGTCCTTGGTGGTGCAGCTCATCCCATGGCCTCTGGCAGCATTTCCAGCTCAGAGGAGCTCACAAGGAGCAGCGTCTCCTTTGAGAACAACCAAGTGCATCTCATGCTGAGGGAAAATGCCACCTCTTGCAGGACTTCTCCATAAATGTCTCAGAAAGAGGCCATGTGAGCTGATAACTGGGACCTACGTCCCCTGGGAGCAGCCCAGGCAAGAGCCACAGGAGAGACCTCCGAGACCTTGTGCACTGATTCCCCTGTTCCCAGCCTGACACCTCCCAGACATGATAACACAACCCCAGAGTGGTGGTGACTTGTGAGGTCACTGTGGTGGGACAAGTGTGCTCCTGGGGGCCCCGACACCTCCACACCTCACACAGCAGGGGGACGAGGAGCTGTCGAGCACCGCATGTGCGTGTCACACCCAGGAGAGGTGAAAAGGGGTAACACACACATGAACATGGGGCTGGGTTTTAGGCTTTTCTTGGGCCCAAGAGATTTGCCTTCTACTGTTTCAGTGGCCAACTGGAGGAGGCAAAGCTGGAAGAGATAGCAAGAGGAGTGATCCAGCCCCACCAAAGCAAGTCTTGCTCTTTCACTGATGAACAGGCAAATGGTGGCAAAATAATTTCACCTGTAGAGGAAATGAGTGGGAAACGCTGATGGAGGCAAAGCTGGGAAGGAAGGTGTGTGCTTCATTCCTCACATTCCTTCCCAGCTCCCTCGGGATGGTGGCTGCACTCCTCAGGGTCCACCCTGGGTGCCCAGGGACTGAGGATCCTGTCCTGCAGCCTCGCTGGCTCCTCCGGGCAGGGCTGAGCATCTTCCCAGTGCAGGGCAGAGGGATGGGACCAAACTCTGGATCCCACTGGGGTGTGAAAAATGGAACCTTTAATCTATGTGGGCAACCTCTTCAGAATCCCTTGGGTGAAGGTCCCTCAGGCCAGCACTGTGTCCCCGGGTGGCATCCCACTGAACCCCAGCGCCCTGCCATGTGCACCGCTGTCACACTGCATCCTACGGCTCCATGCTGGAGCCTGCTTTGAGCAGCACATGTTGGGCCCATCCAAACACCCACGCGCAGCTGCTGGGATGGGCCCTCCCCTGGACACCGCACCCTGTCCCCTCTGCAACCCAAAAGCACAGGGATGGCCATGGCGCTGCCGTGCCCCATCCCGTGCGCCCCAGCTCCCTGCGGGCACAGGCGCGAGGGCACGGCGCCAGCAGCTAATGGGAAAGTTCAGGGTCGGGGCGAGCCGCGGGAGAGGCACATAAAGGGCTCATTGTGCATCGGGGCTCGGTTCGCGCGGGGCCAGCGGCTCTACAACAAAACGCAGCCCAGAAATAGGACGAGACACCTTTTTCCCAGGCTGCTGTTGAACTCCAATTAAACATCTCGGCACACTCGGGCAGGGCGATGCCTGCACCTCAGCCTACCTCGGCTGCGAAACAGCTCCTCTGGTGCAAGCAGCCTCGCACAAGCTGACCCAGAAAACTCCCCCTTGGGCCTACAGATGATGTGAACCCATGCACCACGGTGGGCAACTGCTCCAACCCCCCCACCTTTGGGTCCACTTGCAGCCCCTCCTGCAGAGGACAGGTCTGGCTGGGAGAGGCAGGCAGCAGCTGCTCCATAATAGCTCCCAAAGTGGCCTTCACCACCCCAAAATTGCTGTCAGTGAAGGACCATGACTGTCTTGCTTATATGTGTCCGTGCAGCATCTGGAAAGGTCAGGGTCTCTCCAACCCACTCATGGAATATCACAGAATCCCAGACTGGCTTGGGCTGAAGGAACCTTAAAGCTCCTCCATTTCCAACCCCTGCCACGGCCAGGGACACCTTCCATTAGAGCAGCTTGCTCCAAGCCCCTGTGTCCAACCTGGCCTTGAACACTGCCAGGGATGGGGCAGCCACAGCTTCTCTGGGCACCCTGTGCCAGCGCCTCAGCACCCTCACAGGGAAGAACTTCTTCCAGCCCTATGGACATTTCACCTCATCCTTACAGCAGCCACAGAGCATAGCCACAGGTTCGATCGTCAGACCTGGAATTCTGGACCTCAGAGCTGCTATTTCGGTAAAGCAAAATCATCCCCAACATTATCACTCTCACAGCCTGTCCATGGGGCTGCTGGTTCCCCTCCCCAGGCCTGGACCATGGTTTGGCTTCCCTGCTCCAGAGGTTTGGACAGTTAAAACTAACTCAACAGAAATGCAAACTGATTTGCTCTTTGGGTGCTTTGCAGCGCTGACCCACAGGCAAGGACCAGCAGCACACCTTGCTGTGACAGTTCAGGTGGTCTGAATAACTGCTTCCCCAACTTTCCCATCCCACCTCACCCCCCACAGCCTTTTCCACACCTGGGCAGGCAGTACTGGGGCTTGGGCTCCTTTTCTGTTCCTGCGGGGAAGCAGAGATGCTCCCATGCTTCCAACTGATCCAGCAATGCCCAAAGCTCAGCAGGCCGGGGGAGATGACCAGCCTTGGGATGCAGAAAGATCCAACCCAAAGCCCATCTCCTTTGGAAATCCCACCCTTTGCTTTCCTTTGTTTTTTCCTGGGAGCAGAAGACAGCCCAGCCCTGTGAGCAGCTTGGAGCTCCTGGCAGGGATTTGCCACTCGCCTAGCATGCTCATGGGACTGTGCACCACCAGGGAGAACAGGGTGGCATTGCCACCGTCACCGCAAAGTGAGACTCAGGAACCAGAGCACACAGACTTGAAGTGATCCTGTTGGGAACCCCAGAGAGGCTGGAATTGGTGCCCTGCTATTTGAAAGTGTGAATGAGAGCACAAAAGAGATGAGCAACAAAGCCAGGAGCTGGCAGGAATGAGGAGGGGCCTAAGCCAGCAGTAAGGGAACCGTTGGCTTGGAGACATCCCACAGATCACCTGGCTGCCCAGAATGGGGATGGTGGTAGGGAGCTGGCAGAGCTCCATGCTATTAAACACAGACTGGCTGTCAGCTGCAGGAATTCCTCAGCATCTTGTTTCTATCAAGCACAGACCATACCCCAAACCCCCCATCCCTGATGCTCTGATGTCCAACCCAGGCTCATGAGGGACACTGCGGCGCTGAGCTGCTGGCACCGATGGAGCCCATCTGCTGCTTTGCAGCATCTCTGGTTCCACTAGAACGATCCGGTGGGAGCAGCAAACCAAGGACGGGTGGCTCCGGCACTCTGGGGACTTGCAAGTTGGTGGTTTCCCATGTGTAACCGCGCTGAGAACAACAGGCCACCCAGGAAAGGGTTACTACAAAGCTGCCATTCCCAGGTTGCTAAAGCAGTGGGAAGGTGTCATCCCAAAAGGCTCCGATGCAGTGACAGCCCAGGCAATGACACTCGTCATCGGGCAATGCGTGGGGATGGAATTTGGCAAAACTGGTCTCTCCTGCTCCATGGACATTCCAGCTCCCTGCAAGGGCGGAATTAACTGAACTCCCTCACCAAGTACAGCAGCCAAGGGGTTAATCCACTGGCCCCGTGGTTAGGAGAGCAGCAGCAGTGGCTCCAGCCACTGGGCAGGCAATGGCCCCTGTGAAACCTCACCTTGGTGAGGCAACATTGCCCTGTCCCTGGTATCCTATGGGATGGCATGTGGTGGTGGATGGCAAACAGCATTGGAGGGGCCACAAGCTGTCCCCAGGTCCATGAACACACAGGGTTCATCTTCCTCCTAAGCCACTGCAGCAGGATGGGGTGAGAGCTGGGTTTAGGAAGGAAAAGCAAGGCAGGGCAGTGAGACCTTAAATCCTCCCTGCACAGAGCCGGGTTTGCTGCACTGCCCAGGCTCTGTGGGACATGTCAGCTCCTGAATCCTGGTGCACTGATGCCCCAGGTAGCACCATGAGCCCCAGTCCTGATAGACACCTTGGGGCGTGACAGCCACGGGGACATGGACTGAGGGCACCCGTAATTCAGCAGCACACATAGCAGTGGGACTCACCCCACCTCCTGCACACCTGACCCCAGGTATGGAGTTGGAGTTGTGGCTGCCCCATCCCTGGCAGTGTTCAAGGGCAGGTTGGACACAGGGGCTTGGAGCAAGCTGCTCTAGTGGAAGGTGTCCCTGCCTGTGGCAGGGGTTGGAGCTGGAGGAGCTTTAAGGTCCCTTCTAACCCAAACCAGGCTGGGATTCTATGATTCTATGACCTTACCCCACCCGACCCTGTGACCCACAGCCACTCTGTAGTGCCTCACCGGTGTCCACCATGAGCTGGTGACGGGGGACCAGATCCCAACACATCATCACTGTTTCCCAGGCTCTCCCACCAGTGCTCTCCCCGTGAGGACACGTGTGCCAATGGGATAGCATTGGGGTGTGAGAGGGAAGCAGGGACAAAGGCACTGCTCCTCCTCCTCCTCCCTGCTCCTGGCAAGGCCGGGGACTCCGGCTGGGAAGGGAAAAGGTTCCCAGGGCAAAGGTGTTAAATACCCTTCTCCCGTGCTGCTGTCACCTCGCAGTCCCCGGGGTGTGAGAATCAGACTCTATTATCCCCTCATTAGGAACTAACATACTGTACTAACCTTTTCACATGAAAGCTACGGTCTGTTCACCAACAAAAGCTGACGCTTGGTTCCCAGGAGTGGGAAAACCCAACCCCACAAGCACTTAGCAGGGGCTCTGGGGCCCGAGGGGGAGGATGGGGCTCTGTGAGTGTGGGGCCAGCCAGGCACACAGCCCGCTGGAGGGGAGCAGCATTGGATGGCTGCGTCCCCTTTGCCTGGGAGGGATGGATGGGCTGTGGGGAGGGCTGCAAGGGGGACTCCCTCCCCTGGGCTTTCTGCTGCAGGGAGCCCTTTCTTATCAGACCCAGGGGTCCCTGGGCTGGCAGAGGCCCTTCAGGCACTGGAGCCACTGCAGCTCCTGCCAGGCTCCTCCTAATCTGTTTGCAGGGCTCAGGCTGGTTCTTCCCACAACGCTGACCAAAGCAGGTTGGGATTTGCATCAGCTGAAGCTCCCACTCCCCTTCAGGCTGCTTTGAAAGGTGTGAAGAGAGGCTGGGAAAGCATCACTGTGCCAAGGAACTGCCCCCCTGCACAACACCCGAGGCCTCAGGTCAGCATCTGGAGTGGCCAGATTTTAGAGCACAGCAAGCAACGGCCTCCCTGGGAAACGCGGCAGCAGCAGGGATGGGATGTGTTACACCATGGACCTTGTCTCCCTGACCCATACGTTGTCATTGCCCAAGCAGATGAACAATTGGGGTAACATGCTTCTTGCTCAGGTTCTTAATTAAATGTTACCTGTCTGGGATGGCAGACAGAAGGATGTGGGGCTGTAGAAGGATGTGGAGCTGCTGGAGTGAGTCCAGAGGAGGCCATGGAGATGCTGCGAGGGCTGGAGCAGCTCTGCTCTGGAGCCAGGCTGAGAGAGCTGGGCTGGGGCAGCCTGGAGAAGAGAAGGCTCCTGAAGGGGAGACCTGAGAGCAGCTCCAGTGCCTGAAGGGGCTGCAGGAAAGCTGGAGAGGGGCTTGGGACAAGGGATGTAGGGACAGGCCAAGGGGAATGGCTTTAACCTGCCAGAGGGGAGACTGAGATGAGCTCTTAGGCAGAAGCTCTTCCCTGTGAGGGTGCTGAGGCGCTGGCACAGGGTGCCCAGAGAAGCTGTGGCTGCCCCATCCCTGGCAGTGTTCAAGGCCAGGTTGGACACAGGGGCTTGGAGCAAGCTGCTCTAGTGGAAGGTGTCCCTGCCCATGGCAGGGGTTGGAGCTGGATGAGCTTTAAGGACCCTTCTAACACAAACCCGTCTGGGATTCTGTTATTCTATGGCAATTTGAGTTTCTACCCACAGCAGCTGCTTGATGCTGTGATAAAGATGCTATGGAGATATCCTGAAATGAAAAGAGTTTTCCTGGGGTATTTTTTCACTTTAAAAATATCTGCTCTGCCCCATTTTTGGCTGGAGACCTTTGACATCTTCAGGAAGTGGGCTTGAAAAGAGCCCAGGGCCACAGTGGGTGCTGAATGCCTGAGGAGTCCCACACTGTTGCACCCTCTTGTCTTCCCACCCCACTGCGAGACCTCACAAACTCCAGATTCACTTGTGGCCTTGCACCCTTGCTTCTAACTCCATACTTCTAACAGGGAAAGCAGGAGGAAGGAGGGATGTGTGACCATTCCCCCTTCTCTTGCTTCCTTCCCTGCCTGCCTCCACCTGCAGTCAGCTGTGAAGGCGGCTCCCCCCTCACCCCACAACCTGCCTGTCCCTAAGGGCTGGGGGACATTTCCAGGCCCCACAGCCATCTCCTGGCCCATTCCCAGTGCCCTGGCACGGGGCAGGGATGGGGTGACCCTCAGCTCCCCCAGTGGGTCCCATTGCAAAGAGGAGGTGGCTTTTGCATTACACACACGTGTTTATTAGATCCTGGCAGGAGCTCCCTCAGCTGTTTCTCACAGGACGCGGGTGATGGCTTCCAGAGCTGTTTCTCTGCCAGGGGATGCTGACGGTGTCCTCGGCGCTGGGCTCTGCTTCGCAAAGTAATTGAATTACAAGCGATGAGCGTTTCGGCGCTGCCCGGCTGCTCCTCTCCAGGGCACGGCTGTGAGCAGTGGCCCGGGGTGGCCTCAAGCACACGCGGCTGCTCTGCTGGGCGGCTCCTCTCCAAAGGTCACTTTTCTTCTCTGTTGCCGCAGTCAGATCTGGGTCATCAGGTTTGATCTAAACATGTCAGAGGACTGGAATTCAGGGGGAAGCAGAACATGATAAACACAGGCTGTGTCCTGGTGCCTTGGGCTGGGTTCAAAACCACCTCGTTTCAGTGTCCAGCAGATGGGATGGGAAACCTGGCAGCAGGTTCAGTTCATCATCCAAGACAGGTGCCTTGGGGCAGGCGGCAGCGAGGGGGAAGCACTGACCATGGCAGCACCTCTGCACACATTTCTTCCCTAGGGTGCTCAGGCATTGGAACAGGCTGCCCAGGGCAGGGCTGCAGTCACCGTCCCTGCGAGTGTTCACACAGCGTGGAGACGAGGCCTCAGTGCCATGGGGCAGTGGTGGCCTTGGCAGTGCTGGGGTAAGGGTTGGACTTGATGGGCTTAAAGGGCTTTTCCAACCCAGCTGATTCTATGATTCTATATCTCATGCTATATCTCATCATGGAGATGAGTACAAGGGTATCACTGCTTGTCCATGGTTTCATCAAGCCCCCAGCTGAGCCAAGTAAATGGGCATTAAGGTTTGTGCAAAGTGAAAAGCGATCCTTACCCAGCAGCCGGGGCGGATGGGGCAGGAGCAGGGAGAGCTGATGCAGAGGAGAGGTGTAGAGCTGAGCCGGGACCCTTGTCTCCCTGCCCATCGGCCTTGGGCTTCCCAGTGCCAACTGAGTCCTACAGGTCCTGCAGAGGTTGGTGCTCTCCAGGGAAGAGCAGGCACAGCACTGCCAAACTTGCTGCAGCTGTGACAGAGGAGCATCCATGAGGGCTTGTCCATTGCCTTCAGTCCATCCCAGCCTCCTCGTCCTACCCCGCAGCTCCTCATGTTCACACTCGTGTCCAGTGTGGGAGATGTGCCGTGTCCTCTGACAAAGTGCGCTCGTCCCCGGGGCCGGCACCAGCCCCGGACCTGCCAGGAGAGCAGCCAGGAGACACAAATGGAGAGATGGGTTTAGAGGATGGCTCCAGAGACCCTGGCACAGGGTGCCCAGAGAAGCTGTGGCTGCCCCATCCCTGGCAGTGTTCAAGGCCAGGTTGGACACAGGGGCTTGGAGCAAGCTGCTCTAGTGGAAGGGGTCCCTGCCCGGGGCAGGGGTTGGAGCTGGAGGAGCTTTGAGGTCCTTTCCAACACAAACCATTCTGTGAGTCTATAATCTTCTGCTTCCCCCACCAGAGGTCATGTCAAATTGGTTCAGAACCAACAGTGAAAACTTAAACCACAACATTTTAAGCTGAAACAAGTGATTCCCTGACCCCATTTTTTGTTTCCATCCATGCAGTGAGGAACACATTGCAGTCCAGGTCATGCAAATGCCAAGCAGGGGACCCCACCAGCATCCTTGTCCAGCACTGTCCCCCTGAAGACCTGCTGGTCCCAACCTGCCCTGTCAGGGGGCTCAGCATCCTTTGCTTGTGGCTGTAGCCGGTTGAGGCCCCTGGCCACCGCCAGCCTGCCACGAGGTCCTGCAGACTGGCCGAGCTCTGGGATGCACAGGGCCAGGGCTGGAGGGTGAAACTCTCTGAGCTCTGCTGAGCAGCCCGGGGCAGGCAGGCTTGGTGTGACCTGTGAGAGCTGCAGGGAGCACTCAGATGGGAGCTTGCCCTGCTCAGCCCCATTTCATGGGTACCTGCAAGGTTGAGGCTCCTCAAGAAAACAGCCCCTTGCATAGAAATTGGTACCTAAAGAGAAATGAGTCTTCATTGACCTCATTAGGGTCTCTGGGGGGAAGCTCTTGCCATTTGGTCCTGGAGGCTCAACCTCACAGTCTGAGGCAAGTCAAAGTCCAAACCTCCAAGTCTGAGGCTTCCTGGGCAGGAGCGGGTGCCCTCTGCTCCCACTGCTCTGCATGGGCCACTGGGGACAAACCACACCAATGCAGGAGGTTTACAGGGACCTCTGAAGAGCATCCTCAGCAGCCCAGCAGACACCTGCTCAGCTCATGGTGACTCTGAGTTCCCTCCTGCTGCTCCAGCTTTAGTCTCAGGGAAGGGAGAGGCTAAAGAGAGATTACTATCCCCCCATGATAAAAGGAGACCTGCCTTGGTGCTGCCTGTGCCCTGCTGAATCACAGAATCTGAGGTGGCAGAGGAGGCACTGAAAGACCAGCCCGGCACACAACTACCCCTTGAAGAGCAGCCGGGGTCCTGGTGTAGCCAAGAACTCTGAGGCTGAGCTAAAGGGAGCCCTGTGTGCAACAGCAGCACAGCGTGGCATGGGGCACCAATCATGCCGGGCTGCTACCGTGTGCTGCACCTCCACGGTGTGACATGGGAATGCTCTTGTTTGGGGACAGGAGTCCCAGAGACTGAGCTTAACCATTCCCCAAGCCACCAAGTCCTGTCCCAGCCTCGCCACGCACAAAGTGATGGAGACTTCACCCAGGGCTGCATCACTGCTGTGCCACCATTGAGCGACGGCTCCTGATGCTGGGCATAGGGACAGCCCCAAGAGCCGACACAGCTGCGTGCAGGGCTGGGAGCAGCAGAGCTGCCTCCATGAACGTTCAGTCCCCTGCAGCCCTTCTCCTTTGTCGCACACCGCCAGAGCCCCCCTTCCTCCCTGCAACATCCTCATGGATGCTCCGCTGCCGCTCCAGCTCCCCAGCCCGGGGGGCGGGCGCGCGGCCCTGGGAAAGCCGGTCCCTGGGTGCTGCCGCCCCGCTGCGCGGCACACATGCGAAGAAAGCCGAGTCCCGGGGCTGCGCGCACCCGGCCCCGCCGCCTCTTTCATCTCCGGGCCCGGCGGCTCTTTCATCTCCCGCCCGAGGTGCGAATCCCTTCCCCGCCGCCGGCAGCGGCACCCGGCCTGCGCTGCGGGGCCAAACGGCGGGCGAGCGGCCTGGCCCCAGCCCTGCGGCTGCCCCCAGGGACCGGGCTTCCTTTGGGTTGTCCCTGCAGGTAAGACCAGGCCGGGGCTGCGCCTGCTCCCGTTCCTGCTGGCTTAAACAGCTCATCTTTGTTACTGTGCTGGAGCCATCCACCCAGCGGGCATCGGTCCCGACCGCCCCGGCCTTCCCGCTTGGGCATGACAACGTGGTTCCCCAGCCTTAAATTCTGAAGGAACTACCCCAGCGTCTCTGCCTGACCACCAGCACAACATCATCCTGGCAAAGAACCCCATAAACAACCCTGCAGCTCAGGCTCCAGCTATGGATTATCTCGAGCTGCACCAGGGCAGGTTTAGATGGAGCTGAGGAACAATTCCTGCCCCAGAGGGTGCTCAGGCATTGGAACAGGCTGCCCAGGGCAGGGCTGCAGTCACCGTCCCTGCGAGTGTTCACACAGCGTGGAGACGAGGCCTCAGTGCCATGGGTTAGTGGTGGCCTTGGCAGTGCTGGGAATGGTTGGACTGGATGAGCCTAAAGGGCTTTTCCAACCTGGTTGATTCTATGATTCTATCTTTTGATTCTGGTACAAAGGTGACAAGGTTTCACTATCATAACACGTCAGGGTGTCTGGGCACGGTGATACCTCTGCTGAAAGGCTGTGAATTCTTACGAACAGCATTAAACAAGATGTATAAACTGCAAAGGGAGCACATCTGGGTAATGTGAAAACAAGAAAGGCAGAAAGAAAAAGAACGGAAAGTACAAGGGAAAGGGCACAACAAAGAGAAAGAAAAAATAATAGCAATAAAAAAAAAAAGGAAAAGGAAAGGAAAAAATGAAAAAAAATGGAAAGAAAAAAAAAGAAAAAGAGAAGGAAAAAGAACAAAAAACTAAGAAAGGGAAAGGAACAAGCCCATGGGAAGCACCTGGCTCCGGGACTCCCACATGAGCTGGGGCTGGGAGCTGCCCCTTGGCACGGCTGGTGTTGGCTGCAACCCCAGCTCTGTCCCTGGGGACAGCTCTGCCCTGAGCCGTCGCTGCAGCACCCACCCTGGTGCACCCCAAGAGCAGCGCTGCACCGGCCGCAGCTCAGGCAGGGCTCACACACGTCACTGGCTCTGCCCTGGAGCAGGGAGGGTGCCACCAGGGACAGTGCGGCTGCGGTGGCTGCTTGACCTGGGCCAGATCCCACAGCACACACGGAGATGTTCCTGGCACTTGGATGCCTGTGCTGGGGCCAGTGGTGCTCTGGCAGCAGGTCTGAGGGCAATGCTGGGACAGGCACGTGGCATCTGGACACATCGGCACCATCACTAACCATGTTACTGTCATGTAACTGCACCCAAAAGCTGGTAATTACCACCAAAGGATTTTCACAGCACCAAACGGCTCTTCTGCAGGAGCCAAAGGGACGAGCTGTGGGAATGGTGATGCTCACAGGCAAGGGGCAAGGGAGCTGTGGGAGGGCTGCAGGCACAGAGCCACTGCAGCTCCCAGCACACGGGCTGCCACTGGTGCGCAGCACGAGCCCAAAACTGCCTGTGGGGGTGTCGGAGTGATGGGGCAGGATGGCCCTGGCTGGTCTGACGCAACCCCTTCACCAGGGAAGTGTCCATGCCCGAGCAGAACCACCTATCCCGTCCCTCCTGGCTGATATCTCCCACATGGGGACACTTGTTTTTCCCATGGAGATGCCCAGGAATCTCACAGAGGCAGCTGGGTAAAACCCACTTTAACTGTGAAATCAGACAAAAGGAAGCGATTAGCACTTGCTGTTGGATTGTTTTGCATGATTGCAGCAACCGAAAGGTTAATTATATCCATCCAAATTGAGTCTAACCCTATGAAAGTCACAAAACTCAGCCCAGCAAAACCTGACAGTCCATCTTAACACAGGCTGACACTCCCAGGCTGAATCCCCCTGCCAAAGCCTAAGCCTAAACCAAAGCCAAAGCCAGCCATCCCAGCACCAAGCCTTCCCTCACTATTTCTAGCTGATCATAGAGTGACTTGGAGCACTTCTATTTCCCCGGGATGCACAGCGCCAAGGTTGGCAGAGCTGTGTGAGGGACACATGGGTCAGCACCCACTAATGGGAAGGAGACTCTGACCCCAGATGTCTCAGGCAAATGCCTTAAAGACTCCAGCCAGAGGGATGTGCTGTTTTGGGACAAGGGGACAATTGCCCTTGGTCCTCTCCCGGCACTGGAATAAAGGAATAAACCCAGTCCCTGGCAGCACCTCCACAAGTGCCGTCTCCAGCAGTCCCTGCCCCATCATGGTCACCTAAAGGTGATGGAAGGCTCAGAGAGGTGTCAGGGGCACCACTGGAGCACAGAGAGCTCAGGGCTGGAGCGGTCCAAGCATCCGGTGCTGTTTCACTCCAGACATCTGGATCTTACCTATTCAAACAAACTGACCGGGAGGATGGTGGACCATCAGGGCTGCTGCTGAGAGCACAGGAAACAGCTGCATTCCAACAGGCAGGACTAGGCTGGGACCCTGAGAGCCTGTGATGATGATGATTACACCAACCAAAAAAAGTCTCTTTCAGAACTAATTTTCTATGGATAACTCCAAGTGCAGCTCAACACATCGCAATCAGTGCCCAGCCGGCTTCCCTCAGCAGGTCTGCAAGGGTTCCATGTCTGAAAGCATCCCATCTGCTCAGAGCAGGACAGCATCCCCCTCCCCATCCCCATTCTCATCCTTATCCTCATCTCCATTCTCATCATCCTCATCCCCATCCCTGTCCCCATCTCCATCCTCACTCTTGCCCCACATCCCTGCCTGCTCCCAGGCTCACCAGGAACACCCCATGGTGCCAAGTGCTGACTCAGTACTCGGGCACAAGCAGGCTGGGGGCAGTGGGACACAGCATGGTGGGTCCTTGGCCTCAGGCCTGCAGGAGCCAGGAAGGCATTCTGGACACGGCCAGGTGGTGACTTGCTCCCTCCACCCACCGGGAAGGACCCGGACCAGCCTGCGCTGAAAATCCGGCTTCTCGGAAACCATTCCCATTTTCTTCACGGCTCTTTGGAAAACCCTTGGCTGTTGCTCAGCCCCAGCAGAGCAGCACTGCCCCTCAGCTCGTGGACTCCCCAGTGACCTCCAGGAATACTTTTGCAGCTGCCCACACGGATTCCCAGCCTGCATCCTCAGCGGCAGAGCAGTCGTGTTCCCGCAGTCCTGCTCCGGCTGCCCCCGTTCTCCGGAGTAATCCCAGCTTTTGTTTTCCGTTCCAACATCACAGGACGCAGCCAGAGGCCCTGGCAGAGGCAAATACATTTGTTGTCCCCCTCCATTTGCCTCCTTGCTCAGACACGAAGCCAGTGGATCCCACGTGGCTACAGCTGTTTAGATTGTTCACCTTGTTTGAGCCTTTGGGGGGGACTCTGGAGTCATCCCCATCCCAGTGGTCCCTGCATGGATCCCAGAGGAGAGGCTGCTGGAGCTTCAGCTCCCAACAAGCCTTCAGCAGCTGACTCAGGCTCCAGAGGAGGAACGAGGGCTGGAGCAAGACCCAGCCTTGGTGCTCAGCTCATTTTCTGACCGATGAAACGTGCAGAGCGCTGGCCCGGCCCAGGCAGCTTGCAGGGGTCAAGGTCACCTGCAGCTCCTCGCTGTGGGGTCGCAGGGCGAAAGGCGGGAGGCGGGATGCAGGGATTTTCCCAGCAGGCTCCGTCCCTGGCACGCCGCCTGTCCCCAGACGCTCTGCGGCGCTGCCGTGAGCCTCGGCGCCAGATGCGGAGCAGCTGAGCTTCACCGAGGGCTCCGGCAGCTTTGCTGCACACCCACAGCGCGTCACAGGGGAGCTTCCCGCGTGTCCCTGCCCTAAGCGAGGCCAGAGCAAGAGCTGGACCCAGGGGCTGGTCAGCCCCAGCCCCAGCCCCTGCTCCCACCTCTCCCAGAGTCTCCAGGTGGAGATTAAAACCAGGTCAGCAACTAAGAGCCTGAGGATGAGGGGACGCCTGACCCATCAGCAGGTGTCCATGCGGGTGGGAGCTGACACCGCAGACACCCTGAGTCGCAGGCCTGGGTGGCTGTTTCCCAGCAGGAATTTTTGGCGTGATCCCGCCTCTGGGAAATTTCACTGATAGCACCAGGGCTGAGACAAACACCTCGCACAACCCCACCCAGCTGCGTGCTGGAGCACCCATCCTGCCCAGCCCCAGCAGGACAGCGTGAAGCAGAACTCCCGGCCCTGCGGGCGATGCTCAGCTCTCGGGCACCCCTTGAGCATCTCTTTGCAACACGGAGCATCGCTGGGACCACTCTCCCTGCTCCAGGCTGGCTGGTCGGGTTCCCACGTACCGCCTTGACGTCACCCCGAGGGCGCAGGAGGGAAAGGGGGGGCCCTCAGTGCCTGACAATAGCGCTTTCCTCCCCCATCAATAGCAGCGAGAGACACGCTGGGCTGACACGGAACTGTGCACAACAAAAGCCAGTGTCCGAACAAATCTTCTCAGGAGCTGGGTCCCCCGGGTGACCTGGGGTTAGCCCGGACTTTTGCTCCCGCCCGGCCCTCCGGAGCAGGAATGTCCCTCCGTGCTGTGCCATGGCTGGTTCCCACGCTTCCAACCTGCTTTGCTATTTATCAGGAACCGGCCTCTAATCCCCTTTGTGAAGGCCTGATTCAAGCTCAGCACAATGTGGCAAAAAGGGAGGGGGTGGGCGGGAGATGAGGGAGGGGAAAACAGTCCCAGAGAATGAAAATCAAACCCTTTACCTTTCCCCCCCCTCCCTGATGATGATTCCCTGGGGATTCTTTAGGCCACCACCCCTACAGACAGTGCCAGGATGCAGCAGGGGGCCCGGAGGCTCAGCTGGAAGGGGCTGGTGGTGGGATGGGTTGGTGTTTTAAGGGACAAGTATGCACTTATGTCCCCTCACAGGTAAATTCAACTTCAACGCTCATTGCTTTCCATGACCCTCCTCCTGCCCTAGCTTCATCCATTGCCTCTGGTGATTGTGCTCCCAACAGGGATGGATGAAGGATGTCTATGGGGGAACAGGGAACGTGAATCCCCATTCCTTCCTGTTCCAGCCATCCCACCACAGCCTCTCCCTGCATCCCACTCTCTCCACAAACCCCCTTGGGGGGAATATCCTCATAGAATTCCCCAACCCTGCAGCAGGCAGAGCTGGGTGCAGGTGCCCTGTGCTGGGCTCCATCGTCCCCAGGGCCAAGACCTTTGGCTGACTCCTGTTTGCTTTAGGGGGGCTTCACAGGCCCTTTCCCCAGATAACGCTGGAACAAAACAGTTTCCAAAGGCTCCGCTACTTACAAATGAGGGGTTTCGAGCTTTTGTCCTCAATCCAATGCTGTTTTCTTTGCAAACAGCAGGGAAAAAACGTAAAAGAAGAAGAGCCGACCCCGAATGCTAATCTTGTTAGGTTAAACTGTTCGCTAAACAGATGGAGGTGCAAGGCAATGGGATTTTTGTCTCTCTGAGGAAGGGGTTACATTTGCAGAGCACAGGGGTCATTCCGGGCAAAGTGGCAGCTTTGCTCTTTGTGTCGCGAGAGCAGAGAGAAAGCAAAGGGGCAAAACCGCTCCCGGCTGAACTGGTCCGATGGAAGTTAACTCTCTGTCAGGCTGGTGCTCTCACAGGGTACTCAGAGCCAGCGCAAGGCCAAAGCACCTCAAAAGGGACACGATGAGAAAGACCCCAGTGCCACAGCTCCTCGGCATTCCCTAAGAAAGATCATCCCAAAAGCCACCCTATGGCTCCTCCAGCACTCGGTCCATGTGGAGAGGATGCCTGGGATGGCAGCTCCCAGCTGACCATGTATGGGCTGTCGGCTGCCAGGCAGTTTTGTTCCCTAGGCTGTGAATGGAACCCCCCAATCCTATGGGAGACAGAAACTGTTTCAGCCTGAGGGTACAGCAGCAGCACCAGAGATGCTGATGGGGTTAGCGCTGTCGCTTCTGGTCAGGGTCAGGAGCTGAGGACTGTGGCACCCAGGACAGGCACTCTGGATTAACCCAGATCACTGACACTGTCCCCAAAGGGAGCTGGCAGAGCCCTGAAGAGACCTGCAGAGGGCTTGAAGTGGCACGGCCACCATCACCCCACAGCCCTACAATCCCTTCCCATGCTAGAACACCCCATGCCCTGGCCAGGCTGGGGGTGGCCCAGGCCTGGCAGGTACCAGCACCTGGACTGCAGCCATCCTGCACCCTGCAGCACCCATGTGTTCCAGCAGTGAGGGGGCTTGCCCCAGGGGAGCACACTAGTTGGGGGGACATTAGGATCCAGGGGGATGTGGGAAGGTGCTGGACTCAAGAGATGCTGGCCTGGGTGCTCCTGCCAGCCTGGGGTCTTGGTGCCTGTCCAGATATTTTACACCAGACTGGGAGCTAATACTAGCCAGGATGCTATTTTCAACCTGTGTGCTAAGCCCAGACTGGGTGCTAATGGCAGTCCAGCTACTTAACATCAGTCTAGGTGCTAACTCCAGATTGGATGCTTAAGGCCAGTCCAGGTGCTTAATGTCAGCATGAGTGGTGATGCCAACCTGAGTGCTACCACTACCATGGATGGTGATGCTGGCCTGGGTGCCTAAGGACAGTGCAGGTTGCTCAGCCCAGCTGGGGTGCTCCAGCCTTGCCCATGTGCTGTGAAACACCCCAGCTCAGTTCCATACCCCCCGAAGGCGCTGTTGGGACCCTGCTTCCCCAGTTACCTGTTGACATCTACCTGTTGACAAATGCTGGACAAGCAAATCCAGATCACTGCAGATCCAAGCCTCATCTTTCCTTGAGCTGTCTGTGGGAAGGAGAGGAAAGGCAGGGTCCCTGCAGGGAGCTCCAACCTGCTGAAGTTACCTTCCCCATCCTGCTGTCGCTGTGCTCCTCACTGGAGTGAGGGCCCATCTCTGACAACCCAGTGCTCACGCTGTGCTGCCAGGCAGCGGCTGCACCCGGTTCCCTGCCCTTCCTGCACGTGCATCCACATCCTCCTCCTGCCTTCACCCCGGTGTGTCACTGGGCTGCTCTGGGGGGCACCTGGGGCAAAGCATCAGCAGGAATGAACACACAGAAGGATGAAGTCCATCAAAAACCCAACAGCCCCGACAGGATCTGACAAACCGGAGCCAGAAACAAGGAACTGCCCTGAGGGGTCCACCACAAACAGGATCTGCTCCTGAATGGCAGGGGAAGATGTGGGAAGGAAAAGGAAGGAGGTCCTGAGCATAGTCAAGGAGAGGCCAGCCAGGGTGGCTGCTGGCTGAAGCCGGATGGATGTGAGGAGATCCCCTGTGGGCAGTGTGCCCAGCCTGATGCAGTGACCACGGAGGCAGAGGGCAAAGCCAGACAGCCCTGAGCACCCAGGAGCGCGCTCAGTTTTAGGCTGGACCCCAGAGGACTCTGCAATGGTGCCATGACGCAGGAAAACCGTGGGCTGGAGCTGCTGAGGTTGGCATCAACCTCGTCTGTTGTTTCAAACTGAAGGAAGGGGGCTGGCTGGGCTTCCTGGTGGGATGTGCTCCCCTGAGCGCTCAGCCTGGTTGAACATCGTGCAGAGCCAGAGCCCAACAAAAATCCCATGGGAACACTCAGGACAGCTCAGTCTCTGCACAAGCTGGATGCTTCCTGCCAGCATCCACAATGCACCGCCACAACCCATCCCTGGAGAACTCCTGTCTCTGCCCAGCCCAGCCCAATACCATCTTGTGACCCACAGCTGGGGCTTGCTGCGGGACGACGGTCCCCTTCTATCGCTCAGCCCTGACCTCTTGGCAGGGAACTGCACAGCCACGGGGCCACGGTGGGCTGGGAGGACACTGCACACCAACATAAAACCCTCCAGAGAGGTTTACATGGTCTTGGCTGGATGAGCTGCTCCCATCTCCCTGCCCAGTCCCTGCAGATGGACCACCAGATTCCTCCCTCTGGCTCCATCCTCCCTGAACCACCACAGTGGGTCCTGCAGGAGCTGCCCGCAGGAGCTGGAGCAGGGGCTTGGGAGCTGCTCGGCTCCGTGCTCCAGCACTGGGGGCCACAGCCCGCATGACCCCATGAAGCGCGTGGGGGCTGCAGGCACTGGCTTTGCTGTCGCAATGCGAACACGTTCTCAGCAGGCGCTTTCCCAGCCCCTGCCCCGTGCTGCGCCGGCGGGGCCGCAGCGTGCTCCAGGCAGGGAGCTGCTGGGGCTATGTCCGGGTCAGGGTCCCCCCCACCCCCGGCACTCAAAACAAACAGGAGATGTGAAAACCAGCGTCCAGAAACACGTGCGAAGAAGGAAACAAAGAGCTGAAGTGGCTGCAGTGCCCGGGGCTTGGCTGGGGGCCCTACGACTGTGGCAGCAAATGAGTAAGTCCTGGCGTTTGGAATTTGCCACCTTGGTGCACGGGACAGCAGGGTCCCATAGGCCAGTGAAGGGACAAAAGGGAAGAGGAGTGAGTGCTGTATGGCAGGAGCTCATACCTTGTGGCACCCAAATGCAGGGGTTGCTCCATCAGCTGTGCCAATCCACATGCTGGGGGCTGGAATCTAGTGCCGCAGTGGAGCGAGCCGCAGTGCTGCCTATCCCGGTGGGAGTGAGCCTGCGGTCAGGAACATGTGTGAATTCACACATAAGCCTGCGGTCAGGAACACGTGTGAATTCACACCATGGCTGCAGCACTGAAACCCTGCCATCAGCAAAAGCCAAATGGTAAAATGTGCCCTGCGGCTCCCATGGCAGCGAGGTTTGCTACAGGAGCTGGTGCTGGTGTCCCGTGGTGGGCACCACTGCTCCTCCAGCTCCTGTGTTTATGCCATGGGCAGAAATAACCAATTTCCCCTTTCTCTCCCCATTGCACCCATGGAAGCAGCCTGACAGAGGGAATGGGGAGCACGGGGACGTGTGCTCACCTGCCTGACACCCCAGCTCAGCTCTGCCCTGATTCCCCACTGCCCTGTGCACAGCAGAGGTCAGGAGTTTGGTGTTCAGCTGCATCCTGCCCACAGGACTCCTCCTTGTCTGTGGAGAGCAAGAGACACCAGCCAAGGCCAACTCTCCCCATCAGCATTTAGGAACATCAGGGACCAAGCTCCTCTCCAACCACTGCCGTGGTGAACAGCCCAGGTAAAGCACCCAACATCTCGAAGCGTCCAGGAAGGGGAGATGAACCTTCCTGAAGTGCAGAGCTGTCAAGGGGCTGGTTCCCTGCAGGGAGGGCCCATGCTGGCACCATGCTGCCGAGCAGAGCTGACAAGGGTGCTGACATCTGCCGGCCACCGCTGTGGGTTCTGGGGGGCAGCTGGACACAACAGAGCACAGGGGCTTCTATGGGGTGCCACAGACCCTGTGCACGTAGCTCACACAAGCCCAGTACATGTGTTTCCTGCTCCCCAGTGCCTTCAGACCCACTATTCATATCACATTACTTTTACACGTTTTTCCAGCCACAAGCATTCTGCATCCACTTTGAAGCTGGGATGCACAATCAGGCAGGAAAGGGGAAATTTATGCTCCAGGAGCAGCCTTCAAAGCTCCAGGCTATCAAAGGCTTATAGGAAATGGTCCTGGAGGGGGTTTGAGGTGGGCCCACCACAGAATGAGAGTCAGCCCAGCATTCAGAGGCACCATGGGCACAGGATCAGTGTTGAGCTTGTTTCTGGGCTCTTTTTCCAGTTTCTCTTTCACTCAGTACAAGCTGTCAGAGGCTTTGGAGACGATGGACTTGGGAGCAAACCACGTGTGGTTTCTCCCACACAGTAAATGTCGATTCCTCCATTACCTTTAACAAGCAGAGCACCAACTGCTTCCCTGAGCTGGCAAAAGAGAATCTTGTGTCTTTAAAACATCTATTTTGTTCTCATTTTCCCAGAGGAGAAAGGAGAAGTGAGGAGCCTCCCGTGCCAGACAGCGCCATAAACATCTCCTGCTACGCTGCAAAGTCTGAAAGGAAAATACCATTACTGGAGCCCCTGGGGACATCATGAGTACTGGGGCCAAAGCTGCTGTCCTGGGAAGCTGTGATGCCCAGCTCTGAAAGCCAGGGCTGAGGTCTCCTGAGGACATGAGTCCAGGGAAGGTGATTGGTGAGAACCTTCTGGCTCAGTGGTCTTGAATGCAATTCATACCTGAGCATCCGTGTGCTTCGCAAGTGGTACCCAGTGATGTTTGCACCCCTGCAGCCTGTACCAGTCCTGCTGACCCACATCCCAGCACAGCACCTCCCATGTACAGGAGGCCCAAAGCTCCCTGGGGTTCATGTCCAGTGCCTCCAGGGCAGCCATTCCATGCTTGATGATGCCAAGGCTCCATCAAGGGATGGGAGCTAAGGGGTTCCTAGGGGTGGAACCCCATCGGGACCACCCCACTGCCCTCTGCCAGGCTCCACCAAGGCCAGCTCACCAGTGCTCACCAGCACCACAGTGGGAACCTCTCTGTGACCATCCTATGCATGGCCACAGCCTCTTGCTCAGCCTCCATGTCCGCATGGAGACCAGCTGCCCTGTAACCCCCTCACAGGTATGGGCTGTGGTCGGGTCCCCTGAAGCCTTTCCTTCTCCAGGGTGATCTAGATGTGGGATGCCAAAGTTTTCGTGACACATCAGGGGATCCTTAAAGAGGGCTGGAAAAGGCTGCAGATTGACAGGGTGACCATCTCATTGCAAACAGACTGAAGAAGAGGGGGATACCCAATGAGTCCAAACCAGAGGAGACTGTCTGGAAAATAAGGTGAGAAATTCTTATGTGCTGTGAGCAACCTTCATCTGTCATGTAAAAAGTTTGTTGGGTGGGAAAAATGCTTTTGTCAGAAGAGAGAAATACGGGAAAGACCCTTCTGAAATTAGAAATCACATTGGTGACTATAAACATTTCAGGGGGGTCAACAAATGAAACACCCAAGTTCTGCACAACCCAACCTACAAAATCTCCTTGTGAGCCTGAGCAGGAAGAAAACCTCTGTGTTGCTGTGCCCCCCACAGCCTGAAGCCCAGTTTCCAGCTCTGGCACTATTAACCTGCTCTGTGGACACACTAATGGAGATAAAGTGGTCCTGGATGACAATCACAGCCTGGGGCATTCTCTAACGGAATGAATCAACTAAAACAGCTTCTGCTATTGCCAAGGAAAGGGCTTCGCTCCACATTTTGTGACTTACAGAAGCCCATAACCCCCAGATAATTTCAGCTCCATCAGTTTTGCATTGACTTTTCCACTTTATCACAGGGAGGGTACCACATGGACATACATGCACCAGCGATCGTGGGCGGTTTTACTTTGAGGAGGCTGACAGCACTCGGGCAAGGATGGGATTTTTCTGTACAGGGTCAGATCTTCCCCACAGGAGCCAAAAGAGCATTCTGATGAATTTATACTCCTACATCCCAGCACTGAGAAGCCTTTCCCCGGGGTGGAGAACTGGACCCTACAAAGCTGACTGTACTCGGACATCTCAGCTGAGGCACATTAAGGACATTTTAAATACCCATTTACCGAATTCCCAGCCCTGGTTCCCTATGAACATCATCATCAGGCAGACAGAGCTCCCACAAGCTCTGCAAAGCAACCAAATGCACCAGCACACAGAGGTAGGAGCTCATGGATGTGATGGAGAAGTGGCTGACACAGCAACCTGTGTGGGAATGGCATGCTCTTTACCCAGCCTACAAACCATTCCCTCCTCCGTCACAGACCCAACTTTTCACCTTGGAACAGGGCATTTAAGGCGCTTCCTGGCCACGGCTGGGGAGTGACAAACATGTAGTTTGACTGCCCTGCAATAGTCCCTGGTTTGTCCAAGCTGGGTCACTTGTGCTCACTCATGGTGGTGGGTCCTGCAGTCCTGCTGCATTGTGCTCCCTTCGAGGTGTCCCCTCCCAGGGAGAGCTGTGGACACTGGTGGTGTGAACAGCTGCAGCAGCACTCTCTGATGCCCAAATTCCACCCTCAGTGTCTTGACAAGACCCAAGAGTAATGCCAAAGACTTTGCTAGAGTCATTCCCACATGGGCTGAAGCACACCGGGCAGTGAGGATGGGTAATGGAACAATGTGCTGCCCGATGTGACCACAAACTGTCATGGGCAGCTATGGGAGAAGTGTCGGTTTTGCTTTGAAGTAGTTTCTCTCCATGCAGCCAGCTGGGGCATTTTTCACAGTGATGATTTTTAAGTTTTTCACCTTATTTTAGACCTGGTTCAAACCCAAGATGGGTTTCCCAGGATTCTTGGGGCAGAGATGGTAAAACCCATCATTCTTAGCTGTGAAACCTGGCTGAAAGACTAAGAATTGAAATGAATGCCTCTCTGGGGGTTTCCCCCTACAGTGTATCTTGGGATATTAGAGCAAACCCCGTCCCATAGGCAGAGCAAGGAGGGACTAGGAAGGGCATGAGGGCTACTGGCCCTCCAGGAGCATTCCCTCCCAACAGACCCAGCTTAGGCTGTCCAGCCCTGCTTGAGATCGGAGTTAATACCCTCCTTAGCGCCATCAGGGACGTTTGTTGGCCCCATTCCCCAACACCCACAGCCACAGGCAGCCACAAGCCTTTGCTATGGTCCTTTAATCCCACCGGGTCCCCCAAAACAAGCGGGTGAGGGCTGGGGGATGTCTCACTGTGACCCAGCTGCCCTGTTCCCCATGGGAGGGGACCTCCAGGACCCCCCATCACACACCATAGGGCAAAACCCAGCCAGCCCAGAGACACCCTCTGGTTGCTGCTGCCTTTTACCCAGTGCTCCAAATGTTCCCAGAGCAGCGATGAGGGGGCTCCAAGCGCAGAGCTCTCCCCAGCCATGGGTGCCCCCCAGCAGGCAGGCTCCCTGCCTGGATAAGGGCAGAAACCAGCCGAAAACAAACAAACAGTTGGAGTTAATGGGGCGGCAGTTATTTTTGGCCTAGAGGGAGTTCACACACTCTGTTGTTTTAGTAAATAACTGTAAATGGAGCTTGTGGTGCAGGGAGCGGGCTGGGAACCAGCTCCCTCCGGGCGGCGGGGAAGAGCCGTGTCTTGTCGCACTGGTGCTAACAGGAAGCCCAGTGCCTCACCTCCCTTCACACCTCTCTGTACTCACACTTTTATTGTCGCCACATCCTTCAGCAGCCACATCAGAGGGAAGCCGAGGGGGCAGGGCTGGGGCAGGCAGCATCTCGCCGTGGGAAGGCGGCTCTGGGGCTCGTCACCCCGGCGGCGGTGGGGCAGAGCCCAGCAGCCCCACGTCCAACATGGGCAGAACTTGTCTCAAGTTGCCACCGTGACATGGACAAGGCAAAGCCAGTCTGTCATTGCCGGATGTTGGCTGGGATGGGGTGAGGGGATGCGGGACAGGCTCTGGACCCAACCACCATTGCACCCAGTGCTGACGAGGGCTCGCTGCTCTCCCGCCTCCCCCCCACCTTTGCAGCAACACGGGTCAGGCTGCGGCTGATGAGCCCACAACAGTGTCTGCATCCCCCGGGGTGGGGTTAAGAGGCCTTAGGAAAAGGCTGTTTTCGATGGAGATGCATCCTGCAGGAGGGCCAGGACCGCCTCACAGCCCAGCCTGGAGCCCTCGAATGGGCTGAGATGCAAACCCACATTTTCTGTACTGTTTTTTTTCTTTTTGGTTTTGAAAGAGTGATTCCACTCCCGGGTGCCTGGGAGAAGGATGCCAGGTACCTTCAGAGGACTTCAGTGCCACTGGTTGAATTGGCTTGACTCCACGAAACAAGGCTTTTCACAGGCAGAAAGCACAACCCATCAGGAAAACACACATAAACCCAAGTGATGCATCATCTCAGTAAGGGAAAGATGGTCAGAACCCCCCCGCACGGCCTGTAATCTGAGCAATAAAACTTGACAATAAAAGACAGCTGCAGCCACCCCAGCAGGAGCAGGGACGGGGGACACAGGGTGGCATCAGGCTCACATCTGAACTCCCGCTCTGCTGTCAGCTCACACCAGGCTACTGGTGACGCGTGCCTGGAGAGCTGCTCCCCGAGCCCAGGGCAGCAGCACGAGGGGAGCTGGGGGAGGCAGCCCCAGGCCAGAAGCTGCACTGATGGCCCCGTGCCCGCAGCGCGGAGCCGGGCTCCCACTGACGGAGCCACGGCACGGGAACCTCCATCTGGAGAGGGACAGAAGAGCCTCAGGTGGTTGAGGAGAGGCCGGGTTTAGACAAAACTAAAATCAGACAAAATCGCTGACATTTCAGCAGGGAATGAGCAAAACTAACCCGGCTTTCACAGAACCCCAGACTGGTTTGGGTTGGAAGGGACTTTAAAGGTCATCCAGTTCCAATCCCTTGCCACAGGCAGGGACACCTTCCCCTAGAGCAGCTTGCTCCAAGCCCCTGTGTCCAACCTGGCCTTGAACACTGCCAGGGATGGGGCAGCCACAGCTTCTCTGGGCACCCTGTGCCAGCGCCTCAGCGCCCTCACAGGGAAGAGCTTCTGCCTAAGAGCTCATCTCAGTCTCCCCTCTGGCAGGTTAAAGCCATTCCCCTTGGCCTGTCCCTACAGGCCCTTACCCAAAGCCCCTCTCCAGGTTTCTTGGATCATCTCATATACAGCATCCAGATGCCAAAGCTCAGGATGTTTTCACCCAATGACTGTTACATTTTGGATCCAGCTCAGTAGCTGAAAGCAGGTAACAATGCCGTGAGCTGGGACAATTAAAGCCCTTCGGAAATCTCACTGTGAAAGCCACCCAAATGGTCCACAGCCCCAGGGCTGGTGGCAAGATGCTGCAGGGTTCATGCCCTGCAAGGCACCACCCCATCTCCTCTGTACCCTGCGGGGTGAGACCAGCAGAGTGGTTCCATTTCGTGGTGCTGGAACACAAGGATGCTTGTCCCTCCTGCAGCATCCCAGGGTGAAGGATCCAGCTGAGGGTCCTTATCAAGCCCAGCCAGGCCCACATGTGGGCCCCCAGGTAGCCTGGGGCTGCACCATCCTTGCCAAGCAACCCCTGAGCCAAAGCAGCCACCAATTAATTGCTTGATCCCCAGTGAGTCCCCAGGAGCTGCTGCTGTGACTGGCGCTTGTCAGGCTCCCGGCCCATGGTACCTGCACACTGGGACACCGGGGGGCCACCCAGCCCCATGCCCAAAAGCAGGAGGGTGGCTTGGTTAAGCAGGAAAGACCTCCTGAACTTGGGACCACCAGTTACTCCTGGTCCCTGTGTCACCAGGAGACCCCAGTGAGGATAACGTCTTGCTGCAATGAGCACAGCTGAGGAACTCTGCCAGCATCCCCCATCCCAGTTCCTACCAGGGCTCCCAGGGACGGCAGAGAGTAGGAACAGGGCCGAGGAGGGCTGGACGTGGATGCAGGAAGTGCAGAACATCACACCACCTCCGGAACCAACCCTGCATTTCAAGGATTCCAGGAATTTTGCCAGTGGGGAAATGCCCGCATGTGCAAAACCAAAGCTCTGGATGGAAAGGCCTCTTCCCTCTGTACTTCCTTCGGCCACCCCAAGCACGGCCAAGGCAGGTCCCATCCCTGGCCCTTTGGTGGGCAAACCCCTGCATGCACCCAGTGCAGGGGGCCTGATGGCTGCAAAGACGCTCATCTTGCGCTCAAAACCTCGTGCATTGCCAGCAAAAGGCATTTGCAGCAGCTCGGGCCAAGCCGCAGTGTCTGTACAGCCCTGGCTTGGTGACATTCCTGGAGCCACGAGATGAGCGCAGACAGTCCCACACCAGTCCCAGTGGCTTCATCTGCCTCCTGGCAAGGATGTGCCGTCCCTGATTGCTGCTATGGGGAACGGAGGGTCACTGCTGCTGGATGAGCTCGTCAAACTTTGGTTCTATCTGCAGCACAAATCCTGAAAACAGTGTTTGTAGACCCATAAAAGACTTCCCTGGGGGGAGATAAGAGCTGAAGACAACTGGCCTTAATGATGTTGGAGGGATTTATGGGATCACCTTAAAAGAATTTATTGGAGGGCTTTTTAATGAGCAAATAATTAGTAGATTTATCTGCTTTTAGCTGCCTTGCTGTTTTATGGCCTTACTGAAATGGCTTTCTAGGGTGTTTAATAATGTCTGGTTCTGCCTTGCTTCCCGGGGTCCAACCAGCATCACCTGCCCTGGGCACTGTGAGCTCTGTGGGAGCTGGAGGGAAGGGCTGGGAGGGCCCCACTTGTTTTTAAGGACAAATCATGCAGAAAAGGAGCAGAAAAGGAGAAATATGCAGGTGGTGAAAGGCAGGGCTCTGAAAAATGCCTGTGCAGCCATGGGGAAGTGCAAAGCCATGGAAGGAGTAACAGGACAGCAACTCCCTGCATCCTGGTGAAGGAAAGGGCTCCAGCAGCCTCTCAATTTTAAAGATCTGGGGAGAAAAATCAGCTGCAGGACAGTCTGTGAGTCCAGAAACCTGGAGAGGGGCTTTGGCCAAGGGCCTGTAGGGACAGACCAAGGGGAATGGCTTTAACCTGCCAGAGGGGAGACTGAGATGAGCTCTTAGGCAGAAGCTCTTCCCTGTGAGGGCGCTGAGGCGCTGGCACAGGGCGCCCAGAGAAGCTGTGGCTGCCCCATCCCTGGCAGTGTTCAAGGCCAGGTTGGACACAGGGGCTTGGAGCAAGCTTCCCTCTAGTGGAAGCAGTCCCTGCCCGTGGCAGGGGTTGGAGCTGGATGAGCTTTAAGGTCCCTTCCAGTCCAAACCAGGCTGGGATTCAATGGTGGCACAGGCAGGGCCAGGCATTCTGCAGGAGCAGCAGCACTTCCCCAGGAGAGCAGCACATCCTTCCCATCCATTTCCCTGAGCATGCCCAGCTCCTGCCAGGAAAATGTCCCTTCCAGATGCTTGTTCCAAGAGATTCCCTTCCCCAGGCAGCTGCCAGCACCCCCCACTGCCAGAACAGCCCCTGCATCCCCTCCCAGACCACAGCTCCCTGAGGTCCCCACAGCAACGGGGGACTTCAGCCGCAGCACTTAAGCCCCTCTGCAGAGCACCCAGGTCCCTGCACCACATCCTGGCTGCACTGACCTGTAATGTGTGGGGTTTGTTCATCAAGAAGTTTGGGGGGAGGGAGGCTCTCTGTGGCTGTTGTTATGTGAAACAATTCTCCTTTTGACTCTGTAACTGTTGTACTCCGTAGGTAATGGGGGGAGATCAGTTGTATTGTTGCGCGGATTGTGAGAGAGAAAAGGGGGCTGGGTGGCTCGAAGTGGTGTCTTGTTGCAACGCTTGAGGGGAGGGGGCTGCGACGGGGAGGAGGCTGCCAGTGGACGCTTCTCGAAGCCTCTGGGAGCTTCTCGAAACTTCCCGAAACTTCTCGGTAATGAGACCGCTGCAACAAAGGGAACCAATGGGGAAGAGCCACGTCAACATCCGAGTGAGGAGGGGCGACAGGATTGGCCGGGGCCTTGAACCGGAGAAGATAAAGGACCGCCTCCCAGGGACCGCGTGTGCGCGTCTTGGGCGGAGCGGGGGAGTCCCCTGCGCACCCAGCGCTGTTTTATCTGCTATCGCTTACTCAGGTTAATAAAATCTATACTTTAAACCAAAATTGGCTACAATATTGATAACAGACCCAGGTCCCTTTTGGGGAGAGGAGCCTGAAAGCTCAGTTCAGTGAAATGAGCCCCAGCAGGCTCAGACAAGAGCCACACAGGGCTGGACTCTGCACCGGCTTCCATGGGGAGGGTGGGCTCCAGGCAAGAACCAGCCCATGGGGAAGCAGGGTCTGGCACCCCGGGGCTGGCAGGACGTTGGCTCATGGCTCATTATGGAGAGGAAAGAGCTCGTACGCTCACAGCGAGCAAAGAGGCTGTGCAGCAGCCACATGTCTGGGAAAAGCCAACTGGAGCATCCCCGGGAAGGCTGGGGAGAGGGAGACGCTGCCCTGCCTGGGAGCAGTCCCTGGACGATGCGGTGGCACAAAGCTATCAGGAGGGTAACGAACAGCCCAGGAAGGGGTTATGGGGGAATCTGCTTGTGGGAAAAGTAAAACCCAGAGCACTGTGTGCCAGAAAGAGCCAGTGGCGGCCAGGGTCACGCTGTGCTCCAGCCCCCGGCCCCGAAGGGGACGTTCATTCGTGGTCAGAGACCTTTCTGGGAGCTGACAGCATCAGCCCACAGCCCTGAGCAGACCCACAGTGCGACCTGCGGGGGGAATTGTGGCCTTTTCCTGAGGTTTAGGGCTCCCAGAGGAACCGCTACAGCAGCAGCAGCGGTGCCACGGCTCCTGCAGCCCTTCATCGAGGAGAGGAATGAGCAGCTGGTGACACGCTGCTCGAGCAGGCAGGCTCCCACAAAGCCAGCCTCCGTTTCTCACCTCCTCAGTTGTTCAGTGAAAGGAAACTTCATTTCCAGAGCTGGGCTGTCCTTCAGTTTGTTTGACTGCAGTGTGAGCACTGCCAGTCTCCAGGAAAATTCCACTACCTCATCCCATTACAGAGCATCATGTGAACTATATATATGAACAATGTTCACGCACTTTCATACAATAGGGCCTGAGTGATATAATAGCCAGGGAAGGGGATTTTCTAACAGTCCCCACCCTCAGCACCCAGAACCTGCCGCTTCCCCCCAGCACGGTCCAGGCTCCAGCAGAGCCCGTTTTCCTCAGGACAGAGCATCCTGTGTGCAGATCCTGCCAGCGAAGGGTGGCTGGGAAGGAAACAGCCCCTGACTTCACGGGGTCTGTGAGAGGAGCTGGGGCCGGAGCTGCACATGCTGTGTTCATAGTGGTTTGTGCTGCTAATTGGGCACAGGCTGCCAATCTGGGCTTATTCCAGCGGAAAAAGATCTCTTTCCTCCTTGACAAGTCAAAGGTTGGACACTCTAAAGCCTCTACAATGACTTAAAGCTTTTGACATTGTTGCACTTAAAAGCCTGGCTGTGGTGGGATTCTGCAGTTCATTAAGAGGCAGAGGACCAGGCTTGGCCCAACCGGCCCCATCCCACCGCTCTGCTCCCTCCTGCTGTGAAATTCCCTCTGGCTTAAAAATTCCCAGAACAGAAGGGTTTGTCCCAGTCCTGCTCCACCTCTGCTGCCAGACCCAGCCCAGGCCCAGCCTGCATGGCTCTGCTTGGTCTTTCTTAATGATATTCAGAGTCACAGCATCCCAGACTGGTTTGGGTTGGAAGGGACCGAGAAGCTCGTGGGTCCCTGCAGCGCTGGGGACTGTGCTCCACAAGATGCTGCCAGGAGCTATGGGACACGGTGGGGATGCTGCCTGGGGGAGAGCAACCCCCATGGAGCTGACTTCTCACAGGGGAGCCCATCCTGAAGCCCGGGCATTCTCCTATGGACATGGGAGCTTCTGGGAAAACCGATGCTGATGAGTCTTTGCTGCACTGTGAGAATCAGCCTCGTTGGCTCCATGGTTTTTATATGCAGTCCTGCAGATAAGAAACCCAGGGTCTTGTGGGAAAGGGGAAGACCTTATCTCCCATCCCAAGCCACTTCTGCCACAGCCTTGGGTTGTTTTTCCCCACTGGTCCCCAACAATACATGATTCAAGTCGGCAGAGAGGGCTTTGTGCTGCTGCTCAGTGCCCCCGCCTCAGTGCAGCCCTTCTGGAAGCACCACTGAGTCCCTAAATTGCTCCAAGGGATTTAGTTTCTCACCAGGATAAACCTATAGCTACATCCCCAGGGTCCTCCAGAAGTATGGCAGATACCACAGGCTGCTGGCAGGAGCTCTCTGCTCAAGTCAGCCCCATACCACTGGCACAGGTTGCCCAGAGGTGATGGATGCCGCACTCCTGGAGACATTCCAGGCCAGGCTGGATGTGGTTCTGGGCAACCCGATCTAGTTAAAGATGTCCCTGCTCACTGCAGGGGGCTGAACTAGAGGGGCTTTGAAGGTCCCTTCCAATCCAAACCATTCTGTGATTCCATGATTCATCGGGGGGCAGGACCTGGGTGTAGCCATGATTCCCCTTACACCTTATGTATGACAAGCCAGCTTTCCTGCAGTTCCCTTCAGCCCGTCTGTCAGCGAGATGCTGCTGTGTGCAGGTGATGGAGACATCTCGGCTTGCATCTGGCCATTACCAACAGCAATGGAGATGGAGCCGCTGGGGAAGGAGACAGCAAGAAAGCCCTGACCCGGGTGAGGAGAGGAGAAGGGGACTAAAGGGTGGGATCATCAGTGAGAAAACTGAGGGTCATCCTCGGGGAGAAAGAACTGCGGCCATGGCGCTGGAGCCGCTGCCCCTCCTGCCCCGTCCCAGCTCCCGGCGGCGGCACCTCCTTTGTGCCTCCCGTGACCCGGGCATTGCGAGCGTGGGAACGGGGCCGAGCGGGTCCCGGCACTGCCGTGGCCTCGCGCTCACAAAGGCCAGGGCAGGTCTGGGGGAAGGAAGGCAGCGAGAGGCGGCTCCTGCTGTGGGTGCGGGGCTGCGGCGGCCGCTCTGCCTCCTGCTCGCTCCTGCTTGGGTCTCTGGAGCACCCCACGGTGCTGCAAGGCCACAGGCAGAGCCGGCTCGCGGGGCCGCGCACACACTGCGGTGACACGACACTGGTCACCTCCCATCACCTCTGCTGGCGTGGCAAATGCTCCTCACGTGCAGCACATGTGGTGGCTGGACCACGCTGTGTGCGTCAGAGCACGGCGCTGTCACTGAGCAAACCTGGTGCATCACAGGGCACCGAGTCCAGCTTTGGTAACGACCAGCTGGGGCATCCAGTGAGGTGGGTCATGATGCTCCTCGCTGTGGTGGTGATACTGAGCCTGGGAGAGGTGCAGAGTCCCAACATGGGTATTTCATTCTCACCCACTGGGCTCTTGAAGCCTCAAGGACACAATACATCCCCCCAAGGCCTCCCTCTTCTCCCCCTCTCTTCAGGCCAAGGAGCTGTGGCAGGAGCCAGGTCCCACCAGTGTTCCTCCAGTCCTTGAGGATCCACCACTGCCTGGCCCTCCCAGACACCTTCCTCATGGGGAGGAGAGCCCGTTCCTGCCTCCTTGTCTCCTCCTGGCACACATGCCATGGGGCAGCTCTGTTCCACCAACCACCACTGGTTTAGAGGCTCCTGCCACAGCTGCCCTCCAGCAGATGGATCACCCCAGCATTCTTCCAGGGGCACATCCTGGCTGCGGGGACCGTGCAGAGGGAGCATCAGCTCCCAGGAAGTGTCGGAAAGCCAGGCCCATGATTAATGACTAATTGGGAAATGTCTGTCATGGTTATCCCAACAATTCTGGTGAGAAAGGCTCCTTACCTTAGGAAAAAAGGGACGTTGGCTCCCACCCGCCACTGTGGGAAACTCCAACTTTCATAAACACAAGGAGTCTTGGGTTTGTGCATCAGTTTTTATTTTTAAATCAGCCAAAGCCAACTGAATGGTGTCACAGAGTAACTGGGCTTGTGGGGCTGGAGGGGCCGGGAGCAGGCACCAGGCATGCTGCTCTGCTGGGAGGGACACCCCCTGTCCCGGTCCAGCTGCATCCCCCCTTGCCTCAAGCTCCTCCTTACAACACAGCAACAGCCCAAACCCATCACAAATCTGCCACTAAAACAGTAAAATGAGGCACAAAGGCACGGAAGGGGACTGGTGCTATTTCATCTGCTGCTAACCCTTCTTGGACTCAGTGTCGATTTACAGCAAAACCCAAGGCACAAGCAATGCCAGCACAGGAGTCAGTGCCCTGGCTGGACAGCTGAGTGTTTAATCTCATATTGCAATTAAATAGGATCATTGTTAACCAGCCCCTAAGATATTCAATATAGATAGAGGTTAAGAAGTAAAATATTAGTTTCAAAATTTGCCTAAAAACATTCCCAAACACCACAATGCTGCTCCTTAATGAACAGGTATTAAAGTTCAGCTCTAAGGCTATTAGCCTGCATACTCCTCCTTATGCTTTCCAATAACTCCCATTAACTTCAGGAGCTCAGCTCAAAGGATTAGGAAACAGATTAGCTGAAGGCTGCAGCATGGGAAGTGCTCTGACACTGAGCTGTGCTGTCATATGGATAAGCACAGGATCCTCCTGGGTTCATCAGTGACATGAGGACTTCTCCAGTCATAACACTGAATACTTTCCAGCTACATCAACCAAAGCCCACTTGATTCTTCTCAAGCGATCAGTGAGCACTGGTGGTACCATGCAAGTAAGAACTCAAGGAATTCATATTGCCCTGACAAACCAAGTAACCAGAAAGAAAATGTACCATGCAACTGGGGTTTCAAAGCATGTGCTAGATGGGGGTTTGGGGATACCACTCTGTCCCCCAGCCCCCACGACAGCTCATGAATGTGGGCCCCACGTTCTGGGATGATCCAGTTTAGCACTTGCTGAGGCTGAGACCTGGCTCTCGGCTCTTCCTCCTCCTCCTCCATGCCTGTCCCCAGGAGGGACATCAAGCCAGTACTTGGGTCAGGCTATCAGCATGGGCTCCTCTAGCTCATTAAGCGCAGAGCTGGAAGAAATCAGTAACAGTACTGAGCAGTGAGGACAGAGCAGGAGCCTGCTTCCCCCTTCCTGAAAATCCCTGGGTTTTCTTTTACACTGCTGACTCCACAGAAAGCACCTTCCCCAGAGAAAGACACAGAAGTGTGCCCAACACCTACACTGTGAGTCCTCACAGCAGAGCCACCGTCCCTTTGGGTGCTAGCGTCCCAAACACACCCAACTGAGCACATGGTCCTGGGTGCCACCAGGTCACCCACAGCTGGCAGCAAATCCGCAAGCATCAGCATGGCTCTCATGTCCCTTAGGAGAGCTGTGATGATGCTCTTGGAAACCACGAGCTCTCTGTTTACTTCATCTCATATATGGTGATTAATTCCATCATCCAAAGAGCTGACGATGATGAAAACAAGTGGAATCATCAGGAAGGAAATTAAAAATAGCCCTCATGTGGCACTGTGTCAAATGGTCATGTTTAGATTTTCATTTTATTTTTTTATTCCAACTTTCTTTGATAAAATATTTTCCCATGCTGAATACACTTGGAACGTCCCCTCCATCATGGCATTCCTGATGCATGAGCCAGGCTGTCACAGATCCTTATGCCAGAGCTGTATTCCCTCTGCTCCATGATTCTCACTCCCACATCCACACCTTTGGGACCTGGAAGTCATTAATCATCACTCAAAAGCCAGGAAGGTACCTCTGAAGGCAGAAATGCCATCTTGGACATGGCAAGGAAAGGAAACAGACTGACAGCCAGCACAAGACAGGACCACATCTCTGCTTGGCTCCTGTGCTGGGCAGCAGTAGGGGAGATTTTCAGCAGGGAGATTTTCTCGGCCATGAGACTCAATAATCTTGGTAGAAAAGGGATGTTCTGTCATCCGACGCTCATGGGTGAAAACTCAGCAGTGACCTGGGAGTCCATCCCACCTGGCCACGCTGGAGATGCCGGCAGCTGCGCTCAGCACTGGCTCTGGCAGAGGGGAACAGGGTGATTTGACTCACTCAAAGCAGTTGCTCCTTGAGGCTTAAATAAATCCTACCCCAGTGGTCACTGGTGTTGCAGAGGACAAGGACAGCCCCCATGCTGCAACCAGGCCACCGAGACCCAACTGGCCACCAGGCATGAACGCTCCTGTCCTGGGTTCAGCAGTAGCAGTCATGTTTCTCCTCCTTGGTAGCTGGTGCAGTGCAGTGTTTTGACTTTCGGCCTGGGAACAGAGCTGATAGCGATGTTTTGGTTTGGCCAAGGACTTTGTGAGCCTCATGCTCTGCCAGGGAGGAGGGGAGGCCAGGAGGAAGCAGAGACAGGACACATGACCCAAACTGACCAAAGAGGTATTCCATACCACAGCACGTCATGCCCAGGATGTAACTGGGAGTTAGCCGGAAGGGCTGGGAGACTGCAGGGTTGGAGGAGGTATCGGTCAGAGCTTGGTCGGGCTGGGGGGGGCGAGTTATCGGTCGGCTGGTGGTGAGGTGTTGTATTCTCTTCCCTTGTTATTTCCTTTATCATCATTATCATTGGTGGTAGCAGTAGTGATTTGTGTTATACCTTAGTTACTAAACTGTTCTTATCTCAAGCCGTGGGAGTTGCATTCTTTTCGGTTCTCCTCTCCGTCCCTCCGAGAGCAGGGGGAGGGCAAGAAAAGGGGGGGAAGTGAGCGAACAAATTACCTGACTGGGTTTAAACCAGGACAGTTCTTTTTGGCGCCCAACGTGGGGCTCGAAGGGTTGAGATAACAACAGATCTGACTGGATTAATAGTCACTCATCACAATGACGATTTATTGGCTCTCAGAGTTGTTTCTCTTGATCTCACAGCTTCAGAATGTTGTAACTCAGAGCCGGTATTTGCTGTATTAGTGTTTATCAAGTGTGGGGCCTGGGCTAAGGTTCTTGTCTCACTGTGCTTTATGGCAATGGCTTGTAATACGGGCGGGCTCCAGCAGCAGGGCGGGACGGACGTGGCCGTGGACTTGTACCTGGCCGTCCGGCTGCTCTTCACCGTCCTGGCCCTCACCCTACTCTCCATCTTCGTGAGGCTGCGGGGAGCCGAGGGGGAGCGGCCCCGGGAGCCGGCGGCAGCCGAAGCGGCTCAGGAGAGCGACCCCGGGGACCAGGCGGCGGCGGGAGCGGGGCCGGAGGCCGCGAGGGGACGGCTGCCGGTGGAGGAGGTCGGGGCGGTCGAGGAGCAGAAGGAAGCGGCTGCCGAGCAGCGGGAGAAGGCGGTGGAGGAGCCGAGCCCCGCGGCCGAGCCCAGCCCCGCGGCCGAGCCCAGCCCTGCGACGGCCGAGAGCGTTTCCCGGAAGCCGCCCGCCGAGCCCCAGGAGGATGCAGGAGACCACGCAGCATTTCCCAGCAAGGCAGAGGAGGAAGAGCTGGACTCAGGAAAAGAGAAGCTGGCGGTGGGAGAGCCGGGAGGCACAGCAGCTACAGCAGCCCCAGTGACAAGTACAGCAGCATCAACTGAGAGTTCTGAAGGTTTTGAATGGCCTTTGGGTATCCTTGGGACCTGCCTGCTGATTGTGATGGGGATCAGCATGTTGGCACACACACAGGCTGTGTTCTACCCACAACCATTTTGTCTGATCTCAAAAGTTAAGCAGAGTCAGGTTTGGGACTTGTCTGGGGTTAGACGATGATATGGGGGGACCAAGAGATTTTCCCCAAAGCTGGACAGTCATGAGTGGCAGGGTGTGTGGGACAGTATGGGCAAGTATCTAGTCCGCTGGGCCCCTCCAGTGCTTTGGAAGCGTCGGAGATGGAAGGCAGCTGTATGGAGTCCCCAGCAACAAGCTGCAGAAACTGCTGAAGGGGACAGTGAATTATTTTGAGCCTGGTGGGCCCATGGCACTTCAGGCCATCAGAGCAGAGATGCAACATAGAGATGGACTCATGATCGAGGGGTGGACTTAGCAATGGACACTATTGCCCAGGTTATTCACAAGTGTGAACACTGCACACAGTCTCTCCTGCTCTGGAAGACTGTTACAAGAGATGGAGCCTGGCATCATGGACCAGATGGACGCAGCAGCCTTACAGCTACTGGTCCATGCACTAAGATAAGAGTGATGGTATATTGAAAATGTGGGATCTGAGCATGACGTGAATGGTATGGAATAAGGGGTGGATAATGTCCTGGGTTCAGCAGTAGCAGTCATGTTTCTCCTTCTTGGTAGCTGGTGCAGTGCAGTGTTTTGACTTTCGGCCTGGGAACAGAGCTGATAGCGATGTTTTGGTTTGGCCAAGGACTTTGTGAGCCTCATGCTCTGCCAGGGAGGAGGGGAAGCCGGGAGGGAGCAGAGACAGGACACCTGACCCAAACTGACCAAAGAGGTATTCCATACCACAGCACGTCATGCCCAGGAGGTAACTGGGAGTTAGCTGGAAGGGCTGGGAGACTGCGGGGTTGGAGGAGGTATTGGTCAGAGCTTGGTTGGGCTGGGGGGGGGCGAGTTATCGGTCGGCTGGTGGTGAGGTGTTGTATTCTCTTCCCTTGTTATTTCCTTTATCATCATTATCATTGGTGGTAGCAGTAGTGATTTGTGTTATACCTTAGTTACTAAACTGTTCTTATCTCAACCCGTGGGAGTTGCATTCTTTTGATTCTCCTCTCCATCCCTCCGAGAGCAGGGGGAGGGCAAGAAAAGGGGGGGAAGTGAGCGAACGAATTACCTGACTGGGTTTAAACCACGACAACTCCCCATCAACCTGATCTGGTTGAAGGTGTCCCTGCTCATCACAGGGGGTTGGAGTAGATGAGCTTTGAAGGTCCTTTCCAACCCAAACCATTCTGTGATTCTGATTCTATAACTTCCCTACTTCCAAGTTCTGCATTCCTTGGAAATACCATAACCAAAGTGACAGTGTGATTTCGACACCTTTGAACAAAAATGCTGTTGAAAAAACCTGCCAATCTGAATCACCTTTCATTTGCCTTTCTCACCAGGAGCCTTTGGGGATTCTTTTCAATTTCTGTTTCTGTTCCCTCCCCTGTTTCAGACACCTCACCACAGGGAGGAATCCCAGGAACAAGCTGGCAAGGTCTCATGCACAATTACTGACTTGCAAACATAGGAAACACACCTCTGTCCCCAAGCTCCCACTACTCCTGTATCACCTGTATGGGAAACACATTCCCAGCCTTGCTATTTAGGGGAATGCATTAAGATCCCATTTGTTAAAAATTGTTAAAAGAAATCCAAGGGGGGAGGGAATCCTGAAAACAGCATTTACAAGGAGAAGTGTCTGCCAGGCTGGTTTGGTTCCTTCTGCAGAGGCTCAGGGATGTGGTGTGGTGTCAGTGATAAACGTGTGGTGCCAGCCTGTCCCGTGCACACGTCACTGCACAGTGAAATGCTCAGCTCCAAGCAGGACAGGAGGATGCAGCAGCCACATGCACCAAAAGTAACTTAGCTTTAGTCTGATATGGTAGCAGGGAAGTGGTGAGCACTCTGGGAAGGAGGTTTTAATGGCTCAGTTACTGGAAAGCTAGAAATCTGCCTTGCCAAAGCAGTGGGAAAAGTCCATATTCGTAAGTATCTTGCTTGGATATTTATCCCAGAAAGGGACTCTTCATCAGTGACCATAGTGATAGGACAAGGGGTAATGGGTTCAAACTTAAATAGGGAGGATTTAGCTTTGATATGAGGAAGAAATGAGTGATGAGGGGCTGGCACAGGGTGCCCAGAGAAGCTGTGGCTGCCCCATCCTTGGCAGTGTTCAAGGCCAGGTTGGACACAGGGGCTTGGAGCAAGCTGCTCCAGTGGAAGGTGTCCCTGCCCATGGCAGGGGGTTGGAACTGGATGAGCTTTAAGGTCCATTTGAACACAGACCATTCCATGATTCTGCAATTACCCGGCTATGAAACCTATTTCCACCCACCAGTGTTGCCCCCCAAGTCTGGGCATGGGCTGCTTTCATCACAGGCAAATAGAGTCCCGCTTCACCATCCTTCTGTCCAAGAGGCTCCTCAGCATGATGGAGTGATGGCCCTCGGGGCCCTGGAGAAAGGCTCTCCCTTTAAGGAGAAAGGCAAAGCACTTTGTGCAGGGATCTGTGCTTGTTTTGTCATGGGACACATAACCCTGAACCCAAAAGAGGAAGGAAAAAGAGGGGGGGGAGCTTTGCCTTTCTGGTGGGAACAGTGTTTGAGCTGACTTTGCTTCCCTTGGGGAAAGGCACCAAAATAACCGAGGAAGGGGGTGGGGTGGGGGGTGAAGCTGAAATGGACGTGTAATCTGCCTGGGAAAAGCCGTGCTCCCAGCAGTGAGCCCGGGCATCATGGCTGCGGCACCCAAGGAGAGCGCCCAGCACCCTTGAGCCCTGCTGGGTCTGCAGCACCATCTGCCCTGTGCGGGGCTCCTGAAGGCACCGTGCAGAGGGAAGAGCACTCAGTGGGGTCTGGAGAAGTTACTTGCTCCAGGCACCAGGCTGGGACAGCAGCCTGTGATCACAGAATCAAAGCATCATTAAGGTTGGCATGGACCTCTGGAGATCAGCCAGTGCAACCCCCTGCCAAGGCAGGGCCACCCAGAGCAGGTCACACAGGAACGTGTCCATGGTGGGTTTGGGATGTCTCCAGAGAGGGAGACTCCACAACCCCCCTGGCCAGCCTGTGCCAGGGCTCTGCCACCCTCAAAGGAGAGTTCTTCCTCATGTTGAGGTGACACATGTTGTGTGTTAGTTTATGGCCATTGCTCCTCATCCTGTTGCTGGGCACCACTGAAAAGGTGGTCTGGCCTCCCACTACCCAGCTCCTCCACCAGCCTGCCCTGCCCACACTTCATGCTTTCTGCTGCAATGTCTGAAGTAGGTGTTGGAAGACATGGCAGGCAGGTTGCCCCACAGGTCCCTTATGTGGGAAGAGGGATCCCAACACTGTCCTGATGGTCTTTCTTTACCTTCTATGATGAAGCATCTACTGGAGCAGCCGGCACAGGCATTCCACACAGGCATTAGTGTCGGGCTTTATTCCAAAGCATAAAGCTGTGCAGACCAGGAGGCTGTTAAAACCTCATGGGAATCACACTCGTAATGTTTTTCTCACTACACTGTTACTTTCCTCAGGCAATGTGGGTGAGAGCCTGCAGTGTGCCAAGCCTGGCCAGTGCCTGGTGTTCCCACGTAAAACAGGGATCTTCAGTCCCTGCCTGGTGTTCCCACGTAAAACAGGGATCTTCAGTCCCTACCATTCTGTGTCACATCTTGAACGCAGCAGAGCGTGGGTTAAAACCACATCAGCTCTCTCTGGCACAAGCTGCAGAGCCAGAGAGATAGCACAGCACCCCACTGCAGCTACACCTGCACAGAGCAACGGCCCCCCTGGGCATCGGGGTGAAGAATGCAATCCCTTGCCCATAAGGTCACCACGGTGAAGAAAACCTGATGGTGCAAGGTGTCAGGGCCAGAGCTGCTGTGTCTCCACACTCAGGCGAGAGCAGAGCAGCCCCCTTATCTCAGGACATGCAACCTCATCTGCAGCAAGTGAAAAACTGCTCCAAAATCCACAATGACTAATCCTGTATCAGCAGAATCGTTCCCAGGCACTGACCATGTTCCCCCAGCTCTGACGCAGCGCTGGGCACTGAGGACCAGAGGTCACCCACAGCCCAGGATGTTCTCTGTGCACCATACCCAGGCAGATTTGGTGGCTCCAGCTGAAGCACTGGAACGTGCCCCCTGCTCACCATGCTGCACAAGGCGGATACCTGGCATAGCAGATACCAGCCACATTTCAACCACATCTGCTTGAGCTTATTTGTAAGCTGGGTCCCGTATCATGTGTTTCCTCCCCTTATCCAGCGGGTTACTTAGACAGGAAAATGGACATGGGGCTGGCTTGCAGGGCTTGCTCTTGACCAGTCCTGGTTTGTATCACAGTGGTATCTTCTGGGCATTTACAAATTGATTTTTAATGGACAAGGCCAGTCACTTCCCGGGTGCTAATTTACGATTCAGCATTTTGCCACAAGGCTTTGGGCAAATGGCCCATTAGGTTTTTGCTTTCTGCCTTTGATGAAGTCCTTAAGTGGCTGTTTCAAGCAAATAAAATATGTGCCCAGTTGCCTTACTTTAGGTGTGTGTTCGCATGAGCTTGACTTCTGTTTCACCTCCCTCACTGCCTGCAGCCCTGTGCAGGGGTTACAGTTCTGACCAGCAAAGAGGTGGCTGTGGGTGCAGCCCTGCTCTCCCATTTCCCTGCACCCTCCTCCTCCTCCTCCTCCCACAACCTTCCTTCTCCCTGCTACTTCATTCTCTTGCAAAGCCTTGTCATAGAATCATTATAGGACCCCAGCCTGGTTTGTGTTGGAAGGGACCTCAAAGCTCCTCCAGCTCCAACCCCTGCCACGGGCAGGGACACCTTCCACTAGAGCAGCTTGCTCCAAGCCCCTGTGTCCAACCTGGCCTTGAACACTGCCAGGGATGGGGCAGCCACAGCTTCTCTGGGCACCCTGTGCCAGCGCCTCAGCACCCTCACAGGGAAGAGCTTCTGCCTAAGAGCTCATCTCAGTCTCCCCTCGGGCAGGTTAAAGCTATTCCTGTCCCTACAGGCCCTTGTCAAAAGTCCCTCTCTAGATTTCACTGACAGGGAGGTGCCAGGGCTGGCAGTAACGAGTGACAAAGGAGAAGCAAGGCCAATGCCTGGGCACCGCCAAGTTGCATTTGTTTTGTTCCTTCCCCTGTTTCTCACACCCCTGGATATCCACTGCTCCTGCTGCACCTCCTCATCCCACTGCTCCCAGCTGCCTGCACGTGGCGCATCCGAATGCCCTGGGAGAGGAGTGCTCCTCTGTGTCTATTTTTGTCTGTGAGGATGAACATTTCACTCTCACATGCAGAGAGAGGCAAATGGACTGGTGTTGGACTGGGAACGGAGAGGGGACAGCTGGTGCACATCCTGCTTGTGCCTTGCTGTGTGAGCCCAGCACCAGCTCCTCACTGAGATGCTGTTAAAAATTCAGGGCAATTTGGACACAGATGGTCTGCACACCAAGCTGTCCCTGCACTGCTCCCACAGCCCTGCCGAGGTGGAGAAAGCCGGAACCGGGTCCTGTTTCTCTCCTGGGGACGTGGATCTGGCTTGCTCACAGATGCAGTTGCCATTGGCGTGAAGGGAGAGGGAAGCAACAAGGAACTGCCCTTAGAAAGCAGCGCAGACCGTTTGGCAGCGGCACTTAGTCCTGTGCTCTTGGCACATGCCTGACACATGCCTGGCACACCCTGGCTCCGGCACGCTGCATGCCCTGTCACCACTGCCCGAGGTCCCCGCGCCGCACAGCGCTGCACTCGGATAAAGAGTTAAGGCGCTCTCAGAGGCGGTTCTGTGAGAACATTTCTCAGAGGGCAGTGCACTTATATTCAAAATAATTTTCCATTCCATTTATATCTATATAATAGGAGGTGGCTCTGGGGTCTGAGTTTTCCATAGCCCCAGACCTCATTTCCCTGCCTGGGCTTGACCCCTGCTCAGCTTCCCCAAGAATAACAGAGAAAAGTTCAACCGGACAGAAAGAGCCATGGGGCTGAGGTGCTGCTCCCTGCCTCTGCTGCGGGCACACGGACTTTTGTTAACAGAAGATGTTATATAGAATATATACATTAATAAGCATCTGTTATACACATATTAGTGGTGGGACAGTGGCACACGATGCCCATAGAAGCTGTGGCTGCCCCATCCCTGGCAGTGTTCAAGGCCAGGTTGGACACAGGGGCTTGGAGCAAGCTGCTCTAGTGGAAGGTGTCCCTGCCCGTGGCAGGGGGCTGGAGCTGAAGGAGCTTTAAGGTCCCTTCAACCCAAACCAGTCTGTGAGTCCATGACTCTATGAAAGTGCTGTGTTTGCTGCATTGTTTGGGAGTGGGGGGCATCCTCCTTGACCAAACCTCCCACCAGTTTCACAGAATGAGGCTGTGGAGGCCAGTGTCAGGGCAAGGATTCTGCTTCATGTGAAACATGCATCTGATGGGAAACGTTCCCATCGCCCCCATGGCCTCTCACCCAGCGGTTGCCCTGGCTTTGCCGTAGGCAGTGCTGTGATGCTCCTGCTGCTGGAGGGTCTGGCACCCACCACGCTGGATGGACACTTCCTGAGCCTCCTGGGCACCAGAGTGTGGTACCTCCTCTCAATCCAACCCCTGCAATGCACGCCCCATTGTCCAACCTTAGGCCTGATTCTTCACCTGACAGACCCAGAGCCACACACTGCATTTCCCATGCTAGGGTCCCCACAGACATGCTCTTGGGAGATGTCCGAGGTGCCACGTTTTGAGGTGTTTCCCCTCCAGGACAGCAGTCTCCAGCAGCCACTAAACATCTGAGCACAGTAGGAGGTAGATGTTTGTGTTTACATGTCAGAAGAATGACTGGTATATCAGTGCCTGCTTGGGCAGAGGAGCTTCCATTAAAAACCAGAGAAAGGCAGCACCTAATGAAAACCCTGGCTGGTTTTTGCTGTATCATCACTCTCAGCTGACTGACTTTAAATCATGAACAGCTGCGTCCACACCAGAGGTGATTTCCAGGCTCCTCGCAGACTGTGCAGCTTTAGGAAGTCTCAGTTACCTGCTTCTCTCCTTCCCACAGAGCTGCCTCCCCCCTCCATCCTAAGGGCTGCAGGCACTGCAGGTAGCCGAGCTCAGGTGAATGGCACCAGGTCTCAGGGACTGGCACGGGATGGAAAGGTCCTTCCCTGGAAAAATCTTCAGGCAGGCACACGTCACACATGGGAGATCCTTCAACTCAGCTTTCCCAGCAGGAGCTACAGCAGTTCCCACCTCCAGGCAACAGGGACCAGTCACACTCAGCAGTTTGTTTTCACACCCTATGAGCAACCATGTTCCCACCTCCCCAGGACCATCAGGGTCCTCCTCCTCCTCCCTTTGCTGTGAAAGGAAGGAGTCCCTCTGATGATGTGCCTTCATGAAACAGGCTCTTCAATTAATTCATTGAATGACAGAATCATAGATTGGCTTGGTTTGGAAGGGACCTTAAAGCTCCTCCAGCTCCAACCCCTGCCACGGGCAGGGACACCTTCCACTAGAGCAGCTTGCTCCAAGCCCCTGTGTCCAGCCTGGCCTTGAACACTGCCAGGGATGGGGCAGCCACAGCTTCTCTGGGCACCCTGTGCCAGCGCCTCAGCACCCTCCCAGGGAAGAGCTTCTGCCTAAGAGCTCATCTCAGTCTCCCCTCGGGCAGGTTAAGGCTGAATTATTTGACGTCATTTTTAGCTTCTGCATCTGGTTACATCACTGCTCAATACACATCTAGTGCAACACCATGGCTATTGACCTTTTCAGATCCCAACGCTGCCAGTCAAATACAGAAACCCACAGTATGGATGATGCCCGAGCCTTTCAGGAGGCACTGAAACAGACTGAGAGAAGAAACCACAAAGGAATGAGTATGAAAAACTAGTGGGCAGAAGTGGGGAATGAGAAGAACCAAGATGCCTGGATGTGACGCCTTACACCTGCTGTGACAGGAATCAAAATATACAGAATTGAGAGTTTAACAAACCTGCCAGCCCCACAGGAGCCTCCAGCATTAACACTTGCTGGACTGCGCCTAAAAGGGATGGACCTGAAGGACGCAGAGCACGAACCCACACCGTGGTTAGAAGCATGGCTGCAGGAAGGGACACACACCTAAGCTGCCACTTAGTGAGCTCCAAGCCCATCAAGCCTGAGCAGAGCCTGCTGCAGGGTCAGCAGCATCCCTTCCAGCCTGGCACAGCCGGGCTGCTTTGCCACAGAAACAGGAGCTAATGGTGAGCTGGGATGTGTGCATCCAAACCAGAGACAACGTGATTCCCAACTGAACTTGCCGAGAAGCAAGGCCAACATTTCAGTACCAAATCACGTCCAGTTTTTCACTTACAGCCTCAAAGGAATCCCAACACAGAATCCCTCTATTTAAGCTGGACCAGAAACTGCTAAATGTGTAAATTCCTCACCAAGCTGCTGGAAGCATTTAAACTGATACTCATAGAGCTGTCTCAACCTTCTCTTGACTCCTTAGCAAGTTGGTTCTGTGATGGAGGTGCTCGGGGTATGTTGGTCACTATGGTGGACCAGCAGATGCATCTCTACAACTCATGCAATTCCACCACTCTTTGCCTTGTGGCATTTTTGCAGTAGTGTAACACCCTTGCTCCACACAAACCACCCAGCACTTCCCAAATGAGACTTTTGGGATGGCTCTAGTTGCATCTTTGCATCCGGATCCTTCTTGAACCACCTCATTCAGGCAGCTCCACAGCCCCTGCACGCTGACTTGCTGCAGCTGCCAATGGACTGTACATCATGGGGTGCTGAAGTCATGGGAGGGCAGCAGTCACATTGCTGTGTCTGGGAGAGTTGTGTATTTCAGATTTTCCAGTAACCACAAGATTCAAGATCAAGCGAAACCAAAAGAACCAAGTGTCTTTCTAAGCACAGAGGGCTTCTTCGATGCAAGAACTCAGAAGCTGGTAAAGCTCATGGTGCCTGTATCTGCTAACACCCTTGGCTCTGCTTTGGGCTTTGAATCCATCCCCAGGTATAATGTGGGTTTTCCACTTTGATGCCTGACTGGAGGTCATTCCAGAGACCAGATGGGCCTGAGAGCAACCCCTGAGCCAGGCTGGCTCCCAGAGCAGGGGACCACTGCATGAGCAGTTCAACAGCCAACACCAGGGTTGGACAAACTACAGGTAGATTTATCTTGTCACCCTAAATGGCAACAGCAGAAGGAAAGGAGGAGCACCCTAACCCCACACCAGTGCTAGCTTCTTCCTTTCCTTTCCTAAACCTGAGCTGAAAACCCTTCTCAGGAACCCTACAGCAGCACTTCACTGTGAGGAACGGTGGCAGTGCTGCGGGGTAGGGAAGGGAGCCACGCACATCATCTCCCTTCTTCACACTGGGTTGTCAAGTTGGCAGGGAAACGCTAAACACTTCTCTGAACTTCCTAAATGTCAAGAAAACATTTGCAGGGCCCACTCTGCAGCGCCCAGGCGCCAGCCCAAAGGGCACGGACGCGTGCTGCACTGGCGCTGCCTGGCATGCTCTGTGCAATGATTTTTATTAAACATTTGTGGTTTTCCTGCTGAAAAACCCAGTGAAAGATTAATGCCAAAAAGTGACTCCTCTGGGGCTGGAACTGTCAGGGAGCCAGGACATAGGGAAGTGCGGAGCCTGCGCGTCCATTCCTTCTCTAACATATTTTACAGCTAGAGAAATAAGAGCCAGCCTGGGCAGGGCTGCAGCATGTTTAGGGGGGACATCTGTGTTAATGCTGACTGGGCTCTGCAGGCACAAGGAATGCTCCAGGCTCACATTCATGAACATTTCACCAGCAAATAAATTCATGTAAAAACATTTCTCATGTATGTACATTTTATTGGTTTTTTTTTGCTTTAAAATGGCATTGCCACGCTCTCAAATTGTCTCTAGGCTGTAACCATAACTTTGCAATGCCTCCCAGCTGCTGAAATCCTGTGTGAGGCCTGGTCATGAGCTGAGCGTGCAGCTCAGCTCCTGGGAGGCTTCCAGCACGGGCTGGAGTCACGCCGTGATGCAACCAGAATGGGCAGGTTGGCAGCAGGACAAGTGACGTGCCCAGGTTTGGTGTGTGCCGTGGTGCAGCCACGGGGCAGGCGAGAGCCAGCTCCTGCACCGGCACCACAGGTGGCACTGATGGTTGCCCTGGAACCCTTGGATCAGTGATGGGTGCCTGGCACTCCGTGTATCAGTGATGGGTGCTCCAGCATGCCACTGAGCAGCAATGGGTGCTTCAGCCTGCACGTGGGAGGGTAGTGCTTTACCGCAGAATCAGCCTCCATCACTTCCAGCTTCAACTATTACATGTTAATGACGGTTTTCTAATGAGCTGTTTAAATAGTAATTAGAGGCCGGCACTGAAGAGAGAGATAAGTCTTGTGGGTATCTCGCCCTGCAAGAAAGGACCTGATAAGAAAGAACTGAATGATTTTCTTCTGGGATCAATTCCAACCAGCAATTATCCCCTTGATACCACGCTGCTTAATCAGGAACAGATTGAAAAAACCACTTGACAGTGGCAGGAGATGAATGGGCCACTTTCCCAGCGTTTTACAAGGGAAGGTTGGAGGCTTTATGCCAGTACCTGAGATAGGAGATGATCCAGATAGCGCTGATAGCTCATTTGATTTACATAAAATAATCTTTTCTTTTAAAAGCTTTGCCCAGGCGGAAGAATCATCAGCTTCATTTCCTGCTGGGTTCCCATCCCAGCTATAAAGGGGGTTAGGCTTTGTTTACTCTGTGGTGCTGGGCTTGAGTGACTGCTAATGCTGACCAGGAACCCGACCTGGCTGTGCTGAGTCCTGTCTCCATGTGAGCAGCTCTCCCCTGGCAATAGCAGGGAGCAATGAGCTGAGCTGTGACAACCAGGGAGGACAAGATGAGTCACAGACTTGGCTAAAAGCTCCTGGTTCCATCCTCTGATGCTGCCGGAGAGTTAAGTAAGCTCAAACATTTTAATAGGCTTATTTTCTCACCATTTCAGTGCCTCAGGTGATCCTTTGTGTTGCAACACAAAATCCCGTCTCATGGGATTATTAGAGAAAAGAAAGGGACGTGCTCAAACCCTCATTTTTTTTTCTTGTCACACTCTGCCAGTGCCAGTATCTGGCTGGAGCTCTGGAAACGGTGCAGAGAGCTAATGGTGCACATGGATTTTGGCAAATTGCAGGAGTAGCAGCCAGGAGGGATTTTGGTTAAGGCTGGAGTCTTACTATCTGCAGTGCAGCACAGCCAGGGGATGTAGCTGTGTAGCAGGACATGGGAAAGAAACCCCTGGTGCTCACATGCATGTACCTGAGCACAAGGAAGGACACACTGAGGGGTGCAGCCATGGGAGCAGAGGCATCTGGCCCTTTCTTAACTGGCAAAGGCACAAGGAAACCCACAAACCTGTCTTCTGCAGAGGCAGACCTTGACTGTGGGGGATCACACACAGGAGGAGCCTGAACACAGGGATGGGAAGGGTCTTTCTGTGTCACCAAGGCTGGGCTTTGCTCCTGCAGTGCCGTGTGCTCTAGTCCCTGCAGGAAGCAGGGGAGGGTTTTTTTACCCTGGGACAAGGTGTGGAAACCTGCTTTCTGGGGGATTCAGAGCCGCCTTCTAATATCCAGCCTGGCTTCGCTCATGGGACTTTGCACCTTTGCTTCCTGTGCACTGTCTCGGCTCACGTCTGTCCTCCTTCCTATGTGCACATCACCCCTTGCAGCCAGTGAGAGCAGGGAGACCCCTTCTGAGCCCACCACTTTGAACTATTTCATATCTCCTCCTCTACAACAGCATCTTCACTTCCCCCATCTGCCTACAGATTTCCCTGCAGATCCCACCTGACTTCATCTGCTGGGGACCAGAGCTGGACACTCATCACACAGGGGTTACCCCAGCAGCGTAAAGTCAGAGCAAAGATCCTTCTAGCTCAGGAACCTGCCTTGGACACTCCCTGGGTGCTGATGCTCAGGGTACAGTTTCATGGTACAATGGAATCAGCTTCAAAGCTCACTACTATCTCTCAGGAGCCCTCCTTCCCTGAACCCCTTCTTAGTGCCTCCTCATACCCTTGCACTGGTCCTGGCACAACCTCAGATCACACAGGAGCCATTCAGCTTGCAACCATGGAAATACTCTTTTCTTGGGCAGGTTTGTTTTCTGCCATTGCAGTGCACTGAACTGGCTTCAGTCTGCTCAGAGGAGCCTCAGCGAGTGCTTGAGCTCAGCAGAGCACACCAAGGAAGGTGGGTGGAGCAGGACCTTCCGTGGCAGCAGTGGTGAGTTAGTAAGGTCATCCCATGAAACCCCATCCTGCACAATGGAAAGGAAAGCAGGGAATGGAAGAGTGAATCCTCCCCAGGCTTCAAGAGCAAACACACCCAGGACATTGGGGGTGCAGATGACCCCGTCACATCCCAAAAGCAGGACCTCTGTACCATGCATTTGGTTTCTACATTATACAATGAGCCCCAAATGCAACTGTGCATCACACAGAAATGGGCAGCGCTGCTTCCCTCTGCCCTTTTCCACCTTCTCAAGGGCTGACTTATGCACTGGGGCCTTTTGCATCACTGGAGTTTGTCGGGCTCCAGGGGACCCTCAACTCCGCACCCAAGCTGAACATCCCTCCTTGTCTGTCATTTCATCTCACTCCTTGCTTTCCTCTCCTGAAGGGCAGCCAGTTCTTTGTGCGTAATCTCGCCCACCTTCTTTCTTTTGATGATGATTCCCAATTATGGGTAAGTACCAAATTTCATTAGAAATTTCTGTGTTTTGTGCCAAGGCCATGAAAAATGTGAAACAGCATCATTTCCAAGGCTGAGCTTTGAGAAACCCATCTAGCACAGTCCTCTCAGCCCAGCACCTTCCTCTTCTAATTGATTTTGTATTTCTCCTTTACTGGAGACCAGAGAACTTTAGCTATACCCTGTCTGCCTTGACGAGAAGATCAGGTATTTTACCTACTCTGGCATCATTTACTTTCGGAAAATCCACATCTCATCCATTTTCCATGTTCTTATTTGTTATTTTAATGTTTATTCTAAAGCTTTTCATACTAATAGATTCAGACTAATAGACTCCTGTGTGCCAAGAACACATTCTCCCTGCTCCAATAAATAGACCTCTATTTGCTGTTCTCCAGCCAAACACTCCAACCCCTGTGGTTTGACAGATTTATTACAAACCCTTCTTCCATGACTTCAGCTTTGTGCCAGCCCTTTCTCATTACTGAAGGAGAATCTGGCTGGTCCTACCTGTTTACATGCTCAAAGATCTATGTTGTGGCATTTCCCATTCCCAGACGCTGACACCCCTCATCCTGCCTCCCTCTCTCCCCTGGTCCAGCATCTCTGTCGCTACCAAAAACCTGGGCAAAGTTTTCATTTTCTTTCTTCCAGGGCTATTTATAGATAATCTTTAGTCTCTATCCCATCCTTGGTGCGCAGCAGCCCCACTTCTTTCCTGCTTCCCCTTGTATGTATATGGCTGGACAGTTTCCAAGAGCTGTGCAACCCGTCTTTTGCTGTTTCCTTTAATAACCTTGACAAGGTTGGATTCTGCCTCACTTTCACACTTGCTTGCTTTAAAAGATGGAAATAATTGCTTTTTAACACTGGTCTGTTCTCTCCTGCTTGTGATTCTTGGAATCAAACTGAACTTGATAATCATCCTTATTGAGGGGCAATGGCTTTACCCTGCCAGAAGGGAGACTGAGCTCTTAGGCAAAGCTCTTCCCTGTGAGGGTGCTGAGGCGCTGGCACAGGGTGCCCAGAGAAGCTGTGGCTGCCCCATCCCTGGCAGTGTTCAAGGCCAGGTTGGACACAGGAGCAAGCTGCTCTAGTGGAAGGTGTCCCTGCCCGTGGCAGGGGTTGGAGCTGGATGAGCTTTAAGGTCCCTTCCAGCCCAAACCAGTCTCTGACTCAATGATTCTGTGCCTCTCCCATCCCATCCTCACGGTACTAGGATGCAGCACCCCTAGAAGCCCAGGATGGCTTCTCACAGCACACCCACCCTCCCCAGCACAGCTGCAGGGCACTGTCCTTGCAGGATGCTCTGCGGAGCCAGGCTGGGACAAGAGCAGCGCTTCCTCTTTGGGGATAAGCAGAGAGAAAATTCAGTGCAGAATTGGAAGACCTTGGTAAATGAGAACAAACAGCAGAGCTGCGGATTGTGTGTATTCATCTGCTGCCTCTGGTGTTACAAAAGCAGCACTTCAGCTCTACTGCAACAGCAACAGCACAGGTTCACTTCCAACCCAAACCAGTTTGTGATTCTGTGGTTCCATGATTATTAGGTTTAGATCTTTGCTTCCAGCCACTCTCTAAAGCAGGCGGAGGCTCTGCTGAGCCACGCAGCACCGAGTGCCGCTAGTGCAGACCCACAGATATCCACAGAATTGGAGGAAAGAGGTAGGTGGAGGTGGGAAACCCAAGGCACTTGTCCCAGGAAGCGCTCTTTGGCAGCACGCCTTGCTGCAGGAAGAGTGCCCCGGTCAGCAACAAAGGCTTGCCAGAGGGTCCTACCCACACCCCAGCTCCCGGATAGCTACAGCTCCCCGCCTGCAGCTCTGCGTAACCTGGAGCACCTTCCCTGGGACAGCTCTCCCTCCGGCAGCGAGGGAACCGGGAGCCGGTAACCCAGGGTGTGCTCTGGCCATGGGCTGCTTGTGCACCAGGACCCGGGGCCTCGCTACCTCGGGTTTCTACTGGAGAGGAGCAAAGGAAAGTGTTTCAAAAGAGGACAAGGAACTTCTTGGAAGAGCTCCAGCCTTGGCTGGGAAGTTGAGACATGCCTTGGAGGGGATGGGAGTCCCCTTGGAAGATAATCAGAGATTTCAAGTCTCTCCTACTTCCTTCTATTTACAAAGGCAGCGAAGGCAGAAAGCTGGTTTCCCACCCCCTGCCAAACACGGCAGCCTCTGCTCACGCAGGACACCTCAATGGGAACCTCCTGATGGCCCTTCGGGAGCTGCAGCACTGGTGAAGGAGGTGTTGGCCTGAAGGAGAGTTCCCAAACCCCCGCTGCAGCCCAGAGCAGGGCAGTGAGAGGCAGCACTGGAGGGATCTCACTTCCTAAGGGCTCATCCCCATCACGGGCAACACATCCCTCAAAGGAGCCTATAAAAAAGACAGGGAGAGACTTTTCAGCAGGGCCTGTTGTGACAGGATGAGGGGTGATGGGTTTAAACTAAAAGGGAGATTCAGGCTGGATGTGAGGAAGCAATTTTGTACAATGAGGGTGGTGAAACACTGGCACAGGCTGCCCAGAGAGGTGGTGGATGCCCCATCCCTGCAGACACTCGGGATGTGGCTGCATCCATCCACAGCCAGGATGGATGTGGCTCTGGGCAGCCTGATCTAGTTAAAGATGTCCCTGCTCATGCAGGGGGTCTATGATCCCACAGGCACCCAAGACGCTGGGGCAATGCCACAGCCCTTGTAGCATGAGGAAAAACCCCTCTGACCATCTCCTTCTGTTCAACCAGGGCTGTCCCTGGTTGCTCTCAGCACTGTGCTGGCTCCTGCCAGCCGCTGGCTGGACAAACTGCCTTGTCCTCCCCTCAGCCTGCTGGCCTCTTGCCGTGCTCAGCCACTGCCCATGCCTGCAGTGTCCCGGACCCACTGCAGTGCTTCACGGTCACAGTCACAGGACCCAGGCTGGAAGGGCTCATCCAGACTAACAAGTGCAGGGTCCAGCGTGAGGGCCTCTGCAGCACCTCTGTTCTTCACGTTGGCACTATGGCTGTGCAACAGTCAAACTGCATCCGAGGGTTATGCTCCAGCAAGAAAATGTAATGGCCACATTTAATAGCTGTCTGCCTACCACTTTGTGCTTGCTCAGGGGAGATCCTTCTCTCCATACATTTCCCTTCACTGGCTTAAAAGAGGAAGAAACCTCAAACACTTCCCAGAGTGACTCCAGCTCTCACAACGCTGCTCCTGGCAAACAGTGTCAGTTTAATGCAGAACTTCTGCACACCCAGCAGCAGCAGAGTTAAACATCAGCAGGATGCCGGTGGCCATGCACCCTCCCTGCTTCATGGGACCAGGAGTCACAGCAACATCCTCCGCCTCTGTAAGATGCCAAGATCCCAGGAAGAGCTCCTGGATGGAAAAACCCAAGCAAACCCACCGAAGCAGTGCAGAGATGTGGAGAGTTTGCACAGAAGCTGCTCCCTATTGACACTTCCTCCTGGTTTGACTCCACAGATTGCCCTGGAACCTCACAGTGCATCTTTCAGGCAACGAAATCCCTCCATTCACAAAGTCCCAGGGCCCTTGGGCTATGTCCATGTCGGGTAGAAAAACAGAATCAGATTCCTCAGGAGCAGTCAGACACAAGTTCAGGGAATAACCGGAGTATATAACGTTGTGACATATGATAGTCATGGTGATGTTTATACGAAGTGGTGAAGGTCACACGCTGACTAAATAACTTGAGTCTAACAGCTAAGGGCAGCCAAGAGACACAAAGTACCACTGGCACCTTACAGGGCACAGAGCCACCACTTTACCTCCATGTGCCTCAGTTTCCCTAGCTCCACCAGCAGATGCAGGAAATTGGTTGTCTTTCAAGGGCATGGAGAGAGCTCATTAAAAGTGGGAAGAAAGCAGCTTGAGAGCCTCCAAGGGCTGGTGTTAGAGCCACACCAGTGGCGGCTGCTGCACGCCAAGCTGGTTCACAGCACTCAGTGAGAAAGCAAGCCCAGTCCCTAAGTGGGGCACTGGCTAACACTGCTCATTCACAGCTGTGTTGTCTTGGAGCTCCCCCAGCCCCAGCTCCCATGCACAGGGTTAGGAGTGAGGAGGCTTTAAGTGCTGCAGATTCCCCTGGCTTCAAGCTCCCTTCACTGCTCCTGTCTAGAACTCTTTTCCAGCCAGGAGGATATTCCAGCACTGATGCGCAGAGACAGGAACCCGCGCAAGGCAGGAACCGAGCGCAGGCTCTGAAAGAGGTTTTGCCGTTTATTTTCCCATCAAAGGAAGCAAAACACCCTCCCTTCACCCAAACACGTAGCTGCACACCGGCACACGGCTCCCCCAGGGCCCGCACCGTGCTTGTGCCTCACCAAGGAGTGAGTAAGGATTCAGACATGCAAACCTGAGGGCAAGCGTGTGCGTGTTGCAACAAGGAGGAGGCTGCTCGGTGCGGGGACCCGGCTCCTCCTGCGAACGGATCCAGGGAACGCGCTCATGAAAAACCTAAGTCTCCAAATATTTTATTTTGATCCAGGAGCCTGGCAAGGTCTCCTGTGAACATCCACTCGGCTGGGACTCCACGGGCCTCGGAGGAAGAAGTGGGAGTGGTTGGAAGCAAGAAACACACTCGAGCGAGGCTCGGGCTTGGATACGGGTGGGCTGCTGGGAACCCAGAGGGCACGGCTGTAATCCCTGACACCAGAACTGGGGCAGAACCACGGGGAAAAGCCTGAATTTTCCTCTGCTTTTAGTCTGAAGGGGATGCTGCTCCCTCAGCTCCAGCACCTCGTGCCTGGGAGACACATGGACACATCAGGGGTCAGACTGGTTCCTCCAAACACTCCTGCCAAGCTGAAGGGAAACTCAGCAACACAGCACTGCAGATCTGTTGGAGGAGCAGAGCCTTTCACTCCTTCTAAATAAACAGAGAAACCTCAGGCTTTTATACCAGTGTCTTGGTTTGTGTGTTTGAGCAAAGGCTTCTTGGACATCCCCCAGCCTGACTGAAGAACTGGGGATCAGTAACAAGCTGAACGGATCCTGTTTGACAGAGGTCAGAGCAGGGCAAGAAGTCCCAGCACCCAGCTGGTAAAGCGTGATGGAGCAAGACACATCTTGGTTCAAAAACTTCACATGATGAGGAATCCACCCCCTTCCTGGTTGTGCTGCACACACCCCCCACAGCGCCCAAATTTACATGCCATGGGGGTGTCAGCCTGACATGGCCTTGTTGGAATTCTGCAGGACAGCAAAACTGAGCCCATCCCTGCTCTGAGTGATAACAGCAGAGAGTGCTCAGCTCAGCAGCCAGCACATCACCCACGTGGGACATGGATTTTCAGCAGCCCGAGTCTCTGTGTGACACCAGTGGCAGCATCAGCATCCATCGGGATGTGGTACCTGCAGTGCCCTACAAAAGCTCAGGTGAGCACAGCACCTTCATCTCCAGGCTGCCGGCACATTCACACAAAATGCGACTTAGTTGTTCATCAACCATCTAGTGGGTGGCTGAACCCAGCATGGCACGAGAGGAAAGGGAAAGCAGCAGCTCAGCTGAAAATCCAGGGAAGTCCATGGCTTATAAAGAGCTGAGAAGAGCTGAGACAGTGGGAACATGCAATCGGCCAAGTGCCCTTCTGCACCGAGACATGAAATGCAGATGAGGCCCCGGTGGGAATGGAGGCGAGCTCACCGCCAGGATGAAGGCTGTGGTTCACACGCCTGCAGCCATGGCATTGCAGACCAGTGAAGTCATTATCGATTCCCATCCACTGCGACACAGGCTCCACAACAAGCCTGTGACATGGGAAACGCTGCCACTGGGAGCCCAGTACCCTCCAGCCTGGTGCTTGTTGAGGTTATTGACTCTGCAGTAGGAAGCTCAGGCTGAGGAAATAGGCTCCTTTTTATTCCATGCCTCCACGAGGGTGTTTCTGTTGAAGCCTGGGGGCTGCTTTCTTTGCACAGCCTGGAGTGAAGAACAGAGCAGTGTTCCATGGGATGGATCATTTATTTCTGTAGCTGAACACTATATACATCACCTAAACAAAGACATCCAGAAAAGCCTCCAACCTTCTATCTTTATTATTCTCTTTCCCTCCCTTTTTTAAGCACACAAGATAATGAACAGCAGAAACAGGCGAACGGTTTTGTTCTTTGGGAAACCCTCCTGGCAGGGAATACTCAGCACTGTGGCCTCAAGCAACCTCCCATCCCTTATGCGATGTTGGACATTTCTATTACTGTCTTGTAACTGGAAGAAAAACTTTGCTCCCCTGTCAACCTTGGAGTTTGTACATTCACAATCAATCAAACCCAAGGAGAAGAAAGTACTGTTTTTCATTGGAATCATAGAATCATAGAATAGTTAGGGTTGGAAAGGACCTTAAGATCATCCAGTTCCAACCCCCCTGCCATGGGCAGGGACACCTCACACTAAAACATATCACCTAAGGCCTGGTCCAACCTGGTCTTGAACACTGCCAGGGATGGAGCATTCACAACCTCCCTGGGCAACCCATTCCAGTGCCTCACCACCCTAACAGGAAAGAATTTCCTCCTTATATCCAACCTAAACTTCCCCTGTTTAAGTTTTAACCCGTTACCCCTTGTCCTGTCACTACAGTCCCTAATGAAGAGTCCATCCCCAGTATCCCTATAGACCCCTTCAGATACTGGAAGGCTGCTCTGAGGTCTCCACACAGCTTCTCTTCTCCAGGCTGAACAGCCCCAACTTTCTCAGCCTATTTGCAAAGAGGATGAGCTTGAAGAGGTGAGGTGATCAGCGGTGAGCCCACAGTAGCATGACCACAGGACAAGGGGTGATGGGTTTAAACTAAAAGAGGGAGATTCAGACTGGATGTGAGGAAGAAATTCTTTACAATGAGGGTGGTGAAACACTGGCACAGGTTGCCCAGAGAAGGGGCGGATGCCCCATCCCTGGAGACATTCCAGGCCAGGCTGGATGTGGACTTGATCTAGTGGAAGGTGTCTCTGTTCATTGCTTTGAAGCAATTTGGAGCTTTGAAGGTCCCTTCCAACCCAAATTGTTCTTTGAACCTATTCTATGATGCTGTGAAACTGTTTCCAGTCCCTGATGGATGTGAGGGGCTGGATACCCCCGAGGGGCAGTGCGTCTGCTGCAGGGAGGGCTGGCAGCTGAGCTGTGCTCTGCTGTGTCTTGGGCTGGGACAGTGCCGCTGCCCTGCCTCGCTGTGTGTGCTGTCCCTGGCAGGAAGCCGTTTGTCTGCAAGGCAAGGAAACGAGGAGGGTTGGGAGACGGCAATCCCATACAGCTTCTCACTGCTTTTCCCAGCTACTGATCCAAGAGCGCCTGTGTTTACTTCCAGCCTTCCTCTCTGCTCCGCTGCCAAGCAGCCTTAACGACCGGACACAAGCCGCTCCACCAGGAAATGCGCTGGATCGGAGCAGATAAAAAGGCTGCTGCACTGGGACACTTCAGTGGCATTAACCCTGCTCTACCTGGCTCCCAGCAAGGAGCCCATGGGCCGGGGCTCCTGGCAGGGCAGCCCACCCCACGCATCGCTAGGATTCTGCTACTGCAGTCCCAGTTGTCATACCTGGGGCTGCTCCACAACAGGATGGTGCTGCAGCAGCTTGAACCATGGCCAAGAGGCACCAAGTTGCTCACAGAAGGAAGGATGGATGTGCCAAGTGCACATGGCTGCAGCTGCAGGTTCAAACCTGGATGAGGGTGAGGAATCCACCATCCAGCACCAGCTGCAGCAGTTCCTGCACAGCAGCGTGATGGTGGGAAACACATGCAATGGTGGTACACCGGTGGAAGCCACAGCTCCCAGGGGTTTGGCCAATGGTGTGGCCAGACTGACCTCCCCAGCATCATTGTCTGACCCACTGAAAATGCTTTCAAAGAGCAGATGGGACGGGATTGCTCTGCTGGTCGAGGTGGCTCACCAGACACTGACCATGGACTGATGGGCCATGTCTCAGCCTCTCAAGGCACGTGCTGCCTGCCTGGGCTGTCCGGCACATCGGCCCACCAGGCATGGCTGCTGGCACCCACGCCAGCCCTGCCAGGACCTTCCCCCCAGGGTATAACCCTCAGCAGCACCATGAGGCTCAGACGATGAGGCCTGGCTCTGGCACAGCTTCCCCCCTCAGCCTGGATGCATCACAGCCCCCATTCCCCGGCTAAGAAGCTCCCAGGCCCTTGTGTTCTCTGTGGCACTGCATGGCACTGCCATGTCTGAGGGCATCACCACCATGACCCTGTCTCCACTTAGCAGGGGAGATGAGGCAGGAAAGCAAGTAGCAAAGACAAAAATCACAGATTCATAGAATGGTTTCTGTTGGAAAGGAAAGGTTGGAAATGTTGTGTTGGAAAGCTCCTCCAGCTCCAACCCCTGCCACGGGTAGGGACACCTTCCACTAGAGCAGCTTGCTCCAAGCCCCTGTGTCCAACCTGGCCTTGAACACTGCCAGGGATGGGGCAGCCACAGCTTCTCTGGGCACCCTGTGCCAGCGCCTCAGCACCCTCACAGGGAAGAGCTTCTGCCTAAGAGCTCATCTCAGTCTCCCCTCTGGCAGGTTGAAGCCATTCCCCTTGGCCTGTCCCTACATCCCTTGTCCCAAGCCCCTCTCCAGCTTTCCTGTAGCCCCTTTAGGCACTGGAGCTGCTCTCAGGTCTCCCCTTCAGGAGCCTTCTCCAGGCTGCCCCAGCCCAGCTCTCTCAGCCTGGCTCCAGAGCAGAGCTGCTCCAGCCCTTGCAGCATCTCCATGGCCTCTGCTGGACTCTCTTGAGACCAGAACCAGTGCATCCAAAGACAAATCCCTTCTGAGGCTGAGGATGGGAGCATCCTCAACGGGCCATTACCAGCATTTGGTTGCCTAAATCAAGGGCTGAGTAGAAGCCCCAGCCACCCCCTTTTGTCTCCTTGGCTTAAAGCAGGCTGTGCCCTGGCTCCGCGAAATCACCCAGATTCACCCATAGCAGTGAGCAGCAATATTGCCAATGGGGCAGACACCAAAACCCAGCTGTGCAGAGGTAGAAGGCTCCTTCTTTGGAGTAATAGCTGGTGAGAAAACTATTGAGTAGCCTTGACATGCTTTAGCTCTGCTGCTGTGCCTCTTCTGTTATTCCATCCCAGTGCTGCCTGCCCACTGGCCCGCTCTGCGAGGAAGTGCTCCTGTGTTTGACATACTTGTTATTGTGTCTAGCTCGCTCTCACGCTCGCTGGCCCAGGGCCAGGCAGCAGAAGGACGTAACCTTGAGCGGGGCCGAGCCCTGCCTTTCCCAGTGTTTGCAACGGGAGAGGGGCCGAAGCAGGAAGAACAAGGAGGCAGCTTTTCCCTTCCTCTCCGTGGCCGTTCCCCGCCCTGCACACGCATTCCTGACCCGCTGCCAGCATGGACGTGGGGCAGCCGTGGGGAGTGAATGCCCTGTCGGGGCGGAGGCCAGAAGGAAACCTGCAGCTCCCTGTGGAGGGTGATACGCGGCTCTGACTCACCCAGCACTGCACAAACAGGCCCAGCGAGTCCCATATCCGTCCCCTGGAGTCCACACGGGGAGCAGTGGGAACAGCTCGACACCGACTCTGCTTTGGGGTTGGTGTTTTCCAGGTCTCCCAGCCCTTCACCTAAGTTCAAACACGTGCTGCTACTGTAGCTCCAACCATAGCGGTTACAACATCCAACCCACACCTCATGGGCATCCTCTACAAGCTCTGGCAAAACCTGCTTCCTGCCCATGCACCACGTCCCTCCCCACCACCCAAACAACAGGGTGATGGTGGGGAGTGCAGACATGCCAGTGTGCAACGTGCTCTGCACCACCAGCACTCAGCTCTCAGCTGCCACGTCCACCAACATCAGTGTTACCTCAAATCTAGAGCAGAAACCCCTTCAGTTCTCCTCCAGGCTTTGCAAGAGCCTTCCAAAACCCACCACGGCAGATGGAGCACAGACTGGGCAAGGTTTGTAGCCCAAACCAGCATGAGCCATGGATGCTGCCCACAAAGCAAGCAACACCTCAAACCCATCAGTGACCAGGACACAGCTTGCAAAGGGCTTTCTCATTACCTTGGTTATGGTCGTGCCTATGAACACGCATGATTTTTAAGGGTAGTTTCAGCTTCAAAATGGGTGTCTGAATGAGGGTGTACTAAAAACAGGCACCTTCCAGGTTTCACAGTGATGTTTCCCTGCCAAGTGGTCTGGCTGCCGGATCCTGAACTGAAACTTTGCTGTTGCCATCTCCCATCATGGGCACCTATCTGGAAAGCAATACAACTTCAGAAATAATGGTCAGGGGATGCTCTGAGGACAGATATAGGGTCCCCTAAGGGGCAGGAGTTCTTTGACAATTGAAAATGCAATATATGATTTATAAAAACTACAGCAAGGTCTGCTGGGGTCTAAGGTCTGATTACTGACAGCTTCACAGCCCCCAGGCCACCTTCTGCCAGGCCAGCTCCTTGACTATATGCTCAAGACAGGAGATACAACCTGCTTCTGAGCAGATGCTGTATCCATCCCCCATGCTCCAGAGACAAAGAAAATGCCAAATATTTAACCCGTTTTTCACAGAAATGGCTTTACAGAGATGTTCCCAATGGGCTTCCAGGCAGCTGTGCCAGGGTCGAACCGCTCAGGCCATGGCAGCATCAAACACTGTTTGCTTCCCATTTGGCACAGCAGCGTGGAGGCAGGGCAAGCAGGGCTCTGGGGCAGGCAGGGCTCAGGCAGGCAGGACAGGCAGGGCTCTGGGGCAGGCAGGGCTCTGGGGGGAGCAGGCAGGGCTCTGGGGCAGGCTCTGTCTCCCTGCCCAAGGGCTGTGCCTGCGGAACCTGGAGCTGTCCCATTCCTTGGCTGGGCTCCGATCGCCCGCGGGCACGGAAATGCTTGTGAATGGGGACCCCAGGTCCCTAGAGCAGCAATCAGGGAAGGAAGCACCAGGCCCGGGATGCTTGCAGATGAGACAGGAAGGGATTACACATATCCCACCGATCCGAACACGCGTCCCCCTTGAACAAAGCTGTTCCTGCTTCCCCGTGCAGCCGGAGCTGGGAACGGGCTCCCAGCTGCTCTGGGAACGCCGCGGATCACTTTCCTTTCCCACTGTCAGCACCTGCTTAAAGGTTACTTCCTATGACCTTCAGGGTAACCCCGTATCACAGTTTTACTGCCCTGAGAAAGAGATGGGGATGATAAACCAGGGTGAGGGAGAGAAGCCCCTTCCCTCCCCTGCAGTCCCTGAGGCCCCAGCGGACACACGGCCTCTGAGCGCCCGGGGTCTGTGCCGCGGAGCCGAGTCCCCTGAGGGCAGCCTGCGTGCACTCTCTCCCATCAAGCTAGAGACCAAGGCAGGAATAATATGAACATATATTTTTAGCAGCAGCAAATTATTTCTCTTACAGAAGGAATATTTCCATGCTGGGCTTTTTCCCTTCCCTTATCACAGATTGTATATTTAGAGCGTGAGAACTCTACCTCGCGCAAACAAATGCTGCCAGGCCCCTGTGCTCAGGGAGAGATCCGCTTCTGGCCTCTCCATCGTGCCCCTTTTTTGGACAAAACCCCCCACCTTTGCTCCATAACTGCCAAAGGGAGAGCTGAGTTTGGGACATGTTGCAGCAGGGAAGGGAAAGCGCGCTCTGGAGGGTTCTCCGTCAACATGTGTGTTAAATCCTAGCTGGAAGCGGGTGAGCTGTAGGAAAGCCAGGGCAGACCCTGAGCCCTGCAGCAGCAACAAGCAGCAACTCTGGCGCGGCTGCACCGCTTCCCCTCCGGCTGCAGGTGCAAGCAGGGCTCCCAAGGGACGGCTGGAACGGTCGGGGACATCCCCAGGGCAATCTGGCTGCTAAAACACATTGTACTTGCCAGCAGAGCCTCACCAAAGAGTGGCTTTACAGCCCGAGCTGCACGAAGCCTGTGAATGAACGGCCACGGGTGCTTAAACCCCCTTCCCACCGTGCACGCAAGTGCTGCGTTAATGGAGCGGGGTGTCCAACTACCACAGCCTCTTGTTTTCACCCTGCTTTCCTGTTCCTCTTGCACACCCTGCAGCCCTGCCCACCTCCTGCCCTGGGAGCTGCTTGCTGGCAGGGAAGACACAGCCAGCCGGGCAGCCCTGGATCACAGCTACGGAGGCTTCTCATTCCTAGAGAGGAGGCTGATTTCACAGGCCAACTGTGGCAAACATCTCTGTGATTCCTGTAGTTTGTCATGGATGAGCTGTTAGGAACTGCTGGATCCACACGCCTGCTTCACAAGGCAGTAGGATGGCACTGTTCCTCCTGGCCAGCGAGGCCCAAACACTCCCCACGGCCCCTCTAACACAGATTTAATGCATTTCAAACAAAAATGCATCAAATGCCGTATTTCCACACCCAACATGGGGATTTCACGGTCTGGGTGACTTTCATGACATCGAGATTGATACGGACTCTTAATCATAGGTAACAGTTGCTGGAGGAAGCCCCAGGGTGAGGGCTTGGTGTCCCAGGAGCCCGCCCGCATTTGCTCCTCTCAGCTTTGCTGTTTCTTTTCCCCACACCTCTGCATGGGGCAGTCACCCTCCCACCAAGATCGACATGTCGAGTCATTGGGGTTTTGCAAATCACAGCACCGGGCCTTGCGCCCTGCTCCAAGAGAGCGACGACAGCAGCATGGGAACGGAAACAACCCGGGGTGGTTAAACCCTGTACCTGTGGTCGGAAGCACTGGCACCCAGGCAAAGCTTGCAGCGAGCGGCTCACACGTCCTGCAGCTCCCATGGGGTCCACACACGGTGACTGCAGAGCTGACGTGGTGCACACCAGGCAAAGGCAGGTTTTACTTGCAGGCAGACATCGAGGATCTTGTTTCATCTGTGGGTCCTACCCCAGTGCCACGGTGGTGGGCTCAGCCTGGCTATGAATCCTGTCTTGCACAAGAAGCCTGGAAGATTTACACATCGCCCCCCATAGCCTGGTTTTCCTACTCTGTCAATGCCTGAATGTCCAGGAGAAGAATGGCTGATCTGAGCATGTTTGCATTCCCATTCTTGATCTGGATTTCCACCAATTAACAGGGATTTTCCCAGGCATGACTTTTCCCATCGCGATCAGAACCAGCTGCAAATGTGTCACCTCCAAACTCAGATCCTGACCCCACATGTCCTTGCTGCCTGGGCTGTCCCAGAGGATGTTCCCACCTGCCTGCAGCCCCAGTGGTGGCAGCGTGGGCAGGGCTCTGGTCTCCTACCAGATCTTTTATTACTGCTAATGGTCTGAGGGTGCAGCTGGGAAAGCACTGGAAGATTTCTACACTTGGCAGGCGAGTGGGACTACGGAAAGGCTCATAGTCTCCTCTACTACTGATTTGGAAGAGGGGAAGAGCAACTAGAGACAGCACGACCAGCTCATGAGCTGCAGTAAGGAGCCTCAGGTTTCATTCAGTCACCTCTAAGGGTTAACACAGGCTCAGTCCTCAAGAGACCAGTTTCCCTCTGAGTAATCTGATCATTGCTCTCAGAGGCACTGGCCAGTGGAGGTGGTCTGGAGCCCTTTCTGTAACCCTGCTCCATCCCACCACCCTGTTGGGTTGGGGCCAGTTCTACACCCACAGCCCAACTTCCCTCACCACGTAGTCACAGCCTGATGCACCTCTGATCCCTTTGCCTGGGGAGGCTCCAGCAGAGAAAACCTCCTTAAGGAGGTGAGACTTACCTCCCCAGTGCCTCCTGAGAGCCAAAACTCCACGGGACGGAGACCACTAACAGCTCACAGTGCAAACCTGCTACCCACAAAGACAGGAGGAGGAAGGAAGCTGGAACAAGCCTTCCTCCGTCACCTCCTCCAATCTCCCCTCCTGGCTGCAGGCAGAAAGGTCAGCACAGCCAGGGCACAGGAGATGCTGTGTGAAGCTGGTCACACATCCTGAGGCCCAAAAAGACAGAGCCCAGATGCAGGAGGCAACATCCTGCTGCAGCCACCTCCAGTTCCTTCCCCCCAAAAGAGCCCAGACTTCTGCCCTGGCTTGGGCATAGGCTCAGGCATCTCTGGAGAGACAATGGATGGGTCTGGGGCTTGGGAGAGCTCTGCCCACAGTGATCAGGGCAAACAGGTTGTAGTGGTGGCCAGGGGCTTGTCCCACAGACAGAGGAGTCTCCACCAGCCCCAGGAGCCACCCAGCACAGGCAGCCCTCGGGAGGGGGCAGCAGGCGGGAGGGAAAGAGAGGAGCGAAAGACAGTTCCCTGCCAAGACTCGTTTCTCCCATGCACGGGGCCAAGATCGGTTGCAATGATATCAGCCCCACGTACTGTTTGGAGCTGGCTCGTCCCTGCAGGACACAAAGGCTCTGGCAGGAGCTGAGCTGCACCATGTGAACCACCACAAGCAGCAGTGAGATCCCACTGAAACCGGAGGACATTCGACACAGTGCTCAGAGCACAGCTTCCGAGAGCCAAGCTGGCAGCGAGGGGAACAAGCCCTGGTGTCCTCACCTGCTCACCCAGCACACCCCAAACGCTGCTCCGTGCCCCTTCCCGCAGAGGAGAGGCCCCAGCTCTCAGGGGAGCCCAGACAAGGCAGGGTGGGCAGCGACGGGCACTGCCTGCTCCTGGAAGCCTGAGGTTAACGGGGGACAGTCGGAGGCTGGGAAGCTGGAAGCATTTGCACATGTTTCTTATGATCTGGATTTCTGAGAAAAGTGGTTTGGTAACGACCAACAGGCTCAAACCCTGGCTTCATCCTGGCAGAGGGACCTGTACTACTGGGACCTTGTACCACAGCAGGCAGCGGCCTGGGCTGGCAGGACCATGTGTGTGGGACTGGTGCTGGCAGAGCAGCCCAGGGCGCAGGAGGCATTTCAGGAACCGAGGAACCCCAAGTATTCTGGCTGAGTACCACAGACCAGAAAAATACCTCAAATGAGCGGGTGAGGTGGGGGAAGGCAAGAAGTAACAGCCAAAAACTGGAAGGGAAAGCAGATGGACGTTTGGGGCAGTATTTGAATTGAAAACCCAGACAGTGGGAGTGTGAAAATGAGATTTCCAGGCAGACGCCTCCTCTTCTGGGTGACCAGATGACTGGCTACAGGAACAACCCATCTCATACTGGGACACGCACGTCCATGCACATCTCTCGAGTATTTCCACAATTGCTTTTTGCCCAGTCCCTGCATGAAGGAAGGGTCCTTTCCACTGGCACTGCTCTTCCCTTGTTACCTTCTTCTTGCAGTCATTACCCCAACTGCATTTTAGGCCCTGGGGAAGGCAATCCCTGGGCACATGCTCCAAGAGCCAGCAGGAACAGCAAGTTTTCCCACAGGGGCCATGCTCCTGTATTGATGTGGTCGCTACTGAGCAGCATGAGAGCAAGAGACTGAAAGAGGCCATCAGAATCACTCAAAGCTTAAAGCTGAAGGCTGGGGTGAAGACTTCACCCACCGAGCAATAAAGGTTGTGTTTTGCACCTTGCCCATTGCTTGAGCTGCCCAACTCCCTAGTGCAGGTAGAGCTGGGTGAAGGAGAGGAGGGTCTGACCTATCCTGGCAGCCAGCTCCATCATGGGGGCAAGGCTGGGCGAGGGGGATGCAGGAGAGCTACCGTCCAGCTCCCTCAATGCTCAGCAACGCAGCTGCAGCCCGACAGCTGCAACAGAAGCCATCTGCCCATGTGGACAAGCAGGAGGAGAGCAGGAAGGATTTCCAGGATAAGGGAAAGACAGGGAGGCAGGGTCTCCTGTGAGACAGAGGGAGCTGGGTCTGGTGGAGGTCTTCCTGCAATGACCATCAGTGTAGGGATTGGGTTATCCCATGGTGATGAATTGGGAATTAGGAAGGAGAGGTCAAGTCCTCTGTGAAGAGCTCAGAAAGAGAAATGAAGGTGTTAAACAGCCCCTGCAAAGACAGCGTCCGGCAAGTCTTTGGTGGCACCTTCCCCCTCCAGGCACTTGCTCTCACAGCGGGAGGGAAAAGCTTAATTCAACCTGAAATAAACAGCAGTGTTCAGAAGCACCCCTGGGGTTGCATGGATCTGGGGTTCGTTTGTAGACTGCATGTTCTCTGCTCACAGATGATCTTTCCTTGCTCAGTATCTGTTGTTTCCCTTGTCCGGCCATGGCAGCCGTTTGATGGATGAAGTCAAGGGCTGTATCCAGCAGTTTCACTCCGGGTTCTCCCTGCTGCACCACTAGATCCTCACTGACATACAAGTCAGGAAAATCCCAAGCAGCCTTCAGCACATGAGACCTCACGGGGAAGGCCACCGAGGGACTATTCCCTTTCTGAAAGGATGAGAAACTCATTACCACCACAGATGGCCGGCTCTTCCAGGCCCCTTGCCTCAAGTGCCAGTCCAGCAAAGGCCACAGGCTTTATAAGATTACAGCTACTCCAAGTTTATGAGGTTACATACGACATTTATGGTGGGTGCATTAGTAACACAGTGGCCTATATTTATGGCTGGTGGCTGCTGCTGCAGAGCAGCGGTGACCCCGGGGCTTAGCTGCAGCCCATGTGCTGGTATTTGGATGGCTTCCATCGGCACTAGCAGCTGGGCTCCGAGCAGCAGCCAAGGCAGCTCAGATGTCTCCTCTGTGCTCCAGCACTCACCCACAGGCTGCAGCGAGGGCCCCCGGAGCCCAGCACGAGGGGCTGGCTGCGGCTCTCCGTGCCTGCTCCTCCTGATGCTGCTCCCAGCAATGGGCTTCTGGCTCCAGCACAGAACCACTGAATCAGCTGGGTTGGAAAAGCCCTTTAAGCTCATCCAGTCCAACCCTTACCCCAGCACTGCCAAGGCCACCACTGCCCCATGGCACTGAGGCCTCGTCTCCACGCTGTGTGAACACTTGCAGGGACGGTGACTGCAGCCCTGCCCTGGGCAGCCTGTTCCAATGCCTGAGCACCCTCTGGGGCAGGAATTGTTCCTCAGCTCCATCTAAACCTGCCCTGGTGCAGCTTGAGGCCGTTTCCTCTTGTCCCATCCCTTGTTCCTTGGGAGCAGAGCCCAGCCCCTCCTGGCTCCATCCTCCTGTCAGGCACTTGTAGGCAGTGATCAGGTTCCCCCTGAGCCTTCTCCTTGTATTGCAATGGGCCTGTGTTATGCAGGAGCAAAATTAAAGGGTTGGATGGGTAAGAGGAGCAGGCAAGGACCAGCTGGCACCTCTGGGAGCAGGGAGAAGGTGACAGCAGGAGCTGGCAGGTCCCTGAGCACAGCAGGACAGTGTCTGCGTGGTCCCCCCCCTCCGCTCAGGAAGAAGGGACAACAACAGGAAGAGAAGAGAACTCGCTCAGACATAAGATAAACAAAGCAGCAAGACAGCAAAGCCAGAAGTTGCTAATTAACCTCAAATTGCTTCAGCAAGGACTCCAAATGGAGCATTCCCTACTGAAACACGAGCAGGCAGAGCTGTCCCAGAGCATCTGCTCCCGCGGCCCCGCTCTGCCCACCCCACAGCCGGGGCTCCCAGTGGAGGTTTGCTCTTGGCAAGCCAAGGCTGTGAAAGCAGGAGTGAGCAACCCGAGAAGGAGCTGCACCTTGCTCTTCACTCAGCCCAAACCTTGCCTGGGTTCAACAGTGAGGAGCTGGAGCCCTTCTGCACGGAACTTCTCCCTGGGCTTCCACCGGCACCACGCAGAGCACGTGCTCATGGAAGGAGCTTTGTGCATCTCACCAGGGCATGGAGCTGTCATACACCCAGAGCAACCCCTGTGCTGCAGCATCACGAAACGCAGCAGGAGCTCAGCTCCTAAATACAGCCCTTGCCCCTGCTGAGCACCTTTCATGTGCTGCATGAGAAGGAGATTTACAGAGGGGCTGAAGCACAGCTCCCTCAGGCAAAGGGAACAAACGAGAGAAAAATCAACCCGACTGCTCAAACCCAAGGGCCAGTCAGGAACAATCTGGGCTCCTCAGAACAGGAAATGACACTCAGCTGAGCATCTGTGTGCACGTCAGGATGGATTAGGAGCCTGTCAGGAGCTCGACATCAGCTTTACAGGGCGATCACGTGCGAGACGGCTGCAGCAGCGCTCTGGACACCAGAAGCATCATTACAAGCACCAAAGCCCAAGAGCATCAGCCACTGTCTTGCAGTACAGGATTTCTTCTCTACCCACTGAATGTCCTCAGACTAACACAAGGCTGAGATGGCGAATTTGGCTGCAAATAAGAGCAGGCTTTCAAGCACAGCATCTGGAAGGACAGGGATGTGACACCTCTTTTGTGCCCATGAGGTACCAGGCTGCCTCTGCCCTTGCCAGATCCACTTGTGTTTGAGGAGTGAGGAATAATTCCCATCCTGCATCAGACAAGAAGAGGTTTTGGCACCAGTTTTGGTGGAAATAGGTTTGTGTTCAACTCTGGGACCCCCAACAAAGAGGGATGTGGACCTGCTAGAGTGAGTCCAGAGGAGGCTATCCTATATGCAAGCTACATAATTGAATTAGATGTTTCTATTAAATCAGGTCTGTCTGAAAGATGGCAAAGAACCACCAGAAGATGAGCTTCTAGATACTTGTTGGAGAGAGTCCAGAGGAGGCCATGGAGATGCTGCGAGGGCTGGAGCAGCTCTGCTCTGGAGCCAGGCTGAGAGAGCTGGGCTGGGGCAGCCTGGAGAAGAGAAGGCTCCTGAAGGGGAGACCTGAGAGCAGCTCCAGTGCCTGAAGGGGCTGCAGGAAAGCTGGAGAGGGGCTTGGGACAAGGGATGTAGGGACAGGCCAAGGGGAATGGCTTTAACCTGCCCGAGGGGAGACTGAGATGAGCTCTTAGGCAGAAGCTCTTCCCTGTGAGGGTGCTGAGGCGCTGGCACAGGGTGCCCAGAGAAGCTGTGGCTGCCCCATCCCTGGCAGTGTTCAAGGCCAGGCTGGACATGTCCAAGGTGTCCATCCTGAAACTGGATGAGCTTTAGGGTCCCTTCCAACTCAAACCGCGCTGTGATTCTATGATTCCATGGTTCTAACACTTCTCTGGTCCAGTGTCTAGACATAGAAACACATTAAGATTTTGCCTATTCCCAACAGTTTCAGATTAGGAAGGGCTACAGCTAAAGCCTTCATCTGTCGATGCATATTGCAGCCCTCCCTTCTGGGATTCTTGGCTGTAGGAAGATAATGCAAATCTGCCATTGGGACATGGGCAGCAAAGGCCAGAACACACAGAGAACACTGATGAATCAAAGAGTTTTGCTTTTTGTCTGTTCCGACTTTGAACAAAAATCTTGATTTTTTGCCCTGAAAAGAACTTTTCCCTGCAAAACTCTTTGGTCTTAAAAAACTCCAGAGACATCTGTGCAAGATGACTTTAATCATTCTGCTCTGGATTGCCTTTTAACATCCCAACATCTGTGGTGGGGGCTGAACACTGCCTGCAAGAATAGTACAGCTTCCTTAACCCCTCATTTTCTTTGCAAGGAGAAAGGAGTCTTAGAAAGTTCAACCCAGCTGCTTTCCACTGCTGTGGTCTCACTTCATGGCGTGTCACAGATGCTGCCCTGCCATTTTCTTTGTGGATTCCCTGGAAACTCCCAGATTCTTGTCTATAAACACATTTCAAGAGCAAGTAAGTCCATGTTATGGTAACAGCCTAATACTTTCAGCTTCTGGGCTGAAGTCCTGCTGGCTGAGCGTGTGCTCGAGCAGTGCAGCAGAAGTCTAGCAGCAGGAAAACCCTCACTGTGAAATGACACTTGGGCACTGAGCCTCAGCAAAGCCCCCAGAGGTGTGGTGGACTCACAAGTCCTTTGTTTTCTGAAATGAGTAAGAAATGAACTGATTTCAGGGCAGGTTCAGGCCCCTGGAACTTCTCACCTCACCAGGGTGAATGTCCCTCGTACCTGAACATCTCACAGCACTGCATGGGCCACAGAGGAGAGACACAGGGACCTGCAACAAGTCACTCACATCCCCGTGTGCCTCAGGACCAGTGGGAGTCATTCAGGAGACATCAGAGTCTCTTCCAGGACCTTACACCCTCTGCCTAATGGTTAGGTATTCAAAGGCTGGGGCACCACAAGGATCCTAAGGCTGTCACTTGATGCGAAAGGGAGCCTCTGTGCTGACTTCAGAAGACCTGGAGGTAAGCCCTAAGAGATAACGTTTCGTGCAAGCACTCCCAACTGTATTCAGATCAAACTAATACCAACCCTGTGTCAACCCCAGGAACCCTCAGAGGTTCCTTTGTAACCTCAGCTCTTGAAGGATTCCAAATGGTTTTCCTCTTTTTCTTGTTTTCCTCTTTTTCTTGTTTGCCTTTTCGGGACAAACACACTGAGGACATCATCAGCATGGGTAAAGCAGGTAAATGTTTTACACCTTCACACGGCTGAGGTGTTGCTGGGGTGGGACACCCTGCTGGGATGGCTACAAGCTGGAAGAGCTGTGCTGTGAAACAAGGCTCGGACACTTGTGGTGAGCGCTGAGCTATTAGCGCAATTTGCTTCTAAAGGGACCAAGACCGAACACCCTATCCAGTCTGATATATTTTATCATACGATATATTATGATATCTATTAATTAACATATAAGACAGCAAAAGCCCATGAGATTTTAAAAGTTCTAAAAATATTTTAAAGCTTCCTATGATAGTGTAAATACTCCCCATCTTCTAATGCCAACCTCCTGTCCTACAGTGGAGACCAGTTATGTCTCATCTGCCTCTCCCACAGACTACTCAGAAAACCTTTTCCAGTAACAGTTATAGGCACATGAATGTAAGGATTTCCTGAGGTCGGTTTCCCTTACTCCTGGGTGTACCACAGCACTGCTGAAACATCATCCAGCATTTGATAATCTTGCCATTTAAAGCAAAGCACTAAGAAAATAAGAAAACATCCCAAGATCTGTCACAAAGCAATAACTGATTGTACAATCCATGGATGAAGCTCGGGTAAAACGATTTGGGTGTTTGACAACTAAGGAAAAGTCTGGACGCAAACACTCCTAGTGGCTACGAACGTTCTCTGGAGCAGGGATGGGAATAAGAGTCAGTACAGCTCTCAGCTGGGTCAGGATGGGAATAAGAGTCAGTGCAGCTCTCAGCTGGGTCAGGATGGGAATAAGAGTCAGTGCAGCTCTCAGCTGGGTCACTGCTTTTCTTGCTAAACTTGACTTTCTGTTATTTGGAAAAATAACAGAGAAATTGTAGAAAACAAAGCAAACAAACACTCCTTGTCTGAGAAAAATCACAGTGCTGTGATAAAGTGAGATAAGGAATGCTGAAAAAGTAACTGGATTAATGATGAGAGCCCATAGGTGTTACACAGCAAGAAAAACAAATGACTTTCTCTCAGACGGAAGAAAATGTTTCTTCTCAGTTGGAGAAAGAAAAACACAAAGCGGCTCAACTGCATCCCTGAAATTGTGCAATTGACTTTGCATATTTGGCAGCAAAAGTAGAAGAAGCAGTTTCTAATCCCGGGTTTTCATGCAAATGACAGGTTCTTGGTTCTCCAAGGAGCATTTCATTTTGGTATGCTTTTTTAATTAACATTCTAATAGTACGTTAGAATTAAAGGAATAGCATCAACTTTAACTCACAGAGCATTTCTAATAACTAGTGTCACAGCAACCCCTAGACTGGCTGTAATTGAAGCAGATCAGAGAACCAGCACTTACTTCCCTGCATACTTTGGGGTTTATATATGTAACCAAAGCATTTTCTATACAGCCCATTTCTCTGTGCACCTCTGCTGGGCAGCTCCCCCCTTTATGCAGCAACAGGGGACAATCTTGAAGAGGACAAGGTACAATCTACCTGAGAGCTGTGGCTGGGCTGCATGCACCAGCTGGGGTTTGGTTTTGTTTCACCATTTCATTATAAAGGTGTGAACTGCTGTATCACTGAATCACTATGGAATCGCAGCCTGGTTTGTGTTGGAAGGGACCTTAAAGCCCTGCCACGGGCAGGGACACCTTCCACTAGAGCAGCTTGCTCCAAGCCCCTGTGTCCAACCTGGCCTTGAACACTGCCAGGGATGGGGCAGCCACAGCTTCTCTGGGCACCCTGTACATTTTATTGTTTTTAAATGTTGATCTTAACTACATTCAGGTGTAAATTATGTATAAAGCAACCTGTAAAGCTCCTTTTTCTATGCCAAGAGTTCATTCTGTGTTTCAAGATACAGAACAGCCGGTGTGAAAACACCTAGAGAGACTCCCCAGGGCACTACCTGCCTGGAAAAACAGTTTGAAATTGGTGAGAATCCCAGAATCCCAGCCTGGTCTGGGTTGGAAGGGACCTTAAAGCTCCTCCAGTTCTAAGCCCTGCCATGGGTATGGACAACAGAAAGTAATTTTTGGGACGAAGCCGTAGCAGGGACCTCTCCAGGCTGCTGTGGGGCAGCAAAAAGAACCAACTCTGCGGCCTCAGGGAAAGAAGGAATAAAAACCATGAGGGAAGTGAAACTTTGACAATATTGAAGTCTCAGGGACAGAGCCCTGTGACGGGGCAAGGTCCTGTCACAAGCAAGGTGTGGGAAAACGCTGCAGCCTTGGTTAAACTCGCATTTCTGGCTTCAAAAATCGCCTGAGAACCAAACTATTACTTCATAGCCGTGGCAGCTCCCCTGCACGGTGCTGCCAGGAGGGGCTACGGGTCCCAGGAGCTGGCCAGGGCACCAGGACCAGAGTTCTGCTCCTGCCTAAGGACACGGCCCCGATCACCCCCAGGCTCAAAGCCCAGCCCTGGGCCCTTGGCTGGAGCTATACGTGATTTAAGCTTAGAGTTAAACCCTGAGGCCAGCCGGTGAGTAAGGCATTTTCCAATTAGCTTCTCCAGCGGATCCAGTGGCTGCACTGCCTTTGTAAACTAAATGAAACCGCACACAAATTACACTGACACGAAGAACAACATTTACCAGGGCTGCCCTCTGCAACGCTCTCCAGGTTCAGACTGTTTACAACTCTGTTCACTGCCCTCATCTCTCCACGTTACCCAGTCTCCAACATGAGATGTAAACAGGCAGAAAATTGGCTACTGCTTCTGAGACAAGATTACTTTTGTTACGACTTCTGATGGGGATAAGAAGAATAAAATAGGATTTTTTTCTTCCCAGCCTGGCTGCTGGTGCGGAGAGTGCCGGGGCAGAGCAGAGCCAAAGTGCCTCCAAAGGTGTTGCATGTCTCACTGTAACAGCTCTGCATGCTCTGTGGCTGGCTGAGGCTAACAGCTTCTCTGCCTTGGGATGACACAGGTTTCTAACTGACATATATTAGAGCGAGTCCAGAGGAGGCCATGGAGATGCTGCGAGGGCTGGAGCAGCTCTGCTCTGGAGCCAGGCTGAGAGAGCTGGGCTGGGTCAGCCTGGAGAAGAGAAGGCTCCTGAAGGGGAGACCTGAGAGCAGCTCCAGTGCCTGAAGGGGCTGCAGGAAAGCTGGAGAGGGGCTTGGGACAAGGGATGTAGGGACAGGACAATTCTGGGTAAGAGCAGCTCCTGTCCCCAGTGGTTCTGCTAGTGCCAACTGGTCCTCAGCACTGTTTTATGCTGTGGGCTTGTCAGCCCTATGGAGATTTTTCCATGCTTGGCAGTTATGGTAGAGAGCGCTGTATGGTACTTCAGGAGCAAAAGGAGAAAGACAATCCCCAAAACATGACCCTGCTCCCATCTGCCACCCTGGCCATGTGTGCAGGAGAGATGCTTTCCATGCTTCAGTCAACATAGAATCATCACAGAACCACACACTGGTTTGGGTTGGAAGGGACCTTAAAGCTCCTCCAGCTCCAACCCCTGCCACGGGCAGGGACACCTTCCACTAGAGCAGCTTGCTCCAAGCCCCTGTGTCCAACCTGGCCTTGAACACTGCCAGGGATGGGGCAGCCACAGCTTCTCTGGGCACCCTGTGCCAGCGCCTCAGCACCCTCACAGGGAAGAGCTTCTGCCTAAGGGCTCATCTCAGTCTCCCCTCTGGCAGGTTAAAGCCATTCCCCCTTGTCCTAGCAACAGAACATGCTATTAACTCGTGTCAGTGCAGCACATGGGGGAACAGCAGCACTTATCACAGTGCCAGAGTTTGCACTGGAAGTGGAGAGGGACTTAAAAGATAGTATAAGATCCATAAATACCTGCAAAAAATGACAAGAAAATATAAACCCAGATGCATTCATCAGTACTTTACATTTAAACTGTAATGCAGTTTAGCTATTCAGCATTACAGCAGGGTGATATTCAACATCCCCAGGCTGCTTCTACATGAGTAAAGTGACAAGGAAAAAGGGAATGATGAAGAAACTACTGGCTTTGCCCCTGAGGGTACTCTGCTTGTGAAGGCCCAAGTCCATGTCACTCCTCATCCCCTTTCTTTGTCAGCTGAGGGTGTTCTTCCACCCAGCCTAGCACACGCTGCTCCCACGTTCCTGCTGACACAGCTCTTTGGTGACTGATGCGGTAAACCAATGCAGTGAACTTGTTTGTGTTGCATGTAGCCCTGCAAAGGGACAAATAATTTGTGCTCCACTTCTTTATGTTTAAATCCTTTTTTGCATGCTTAAAGCAGCTCAATGTAGTTTGTCTTTTTTCCATGGCTTCAGCTGCCTGTGGCAGTGAGAACCTGCTCATTAAACACCATTTTCCACGGTAGGTTACTAAAAGGGCTGTTGAAAAATATGACTCTTTAGAAGCTACAAAAATGACAACAGCATTTCCTCTTCAGAAGAGCACAGTAATAACTGAAAATGTGACTCCTGCTATAGAAGAGGAGCACGGACAACACTGACTGTTGTCTGTGCATAGGAGGTAGGGGGTGGAACTACATGATCTTAAGGTCCTTTCAAATCCAAATCATTCTATGATTCTATGATGCTGAATGCAATCACCCAGGAACTCAACCAGCAGATAATGGGAAGCACACAGCAGAGACCAGGCTCTCCATGGCCTCAGACTGCCCTTGTGATGGGGCTGGTGTGACTTTAAACTGCATCTGAAAGTGGTAAGGCTGATGCTTTCTGCGACAGATGAGTTTGTAGCCAGAGCTCAGGGCGGGCTACCAGCAAGTGCTCAGGTTCTGGTAGCCCCCAGCGGTCCTTTTATTTCCCTCTGTAAAGGAAGAGCAGGAGGTATGATGCACGTACCAATAAGGTCTGAAATGCAGTGACCCAAAAATAGGTTAGAGCCCCACAGGATAGAACAGAGGCTATTGACAGCTCTACAGAGCCTCAGCATCTGAGGCTTTATCCTGCTGCTGCTGCTAACAGTGGCAAGCGTGTGGGTGATGTGAAGAGGAAGAACTGTCCTTTCCAGATTGATGTCCTCCGTCCCTTAAAGCTGGAGGTTTCTGGAACTCACGGGCCAGTTTGTGTTTTTACTGTCTCTTTATGGTTGGCATCTAAAAGATGGGTCCACAGGCTGTGAGTTCTCTTACTCTGTCATCTCCATCTCTGGATCTTGTTTTCCGTAGGTATCCAAGCTCTGAGCCAAGCACTGTGTGATGTTTGACACATGGGCATTCAAAATGAGGAAGGGTGATGGGCAGTGGGAACTCTTTTTCCAGTGATCTCATCACTATGGTTAAAAAAGGGAACTCAGATAAAGTTTGTGGTCTAATACATAGAAATACCTGTATTCCTTAGAAATAGAGTTTCAAAACCCATGTGCAGTGGCACCCATCATTTACATGTGCAGATGCCATGACTTGTTGCTCAAACCAGGTCTCTGTGCTCAGAAATTCTTTGCTAATCTGGATGTCTGTTCCTGCGTGTGTTCGAATTCCTGGTGCGTGTTTGCACTTGCTACGGTAACTACATGCAGGAATCAGGCACACCTTGTTTGTACACCTCTACCCAGACAGTTGCATATTTGGCATGACTGTGCAGTCCAGAGAGCATTCATGGTGTCCCTGCCCGTGGCAGGGGGTTGGAACTGGATGAGCTTTAAGGTCCCTTCAACCCAAACCAGTGTTGTGATTCTACAGAAGGCTGGGGATGGTTCGGTCACCACCAGTGAAACTTTCTGTGGTGATGCAGCGAAGACGGTTTAAGGGATGTTGGAGAAACAGGATGAGCACAGTTTGTGTCTCGAGCAGCTCAGCAGACACCAGCAGACCTGTTCCTGGCCCCACTCTGTCCAGCTGCAGCACTTGTGTGACCTCAGGCAGAGAACAGGACAAAATACTTCTCTCTTAAGAGCTCAGACCCTTACAGTTCACAATGAGCTCATCTGCACCCCCCAGACCTTGGTGTCTCTTGGGCCTTCCCCACAGCCCTGCTTCAGAGACCTACTGGAACTCAAACCTGATGAACTCAGCCCAAATATTTTGGATTTTCCAAAGCACCCAGGTAAGCTTTCGACCCAGTGAGAGCTGACTTACACCCACTGTCCTAAGGCTCGCTGCCTTGAAAAAACCTGCCCTTGTTTCAGAGGAAGGTGGCCTCTTTCCAAAAGAGAGGCTCGAGCCAAGGATGGAGATGGGATGTGCCGGTGCCTCTTTCATGGTGGTGTCCTTCACCTGCAGAAAGGTGGCTGGTGTAGGAAAAGGGAAAGAGAAGCACCGGAGAAGGCACTGAGTGAGAGCAGGACCTCAGGTGGTGGGCTCCTGGGCAGCACCAGCACACGCTGCCTGCGAGACCTCCGCGTGCCTGTCCATCAGCCTAGCGCAGGACAGCGGCACCTCGAGCTTCCTCGGGGTGCACTGGCACTTCTACTGCTTGGGCACCAATGTCTGCAGGTTACTTGCTTCAAATGCTCAACTACAGCTCATGCAGTATTTTACATCATTCCCCAGGGAATTCCGTTGCTCTGCAATTTGGCCATTTCTGGCAGGCAGCTTCTGTGAACCAGCTTTTAAACGTTGGGGCTAACCCCAAGGTGATCTGTATTAGCTCTGCAATGAGAGGCTTTCTGTCCAGCAGGCCAGACTGGGTTTTTCACACTGTTTTTACAACCTGTGCTATGGAGCCGTCAGAACCTTCAGCTGGAAAAGCCTAAGCCCAGTATCTGTGTATAGAGGCAATTTGATTTTTCTGTATGCTACTGTCACATGGCTCAGCTTTTTTGGGGGTGCTCTGCAGCCCTCTCTCTTATTTTGATAAAAGAAAGTTACTTTCAAAAGTAAGGGCTTATAACTTCTGGTGATCTAAACAGATGTGACTTGACAAAGGCGTCCATTGTAGGGCCATGTTAGTGCTTTATGTTTTAACGATGAAGGCTTTGGTTGTTTGTTATGGTGAGAAATAGTTTCCCCTCCAGATAGCCCCTTGAGAAATTCATGAGAGAAAATCCAGACTGTGAAAAGCATGGCTTGTGAGGAATTTGAACCAACATGACAGGGGGAGCAAATCATCAGGAAAATCCTATTACAGACAGCCTGGGCTCACCATCACCTCCAGTCCCGAGCTCATCGTCCCCAGCCCCAGGTGAGCTGTCTCACTGGTGTCTGCTTGATGACCGCCTACAGGGATCACAAACACCCTTCACCCTTCCTGTCCTGCTGCTGCCTGGAGACTCGGAGCTCGCCCCCGCTGCGCCTGCTGCTGAACCCACACAGAGGACGATGGGCTCAAGTCAAAGACAAAACACGGCGGGAAGGAGTGAATCCATGGGTCAAGGTGAGGAGGGAAGAGCTGGCTACGGTGCCGGCTGCCGTTGCGCAATTCCAGCTAATGGCACACAGATACAGATGCAAACCACCCGTGAACGCTTTAGAGGAGTTTACATTTCAGCTGGGTTTCACAGCTGGACAGTGATGGCTTTGCTTACAAAGCTGATTTCTCCAGGGTACAGCTCCAGAGAGGGGGAACCACTGTAGTGCCTCTGCAAAGCTCCAGTTTCTGATCCATGTCCAGGTTTGTTCCCCTTCCTCCAGGCTTCTTTCCACGCACATGTTAAAGTCCTCTGCTATACTGTAATTGAAGTATAGCTCAGTAAGTTTCAGTTCTCATTTAAGATTTCATTTTTTAAGACAGCAGAATAGCTCAGGCTCATGTCAGAAGAGTTTTGAGGCCTTCAGGATCAAAAAATAATCTGTTGTAAATCTAAAAATACCAGCTTTCCAGCGAGGAGATGGGGGATGCCAGGAGATTTTACACACACACAATTGGGAGACTGGGCTTCCAGCTCAATTTGCATTTTTTCCATGGTTACCCAAAGCTGGACCCAGCAATCTGATCCCAATCACCTCGAGTTTTCTCTAATGCTCCCCTCGAGCTCTGGTCTCATCATCCCTCAGTGGATCCCACGTTTCCTGCTGCAGGAGCTCTGCCTTTTGCACGGTGCTTTTCAAGAGCTGACCTGCAGCCGCGGCTGGGTCTTGCCACCACTCTGCACCAGCGGAGACAGCCTTGACACACAGCGAGGAGATGAGCCCCAGCACAATGGATCCACAGAAGCGCCAGCGTGAGGGAAATTGGCCAATTATCCAGCACTGACTTTCAGCAGAAAAGGTACAAAGGGATCTCTATGGATGAGAAGAGCACAGGAAAGGAGGGAGAGAGGCAAAGATTGGTGGAAAGGAACAGTGTGGTGAACTGCGATCAAATATTTATGACCATCCCCTGAAAGGTTGTTCTTAGTCTGGCCTATCACCAGTGACTAAATGTCAGGATGATTTAAGGGAACTTGTTCAGATAATTGGTGGATAAACCCAGCAGTGCTTCTAAATCACAGCAAGAAATACTGTCAGCAGCTTCATTTAGTGTGAGAACCTGGTCTGGTGGAAGCTGTCCCTGCCTGTGGCAGGGGGCTGGAACTGGATGAGCTTTAAGATCCCTTCTAACCCAAACCAGTCTAGGATTCTATGACCTGCATCCTTTCCAGCTGTGCTTCTCTGGCACACCAAGGCAGCCAAGGGAAGGGATGAGGGCTGACGTGGAGTTCACCTCCTGGCAGAAGCTTGTCCTCCTTGCTGATGGTCCTGTAGCACAGGGGCAAACTCTTCATGGGATGTTTGGGCTCTCTCCAAGGTCAGCACACAGCTGGAGTGAGATGATTGAAAACAGCAAGAAAGGGATGTTGAGGAGGCCGAACCTCCGCAGGCAGCAAAGACACCCCAGCCCTGCACAGATAGGCCCCAGTGCTGCTGCTGCCTGGCTAGAAGCAATGATCAGAAAATATCCATTGATATTTTCCTGTCTGATATTGTAAACACAAGCTCAGCCCAGGGGACTCCATGGGACAGGATGGTTTTGATGGCTTCCAGCCGTGTCTTTGCTCTGCACTCGCTTCCCAAACAGCCGATTATCGCATGGAGGCAGCTCATTTATTTGCCGCGAGTTCACATTTAAAACACTAATCACTCCAGATTTATCTTGCCCTGACGTGGCCCAGGGGGGCACTGCAAAGGGTCTGGCTTCTGCCAGTTGTCAAGCTTCTTGCCTAGCAGTTAATGTCAAGCTAACACCACGACAGAGCTCTAACACATCCCTTCTGCAGCCATTGTGTCCTGGAGGTCTATCTCTAGAATCTGGGGCTTTGCCACCGACATTCCCACAGGCCATAAGATGGATCATTTCACTGCCTCAGTTTCTCCAGGAGTAAAAGTCGGGTCTTCCAGCCAAGCAGTCACAAGCATGCAAAGGTGGGTGTCCAAGACTGTGATTCATAGAATCCCAGAGTGGTCTGGGTTGGAAGGGGCCTTAAAGCTCACCCAGTTCCAATCCCCTGCCACAGGCAGGGACATCTTCCACTAGACCAAGCTGCTCCAAGCCCCATCCATCCTATTAGCCCTATTAGCCCTGTCCTGTATTAGTTTATAGGAGCTGCCTGGAATGGAACTGGATAAGAACTGGAATGTTCTTACCAAACATTTGAAGGAAAGTTCAAAGGAGAAGGAGGTCTGAGAGGATAATGAAGCATCTTTGACTGTCCCAGAAATCACAGAATAAATCTGAAAGGCTCTTCTTAAAGCCTGTGCACAATAAGGGCAAAGCGGTTGTCTTAGTCTTTGACTGAACACAGCATCACGACTGCCCAGAGCATCTGGAGCTGCCATAGGAGACAGGATTTTGGGACAGCAGATTAGGGCTTGGACATCCAACCTAAAGCCATTTTTCCCTATGCTGGCCCCCTGACACTGTCATCCTGGGGGGAAGCAGCACCAGGACTCCATCGCTCAGCAACCCTTGGTTGGGAAGGAGCAGCAGTGAGGGGAGCTGAGCTCCCCCTTCACAAAGAGCCGAGATCATCATTGGCAGATGTACCTTCCCCAGGGCTCCCAAACCTCTGTCAGCAAACAGAAAGCAACTGGAAGGGGAAAAAAAAGCCTAAAAGAAAGCCTGTATTTGAAATATGCTTTGTTTTCTTTTAAAAAACGCAGGATCCCATCCAGCCCAAAAGAGGAGGCGAGCGCTGAAGCAGCTCTTTGTTTTTTGTGTTAGCTCAAGAAGAAAACACTTTTTTTCTATATAGTCCCCCAAGGTTTAAATAGTGCCTCTGGCCCCACGTTTGGCACCTGGGGAGCAGGTCGCAGGTACTGCTCAGAGCTGACAACCCACAAAGTAACCCCATGCCCAGCATCCCCTCTCATTAACTCTTCCAGCCTGCATCAGGGGAGTCCTCCCAACCCCAACCACCTCCTGCAGTGCTCCTGTCCCTCATCCAGCATTTTGGCCATGGTGTGGTGACTGAAGGACATGTCCTTATCACCTCAGTGGCACCTCCCTCTTGATGCAGGGCCAGGAGCTCCTCTGCCACCCTCTGGAATTGTGACCCCTTGAGCTCTATGGAGAAATACACAGAAATAATGGTCTCACAGGGAGGTCAGGGTGAACTGGGGCCTTTGTGGGAAAATTGCACAATGTTACCACCATGGGCACCATTGTACCATGCCACCACCATGGGCACCATTGTACCACGCTACCACTATGGGCACCATTGTACCACGCTACCACCATGGGCACCATTGTACCATGCTACCACCATGGGCACCATTGTACCACGCTACCACCACGGGCACCATTGTACCATGCTACCACCACAGGCACCATTGTACCACGCTACCACCACAGGCATCATTGTACCACGCTACCACCACAGGCATCATTGTACCACGCTACCACCACGGGCACCATTGTACCACGCTACCACCATGGGCACCATTGTACCACGCTACCGCCATGGGCACCATTGTACCACGCTACCGCCATGGGCACCATTGTACCACGCTACCACCACCAGCAAGGACACTGAGACTGTGGCACTTTGTGCCATGGAGGCAGGGCCAAGGGCCAGGGCAGCACGCAGCAGTGGCTGGGTGGGAGCAGGGCTCACCACACCTCTGATCTCCTTCCACGGCCACCCCCAGGCAGACCCAGCCACCACTCAGCCTGCGCAGGGGAACCCCAGGAGGCTCCATGAGAGGGAAGGGCTCCGTCAGCACCTGCAGTGCCTGCAGCAGCTCTGCTCTCATGTCCACAGCTCTCTGCACACGGGCAGGAGCCTCCCACACCTCAGAGAGACACCAAAGAGCCGCTGAGAGCTGTTCTGAGTCCTGGTGGGCCCTGAAGCCTGTTGAGCAAAGCACTGCCCTTCACCAGCCTCAGCTTGTGCACCCAAAACCACCCAAGGGGTTAATTCCCATCTGCAGATCACCCGGGGCCGGGTGCCCTCTGCCCACAGCTGAAAGATGCTGGTTTCTAGTGGTCCGGCCCCCGAAGGGGCCATCACGCAGGCAGCGCAGCAGGCTGCATCTGGCACCAGTGCAGGGTAATTACTGTAATTGCTGAAGGCAAAACCTCGCTCCCCATTTTCTCTTGGCTGCACCGACCACGTAGGTTGGAGCGTGGAAGGGTGAGTGCCAAGTGTTATGGTGTGAAGCCATTTTCCATTTAGAGCTTTTGTTTTTCATGGCTTATAAGTTACCACTCCCCGCCTCCATTCCTTTGGGTTGAGATTTGTCATGCTTGTTCTTAACCCAGTGGAGAATTTCTGTAGGAAAGTTCAATGGTATAAGTAGCGGCAATTATTCATCTGGCTTTCGTCATGGAAGATAACAGATATTCACAGCAAGTTGCTGTCTCTGTGAGGGAGGTGGCAGAAGGGAGGACTTCTGCCCTGGAAGCCAGCAGAAGCACAATCCTGCACGCCCCAGGGTTTTCCAGGAGTCAGCTCAGGAGCAATTCCCATACCCAGACACCGACAAACACCCACCCGAGCACGAGCATGTCACACAGCCCCAGGGGCTGGTTTTCTGCAGGAACATGTGATGACCGTCAGGTAAGCAAGACATCTTCCAGATGCATCCTGGGTGCAAGTGGAAATTCTGAACCCACTTATAAAGCTACCACGACCCGAACCTTTGGACTCGCTGTGGAGAGTCCCAGGCGAGACACTGACTCCTGAGCTCGCACAAGGAAATGCCATCCACAAACGGTGACAGCTCTGCTGCCCACGGCAAGAACTGACCCCGCCACTCACCAAGCCTGCTGCGAGCTCTGCTTCAGCAGAGAAATAAAAGGACTGGTTCCTTAGTTAAAGCATAAATAAATGCAAGGGACTTGGACACAAGCAGCAGCGTGAGACGTTGTGACTGAAATTCCAAATGTGCCAAGTGCAGCGTCCCCATCCCATCCGCATCCCGTGTGCCTGATGTGCCCCGCATCCCACTTCACACACTGAATCAACGGAGGTGGAAAGGGGCTTCTATGGAAAATGCAGCTTTGATCATCCCAATTCTGAGCTTAAATCTTAACCATAATATTTAGATTGATGTTATTTATGATAATTTATTTTTATTTAAACGCATCCTCAGCAGTACAATAAAATAAAATCATGTTGGGCTGTTTAAAAAACAAAAACCACAGAGCAGATAAAGAAGATACGAGACATCTTTCATGTGGAGAGCTGGCCGTGGGTCACCAGACACTAACACAAGGAACAGCAATTTGCTCCTACATCAAGGAATAATAAAAAGGTGTTTAAACACTCAGGTGAGGAGTTGTGAAGGCAGAGCAGGATTAATCCAGTGAGAAGAGATGGTTCCTCACTCTTCCACTTCAGCACAAAAAAGACACATTAAAAAATATAACTACATCTAAATCCTGCTGGATAAAGTCTTTTTTGTTCCATGAAACAAGATGTTGCTTTTTCATGTCCATTAATTTATCTACCAAACACTGAATCTCCCTATAGAATTTAGGGTTAATAACATAATTTTGCTTGACTAGCTCCTTGTTCTGCTGTCACACACCAAAATGACTTTAAACCTCGGGCTGTCGACCCCAAGGGTCAGAGGAGGCACCATGGAGGATGCACCATGCTGGTACCTGAGGTGTTCCAGTGATGAACCACATTATTTCTCAGTGTGTCATTCCCAGCAGCTGCCCATTCCCAAACTCTTCCCACCTTGAGATAAAACGGCTGATCTCACATGAAGCAGGAAAAAGAAATGCCAATAGCTGCTAACAGCAACAGCTTGAACCTTTCAATGATTCTGCCAACTCCACTGGTGAGTCAGGAGAGTAAACACAACCAGGATTTCCAGCAGCAGGAGAACCACTGCACTGGAGGGCTGGGTAAAGCAAAGAATGGGAAATGGGCCAAGCTGGGGCAAAATGGTCTTTTGAAAAGAAAATTAAAATGCACTGTAAAAAGGCAAGTTCCATTTTGTGTCCTATTAGACAAACCTCCTCCTGCCTTGATGCTTCCAACTACCCTGGCACTCAAATGGAAACGACGTTCCTCCTGAGGATGAGGAGCCACCCTGGTGATGTGTGTAAGCTCCCTCCTTTGAACACACCAGTTTGCTGCAGTCCCACAGACAGCAGCTTATTGTGTGTCATGGTCAGACCACTGCAAACTGATGCTAGAAACAAACTGCAGCCTGAGAAAAGAACCACTGAGGCATAAATGGAGTTCAGAAACTGTACTGGTAAATAAAAATGTTATTAAACAATAGAAATGCCTGTCCTCGTGCTGCAAAGACAAAGGAGACACTCATCCACACAGGAACACAGCCACCTCCAGGCTGGTGAACACCACACGCTCCCCATGGGACACCAGTCCCTCAGACCCAGACACAGCCTGAGAAAGGGCTCCTATGGCTGGACCATTTCTGAGCTGCAGAGAACTGCTGCAACCAAGAGGGTCCCTGAAATCCCAGCCCAGAGAACACCACCCTGTGAGGCACATGGTCTCCTCCAGAGGTGCTCAGAAACCCTGAGAGGGCTCGCAGCTCCAGGGGCAGAGAGGCCATGTTCCAGGCTGCGATACAGACAGACATGAGTGAGAGTACAGCTTCATCACTGCCCACGAAACAGGACACCATGAGGCTGAAGCACATCTGAACAAGCTCACGGAGCTGCCCCATCCCCACACATCCCCCTTTCAGCCTCACATCCCTGCCTCTTCCCCATCCTGCCTGTCCCACACAGTGGTGATGCCATGGGACACCTTCTCACTCCCCCATCCCAAATTCCCCAACCTCCTTCCCATGGAGGTCTTCCTTCCCTAATGCCTTCAGCCCCTTAGGAGCAGAAGCCTGGGCAGGAGGGACCTGTGGATTGGGATAGGGATGGGATAAAAGTTACTCAACCTTGACTGAGCTACAGCTGTACTCCCATAACCAACACCAAGCACGGGAGATGCTGTTCATCACCCTCTGCAGTGCCAGTGGGTTCCCAGGTTACCTGACATCTCCCCATGGGTATCCAGCTCCTCCAGCAGACAGGCAGTCCTTGAGGCTTTCTAAGACTACACTGCACTTTCCCAAACCTCCACCAAAATTCCCTTTTTCTGGATACCTGTGAGCTGACTATCCAGTGGCTGTAGGTTTTTTTTTGCCCTGGGCTGGTGTGGGCATCAGTTCTGTGGGGTAGGCACCTGTCTTTTGCCCTATGCCTGCACTGCACTAACCACACCAGCATTACGGTGCTACCAGCAGTGCTCCTAAATGTCAACCACACAGTGTCTCACACCCAGCAGACACTGCAGGCTGATGGAAGTCACTGGGTTGCTGCCTACCCACCAGCTTCTTAAGAACAATGGGGAAAGGAAGCAAAAGGGACTCAAGATACGGCCAGCCAGCACTGTCTATCCAGACAGACTCCAGCCCAGACTGGAGTTTCATGCTGATGGAAGATCAGCAGTGATGGTGACATCCTCCAGTATTAAATGGTGACATCCTCCAGTATTAAACCAGTTTCAGTCAGAGGTCACAAATACAGTCACGCTCCCGCTGGAGGCACACCGCTCACAGGGGCTGAAGCCACTCTCCACTGAAGATGGTTCAGTGACCTTCATTTTGGAGGTCCCCCCAAGGATTGGTGAGAGGGGGAGAGGAGCAGGAGCAGACCAGCAGATATGGGGCTGCTACCAGGTTTTGAAGAGTTGGAGCTTCACTGGAAAAAGGAACATTTCTGATTTTCCTTGTTGCAGACAAATGAAAGGTTCTTTAGTACTTAAAGGAAAAGCCAAAGTCACTTCCTAGCCTCCACTTATGATGAGTTTTTAAGCTCACATCATATTTCACTTTACCTCACTATTTTTCACTGTTCAGTGTTAACCACACTGAACCTTTCAGACATAATTCTCGTGACCAGAGCAGAACTAAGTGTGCTGTGTGTTAGAGGAAACAAAAGGCCTGGTTAAAGATTTGCAGCCTCTCTAGATAAAAGAAGAGGGTATTTTAATTAGAGTGGCCCTTCTATCCATCATGTCTAAACCACATCAAATACATACAAATACTGACTGCAGGAAATTAAAGTTGGAGACTTAAAAATATGAATAAATCAAGGAATTCTCACGCTTAACTTTGCCCTCTGACCCCCCAGGTCTCCTTTCCTGATCCACTTCTCTAACACAAACAAAGTCCATCTGCCAAACCAGGCCGTGTTCTCACCTCTACATGCCCACAAAGCAATGAGTTCTCTCGCCACATCACTGCCCACTTGGATGTGCATGACTGTAATTATTTCCGCAGTCACAATGGACTGAATCAGTGCAACTCCAAAGGCCTTGGCCCACAGGTTGGCTTGTCTCCTCTTGTTGGGGTTTTGGATGAATAATATTAGGCAAAGCTCTTCCCTGTGAGGGTGTTGAGGCGCTGGCACAGGGTGCCCAGAGAAGCTGTGGCTGCCCCATCCCTGGCAGTGTTCAAGGGCAGGTTGGACACAGGGGCTTGGAGCAAGCTGCTCTAGTGGAAGGTGTCCCTGCCCGTTGCAGGGGTTGGAGCTGGAGGAGCTTTAAGGTCCCTTCCAGCCCAAACCAGTCTCTGACTCAATGATTCTGTGCCTCTCCCATCCCATCCTCACGGTACTAGGATGCAGCACCCCTAGAAGCCCAGGATGGCTTCTCACAGCACACCCACCCTCCCCAGCACAGCTGCAGGGCACTGTCCTTGCAGGATGCTCTGCGGAGCCAGGCTGGGACAAGAGCAGCGCTTCCTCTTTGGGGATAAGCAGAGAGAAAATTCAGTGCAGAATTAGAAGACCTTGGTAAATGAGAACAAACAGCAGAGCTGCGGATTGTGTGTATTCATCTGCTGCCTCTGGTGTTACAAAAGCAGCACTTCAGCTCTACTGCAACGGCAACAGAGGGAGGGAGGCGGCACTTCCACCTTGAAGAGGCAAAGGATGAAGATGGGGAGGATGTCAAGGGAAATGAATGAAGCAGCTTGGGGTAATAACTGCGTGTTTCATAAGCCAGATATCAACACTCACCCTTCTTATCTCTGCTGCACACAAAAAAGAGGTGCTAGCCAAGCTGATGATCATAGACTGGCTTCAACACAATAGAGCAGGCACCGCTGGCTCTTCCAAGGGTGAGATAAACTGTCAAGTGAATTGGAGATTAACTATCCAGATGTAAATGAATTCATTGCTATGCAACTGATAGGGCTCAGGCCTGGTTTAGTGCAGGATGGAGTCAGGTTTGGAGAGCTCTCTCAATGGCCAAAGAATTTATAACCTGTATTCATGGCTCTCTCTGTAAAGGGCTGCCTAACAATGCAGGAGCTTGCAAGCATTGTTCCTTTTGAAGGGCTCCACCACTCCACCCCCACTTCTCTGCCCCCAATTTACTCCCCTCCTCCCGGGATCCCCCTCAGACCCGCTCCGCACCCTTCCCTCCTCCTGGTCACACAGGAAGAAAGGGGGGGAGGTGACCTCCGCTGCAGAATTTGCCATTCATGTTCCGTTCCCCCTCACAAATCCTTAACTTCTTGTCTCTTTTTAATCTTTTTTCTCTTGAGAAAGAAAAGATCAAAGGGTTCGGGGCTGATGCTTTCTGAACTAGGCACTGCTTGCCATGGGAAAACAGCGCCGGGGAAGGGCTACACAAAGATGCTTGTGACTGGGGGTGGGGGAGAGATGACGAGACAGGACTTTCCTACACTGAAATGCTTTCACCAAGCAGCCCTGCAAGCAAGATGCAGCTTTCCAGCATCCATCCCAGTCTGCCAGAGGCTAGGCTTCAGTACCACATCAGCAACCAGGGCACAGTTTGTTTCAGGGTCACACATGAGCAGTGTTAATGTCCTCCGGTACTGAGGAGGGAAATGGACAGTCCAGACATGCACTCGACTGCATGGCCCACAGCCACCACCAGCAGGTCCTTCCCGTGGCTGCTGGTGCATGGAGCAGAGCAGACCTTGTCTGTGGCCAATCGTTTCTCCTGGGTTCCTTCGGAATGCATTTTCCAGGGAAGAAGCAGCAGGAACTCACACAACAGTTCCAAGCACACAGAGAAACCCCACCAGAGCAAGCACACGCAGAGCTGTCCCGCCAGCTTTGGCCTGACCGCGTGCATGCAGCGGAGCTTCACCTTCACATCTGCATCTTCATCCCAACCTCGCGCTGCCAAGCCTGGGCAAGGCTAAACGCCTTTGAGAGGCTGCCCTTCAGAGGTGTATTTAAGACATTCCCTGGTTCCAAAAAGACAAAGGATTACGCTGTGTATTTCCAAGCAATCCATCACTAGTACAGAGGGGGCTGAAAAGTTTCTACATTTACAGAGAGGAAACGGGAGAGATCCAGAATACTTCCATCTCCCAAACCGGAGATTTTATCTCAAGGCAGGATTCTGAGGTCCCCAGGTGTATTGCCAGGGCAATGTGGACTTTCCCCTCACTCAGTAATCCCAGTTTGTCACTAGCTGTCTGTCTTCTGCCCAGACAGACGAGTCACAAAGCCGAAGCTGCACACAAATTAGAGGTAGGTTCAGAAGCACTGATATCCTATCCAATAGTTCATGGGGAAAAGTGCTCTTGGCTCAAAGGTTTGGGTGAGTTTCCAGCCAGAGATGGAACTTCAAAGCAGTGGCTCAAATCTCTAACGAGGGAACAAACCTGCTTGAGAAACCTTTAATCACTGTCGCTTGGACAAGCAACACACAAATAATCTCCTTTTCAGAGCTCTCCTGCTCGTGGGAAGTGCACCTTGGAAAAAGGTTACCTGGGCTTGAAGGACTGCTGGCACAGAGGGGGGAATCTGCAAAGACCGTTCAGTTGTCCATGCTCAGTCCCACCACCTCCTGCTCTACAGAAATCCCTCATTTCTCTTCCTGTCCATCTACCCTGAGGACCAGGACACTTCAGGGAGAGGGTGGGTCACCAGTGCCTGCTTCATCTCTGTCACTTCTGTTCTGGTGCCTGCTTTGCATTTTGCTTGTGCAAGACCTCTCATGGACTTTATAGTTTCTCTCACGTACCACTGTTCTCTTCCAGAAGGTCTTGGCACTTTCATGTTCTGCCACAAATAAAGCATCCTTCTGATCTCACTGGTAAATGACTTCTCCAGAGCCTTCAAGCTCACCAGCATTGAGCAGCTCAGGCACAACTGTTTCCCTGTTCTTCCAACCCTGGGACACACAGAACAGGGCAGGATCTGAGGCTTGCTTCATGCATTTAACGTTAAATTATTTTAGGACAGCCTTAATTGCACTGGGCTGACAAAAGCTCATTTCTTGGCCAGTTTACACTCGCACCCACAGGGCCTGAACTCGCGTCAGAAGAACGTCTCTACACACTAATGACCACATGTCCCAAGCCTACCTTCTCACACAGCAACTTCTGATTGAACTCTCTGCTGCTAGATTAAAATCTGCTAAATGTGCTGCAGTGTGAATCCCGTGAGGACTCCACTAACAAACACCGCGATCGAGCTGCAGCACCCACAGTGCTGTAACAACTTACAGGTCTTAGAGGAACACTGCAAATTCACACGGCTTTCCTGCCTTCGGAGCTGCCTTCCTGACACAGCCTTTAAGAATGTGTTTCCTCTGTAGGCTCAACAAATGCCTGAACCACGCTGGTGAGCCAAGGAGAACAGCTGCCTCTCCTCAGACTTGAACTACTTTCACCACCCCCCCAAACCCAAGCACAGGAGCGTTCTCGTTATTAGACAGGATAAGTGTTTGTGCTGAACGAAAAATGTAAATGGCTGGAAGAGAGAAGCCAAATCAGCATAAGTGACCCAGGGCCCGAAACGGGAAAATTCTCTAGCGGGGATTTAAAGGCAGTTGAATGTCTCAGCAGATTAGCTCCGAGGTGCCAGGATGACAAACCTCGTCTCGCACCGATGTGACGATCGCTATAAACCAGTTGTGCCAAAGTGTTTCTGATTCATTTTGCTCTACCTCGGGGTGAAATATCACTGTCATAAAACCGACAGGTGTCTGTTTGCTCAAATCACACAGACCCTTCAGGTGACAAACATCTCCTTCGTCCTCCTGGATGTGCCACTGCACTGCAAACCAGGTCCTGGGCACTTCTGTCAAGTCCTGAGTTTCTTCTGAGCCAGACCAGCCCTGCTAAACCCAGATGAGGTTTAGAGCACCTCCCATGTGAAGACTAAGAAAACTGGGTATATTCAGCCTGGAGAAGAGCAGCTGCGTGGAGACCTCAGAGCAGCTTCCAGTGTCTGAAAGGGGCTATCAAGAATGCCACAGGGGGACATAGTTAATCCCTGCTTAATCAACTGGGTTGAAAAAGACCTTTAAAATCATCAAGTCCAACTGTTACCCCAGGACTGCCAAGTCCACACCACTGCTCCTCTTTAACAGGCACCAAAGATTTGCAGTCAGGCCTTCTAAGAAGAAAACATCCTTTTTCACAGGTCTGTATGTCATCATACAGGGTCTGCACAAGTCTATACAAGGTCTATACAACTGCCAAACCCGCCTGTTTTTCCTTCCACTGGTCACTAAGGACTTCCTGTTTTTTTCCCAGAACAACCACACATGTTCAACCCAGTAGCTCAAAAGTGCTTTTGATGGAATAAATACTATAGACCTAAAGTATTTGATTAGCAATTTGTTGTAAGTACTAAAAGCACTCTGTAAGCCCACTGACAAACACCACGTCTACAAGATGCAGAAAGTTTGTATTAACATGTACAACATAGAAACACGGGATGCAGAGAGGAAGAAAATCCCTCAGTGACACTGACTGCAACCAAGGGGTTTTGGGAACATCGTTGCATGTCTCCATAAGCTGAAAAACCACCGTGTTACCATTATTAAATACTCCCTATAAGGAGAAAAGCAGGGCCAAGGCTCCAAGGAGACATGCATGCAGCCTTGTTCCCTTTCTAAAAATGAATCCTGATGAATATGTGACCTTTTTATGACTCCTTCCCTACTAACAAACTGGCTTCACAGAAAGAATGTGAATATACATTTGAAACGTATACCAGCAGAAACTGAATTGTGAAGATGGAAACTTCAGACAGGGGACAGAAGTAAATCAATGAATTCAATCTTTCAAACTCCAAAGTCTCCAATGAGCACCTTGGGTGAACTCCAGTGAAGATAAAGATTTGTTCACTGAGGTTTAATTCTTTTCAGCAGCCCAGAGGAGAGGGATATATAAATACCCCTAAACTTGGTGGGAGCTGGGCTCCTCATATCTACATCCACCAACAAAACACCCATGTCTGGAGTGCCTCAGCAAGCAGTCTCAAACCCAGCACAACAAACAAGCATAACAAACCTGCAAGCTGTTACCAGGTAATTCCTACACAGAACTGCAATCTGTTAGTAGTTAGTTAGGGTGCATGTTCCTTGTTCTCAGGGGGAAGCTGTGTCCAGTTCTGGGCCCCTCAGTTCAAGAAGGACAGGGAGCTGCTGGAGAGAGTCCAGCACAGGGCAACTAAGGTGATTAAGGGAGTGGAGCATCTCCCTTATGAGGAAAGACTGAGGGAGCTGGGTCTCTATAGTTTGGAGAAGAGGAGACTGAGGGGTGACCTTATTGGTGTCTATAAATATATAAAGGGGGAGTGTCACGAGGATGGAGCCAGGCTCTACTCCGTGGCAAACAATGATAGGACAAGGGGTAATGGGTACAAACTGGAACACAAGAGGTTCCACTTAAACTTGAGAAGAAACTTCTTCTCAGTGAGGGTGACGGAACACTGGAACAGGCTGCCCAGGGAGGTTGTGGAGTCTCCTTCCCTGGAGACATTCAAAACCCGCCTGGACACATTCCTGTGTACCATTATCTAGGTGTTCCTGCTCCGGCAGGGGGATTGGACTAGATGATCTTTCGAGGTCCCTTCCAATCTCTAGCATACTGTGATACTGTGAAGCCCTAACAGACCTGCAACAGGTCCAAGCAGTGCCCGGGTGACCCTGCATGGTGTGGGACATGGTCTGCTCTCAAATGGCCTGATCCTGCTGCCAGTCTGGATGTGGCACCACCAACATGCCACCCATCACCACACCACCTGAGACACACATCTGACATGTGGCAGCTCAGCAGGACTTGCCCAGCCACGCTCCACAGGGATTGCAAGTGAGGGTATAGAATCATCGCACACTGTGTTGGAAGGGACCTTAAAGCTCATCCAGCTCCAACCCCTGCCACGGGCAGGGACACCTTCCACTAGAGCAGCTTGCTCCAAGCCCCTGTGTCCAACCTGGCCTTGAACACTGCCAGGGATGGGGCAAGGGGACTCCTCGTATTTCACCGCTCTGTGGGAGGGGAGAGCAGGAGCTGTGGAGGCTGGGCAAGATGTGAAGCTGCTCCCCAAGACACAGCGGCTTCCAGGCCAGCAAAGCCACTACCAGCCACCCCACCACAGCCCATGTGTGCTTTGATCAGGCACACAGGCAGGACCTCAGGGCACGAAGAGCCAAGTCCCATTTCCATCTCTCTGGTGCCCTGAGCCGCAGCACACTGTGAACTGGTGAGCACCATTCCCATCAGCTTTCCCTCCTCATTCCTGTCTCATCTTTACTTTCTCACTACCTGTTGGGTGATGCTTTTACAGTAGCATCGATCACCACAGCATCCAAGTGCACCACAGGAAGACAGAAAGCTCCCTAAGGCCTCGTTTTCTTCCCAATGCTGTCATTTTGCTTTTATATTTCAATTGTTTTCATTAGAAGAGGCTGTGAAGACATGAAGATTGTTGCAGCAGGCAGCGAGCAAAGAAGAGAGCTGTTGTTACAAGCACACACTTCTCTAATGGCAGCTTGGAAAAGTACCGAATCACATTTCTTGTCCAAATGTGCTCTGCTCTGCAGTCCTCCATTAAGCAGTGAGTAAATAGTTTCCCGTAAAAGCCTGTGAAAGAGCCCGATGGAATCTTATTCCCTCTTTAACTTCCAAAACCATTAACTTCTCCCTCTTTACAGCTGATAGGGATTCTTGGAAACAAACCTCCTCAGCAGAGGAGCTGGGATGAGGGTGGTCGGGGCAGCCTCCAGCAGCATCCCTGCATCCCACGCTTGCTGGCTCTTGCTGCAGGGACCTGCCTGGCAGTGGCGCCCAGGGTCCACGGGCAGGTAAAGCAGAGCCCAAACGCGGCAGCTTCCAGGGAGTTTCCTGGAAGAGCCCCGTCCTGGATGGCGCCTCGCTGCAGGACTCCCTCTCCTTGGCTCCAATTCCTCCACCCCAACAGCAAGTTCAGAAAATAACGCAATGAAAACAGACTTTTTTCACCCCTTTTTTTTCCCTTCCTTTTTTTCCATTGCTCATTTTATTTTACTGAGCTACTGCATACAGAGCCGAATCTTTATTTTGGCTCATGTCCTCTTGCAATATCATTACCCGCGCGCAAAGGAAAAGCCCTCTGGAGATTTCCAATCCAAACAGGCCCTTGTTTTATCTACAAGTATTTGAGTACATGACCTCAGATAACCCCATGGCCAACTGCGTGCCAAATCCAAACTGCAGCCATGGGAACTTTAAATACAGAGAAGATTTTTCCAGCTTCTCTCTGAAGGGAAGACATTGAGTTTCTTGCTCATTTTGGGTCGGATGGAGCCGGGAAGCTGGGCTGTGCCCGTGGGAGCACGGCCATGAAGCCATGGTGGCACCCAGGTCACCTCCGCCACGGGAAGCTGCTGGGCTCAGGCAGCAGCACAAGTGACCTCTGCTACATCCACACAGTCACTGTCCCCTCGGCTTCTCAGGGTACTGCTCCGGCTTCAGATTACTGACAAGACAAACAGCTGCTCTTGGGCCAGCAGACTCATATGTAAGACTGTGTTTGGATTGCTCGGGGCAGGGGAGGCTTTTCATCTTCATTAGCAGCCACATCCGCAGTTTCTCACCAGGTCAGAGCCTCCTGCTCTCTACTGCTGTTTATGAATTTCAATAAATCAATTAATCTGGTATTTTGAATGAAACTCGGAAGCCTTTGGCAGCTGGTGTTTCCTGGACACTCAGTGCACACGGGTACCTAACTGCAAGTCCTTGGGCAACACCAGCCTGGCTAATTTAGGTACCAGAATCTGTATTTTTCACAGCAGTGACTACTTGATTTTTCTCCCCAGATCAATAACTCTGTGTTACCACTAATGCACTAATAGGAAAGAGAAGAATGAAACCTAGAGCTGAAAGGGGGAAAAGCCTCAAGCTCTAGGAACAGCACAGGAATTCGGTCTTGATAGTCTCCGTATCAGTTTCCGACAGTGTCACACTGAACATGCCCATGTTATTTCATGCTGGGAACCAACCTCAGTGCAAAGGGCACAGCCTGTGACCCCTTGAGAGCTGCTCTGTTTCTCCTCACTGGGATTTCTGTGTCTGTGCAATGGGGTACCCACCCCGGGAGCCAGGACACGAGCTCCTTTCACCAGCGGCTCTCCCAGCCGTACGCCGTTTGCATCCCGGGACACGCACGGCTTCCTGGGACTCAGTGCAGAACACACTGCTTAAAACAAGCACTGAAGCAGAAGCAGCTTCGACACACGGGTGAAAGGCAGGGCTAGGACACCAGCCATTGCTTTGGGGTTTTGAGCAGCTCTGGTGCCTTGGTTGGGTCCTGGGCACTGCAGCTCCCAGAGCAAGACAGGGGTGACACCAACCTGGGGCAGTTTTTGGCTGCATGCAGCCATACATTCATATGCACCATCAGGAGACCTTTGCATCTCAAGGCTGTTGCTATTTTGATCTTTACAACCCCTGGAAAAATTGAGTTCAATTAAGTCTCATCATTAGGAATTTACATAAGGTCACTTCGAGGCTTCATGCACTTCCTCTGGTTCAGATATCAGTGCTCTTGGTGTTTCCCCTCTTCATTTATAACCTCATTGCTGTAGGGCATTCCAAGTAAATCATCCACCACCAGTTTCCTCTCTTCAGCAACATGCATCAAGTTTTTCATTCAGGCTAAATGAAGCTTCAACTCCTCTGTACAACAGTGGCCCAGTTAAAGGCACAGCAGCGCTCTGAGATGGCAGTTTTCCCCTCAATGAGTAAGTGATTTTAATCCAGAAGAGAATGTATGAAGTTTGATCCCTTCAGCAGGAGGAAAGATTTAGTTGCATTTGGTAGCACAAGCACAAGCAACAAACCAGTTCTTAGCTATTCCATGGGAAATTCATTTGCTAACCACTGAGAAGAGCCCTTTTCACTATGAATAAATGGAGAAAGGCCCTTGGCAGCTGTGAGCTGTGCTCAGCCACGATGCAAACCCACAGCAAGGTGCACGTCAGTTACAAGCTGATGGGGATGAGTAAGGGCTTACCTGACTGTGTGCCTCGTTTATAAAGCTGAGGAGCAAATTTGAACCAAAACAGCTTTTGAGCTGCTGGAAGGGTCCAAAATGAATGGATATTAACAGAGTAGGGCTGAGACAGGCTGAGGGTTCACCTCCTGAGCCAGCACCCCTCCCTGGTGAGCCTGTCCCTGGCACACCATGTGGCACAAGCCAAACTCTCTTCATTTGGCTTAACTGAGCAGCCAAGGGCTGTCCAAGCTCTAGCCTGAGCAATTCCAGCTGTGGGCTCACAGGGCTTTGGCCAGCATAAGCCCATGCTGACACAGCCCCCTCCCGCGTGGATGCACATCTGGGCAGCTGCAGAGCGAGCCAGAGTGAGGAACTGAGCTGGGTTAAAATTAACCATCTGCTTTTGACAGGTCCATTTCCAGCAGGATCAGTTCCCTGCTCCAGCCACCCTGCAGTTCAACAAGCACAAGGGGGGGCTTCGGGAGGCACTGGCGCAGGGGAGAGGTGAGAGGAGAGGCTTCATCTGGCAGCAGCATCTGCCTGCACCGACTGAAAGCTCTCATGGCATGAGTGCCCCAGCCCCGTTTCCAGCAGACCCTCAGTGATCCTCAAGTGTTTTTCTGCCTCTCCTCTGCAAATGGCATGTAGAGCCCAGCTCATTTAGACATCATTCACGTTCTTACTTGTAACCCATAAATACCACTGTAACACCACTACACATCCGGAAGCAATGAAATTGTCCTACCTCTGATACAGATAGACCCTGCCTTAATTTTTCAAAGCCTTCACAATTTTTCTTTCACTTTCAAAAAGGTTATTTTTCACACTGAAATGCATTAACGCCTCAAACTAGTGGGAATACTTTCCACCTACCCTTTTTCCTCTATTTATTCCGTGTCCTTTACTGACACGGCTATCTCTCTCCTGCCAAGCAACCGGCTCCATACGCATGGATGAGTCTTTGCAACTGAAAAAATAACTAGGCTGATGCAGCTTAGGTAGGAGAATCTGAGTGTGTGCATTCCTCCTGCGGCTGGCCCCAGGAAAAGGACACCCTGCCACTTCTAAACCTGGGAGGTCTTTGAGAGTTTGGCAGAGCTCCCCTGGGAGGCCCGTCATTAGCCATTTAAAACTGGCTATAGTATAGGGCTGAATTGAAGCCTTGGACAAAGCCCCTGCAGAGCTATCTGTCAGGAAAGGCTCCCGATACTGGCAGGGGCTGTTAACAGTAACAATGATGACAATATAGTGGGGATTTTGAGGGGTGGGGACTTCAAAGAAACCCTAAAGAGGTATTTTTCATTAAGAAGTAAGAAAGCAGCTGAGTATTGTTTTTGGCACTGCAGCTGAATATGAATGTTACTGCAGTAAGTCACAGATCAGCGACAGCACAGACACCAATTTAAAGATGCATGGGCTGCTTTTCTGTGCTGTTCTCATCACATCGGGATCACATTACTTGGCCAAGGCAGCAGCTCTTGGACCATCCCTCATGCTCATTATCTCGGGATCCTCCAGTGCTTATAAAGATCAATAAGCATCCAGCAAGCCTGTTACAACAGCTACTACGTGCCACTGCTGTGATGGCAGCACGGTGCCTGCTGCAGACACAGTCCAGTGCCAGTGCCAGGTTAGTTCAGGGTTACAGCCCGGGCACGTTGGCCACCCTCAGCCTCCCCACCAGCTCAAATCAGGAGCAAGCCTGTGTCTTTGTGCAAGAATGACCGTGGCTGGTAGGCAGGAAGGGTCAGGAAGGGGCTGTTGATTCACAGGGACTTTGCACTGAAACTCCAAATCTGTGGTTTCACCAGGGAGAAAAGGAAAATTACAAAGAAAGCATAAGCTGGTTTCTATGAAACACTCCTGCTACAGCAAGTCCTTCTCCTATCCATGAGAATTAACTAATCACAGACTGGTTTGGGTTGAAGGGACCCTAAGGTTCACCCAGTTCCAACCCCCTGCCACGGGCAGGGTCACCTTCCACTAGAGCAGCTTGCTTCAAGCCCCATCCAACCTGGCCTTGAGCACTGCCAGGGATGACTCTGATTCTATCTCTTCCTGAGCAACTGTGCAGCTCAGGAGCCCCATCCCACCATAACCACCTGTGGTTTGTGTTCCTTTGAACACTTCTCCCCCAAACAGGCAAACCCTAAAGCTATCCTATCCAGTCAGCACAGAGAGAGTGCCCGCAGGCTGTGCGGAGCAGATTGACTTTCACACCTCGCTGGCCACACAGAAGAAACCCAACCTAAACAGCGTAACTTTGCATAACCGATTATTTTCACTGGGGTAATCTGAGCCCTCCAGTAATGCCACCAAATGCTGCTGATCCCAGGAAGGCCCCGCTCCCGGGAGGAACAGCCCAACTGCAGGAGACAGCTCGAGTGAAGGCTTGTCAGGGCGAGGGAGGGCTGGTCCCTGCTGTGGGATGGGATTATCCTGGGAGCAGAGGCTCAATCCTTCGGCACAGGCTGGTGTCTGCACTGATGGAAGCACAAACAACATTTTAGTGCCCAACTCAGTTATATTGTCAGAAACGAGTGTGCAAAACCAAGCACAGGGCAGCACAGCAGCCGGAGCTGCTGGTGTGCAAGAAGCTGTCGGGCTTTACTTGATGTCCTTTTAACTTTCTTTTTCATAGTGTCCCACACATTTTGAGAGGCTTCAGCTTTCAGGCTGACTCCCCAGTGACCTATTATCCTTGCAAATCAATCACTCCAGCCTGTCACCAAACAGCCATTCACATGACCTTGTTTGCAGGGAACTGTGTTCCTCCTCTGACTCCTCTGTCACCAACTTCCCTCTCTCCAACCACCAGCTCATTTCCTCCTGCAGGACCCTGCTCAGTGATCTCCCCATCTTCAAGTCCATGCAATGAGACTGGGAAATTAAAACCCCAGCAGCTGAGGAGGTGAGGGGTCTGCCCATACCTGTGCAGGACCTCCCTGCCCACTGCCATGCCCCAGGATCATGCTGCCAGAGGTGAAGCGGTCCATGCCATCGGTGCACCTGAGATGTAACCTGCTTCTGCAGTTCCTCCTACAAAACACTGATCCAGCTGCAAGCTGGAACTCCCATTTCAGCCAGATCAGTCTCAACATGGAATCATGCAGGACTGGTTTGGGTTAGAAAGGCCCTTAAAGTTCATCCAGCTCCAACCCCTGCCACGGGCAGGGACACCTTCCACTAGAGCAGCTTGCTCCAAGCCCCTGTGTCCAACCTGGCCTTGAACACTGCCAGGGATGGGGCAGCCACAGCTTCTCTGGGCACCCTGTGCCAGCGCCTCAGCACCCTCACAGGGAAGAGCTTCTGCCTAAGAGCTCATCTAAATAGCATTTTGGCACAGGGTGTCATCTCGCACAATTAATAATGCAATGAATAACAGATACAGTTCATTTTATGCCAATAGGAAGCTACACAGTTTAATGCCTAAAGGTCTTCAGATAAACGCTATTGAGCAATTACAGATCTGGCAAACTCTAGGACGAAGCCACGTTTGTGTAGCTCAGTGAATAATGCTGACTCAAACAAAAGCTTCGAAAACTGCCTAAAGATCACACATTCTTCTGAGGGAACAAAGGTCTGCAGCTGGAATTACAGCTGCCCGGGTAAACCCTGCACATCTTGGATGACTGCAAAACTGTCCCTTCCCCATGAACTAGGATTTAGCTGCATTTGCAACAACAGGACAATGGTTTTGTGCCGGATTCTCAACAGCAGTAGGGAAAACATTGCTGTGATACTCCCTGTGCTGCAAGATGGCCACAGCAAACTGTTAGGAGGCTCCTGTCTGACACCGTTCAATCATCTTGAGATGGGAAGTGAAAATAAAAGCATGGAGGTCTTCTGGATGGTTCCTATCAATTCACTTCAGCTGAAGCCCTAATGAAGCTGGTCACTCCATGGCGAAAACAGGAGCTTCGACACGCCATTATTTAACTTCAAACGTAGAAGGTCTCTCAAATAAAGAGACACAGTGATAATGCTGCTGGTTTATATGTAGGATTATCATTCTGGGAACCCACCAGTATAAATACACAGCCATTCAAGCAGAAGGAGTTGGACATCCCATCCTTACCATGGCATACAAACAAAGAGCATTATGAGGGCACCAATGTCAAAAAGGAGAAGAAACTCCACAGCGCATAAAACATGGGAATTTTGACTTTTTGACACAGTCAATCCACTGAACCCTGCCCTCAGGAGGCACAGGGGACTGGAGACCAACAGAACTTAAACTGGCTACAAATTTCTTGGTTTCTCATGACATTTGAGAGAAAACATAGGGACAGTTTCTTCGGGACACAGGGGAGTTATAGCTGTGTCACTGCCTTCTCCAGAGAGTTCTGTCCTTTCCTTACAGTCACTCCATCACTGTCACCCACTGACCTTTCATTACTTTCTCCCAGTGCACCAACATCACTGCTGACCAATGCACAATCTGGCCAAACCCACGAGAGGAAGAAAAAGCCTTGCACAGAACTGTATGAAAGGACATTTACTCTGCACTACATTGTGTCTTCTTTTCTGTGCTAGTCTAAATACAAGTGCTGTTTTCCCTGCCAATCGTTGTTTGCTTGTGCTGTTTCCACTGGCTAAAACCAGCGTTTTTCCAGCTCGTGTTGCCCTCCAGGAAAAAACACACATTCATACCTTTCCTGCACTTAGCACAGGGGAACAAAACTGGTTCCCAGGAATAGGGATGACTTCCTCAAAAGAAAAACATTTGCTGTCAGCTGAGGTTTGACCTCTAATGGCTGATTTGGCATCACCATTTTGAGCAGTGTAACACATAACACCGTGCAAAATGAACAGCTTCCCCCACCTCCACGTTTAACAACCGCCCATGGCTTTGCAAGTGACAATAAGGGAATACACAGAGCGACCAAAAGCTCGGGTCCAGTCTCTCACACATGTCCACAAAATGAACCTAAAGACAAAGATCTGTAAAGGAAACTTCAGTGAAAATCAAGCTTCCTCAGACACTGAGAAAGAAAGTCTGCAACATGAGACCGTCTTCCTTGAAGAAACACAGCTGATGGGCTGCATTCCCATATCTGACTTCCACTGGTCTGTGTAAAACATAAACTTCACGCTAACCTTATGAAAACAGTCAACATGCTGGAGAGAGACAACAGTCTGCTCCGAGCTGGTGAAAGGGGGAAAAAAAGCTCTCAGGCTGTCATTCTTCCCTTGCTGTGACCTTCATGCTCCACTGAATTTCTGAAGATACTGAAATCTTGGCAGGGAAGTGTACAGTCTGTGGGAACCAGGCAGCACTGTCCAGGCTCGCTGCTGAGAATTAGGCCCAGGCGAGCCCTTTCTTTGGGTGGCTCTGAGCTCTGCCTGGGCAGCAGTGGGGTGCTGAGAATCTGACAGGATTGGTGCTGCCTGCACTCGTGTGTTGTGAGGCAGAGCCGGGATGGTCAGTGTGCTGCCCACCCTCCTGCCCTGTACCCATGAGCTGGGGCTCGCTCAGCTCACACTGGGATCTGGGAACTGGGAGGAGTCCCACTGCTTTACAGTGCCCCTGTGTTCCTGCACGTAACAGCGACCACTCACAGTCAGCTCTCACTGTGGTTTATAGAGCCTCAGAGATCAGCAAATCCAAATCTCAACTGGAGACTCGAAAGGAGTGCAATTTGCCACGACAAATTATCACAAACCCTGATGCTGTTTAATGACCCCGGTGTAGAGGCACTCAACTGAAGAGAGCTGCATCTCTCTGAATGAACGGCTGCTGCGCAGGGGCTAGGTGCATTCACGACTCAATGCTCACATTCAGACAGTCCCGGGACAAGCACCTTTTGAGGTCAATTCCCTCCCTCAACAATGTCTGTAGAGGCAGAATAATACCAGCTGTGCTTCCTGGCCAGAGTCTGGCAGCACAAGTTGCAGATTACATCTAAATTGCCAAGCCCAGGATAAACAAAAAGATTAAGAGGGCCTTACCCTTTGTGTTGAACAATCACACTCTGAAGCAAGAAATCACAGCCTACGGAGTGGGCAGGCACTGGGCTGAGTTTCCCGTTCGGGTGAAGGGCTGGTGAGGAGTAAGCAGCTAACTCACACATCTGGGGAAACCACACATGCTCTTAATCACAGGTTTTCCTGACCTGTAGGCACTGACAAATTGCATCCTATGGATGAACTTTTTATTAAACCACAGAAGGTTTCAAAACTGTATTCTCCCTCGCAGCATTCCAAAGTCGACAAAATCCAGCGCACATGACCCTTCTTAATTCTTCATTTAGACGGTGACACAGCCCTTTCCAAAGAGATTTCAAGGCTGAGAGGAAGCAAATAGGGACAAGATGTTACGTCAGTGGAAGGCATCTCAAAATGAGCCACAGGCTTCAAGAACTGACATTTTAGAAACTCTTTGATGATCACCTCAGCCCCATTTCAGTGGCAGATCCTCTTTGTCCTAAGTGACTCCTGAGACAAACCCCTCGCTGTCTGCTGGGCCTGAAATACGCAGCCTTTACATTCTACTGGTTTTCCACTGTGCGTGGGGAAGGACATTTAAAAGAATAAAACGACTGTTGCTCAGGCCAGGAAAGGTGACCACAAAACAAAACTGCCCCAGTCCCAGTTCCATGCCATGCGAGAGCAGGGAGATAGCTGCTCAGCTCACAAGTTAGTGAGAAAGATGATGTCTGGCAGTTCTCATCATCATCTGGACCGATAGAGCAACCCACATAAAAGGAACAAAAAAGCCTGCTGATCAGATTGGTGTGACAGAGGCTCATGAGAGACATGCACATTTTCAATCTAAATGACAGCTTGAGGGATCTATATTACTAATTATCGACTAATATTGCCTGAGTTCCCAGGCTGGCTTCAAAGGTTCTTGCAAAGTGCCCCAAGCAGAGGGTTTTTCATCTAATCATAAGGCCTTTTGCTTTGTCCCTGCTAAATGGATTGCTCCATACTGGGCTCCCTCTGCGTAACTCGGCTTGCACATGATGAGCTTTGCAGCGATGAAATTTGGTACCTCAACCACAAACCCAGCAACATTTGCAGCAACTGTTAGAACACTTCTGCACCTCGCCTCGTGTAAAAAGCAAAGGTGGTTTCCTCTGTTCCTCCCCCTCCTCCTAATCCCATGGTAACACCTTTCGCAAAGGCTGGGCCTTTGAAACTGAGAGAGCAGGGAAGGGGGGGAGAGATACCAGATCTCCAGACAATGAAATAAAGCAGCTATCTCTCACATCCTGCGGCGCTCAGGCTGAGGTCATAAGTTAAACAGGACATCAGAATAGGTGATGTAATTTGCTTATTTAGGATCAGAGCATTCAGTGAAGTGGAAGAGACAACCTGTTTGAATTTGGAGATAATCCCATAATAAATGCAGAGCTGTTCAGCTGCAGAAACTGCAGCTGGAGTCTGGGATGGTTCTTTCCTCCCTGCACATTTATTTTTGCAGGGGATATAACTGCATTCTTCCTTGCAGGAAAGCCTTGAAACCTCACCTGGGATCAGCCTCCCATTGCATTAGGTATTGTTCAAACAGGGTCCCTGCCCCAGACAGCAGAAAGGTTAAAGGGTCAAGTCAAACAGAGGGTGGGAAAGGAAGGAGAGGCCCAAAGAGAGGCAAGAAGGTGGCATGGCCCCACCGCGGGATCCAGGTCTCCCAGCCTGCTGCCTCCCTGCCAAAGAGCAAAGCTCTGGGCTCAAAACTGAGCTGAGCAGCAGTTACACTTTCAAGTAAAGCACAAGCCAGCTTTGTGGAAGGCAGGCACGCTCCAAGGCTGTCTGCAGAGCCCCAGACCAGCAAGGATTCTACTGCAGAGTTCCCAACCTTTAATGACAAGGTTCTTCTAGAAGAGGGGCAATTTCTCAGCCATCCTGTACAACACTGAACACACGGCTTTCCCTTCAGCCCGTCAGGACTAACACTTGTGATGCACAGATTTAAAGCTAACAACTTGCACTGTTTATCTCCTCAGTTTATCAGTACTCAAAGCCTAACTTCACCCTGCCTGTGCCGCTCAGAGCAGCATTTCTCACAGCTGAGCCCTGCCAGCCCCTTGCCTGAGCTTATCTTCAGTGTTTTCCCAGTGACAAGCAGTCGGCTGGGCCAGACAGCAGACCCCAGCCAAGGGAAGGAAAACGTCCTGGGTACCTTGGGCTGCCCGAGAAAAAGCAGTCCAGAGAGGCATCGCTCACAGCGACAGGTCAGTGGTGCTGTCACATGGGCTTCAGATGGACCGTGCTTGCATGGAAAAGCCAGATGGAAAAAGCCAAGCCAGTCACTCAGGTAATATCTGCCAAAACAGAATCAGCATAGAATTCCAGACTGGTTTGGGTTGGAAGGGACCTTAAAGCTCCTCCAGCTCCAACCCCTGCCACAGGCAGGGACACCTTCCACTAGAGCAGCTTGCTCCAAGCCCCTGTGTCCAACCTGCCCTTGAACACTGCCAGGGATGGGGCAGCCACAGCTTCTCTGGGCACCCTGTGCCAGCGCCTCAGCACCCTCACAGGGAAGAGCTTCTGCCTAAGAGCTCATCTCAGTCTCCCCTCGGGCAGGTTAAAGCCATTCCCCTTGGCCTGTCCCTACATCCCTTGTCCCAAGCCCCTCTCCAGCTTTCCTGGAGCCCCTTCAGGCACTGGAGCTGCTCTCAGGTCTCCCCTTCAGGAGCCTTCTCTTCTCCAGGCTGCCCCAGCCCAGCTCTCTCAGCCTGGCTCCAGAGCAGAGCTGCTCCAGCCCTCGCAGCATCTCCATGGCGTTCCTAATTTCGAGTTTCCTTACAACACTGGACTGGAGCTCCAGTCTTCCTCCTGCACTACCAGGCCATACCCAGGCATCAAACATGCCCCATTCTCAGACACCACATCTGAGCAAGAGTGGCAGCAGCACCAAGAGTGCTGGGAGAGAAGCTCCTGCTCAGATGGACAGACCTGTGAGAGGAGCCTAAGTTTCAAACCCTCTACAAAATAACCCCGGTATCGGATGTCAGTGTCTGTAACTGTCAACATACCATACAGTAGGTCATTTTCAGCAGGTCTGGGGTTTGTTCTTTCTTAAATGCAAGTTCTGTGTCAGAACTTCCTCCAAGTTTCCAACAGCTGAAAGATCACTGATCTTTCATTCCAGCCACTTTGCTGGCTGCCCTAGGGCTGCCTACAGCAGCTCCTGACAGCTCCACAAAGCTCTTCCTGACTAGTGTAAAGGACCAAAGTGCTGAATTTATCATGTAAGGACACCCTCCAGCATGTATTTCACATCACCTCTTTCTGAAGGAGCTACTTTTGGATATCTGAAAAGAAGAAAGAAAAGCTGTATACTAGACATTCAAATGCATGCAGAGGAGACAGACAAAAGACATTTGCATTTCAAATAGAGGCAATGGGTTCATTTCAAATATTTTAAGGCTATGAAATGTAGCACTTCTTGGTGGGGGGTCTCTTGCATGTCACCAAAAGACAGAATTCACCTTATTTTCACTCAGCCCCTCTAACATGTTCCTCACTGAAGGCAACACCAGACCCAGCTAAAGCTTCTGTGCACCGGTAACTTCTCCATGGCCACCAGTCTTAAACGCAGCACTTGAGAGACACATGCAAAGAGAAGATCACACTTGGCAGGCCACAGCCAGCAGCAGCCTCCACTGCTGGGGCCTTTAACCAAGCGACCACGTCAAAGCCTATTTCTGAGAGCAGAAATGCTGAGAAGCCCCGGGTGAAGCTCTCCGTGCACTTGATGCTCTGAGTCAGACAGAAATAACTGGTATTTGCCATTGTTTTAACAGACAAAGGCAGTATTTTGGCAGGGTTACAAAGCAAGGCCATTCTTTATATCAGCAATCGAGAGACTGTTCATCCCTGCTGAGGAACCTGACAGAGGAAACATTTAACAGCAATCTTGGGTACAACATTGTATTGGGACCTATTTTTACCATGTGCTCTGCGCTACACGCATTAATTGTTACAGCAACAATATTTGCTGACATATTCACTCAAATCATTTACAGAGTAGAAGCCCAAGAGACAAAACAAGCCCTTGCTCCACGAGACAGAGAGAGTCAGGCAGGATGCCACATTGCTTCCTGTGACACACAGAAAACCCTTATCTACAAGGGATGATCGCGCCGATAACCCAGCCCAGCGCCTGGTGAGCACCGCATCGCTGTCCCTGGCTGCTGGGCCCCAGGGTCAGACACCGGCCGAGCTCCATAGGGGTGAGGAAGGAGGGAATGGCCCAGGTTATGGATCACTATCACCCGGCCTCCTTCTGCTGAGCCGGTGTCCTCAGCATCAGAAGACATGGAGCTGCTGCAGCAAGTCCAGAGGAGGCCATGAGGATGATGCGGGGCTGGAGCAGCTCCCAGCCGGGTTTACAGACAATGTTTCAGGGAGAGCTTACAAAAGAAGTGCTGAGGCCTCTGATGGCCACAGTGGCCCCAGAGCACCCTCTTGAAAGCAGAAATTGGCCAGTTTTGACGAGGGCAGTCAATCCTCTGCAGTTTTGCACTGAGATCTTTTGCACCCTGCTGCCCACTGCTCCCTACACAGACACAACAGGAGCTACAGCACCGGGCACCACACACAGCTCGAGAGCTTGGACTGTCCTTGAGAGCAACAGCAATGTGAAACTCGCACAGTCTGTAGGGGACATCTGGACAAAACCAGTTCAAAATGCCACAGACCAAATGTAGGTAAATACAGGATTCAGAACCCAGAGCTGTTTGACAAATAGTAGTATCTTCCCATGGCTAATGGTATAAAACACGCAGCTGTTCCACCACCACAATTTACAGGGAAGGCATTTCTTCTGGAAGTAAGGGAACACTTCGTATATATTCCTAGCCAGACTCATTACTCTATTTATATTGTAAAATAAGACAGCATGGACTAAAAAGCCATACAGTTAAACAGTTCCATGCTCCAGATCATGGGCAAGAGGTCACTTTTCTATCGTGTGTTGCAGTCATCTGCATTTCTTACAGGTATCACGCAGTTTTCTGCAGCATGTTTTTCTGTGTGTGCTGATTCCTGTGGTATTTCAGCACCCATCAGGAAGGACACTGCTATTTTATAGGATCTCAGGGACCCGGAGAATCCATGACGTTTCTTAAAGGTTTCTTTAAAATAGCAAAGAAGCCAGCGTGCCACTTTCTAACAACTGCAATCTGTTCTTGGCACAATAAAGCTACAAGACTGAACAGAGTATCTTATCTCTGAATATACACATTTATCCTGAAGGAAGACCAACCCGCTATACACCGATCTAATCTGCATGGTGCTACACCATCCTCCTCTTACAGACACCCCACACAGGTGGACAACTCTCATGCTCTCTATAAATTACAGATGGAGTTTCAAGGACTGACACCAGATATGAACAGAGGTCTAGAAAATGCTCTGTGGAGCGTCTGCTCTGGAGTCATTGCTATTCCTACACCACTTGTGCAGTTCCACCAGGCCAGAAGACCCCGTGAGCTCGACCACAAGGCACTGAGCCAGGCTTCCCTCAAGTGCTCAGCTCGCTTGTTTATTCCTAAGAGAAAGCTCCTTTTCCAGCCAGATTTGCAGTTTCTTCTTTTTCTCTCTTTAAGCACTGATAAGATGAGAGATGTTGAAGCTGCAAGTTGGGCTCTATTACAGTTTTGGAAAGGATAAGTTTCAGCGTGTTACTGTAACAAACACAGGAGTGAAACTGGACGAGATGGAGATTTGAGCTAACGCTATTAAAATTTCTCCTTAACAACAATGCAGAGATACCCAGTGCCAAACACGATCTGGAGCCATCGACCAGCATGGACATGAATGAACCTAGCAGCTTCTGCAAAAAAATTACAGTCCTAAAACCAAATCCTCCTATTAAAGTAATTAAGTGTTATCAGAATCACAGGGCCATAATTAAACATGCTTTATAATTAAAACAGCATGTGTCCTAGACAGGGAACACAGCAACAAAGAGACTAGGACCACGATACTCTGCCAAAACACATGCCAAGTACCAAAAATCAGAAAAGCAGCGAAGCTCGTAGCAGAGTGCCTCTGCTCTCCTGACATACCCATCCCCGCTCCCGAGGGGCACCAGAACACCCAGAACTCCTCACAGCAATGCAAGATGTTGCCAAAGTTCAAGCAGAAATCTTGGGAACCAAGTGGAAGACACTGAGTGCAAGACCCAAAAAGCTGAGGAATGGAACAAGCATGAACTTTAACTCAAACAAGCCTTGTCCTACCTGGCAGCGGCTGAAGATATCCGAGAGGGATACTTGAACATTGAAGTGCTTCAGAACCCGCAGGGCCTGTTCTTTTGCCTTTTCTGAGCTGTTCACTGAGAAACACCTTCCTTCTGCTACCTGGGACTGCAGCTTCAAGAGAGAAGGCAAAACCAAAAAAGACAATAAATGATGCACTCCAGACATGGAGATCTGGGGAGGGGGGGTGGTTATAAGACAATTGGTTTGGTTTTAATTACAAATAATTAAAGTTAGGATGTGTTTACAGTCTAAATGTTGATCTAACAAGCACAACTGGCAATATAACACTAAGCCACTGCTGCAATAGCTCCGAGACTACCGAAGCACTGCTGTATTTTATATATATATGAAACATGATTGCCCAAGTCCCCTTCAAGTTATGATGTGGTGGTGTGGTGCTGACAGGGGTAGCAAGAGGAAACTGAATTTAAACACAGCTTTCACATGGAACTTGGCCAGATCACACACAGTGTGCAAAAGCGTAATCGTAGAATCATGGAATGGTTTGGGCTGGAAGGGATCTTAAAGCTCATCCAGTTCCAACCCCTGCCACGGGCAGGGACCCCTTCCACTAGAGCAGCTTGCTCCAAGCCCCTGTGTCCAACCTGGCCTTGAACACTGCCAGGGATGGGGCAGCCACAGCTTCTCTGGGCACCCTGTGCCAGTGCCTCAGCACCCTCACAGGGAAGAGCTTCTGCCTAAGGGCTCATCTCAGTCTCCCCTCTGGCAGGTTAAAGCCATTCCCCTTGGCCTGGCCCTACAGGCCCTTGTCCCAAGCCCCTCTCCAGCTTTCCTGCAGCCCCTTCAGGCACTGGAGCTGCTCTCAGGTCTCCCCTTCAGGAGCCTTCTCTTCTCCAGGCTGCCCCAGCCCTGCTCTCTCAGCCTGGCTCCAGAGCAGAGCTGCTCCAAACCCCGGAGCATCTCTGTGGCCTCCTCTGGACTGGCCTGAGGGACATGATGTCCAGTGACAGCTTTACCACTTCAACCAGGAGTTCACTGATGACTGATGAATTTGCAGCCACTGATGTGCAGTTTCTCAATGTTTGCTTCACATTTAGCAGAGAAGTTTGTGTTTGGGAACAAGCATTGGGAAGTTTCAGACACATCTTTATGAACAGAATGAGCACTCTCAGAGAGGTGGGATCAGCTACACTCAAGTAAAGGAAGCCACAGAGCCATTCAGTCCTTGCATAGGGCATACAAAGGCAAAGGAAGAAAGGGAAGCAGACATTCCCCAGGAAAGCATCGTACCCTGGGAAACAGTTGTTTTCCTTCTGCAATCCCTATGCAGTATTTTGAAGTTAAGGCTTTGCCAAGTAAGATTATGCTGGGTGCTGAATTACCTATTACATCAACTGTAGGCTCAAGGAACGAGCCTGGCTAAGGAACCTGTAGCATGGCAGGGCTGCACTTGCCTCACAGTGTCTCACCATGGGGGGAGTTTTTGATGCTCAGGTATTATGTAAGAAATTAGCAACCTATATTCTACAAACACTCCAACAAGCTACTTGAGTAGCTGGGATACACCTCGTGTGTAACCCAGAAGAGTTGCTCTCTTCCAAGTGAATTTCTGGGTAGTGAAAGAGCAAAGGAGCTGCAGCAGGCATCATCATGTTGCAACCACTGACTTGACGGGTTCCACATACTCCCACCAGCAGTCGGGTCTGAACTGTGTCTCATGAAGGGCTCTGAACATCTATTGCTGAGGGAAAGGGTGGGTTTTGCTTTGGGGCTTTTTTTGTATTTACAGGAACACAAACCCTCTCCAGCTTCCATCCGGATCCATGCCTGGTGCTTCCATTCCCTCCCTTCCAAGCCTGAAGAAACGTCTTTAAGTACTGAAACTATGTCAGTGCGGAGCCAGTCAGCAAACAAGAATCTCTGTGATAAAAAGCATGGGAATTGAGCTGCCTTTCACCTGCCAGTGAGGCCAAACAGAAACACTTTGTTCTGGATTGCTTGGCATGATTTCCACCCCTGCCCCAGTGGAGGGCAACCACTCTCCCCACTGAGGCAAGACTGAGCACAAGAAATATTCCCCCCCGAGCTTTGGCCATTCGGAACATCAAACCTCTCAAGACCCTTAATGTATTTTTTAGTACAGAAAACATGAAAAAGCCAAACCAGCTGTCACACTCACATCTGACTTTTCCTCTTCTCTACACCGCCCATCCCAGACCATGCAATGATACAATGCCAGAAAAATGCCAGAAGCTCGAAACACTTACAGTCTGATATGGGAGTCCAGAGGTTAAAATGACTCTTCCTTCCTGTCGGGCAATCTGGAAAAAACAGTAATAAAACAAATAATGAATGTGGGCTGAAGTTCCACTGGATTCAAGCTTTCCTTTCAAAGCAGAAGAACATGAACTGGTGATACCGAGTCATTCTCGATGCACACACCAGGCCAAGAGTATCTGGGTCTGGTTCAACAACATGCTCTTGACAGCAATAGGAGCTCAAGGTATCACTCACTACATGTCTCCTCCTTGCCAATACCTGCCTTGTGCTGGAACAAGCTACTTGTGCATCTGCACTGCAGATGGCCCAGGGAACTGATCCACCCTGAAATAATCCTATCAAAATCTTTTCTATCCCTTTTTTCGCCCCTTAACCCAGACTATTTCTATTTCCCCAGTGTGGTTCACAAACCAAAAAGCAGCTCTGCTCACACAGCAATGCACAGGAGAAAAAGACAAAACTAACCTAACCCCAGGTTATTCCAGAAAAAAAAAAAAGTACCATTAAATGTGCCTACAAACTTCTCAGACATTAAGAGAGTGATGCTCACTCCACTCCTTAAAGATAAGATGGTGTTACTCTTCCAGCAGCCCCACGCAGACATGCAGAAATGAGGCACCCTTTTCAGGCTGCTAGGAACATCTCCATCAGTTTCTCACCTCCTGACTTGCAATCCTGCCCTTTTATCAGAGGTCTTGGCCTTCAAGGGAAAAGTCTGTGCTGGATTATCAGGGGACTCATCACCCACACTTCTGACCTTCGCAGTGGAGTAGAGACACTTTCAAATGGTTTGGTGCCAAAAGCAGATACTAAATCTGGAAGTGCAGTTCTTCACAAGGTTGAAAGTGTGACTGATCTTCGCATGATGGAATGACATCCCCCCTCCCACCCTTCACCCCCTCCTCCAGGAGGGAAATAGTTTCATGGCCATAGTGATAGAAGGATTCCCATGTGAACCAGTACTTCAGCTCTGCTCGTGCTGACAAGAGATTGGCACCTCAAGGTAGGCACGAGGTTATTTCTCTTCTCTGGCTTGGATTCTGTTGGAAGCCCTGGGATGTTTCACTGTTTCCAGATGTGTGTCACGGAGGTCTCTCTTGTGGATCAGAATTTCAGATGCTCTCTCTGGATCGTTCTTTAACCCTGGCAGGAGGACACATCTGGGAGCAGAGTCCTGCTCCATTTCCCAGACAGTCTGACACCACCAGCTCAGCCAGAGAACACTGGGAAAACAAACCAAGGTTCTTAAACCGGGTCATGGGGAGCCACTGGATCTATGGCAACATGAAACAAGGTGAGAAGGCTCCAAAGCACAAACTCCCTGTGCCAGGCAGTCCTGAGGGAACGGTTGGACTTGATGATCTTAAAGGTCTTTTCCAACCTGATTGATTCTACAACTTGTTTCCTAGGTTGACCTTTCAGGTAGCTGCTTCCCTCCCTTTTTGGTGAAGTCACTCTTTGGCTGCCAGTTCTGCACTGAGAAAGTGATTGGCAACAACTTCTAAAGCATCTTCCTACAGGCAAAATTACTGGATTTCTCTCAAAATGAACCCTCACCCTCCATAAAGGAAAAAGTCTCCAAGCCCAGGAACCCTGAAGTGGCAGCAGAGACACCCTGTGCAGCATGAATCCTCCTACACACAGTCTGGGTTACTGAACACCCTGCCAACAAACCACCCTCATGACACATTAAGTCCAGTAAGGCACCAGCAAAAGTTCAGCACAGTGACTTGCTGACAAGGGAAAAGAGATGTGAAATTCCTCCAGACCCATGTGTGCCTCAGGGTAAGTCTGAGGATTTCACAGCTGGAACACTCCATTCTGACTTCCTGCATCCAGGGTTAATTAGTTCAAGCTTGATAAATCCCCTTATCTAAATGGCTCTGCAGAGACAGGCAAAGAACATCAAATAAAAAGGAGAAAAGCAATAACTCTTCCAGCGTGTTTTTCTGCCTCTGGAACAACGACTGGGAGAAGCCTGCAGAGCCAGAGCAGCCATGTGATAGCACACATCTGACTGAAACCACGGAGGATACGTGCTGGAGAAAAGGGTACGATTCCTTCTTTTTTTTCTGACAGAAGCAGTGGGAGGCAGTGCTGGGCCCAGCCAGGAGATCTGTGCTCTGAGATGCAAGTAAAAGGCCAAGAACGCCCTAAGTAGCGCGTTGGGATGGGTGTCAGGGCCTTGTGCTCCATGCCAAGTGCTGCAGAGAGGGCATTGGCCTCAGTTTCACAAACTATTACAAAGATAATAACTTCCTCTGGAAAAGGCTTAGACCTTCTGGATAGAAAGCACTCCCTAATAGCTTGGTATTATTACTTAGCCCTTAACATGCCTGTCTGTTCAGCCAACTTTCATCTTGCAGAGATGAATGAACTCCAATGAATTACTACAAGAGAGACCTGGAAGGACAACGACTGATGAGAGAGGGCAGAGAGGGACCCGATGTTTCAAAACCAGCACCAGCAGCAGAATGATTCATGATACCCTGAAGGATCCTGACTGAAGGTCAGTGAAGCCTTCATGAAACAGCAGCCCAAGTTTGCCCAAGCCCATGTATAGCTCCTGTTGGGCAATGCCACATGTCCTCGAAGAGGCAAACTGCTTCCTTTGCAGGGCAGCAGTGCAGGAAAAGCTGTGTCCCCACTTGCAGTGGCAGAGGTAGTGCAGTGACCCTGAGCCCAGGCCAGCAAGGTCCCAGTTCACACAGAAAGGGAGCAGACAGAAAGCATTTGCTTTTGGAAAAGCACTCAGATGAGGATCAACCAGAGAAATGGACCACAAACCTCAATCCAACCCTGGAGCATCTACCTGTTATCTCAGGCTCTTTAAAAACAGAGAGCAAACCAAGAGCTTAATAACTAAACACACTCCAAACAGCCCTGCAGTGCACTTGCTGTACTACTGGTACCGCAGACTTCTTTTCAGCATTCCCAAAACCCATCAATTGTACAAAGTTATTGCATGATTTCCTAATGTGTCCTTAAGCACCACACCAAAACCATCAGCCCAGTTTTGTTTCTTAATGTAAATTCCATTTGTATCAAGGTCTCCAATGAAGGATATCCTCTTGCTGACCAAACATCAAAAGCAAAGTCTTGATCTTAAAGGCAGAAGAGTTCTTCGTCTGTCCTCTGTGAATTCACAGGCTGAAAGGGAGGTAAAAGGACTGGCAAACCTGAAGAATGGTGTTTACAACAAAACCATGGAAAAATACATTCAAAACTGAGACAAGATCAGAGATCAGATTCCCCCACTACATGAAGCTCTGTTCACTGCAGTATTAGAAGTCCCCTTTGTTTCTCGTGGCTCCAAACCAGTTCAAGGCAATTTAGATCCAGGTGCCCATTGCTCCTGAGAACCATCCAAACCTGGCTCTCCTCTCCAACCTGTGGGTCACCTGGAGCTTTGGGGGCATTGGTATAATCTTGCAAGGGAACCTTCTACACCATGGGAGCTGCAGGAAGCCAGTTCTACCAGCCTTTTGGTTATTATCACACTTCAAAAGACACCAGGTTTGCCTTAGTGTGCAAATAATTCTTAGGCATGAAGATGATTTTGAAGACCAAGAGCACAGTCCATTAAAAAAATAAAACAAATTAACCCACAACTCAACTCTTACAAACAAGTGCCCCAGAAGACTACCAAAAATTTCTTAGAAGCTTCTGCTCTACTCCTGAAGTACAACATTGCAAGATCTATTGTAGTCACCTCAGGCTGGTGTACGACCCTTTAAAGTTAGCATGAGAAGCATCCCTCTGCTCTACCTCATTCTGCAAACCTGCAGAGAAAAGACCACCACCCACTGAAACTTTCCTACCTCCTTCCAATTACCCATCTAGAAGAGCCCAAAAGATAGGTATAAAAATCACTACAAAGAAGAGTGTGCGGAAGATAAGCTGGAAGATGTGGCTGGAAACACAAGGGCAGAGCACTGTGCCAGGGGCTCAGTACCCTCACAGGGAAGAGCTTCTGACTAAGAGCTCATCTCAGTCTCCCCTCAGGCAGGTTAAAGCCATTCCCCTTGGCCTGGCCCTACAGGGCCTTGTAAGAAAAGTATTAATTGGAAATAACAAGTCGTTTGTATGGACAAGTGCAAATGCAAAGGGTGGTTTACCTCAGTGATGGCACCTGCACACACTGAAGGATGCTGCAAAGGAGATCAAATCTCCACATTCTTTACCAGATAGAGACATTCTTTACTTTGGGATGGAGTCAGAAGCCCCTGGTGAGGACCAGCAGGATGCACAGAGTGCAGGATTCAAGAGAGGCCTCCCTTCATGCCCCACAGCAGGGAGCCAGGCCTGGGCCAGCCTGGCCACTACCCTAAGCCCTCCCCAAGGGTCTATAGGAAAACACCAAACAAACCCATAGCTGCCCCAGCACAGCCTGCACATGTCTCAGGCTTTTAAGTTTGGTGCAGGACAAGACCCACCTGCTTACCAACACTTGAAGTCACTTTAAGAAGCAACAGGAGTGAGAACAAGAAGAAGCAAATGCCAGGCGATTCAGGAGTTCTTGGCACACGGAGATGTGTAACATGACTGACATGTCATCTGAGTGAAATGACTTTGAATGGACACTGTACACAACTACGTGTTCCTGGTGACACTAGTTTGAGACTGGTGAGAGAACACCCAAACCATCTCTCTTGTATTCAGTGACAAGGATCCAAACCTTTCTCCTGGCCTTTGCAATAACATTTACAAGCCTTTGGGCACAGGGTGGTCAACATTCAACTCCTACTAAATCAGAATGAGACAGATACAAAGCAGGGTGGGAGGGGTCTATTTTTATCTTTGATTGTCCAAGCAGAGATCAAAGGCTCTGCAATACAGTAACACTCCAAAGGCTTTTGATAGTGAAAGGATGTTTGTCCGGTCACCATAGAGAAAGCAATGCAAAACATCCTGTCCGTGGCACGATAAGGTATCAGGATGAGAAGCGGAGCTGGGGCTCTGGGGGCAGGCACTGGGAACGAGTTTGTTTAAATGACTTGTGCAAGTCTGGCAGAGATGAGATATTAATTATTTCTGCAGAAGTCAGAGCCTGCCCAGGATCCAGGCCAAGCAGACATCTGAAGAGGAAACATCCTGTGCACCAGGGTGCACAGGTGATCTGTGCGCATTTGACAGCAACACACTGTGTGGGCTGGATATCTCCAGTTCTGGCACAGTAGAAATATGTCTGAAATGAAGCAGCATGTGCCTCTCCCCCAAAAGGCAGGGGGTCAAAGCTGCTACGTGAGTCCAGATCAATGTTCATTGTCCCCATATATGTTAGAGACTTCTCGCTTCCCAGATACTTCATTGCAAGTTGCGGCTGATCAGCTTTGAATCATCTCACAAGTTGGTAGCCAGCTAGGAGGTTATACGGCCATTTCATAGAGTCAGAGACTGGTTTGGGTTGGCAGGGACCTTAAAGCTCATCCAGCTTCAGCCCCTGCCATGGGCAGGGACACCTTCCACTAGAGCAGCTTGCTCCAAGCCCCTGTGTCCAACCTGGCCTTGAACACTGCCAGGGATGGGGCAGCCACAAACTCCCAGAGAAACAGAAACAAGTAAGGTTTGAGATTGCGGCACTCTCTGCTCACTTCCTCTCTCCTGGAAATGGAGAACCAAGGCCCCAGACTGCTGCAGGGACTAGATAACACTAGCTGCCATGTGGCACAGCTTCTTGGACTGAGCCAGAGGACCTGGTCTCAACATGGCACAGGAGGAATGTGCTGGCATGTCCTGCCACCCCGCTGCCTGTTGGGCTTGGGTGAGTAACCAGTGCCGTTACACAGTGAGCAGCAGGCCTTCTTCAGGGAGTGCATGTGGGAGTTATAAACATACCCTATGGACATGACTAACCTCAGCAGCCTTCCTATGGTCATCGCCATTCTCCAGCATCCGGACGTCCACACCAAGGCAGCGAAGATAGCGCCCGAGGCCTTGCAGCATGTTATCACAGACCACACTGAACTCCTTTGGAGAGATGGGAGCAGGGCGATGCAGGGTCTCCGTTCTGGATCCTCGGCATTGCTACAGTAAGGCAGAGATTCATAAGGAACACAACAGAAGGCTGCCTTCCATACACTTGTGTGTTGCTTCCCTACAGTCACCTGCCATGGCAAATCCAACTGCCCCCTTCCACCTGTATTACAATTTCCCCCCATGCTCTATCTACAAAACTCCCCCTTCCTCCTTCATGTCCCTTCTACACGGCTCACCTACCACTTGGGCAGGAGGCAGCATATGATGGGGCGCATTCTGAAATCGCTCCTCATTCACCAGCCACACAGCCCGAGGATCTGCAGCCTTCCAGTGGAGAAATCCCAACCTGGCCTTCTATGCCCTACGCAGCCATTCATTTTCATCAGTGCACAGAAACACATCTTCAAGACTCCTATTCCCCTATAGAATTAGACTGCAACTAATGTGCATGTGCCAAAGTTACGATCTGGGGAGGGGATCTGGCAGACAAACAGGTAGACAAAGCAACCACGTCAGCTTTGTTACCTTCGGAAGATTAAAAACGGGCAGTGCCTGAATTCTGTTTATTTTATTTCCAATGGCTGCTGCTGGGAGAGTTCCTGCAGTGGGATATGTCGATGGGAGGCTCCCAGAAGTACAATAGCTAAATTCATGGAGAAGGGAAGTCATTAAGGAACCTCCAATGTTCAGCTTTTGCCTCCAGGAACTTGAATCAGCTGCAATGACTGAAGGACACAGCCACCATCTATGCAGGGCTACTGTGTCTTTCAAAACAGAGAGTTCCTGCAGCATTGCAGATGGGCTCTGCAGGAGCTCTACCAATGTGCTGCTGCACCTCCCAGAAGCTGGCACATCCAAAGCTCTGCAGCACTGGGTAGACTTCTGCAAGGACCTTGGTGGATGCAGCTGAGACATCAGAGTGCTGTGACAAGGGATCAAGCTGACCATTCCATGCCAAGGTAGCTGGAAGACACTAACCCTGTGCTGCTGCTTGTGTTGTAGCAGATGGGAGGGAGCAGCAGCTGGCTGTCAGTGCATGTTTACTCAATGACCAGCAATGGCCCAGGTAGCTTTTTTTTTCTCATGTTTCATGCCAGCAGAGAGCAAAAAGCTTATAAAGGAGAAAAGCGTCATTAGCCTCACTTCAGACAGTGGAGCAGGGAACACTGGGAAAGAGCTTGGAGCTGTGCAGGATGCAGAGTCAGAAGGACCTGCCTCTTTGAGTCCCAGTCCAGGTTTTACCAGTTACCTCCTGCTTAGTGAATCTGACTGTACAGAACAGAGATGACCTGTGAGTTCACAAGGTAATTCAAGCCTGAAGTACTTACTTTTCCCATCTCTGCAGCAGCCAGTCAGATTTGTTGTAACATACAACATTCCCATGAACAGAGCACTTAGCAAACTACCGGGCAGCTTTGTGTTTTACTGCCTAAGACTAATGGCATACTGTCCATTTACACACACTTGATAAGGAGGACCCTGAAAAGGTGGCTATAATCAACAGCCTCTCAGTCCAACCATGGAAGGTGCCATTGACTTCAGGAGCTAAACATGCATTTGGGACTATCCAGAAGGATACACAGCCATAGAGAGTCTTCTCAGGTAATAAATTACACTGGTTTTCTGCTGATGTTTTCATAGATGCATAAGCAACCAGATGGGACCATTTTAAAAGTAAAACCCTACAGGGACCAGTCACATTCCAAGATATTTAAACAGTCACCCAGCTCCAAGTTATGACCTGTGGAGTTTTAAAGCTCTGCCACAAAACACATTGCAGGGGAAGCCAGGCATGGAGTACATGGTGGTGAGCGGGGAGACACAGACAAGCCATCAACAGAAAGGCTTTTTTGATGGAGCTTGGTTTTAACTTTGCAGGCACAATAAAGGAGGCATTCCCAAAGGAAAACCAAGGTGTAGCTCAGTTAAAAACAAAAGTAAGGAATGCAGCACTTGAACAGAATTCAAACCCACACCACTGGGGAAACATAGAAGGAACATTTCTACCAGCAAGGTTAGCTGGACTCTGCCACACAGACCTGCACTGAGCTTTTGAGAAGACAAATGACCCTGAAATTGCAGGAGAGCTGAACCAAGGCACGCAGAGGAGAAAGCACATCTTGGCAGTGCAGGGAGGGGTAAGGAAGAGCTTTGCTGCAATAGTCCTGAGAACAGACAGCAAACAGGCATGCCATGCATAGCTAATGGCATGACTGAGAGACAAGGCAACATATGATTTGCAGGGGTCTTGAGCAACATGCAGCTCTTTGAAGATGTTTACAAACCTGTCCAGAAGGTGACAGTGCCTCTTGTTTATTCAGCTGCTTCTTTGCCTTGGGTTTTATGATCTCCTTTCCCACCAGACTCTCTGTCAGGTCTGAGCTCAGCCCAAAGCTCTCTGGATCCTTACAGAGTTTCTCATAGATCTCCAGCAAACAGTAGGCATCTGAAGCTGAAGATAAAGAATGTGAACCTCAGCATCTTTCCTGATGCAAGGAGCACCCCTCACCTTTGTACATGCAGCACAAACCACCTGTGAAGCTCCAACTTAACTAATGTCATCCTCTGCACTCCTTCACTGATGTAGTGAGCATCACAGCCTAACACCACCACAGAGTCAAGGTGGAGGAGCCCAAAAAGGCACTGCTGTCTCTGGCTCTAAGGCAATGTAAACTGTAGTGTGCCTGTTCCAACCACCTCAGACAGCTTCAGCCAAGCCATTTTACTCTCCATTGTTCCTGAGCAGCGGCTTGCCCACGGTTTATTACCGCATCCCAGCTCTGGGAAGGTAACTTCCCCTTAGATGCAATATCTGACAAAGTAATAACCGAGCTGTTTGCAATCCCCTGCCCACACGCGCTGCCATGCGGCTCCTGTTCCTTGCAACGGGAACTGTCTAAGTCTCCAAGCCAGTTTGACGAGTCCTGGTGATTAACTTTTGTGGGAACTGTGTCAGCTTCAAGGACAGCTGAACTGAACACAGGGCTGGTTCACTCCACTAGACTGTCCTTTGATGCCTCAGGAAAAGACTGAGACCCAGCCTTGTGGCCCTGGGGTAATCAGCAATAAACTCCACTGGTCCCTCCACAGTACGAAGGCTGTGCTGCAGTTTCTGACACCATGTCTACCCATTTTTAACTGCTCTAACAAGCACTTCACTGTGACAAATGAACACAGCACTTGTTCCCCAGAAAGGCTGTGTAATGAGGCAGAAGGAAGTGGACTTTCTTCCTTTCAGTTACTGAGAGGAGTTTCCACTGAGGTGATGTTTCATCAGACAAAATCTGCAAAGCACAGGAATTCTTTTATAAGGGAAATAATGAATCACTGGACAGTTTAAACATCAACCACCAAAGCCATGTCCGCAAAGGACAAGCGTAACACGTGCTGGCTTCTCTGAGCAGGAGCTAATCTGCAAAGCCACTTTCTTCATTTGCTACTGAACAATTTTCCCGGTGACAGAGAACAACCCAGCCTGTAACAGGCAATCTGCAGCACCTTGCCACGCTCAGTGACCAGACCTGCATAGAGGATCTGCTCCTCCCGGAGAGGCCGTTTCTCCCAGTTAGAAAGTTGCTCTGTTTTATCTAGCGGTTTCCCCAGCACATATTGCACCAAGAGGCTGAGTCCTTTCTCTGGCTGCTTGACTCCTCTCCCCTCATTGCTCTGCCCCAGGGACAGGACATCGACCTCCTGGCCACCCTTCTTCCAGTCAATGGAGCGCTTCTGCAGCTGATGGGAAGGAAAAAACAGAAACCACCTGGTTAGAAACCAACTTCTACAACATCTCCTGTTCCAGTGGGTGGGGCCATGCAGCAACCCTATCATCTTTATCTCTTGCCTGGCATATTGAATCCCTTGTCTCAGACAAGGGCTGGGATGGCATTAGATATATACGGCGTCTGGTTATTTGTTTAACAAACACATGCTGGAAAGAAATCAGTTTCATAGCCAAGGAAGGGAAAAGAAGTGCACTGTTGTAGAGCACTGCATCAGAGCAACCACAGCAGAGTGGAGCTGTGGCTGGGACTTGTCAGAGGTCTGCAGGGTGCTCAGCAGCGCTGGAGGCCGTTGGGCACCGATTCACTAAGAGAATAGCAGCAGTAGTTCAGCACCTTTGTCCTCCTAGTTCCAGTGAGAAAAGGCATTCCTGTGACACAGCGGGCAACTGCCCTTCTGTGGCGGCCATGTATCAGATTAAACTGAGCCAGTGGCTGTTGGCAGGTACCTCAGACCCTGCAGCACTTCCCAGGTTAAACTATCAGTCCCAAAGATCTGGATTCGCCCCAACCCACAGCCTTCAGCACACTCTGTACATTTCACCCACGAAAATGGTTGAACTTCATATTTATGCAGACTGTTACAGACTGTGTGCAACCCCAGAGCAGAAATCCCTGTGCTGAATTTACCAGCAGCCCTCCTCCGAGCATTAACTCCAAAACATCTGCTCCAATACTGCATGCTCTTGGATACCAGAATGCCTACAGGAATTTGCTGTTTACGACTTGGGCTCAGCCACCATCCCCTACCTGAATGGAGCTATGTCTCCATTTCAATTGCTCTTTCCGAGCTTTTACAAAGGCTGTGAAACAGTTATGAGCATATCAAGCTCTAACTTTTTAGCTGAAAACTAAATGCTTGTCTTTTTACAGAATCACACTACCCTCAACATCACAGTGGAAAAGGTCTGTTTTCTCATTAGGCATGTCCCTGCCAACACAGGATACAAAAACGCAATGCTGTGAATTCATGACAGTTATCTACAAGCAAATGCAGCAGACACAGCTCTCCATATCTTCATGTGTTCATCCTTACTCGTTTGTCCACTGTGAGTAGGTCCACCACTCCCTGGGCTTTCTTATCTGTGTCTTTCAAAGCAGACCACGTGGCTGCAAGGTTGCTAAGGTCTCCAGACATCCCATAACCTGGAGGAAAGAAAAGCCCAAATCATACAGGTCAGAAAACCCAGATCGTGGGGCTGATGCACGGAAGCTTTTTCTCGTTCAGAGCCACAATGCTGACAATATCTGTATGAACTGGTGAAAAGACTGTCCAGACAGGGAGCAAGGGAGGCTCCTGACGCTCCTGCTCCTAAGAGAACTTGCAGATGAAGACTGGGACAGAAGAGGTGGACGAAGAATGTGGAGTTTAAGGTCAACTTACTTGCAATCTGCTGTGTCAGTGAAAGGCAGTTTGGAATTTGCCCTTGAACTCCCGATTTAACAACTCCTGCCAAAAGCCTCCAAACAGGCTCTAAAGCCAGGTATGGTAAACTGGAGAGCTCTGGTGTCCAGCACAGCAGCTTTGGGACAGGGCCAGCAAATCCAGAAAGCTCTGGATGGCAGACATCCTTAGACCACTGGAGGTTAGGTGCAAGTCGGGGTTTAAGTGTAGAACTAAGACTATCCCAAGGCTGAGGGGGGATTCTATTACATCAGAAATCTGGGGTCTGACCTGAAATGGGAAGACATTTCTATCAATCCCCTGCTTTCTGGCATGGCAGTATTTAAATACCCAGGGTTACAAAAGCTGGTTCCATGATAAGAGAATTTAGAGAATGACAAATCCAAGAGGATCTAGGAATTGTATAAAATAAGCTGGATATTAAGACCTGAAGTGGGGGGAAGAGAAGCACATTACCTAGTTTAGTGATGGATGCATCTGAAAAGAGCTTTTGGATGAAATGGGGAAGCTTCTCCGTCTCACCATCCACCTCAGCTTGCTGGAAGAGCCGGGGCAGGTCAAGCAGGAACACCTCATCCTTCAGAGCGATCTGAAGGAGGGAGACACGGGGCTTCCCAACCATGCCGAAAGTAGGCCTGCACTCCATGTCAATGCCAACAACCTGGGCGGGCTGCAACACAGACAAAAGCCTTCTTCACGTAGGGACTGTACACTTAGAATCCCAGACTCCTTTGTGTTGGAAAGGACCTTAAAGCTCATCCAGCTCCAACCCTCCACCACAGGCAGGGACCCCTTCCACTAGAGCAGCTTGCTCCAAGCCCCTGTGTCCAACCTGGCCTTGAACACTGCCAGGGATGGGGCAGCCACAGCTTCTCTGGGCACCCTGTGCCAGTGCCTCAGCACCCTCCCAGGGAAGAATGTCTTCCTCATAGCCAACCTAAACATCCCTTGTTTAAGTTTGAAAGCAGCCTGGATAATCCTTGTCCAGAACATGAGCCGCTCCTTTCCAACAACTGCAGCTCTTTGCTAGGGTGCAGACTTCTACAGAGACAAGTAACTTCCATAGCACTGCCATAACTTTCCAAGTTACCCCTGCAGGGACCTTTCCTGGCACAACAATTCCCAATGTGTTGCCCAAATTGGACAAGCCTAAGGGAAGCAGCTGTTCTTGACTTGAGGAGGGAGACATTTCATGCCAGTGGCCCACATCCAACCCTGTGTCCCAGCCTGCTGTGGAGTTTCTGCTCCTTGACCCTGCAAAGTAAATACCAGAGTAACACTCACCTGCAGCACCTTTTCCCAGCACTGCAGCATCTCTTCCCATGTCTGCAGGAAGTGAATATTTGCCCGTGGAATAGGAAGTTGGTAATAATCCTTCTTCTTACTCTCTTCATAATTATCTGCTTTTGTGGCTTCTTCAACTCTGCACAGAATCAGATGCAACAGCTTTAGGCCATGTAATGAGAGGAAATCCTGGATTGGAGGAACATCAGAAGTCTTAAGCTCCTTATTTCCTCCCCTAGCCCTCCATTTCCCCATGGCACTCAACTCTCTCACCCTCTTTCCTCACTTCCCCTGCAACCTCGGTCTCTTTCATCCTCTCTCTCAGTTCCTGTCACACAATGGCTCTGAACCCAAGATCTCACCACACACATGCACTGTGCCCACTGCAGAGAGCCCCCAGCCCCAGATACTTGCTGGAGCCCAAGTCCCCAGCCCTGTCTTCAGTGCTCAGCTCTGCTTCCCAGAACTGACTCAATGGATGACAAAGTTGGGCAGCTCTTTCCACATCCAAAGGTAACACATTCTAGATTTACTGCTTTTTGCCATAGAGGTTAACATGGAAGTCTGCTGGCTCCCACAATGTAACAGAACAAAGTCAGGTCTGATCAGTGCTCTGTCCAAATGGGAGCTTCACACTTCCCCACAGCACAAACTGCCTCCATAAGTCTCTCACACTGCTCCACACCAAGGTCACTGCCAGCTAGGAATGAGTGAATCTGCCTCATCGTTTCACAGTGCAACAGACTGGGAAGGCTTCACGATCTCCCTGATGCCATCCGGCATCTCCTCCATCCCCTTCCCTGTGAAATGTCCACAAAGGCTGCACAAGAACATTTGTCCTGCATTGCACAGGGATGAAATGAGAAAAGCTCAGAAACAGTTTCAAACCCACCTACATTTAGAGGAAGGCAGCCCCAGAGTGAGCCTGTGCTGCACCCTGCACTTAGCTTTCAGATGGCACCATGCAGAGAAACCCAGTATCTGTGATGGATACCCCAGGAATGCTGGGAGACGCAGACACGAGCTAACTGACTTCCTATGGCAGGATCTTACACAGCACGTTTTCTTTCCAGAGTGGGGCAGAGTCTCTTGCAGGGGACCTGGAGCTGGGAGGTCAGCACACTGCTGGGGTGCCTCAGCCACATGATGCAATCACAGGAAGAAATGAATGACAAATATCCAGCTATTTTGGACATGTCACAGATTCCTGGATAGTCTCTTTCCCATAAAGATTTGAAACAGTTTATTAGTTGAGGAACTGTTTACTAACCTTCTGTTTAGGGGCCTGTGTGACTAATTCTGTAGCACAGCAGCTTCCACTGTACAAACACTCTTTCCTGGGGGTTTGTGTGCATGGGGAAGTCAATATTTGTGTAAGGTATTTAATGAAGGGGTGCAGCCTCGGGTCTCCAGCAATATCCTCACCTGCAGAGATCAGGAGCCACACGTGGTGTGAGCAGTGGCAGAGCTGATGTCATTTATATGCTGGTACCACCTTGTTCTCTGCAATGTGAACATCCTCTCTGGGAACCTGCTGCTTTGTTAGCTCAACAGATAAGGCTGGCAGTGTGACTGGGTTCCATGGCTCTGCTGACTTGGCAACAGCTATTACAGCAGGTGTAGGACGGGATGAGTAAAAGGGATTTACCCATCCAGCACAGCTCCTCGTGAGCAGCAGAGCACATCCCCGTCCGCATGCCTCCAATCCACCCACACAACACAGGATTCCCAAGGCACAGGGATGATGTGACGGTTTTTATCCTTCTAGATGTACAGTCTGTGGCTAAATCACACTCCTGCTAACCAGCCCTTCATGTTTTGAGGGATTACCCCTCGTGCAAAACCCTTGTGGTTACCAGCTGGTGGTTGGTGCAGCTTTAGGAGGGAGGAAGAGGGCAGCACCAGCAGCGCACCAGAGCAAAGCAGAAGCACGTCCTAGACACACAAGAGTTTCCTGTGCTCCAAGAAAGCCATGTCCATCTATCTGCAGCAGTGGGCTTTCCAGATGGTGTTTCGAGTGTGATTACATCTGTGTCACATTTCCTGAGGTTACACGGGGCTTGAACACAAACCAGTGCAGATCTACATTATGGAAAGATCAGATCCATGAAGCTCAGCACACAAACTCTTCAAGGCCATCTGTGAGACCCTCCCAGAATCATCAGCATTAAACAATAATAATACACTGTTGTCTCATCCACCTTCTGTGTAATCCAGATCAGTCAAATTTATGCTTAAAAATTACAATTTCTACTTATGAAAGATGCAGTTTTTGCAGCTCTTCCAGAAGAAGGAAATTTGCTGTGATTTTGAAGGCAGCAAACCTGATGTGAACCTGTTAGAGGAGGTAACCTACTCAGTCTCAGCCTTGGTCATCTTAAAATGGTCTCCTTGTCCCCTAGTGAGACATTGGTGTTAAGCAGGCAGCCAGTGACAGGTCCTAACTGCTGGCTGGAGTTTGTAATTCTGGCATATGACACAAGTAGGAAAGTTTTGCACTAAGAACATAAAGTAAAGGAAGCGTCCAAATCATCTTATTCAACTGCACGTTCTGCAGGAACAGGGGAAAGCCCCAGACTACCTGAGGCAGGAGATGAGCATGGTCATGGACATGGGCATGGGCATGCAACTCATGCAACAGATATGGCAAGAGGAACACTTTCTGCTCTCACACCAAGAGCACAGGGCTTAAAGCGTCCAACTTGTTGCCCAGGGAGCCCTGACCACCATCTGCCTGCTGGCTTTATTCCTCCCCAAACAGGCAATGGATGGTGTCTTCATCAACTGCTCCTGGACACACAGCCAAGTGTAAATCAGGTTCAGATTTCAACCATATACATTGAGAAGTTCAGCTCCACATAGGAAGTTACTCCCTTGTATTACAGGTTTCAAGGGCTATGTTTGCAGGATGCTAAAGATACGGGCTATCAGCTTGCACAGAGTAGTAAATAGTTACCTCATGGGAGTGGTCAAGGATTTCCCACAAACTTTCCCCTAATCTCACCTGGCTTCTGAACTTGAAATGCCAATATCCAGGCTAAAAAAGTCCCAACACATTCCACCAGTGAGGGTGAAAGAGAGATCTCAGCAATGGTGCCAAGTCTGAAAAAGTGGAGACTGAGATGAGCTCTTAGGCAGAAGCTCTTCCCTGGGAGGGTGCTGAGGCGCTGGCACAGGGTGCCCAGAGAAGCTGTGGCTGCCCCATCCCTGGCAGTGTTCAAGGCCAGGTTGGACAGAGCCTTGGGTGCCATGGTTTAGTGTGAGGTGTCCCTGCCCATGGCAGGGGGGTTGGAACTGCATGATCTTAAGGCCCTTTCTAACCATAACTATCCTATGACCCTCATGTGGCACCATCTGCAAGCTCTGCAGCTCCCCGAGGCTTCATCAGCCTGCAGATGTGCAGGCCTTTCTGAAGGGAAAATAAAAGGTTAAAAAAGGGTGCCAAATGTGGCTATCTGAACAATCTGCTTAAACACCTCATGGACAGAGTCACCAAAGCATGGAGATACACCACCACTCACGTGAGTGTAAATGTGAATTACTGGGGCTCAGCAAATCGCCTCCATTGAGACCTTTTTTCACACACGGCTTTGCTTCCTCCCTGTAGCAGAGCTGAGCAACTGCCTGGGATATTGGTCCATGGAAATCTTGGCTGTTTTCTCAAAGAGACACAGCACAGAAGACCCAGAACCAAAACTACAAAGCCCTGCTACTTCTCCAGCTCTGGTGTGCTGGGGGGATCAGACACCGCTCCCAGCACTTTAGGTGGCTTGTATGTGCCTTCCTACACTTGCAGTCTCCTTCCAATTTCGTACAGCTTTGTCTCCGCACAGCATGGAACCTGGCCACCCTCTTCCCTCCATCCTTCCCCTCTGCTCCTCCTATACCAGCAGGTTCACAGAAATCCCTGACTGGGGCTGTTTGCATAGTTCTGTGCACTTGAAATCAAGGAGTTGTAAGAACCCTTCTCAATATAAGGAGTTTCCAATCCCCTTTTATACCTCTACCTTTGTACTGTTGCTTCAGGTCATGCCCCAGGACGAAGCTCCCATCAGGGGAGGAATTGCAGCTACTGCAGGCTGATGTGCTGCACACAACATGGGGGTCCCAGGGCAGGAGAGGAGCCATGGCACTGAGTTATTGGGGTTGCAATAGAGGAAGAAAAGGGGACAGAGGCTAATCAGGGGGCTAAGGGCTTTTTAAGTTCACTTGGCAGCTTTGTGCCAGTGAGTCTGTTACTACCCCGAATTCAATTAATGCAACTCTTTGGGGATCTGACCCCACATGTCAAAAATTCCCATTACTTCTAAAAGCTTTGGATGAAACAAAAATTACAGACTGGGATGAAAAATGGCTTCTGAGCTGTCAAAGGAGGGAGAAAATAAGTGCATTAGAAAAATCTAAGGAACTTCAAAATTATTTCCTTGGTTATAAGTCTCCTAAAAGGCATTAAAACAGATCACAGTACAGTGGGGATCAGAGAGTACAGAAAGCTATGACAGACGCGTAATCAGCTCAGTAGAATAGACGGATACTCAGGTACTACACACATCATTTGCACTGTTGATCTGGCAGAGGATATCTGAAGACCCCCCTGCAGCACATAGCAATCTCATACAGCTAAGTACTCAGGAGTGAGTTTAAAACGTACCTTCACAGCCATTTCCAGGCTGATGAGAAGCAAACGCAGCATGCACGTGGCTCAGATGTGATCTGAGTAAATGGAGGAAGATTCTGCAAAATCATCTCCCCAAGGAAACATTATGGCAGGTTACTTCAAGCAAACATGCAGTCCAAACAAGCGGTCCACATGGAAAAGGCACGAAACAGAGTATTTACCTCTCTTGGATCTGAAGCTTTTGAAGCTCATCAGCCACTCTGCAAGGCAGCATCTCCCTGGGCAAATTGCAGCGTTGGGCACATCTTGCTGCTGTGCTCAGATCACAGTAACTGGTGAGCAGCTGTATCAGGTGTCCTTGAAGCCATCGATTCTCTCCAACTGTGCTCTGAAAGGGGAAGCAAGGGAGAAGGAAGACTGTCAGAGCAATTTCCACGATGGGTGTTTCAACCCCCAAGAAGAAAGCTTGCCCAGGGGTCCTGGGCTAGTGCAGGAAGGAACAAGAATCCCCCCACTGCAGGGGTGGCGTTGTACAAACCCAGTTAGTGCTGTACTTATCTGTCAAGAGAGGAATAGCAGAAACTTTAACTGAGAGCTCATCAGGGTACCTGGGACCCCTTGTCAGCACAGCTATTTGCTCAGGAACACCACTTTGCAGGTGTGGCACAGAGAAGCAAGGGCAAAGCAATACTATTCCATGTGACCGATGATTAGCATTTTATTTGCTCAGATGCTAATTATATTAAGCAAAATCAGAACCAGTGACTAACCAGACAGTAAAGGGTTTTGGGCTCATTATGCAGGCAATTCATACAATCCCAGCCTGGTTTGGATTGGAAGGGACCTTAAAGCTCCTCCAGCTCCAACCCCTGCCACGGGCAGGGACACCTTCCACTAGAGCAGCTTGCTCCAAGCCCCTGTGTCCAACCTGGCTTTGAACACTGCCAGGGATGGGGCAGCCACAGCTTCTCTGGGCACCCTGTGCCAGCGCCTCAGCACCCTCACAGGGAAGAGCTTCTGCCTAAGAGCTCATCTCAGTCTCCCCTCTGGCAGGTTAAAGCCATTCCCCTTGGCCTGTCCCTACATCCCTTGTCCCAAGCCCCTCTCCAGCTTTCCTGCAGCCCCTTCAGGCACTGGAGCTGCTCTCAGGTCTCCCCTTCAGGAGCCTTCTCTTCTCCAGGCTGCCCCAGCCCAGCTCTCTCAGCCTGGCTCCAGAGCAGAGCTGCTCCAGCCCTCGCAGCATCTCCATGGTCTCCTCTGCACTCGCTCCAACAGCTCCACGTCCCTCTTGTGCTGCTGCCCCAGAGCTGGATCAGGGCTGCAGGGGGGGTCTCCCCAGAGCACAGCAGAGGGGCAGGATCCCCTCCCTGAGCTGCTGCTCACACTCTGGGGGTGCAGCCCAGCACACATGAAGGGCTCGGGGCTCAAGGGCACACTGAAGTGCATCCAGTCTCCCCCAGCCTGTGTTTGTGCTTGTCCCAGAGCCCCTCAGCCAGCTGAGCAATTCACTCCTCTCATCAGAGTGATTTACACATGGATCTACCTTGGAAGTCCGTATCCCCAAGAACGCTTAATTGCCAAAACAAGTTGAAGCCGCATGGGGATCAGGATGTGGATGGATATGTAACGATATGACTGTATTGCTGCAGGCACCACCGAGCATTTTTCAGTGTGGTAAAATGCTCAGATATGCACTGAAAGTCCATCCCCACCTTCCACATATGCCCCTGCCCCCTCTCCCTCCTTCACTGCCACCATGCAGCGCTTGCAGGGCAGAGGCTGCTCCCAGGGACCCCAGGCACCTTCCTCTTCCTCCCTGCGTGTACAAACACAGGCGGGCTGGGTGGGAGGCTGGGGCCACGGGGCCTCATTCCTCACATTCCTTCAGTAACCAGTAGGTGAGAAGCTGTCTTCAAAGCAGACACCCTGCACAGGGATCGGGAAACAAACCTGCTGATGGCCCCCAGGGGAAAGGGAAGGAAAAAAGAAAGCACAAAAGGAATGACCCACCCCAGAGAGACTCCAGAGGGGGTAGAGGCTTGGAAGAAAAGCCATGGTGAAATCCAGCATCCCTGGGAGTGCAAGGAGAAGCCAGCCTGGTCCTAAAAACTGCAGCCTCAGCGTGAATCTGCAGCCCTGTGCCTATGCCAAATGCCAAACCACATTTCTTCTCAGGGATATGGGGGGGGGGGGGAATACTGTTACTGCTGCTCCTAAGAAGCCGGTGGCTCAGCAAGGAGCTGGTGTCAGCGGGACGGGGGTCCAGCAGTTAAGCAGAGGCTCAACTGTGGGGAGAGAAGCAGGAGAGGGAATGGAGGGAAGGGGGAGAGCAGGGCAGGACAAGCTCTCATGGTAACAAAGCATTTCCTCCTGAATCTCTCCTCCTGGCCATGCCAGTGCTCATACATGTGCATCTCTATCATTTCTGCCTCACGCAGCTGAACTCAGCCAAGCACCTAACACATGAAGGGGCTTTGAACCACTCCTGCTGCGCCTGCCAAGCCACTTCTCAGAGTCCTTCCCCAAAAGAACATATTTTCTTATTAACACCCCAGAGCAATTCCCTCTTGTAGCTTCCCCCGTGTCCATCCTATTGTCTCTCTGCCTTTTTTCTAGAACACAAACTCTTTGGGTTGGATCTCTCTTCAGTTCACCCTGAGTAAATGCTTCATAAATCTCATCCTCGCAGCTCAGTCCTGGCAACAATGAGGTGCAGACTGCTATTTTTTTCTCTTTTTAATTTTAATGATAACAGATTTATTCTTTCAGCTACAAATCCAGCTCTGGACAGAAGGTCACCCTCTCCAGAGATATTCCATCTTGTGTTCTGAAATGGAAAATAGCTCTGTTTGGTTTTTACTGACAAAAACCCCAACACTGCTCTAAAGGGAAAAGGCTTCCACCGCAACAGCTCTGCAAGCAGCAGGAATGTGGAAACTCTGGCCCCGGAAGATGTGGGCACAGATGCAGAGAGAAATGTTTCACTGGGGATGACATTTCATGGGTTTTGTTGTCAGTAAATGGACACTTTTCAAGGGGAAACCAGCAGAGTTGTTCTGATCCCACCAGCGACAGCTCTGAGCAGGAAAAGATGATATTTAATGTGAGGCTTGGTTACGTCCCTCTCTGAATGTTCTTTAATCCATAGGTGCACACAAAAACTCCTGACATCAACAATGAGCCATGATTAAAGCTTCCCCAAATGAAAGCTGCAGATTACCTACCCGTAAATCCTGTTCCTCCCCAGCCAAATGCTTCACAAAGCTCACAACAACCAGTGCAGGGCGAGCTGAGGAATGTCCTGATCTTAACCCACAGCATCAGCAATCCCACCATTGTTATCAATCATTTTGGATATATATATCCAATAGCCAGTATCTCCTTTGAAAGCCACCCGAGATTACTTCTACCTGTATGTGTTAAGCTGGATATGGATACAACTCTCTGCTTTCCCTCAATAACCTTTACCAGAAAGTGAAGTTATTCACACCAGTGACACTGGCTATTTGCAGAGTCAGGTTTTCATTTAAGTTTTGAATGTCTTGGCCAATTTCCCCTGTTTTCAAGTGCTTCCAGAATCAACAACAACAAAAAAATCCTGTTAGCGCTGAGAAAATGTCAAGCAGAATATTTCAGAGCCAGCAACTTTCAAAGGGGAAAAGGAACCTGGCCTTTGGAAGGACAAAACCACTGTAAGCACTGGAGGACACTAACAGCATTTTTAAACTCACTGTGGTGACACCTCTGTTTAAAGACTCCTGGATTTCATAGAATTATAGAATGATTTGGGACAGAAAGGACCTTTAGATCATCCAGTTCCAACCTCCAATTTCATCGCTACTTTATGTTATTTGTGCTTGAGATTTCTGTTTTGATGTTCACATCATTTGCACTCCATGGAGAGATGCTGCAGTAGCACATCACCATTAGTATGTCATTGAAGGGAAGTCCTTTGTGCATGAGATCAGAGCTGGGACTCTTTGCGCCAGCTCAGACCAGGGTCATAGCCTGTTCCATGCCAGAAGGGGGATCCTGACTTGTCGATATCCTACATGGGCAGCACTTGGATAAGAGACGCCAATTTTAGCCAACTTCACAAGGGTTTCTTGTGAAAGCCACTCACCCACAGCCAATGCATAAAGAGAAGCATGAGAAAGCCGTGCCTGCTCATCACTGGAGCTGCTCTCACAGGCACTGCCTGCTCAGATGCACTAATTTATGAACTGAAGAACAAAATAGGCTCCATTCATATCCCAGAAGACTGACTTTCAGATAGCAATCAGTGCGTCACCGACAGAGCCACACTTCAGTGTTCTGGAGGCCATTACCACATCAATGGCAGGGAAGTGGTCTTTCTTCTCTCCCAACAAAGCTTTGGCAATGTGGCTTCCTAGGGCATGTTCACACTACCTAGCTTCAGCTTTGTGAATCAGGAGACTCAGCTTCCCAGTCTCCAGATGCAATCAGCTCTTCCAAAAGGCAATTCAGAGGAGTCTAACTTACAATATCACTTGAACCAATCAAGGCAAAGGCAGCTCTTAAAGCCAGCTTGTTACTGTACTGGGGCTCCTCACAAGGAGCTTTTTGTTCCTGGGCAACCTGAATGAAGCCATGAGCTTGTGACGAGTGGCCAGGACAATATTGTGTAATAAGAGGCATCTGGCTCTGGTTTTTCTCTGTATTCACTCAATCTCACCAACACAATTTCTCATTCAGAAGTCCAGGCACCGCTACCAAAGGGCAGGCAGAAGACAAGAAATGTATGTCTTGTGTGTTAAACATTGCCCAGCCAACTGCACATCCAGCTGTGCTCCACCAGCAGCGTGAGGGGAGTGATGACTCCCCTCTCTTCTGCACTTGGGAGACCACACCAGGATATGGGGCCTAGGCTTGGTACCTCAGTGTAAAAGAGATGCTGAAAAGAGGTGCTGGGGCCCCAAACACAAGAGGGACATGGAACTGCTCAAACAAGTCCAGAGGAGGCTATGAAGATGGCCAAGGGCCCTAAGGGCTGGAGCAGCTCTGCTCTGGAGCCAGGCTGAGAGAGCTGGGCTGGGTCAGCCTAGGGAAGGCTAAGTTGGGGCATATGGGGGATTAAAATCACTCTCTTCAATTTTATCATGGGGGAACATAGAGAATATGGAGTCAGATCCTTCCAGAAATACCAGCCAGGTCTAAAAGAGAAGAAAGGTGACTTTGAGAGTGGCTAAACACTGCATTGGCTCCAGAGGGGCTGCGGAAACAGGCAGGGCCCTGCAACACCTTGTCTGACTAAGTTGGCCCTACTTTGAGCAGGAGAGCAAAGAGACCTCCATGTGCTCCTTCAAGTGAAGTGAGCCTTGATTCTGTGACCACCAGTGCTGTGCGCTGCTCAGCACCAAACTTGTCCCCACACAGACAGGCGGCTTCTTGCAGTGACTGCTGCTTTCAAGTTCCAAGCACCTCCCGGGCAAAGAACACCCAGGATCTCATCTACCAGAATACAGGATGGTCCTGATCATGCTCAACAATGCTACACAGAGATCCAAACACACTTCCTGCAGTGGGAGTCTTTCCAAACTTCTGTCAGGCACCCCCCAAGGGAAGTAATTCATCTTCACCAGATGAAGTCATCATGTCTCCACAACCTGCTCATACTGCTATAGATGAGAGAAGGTGTACAGCAGAGACAGAACAAACTCTGCTTCCAAAGCAGGCTGAGCCATTTTCCTAAACACAGCATTGGACATCCTTCATACAACCTTCCCCCGACACAGAGAGCCACTGTCTGCTGGCAAGGGCTCCACCTCACAGCACATGACGCTTCCTGCATTTGACTTCAGTGGATCTGGTATGATCATTACCATGTCCAGCTCTGAAGGCCTCAGGACAGGAAAGACATGGAGCTGTTGGAGAGGGTCCATAGGAGAGCCACAGAAATGATCAGATGGATGGAGCACCTCTGCTATGAGGAACAGCTGAGAGAGGTGGGGTTGTTCAGCCTGGAGAAAAGGAAACTCCAGGGAGACCTTACTGTGGCCTTTCAGTACTTAAAAGGGGCTTACAAGAAAGTTGGGGAGAGACTTTTTAGCAGGGCCTGTTGCAATAAGATGAGGGGTGATGGGTTTAAAAGAGGGAGATTAAGGCTTGGTGTGAGGAAGAAATTCTTTACAATGAGGGTGGTGGAACACTGGCACAGGTTGCCCAGAGAGGTGGTGGATGCCCCATCCCTGGAGACATTCCAGGCGAGGCTGGATGCGGTTCTGAGCAACCTGATGTAGTTGAAGATGTCCCTGCTCATTGCAGGGGGTGGACTAAAGAGCTCTGAAGGTCCCTTCAACCCAAACTGTTCTGTGATTCTATGACTACCAGATCTCACTTCAGTGGCTGACCATGACCTGATGTCAACGTTTCTTGGCTGGAGAAGGCACAAGCCTGGACCTAAACTGAGGTCTGATGGAGAAGGTGTGATACTCTGCAACACTGCTCCTAACCGCCCAGGTGAAACGCCAGGCACACAACGTCCCAGATGCTTCAGGACACGGGGGATTTAGTACAGCGGACCCCACAATACACCTGGAAGATGGCAAAGCTCAGCACTGGCACTGAACAACCTCACCCACCCATGTGGGTGCCGCTTAAATACTGCCCTGAAAAATTCAGCTCTTACTGTGGCAGAGCTGCTGGGCCTGAGAATGGCATTAGTGAGGGGATCCCCTCATCCCTCCGCTCCTCACTGGGGGTGATGGTACCCGTCAGCCACTGCCACCTGTCCTCAGGGTCACAGATGGAGTCCATGGTTGTGTTTAGCAGCGTAGGTGTAGCCTGATCCTTTGGGGACTTTCCCAGTGGGAAGATCAGAACTTCCCTTTTTATTTTAACCCACAATTAACTCATTTTCCTCAACTACATCATGTAACCACTCCAGGAACGCTGATACACAAAATCAGGGTGCCTTCACCTGCAATACTTGTTCTCCTCTCCACTGCTTGTCCAGGGAATGTCATATGTGTACGTCTTTAATGAGCTACGGAGTCAGGCGAACCCGATTACAATAACCTTTGTCTGGAGAGAGAAATTAACTGCATGCCATCCATGACAACAAAAATATAGCTCCTTAACAAACAGACTAGGGGCACTTTACCCTACTTGCTTTCTAAGATATTTCTTTTTCCTTCCCGTCAGTGTGAAGCCTGTCCTGAGGGTCTGTGTTTCTCCCTGGAATCCCTTTCTCACAATCGCTGCAGAGGCGTCTTCTGAATTCCAACCTAACCCTGGCCCCAGAGCTGTTGAATATTATTCATCCCAGGGATCAGCAAAGGACCAAGGACTTGTTCTGCATACATAAGCCACACAGTTTTGACATGCTTCCAGATTTCTCACACCTCTCGGTCCCACGATGGCAGGCTGGAGATATTTCCTGGGAGCATTCCAGCACTTGGCAAGACTGAAGATGAATGAGGATGGGGAAATTGGCCAAACCCTTTCAGAGCACAAAGTAGTATGTTACTTATCACAGTAGATGCTTTGTCTAAGTCCAATAACACAGTGCATTGAAGACAAACTGGCAACCCTTATCTTCCCAATGTATTCTGAAGTAGCATTTATCTACCCGCCTTTTGTCATTATGTCACACACACACATGAACGAAGTGTCCCTGTGGTAAATGGCAAAGAGTGCTCTCCAGCTTAAGAAAGCGAGGGCTCCCTGCACATGAGGTGACGGGCACTGCTGCTGAGGTTCACTGCGCCTCTCCAGGGGTCTTCAATCATACCACAGGGTCTGTCTGCAGGATCTCCACTCCAGCTACAAATACACAGCCAGGGACCGCAGCGCCAGCCGCGTGGGGACAGAGCCTGACAGCAGTGTGGGGACAAGACCAGGGAACTACAGCGCTGTTCACTACGGGACCCTGGGAGCTGCCCATGTGTGAAGAGGAAGAGCCTGCAAGAATGAAACCACGACACTGAGTCTCCAGTGCTGCTGTGAACTCGACAGGTTACATGTCTGTAGGGATGGACATGGGCTGGAGCCACCACACCACCTTCCCATTTGTTGTGGATAGCTCGAATACTCACCCTAACGAGCTAAACCAGTACAGCAATTAACTCAACCAGGCACTGAATTCCATGTTCCCATACCCAGTGAGAATTCATGGTGAGAATTCATAAGCTCTATATTCCTTTCCAAAGTGCTGTGGGATTCCAGCACATTGACTCCGCAGCAGGGCAGGAGGATTTACTGCTCAGGTCCAGCCTGCGTCAGCTACCCATGGCCGATGCAGCCTGCAGGAGGAAGGATCTGCAGATGGGAGAAGAGCCTCAGAAACCTCTTTCTTGTTCTCTCCCTGCTTACATGCTCCCTGCTCAGGTCAAGTTCCAAGTTATGAGGCCAAGCAGTAAAGCAGGAATCTCCTATTACTTGGTGCTGGCTCCATATTATTTTAACACCTTTCTACAGGGGTCCTCCTAGACCAGGATGCATCATTACTCTGCCCTCACTGATTCCTGATGCACGTCAATTCCTCTCAAATCTGCATTTTCTTATGGAAATATCTGCATGAAAGACTAGTCATCAAAGAACTCCAGGTTCTCACCTCTATCACTACCTTAATTAAAAGGCCTGTAAGCCCAAAGTGGAATTAAGTTAAAAACCTCCTGTGCTTATTGCCAAAGAACAGAAGCAGCAAGCTAACTTCTTTGCTTTCTTTTTAACCCAGCCTTGAGTTTCACTGCCCTACAAGAAACCTGGAGAGGGGCTTTGGCCAAGGGCCTGTTAGGGACAGGCCAAGGGGAATGGCTTTAACCTGCCCGAGGGGAGACTGAGATGAGCTCTTAGGCAGAAGCTCTTCCCTGTGAGGGTGCTGAGGCGCTGGCACAGGGTACTCAGAGAAGCTGTGGCTGCCCCATCCCTGGCAGTGCTCAAGGCCAGGTTGGACACAGGGGCTTGGAGCAAGCTGCTCTAGTGGAAGGTGTCCCTGCCCGTGGCAGGGTTTGGAGCTGGAGGGGCTTTAAGGTCCCTTCCAACTCAGCCCAGTCTGGGATTCTACGATTCTATTCATCAGACTTGCTAGGTCTCTGCTGCTGCTTCTCTTCTAGGCAGGTTTCTGAGAGCTCTGACCTGCCATTGGAAGCCCTTCTCCAGGCCATGCTGGAACTTTCCACTGATGCTCACCATGGGTCATGTCATTCATATTCCTGAGCCTCACTGTGCCTTGTGTCCACACCTCACACTCTCCCTGGCTCCACTCTGCTTATGGATCTGTTCCAGCTCAGGTCTGCTTCAGAATGCTGAGGAACTTGGGTTTAGGTTCTTTTCTCCCTAAGTACATGCTAATGTGGCATTCCCAGCAGGGGACATTTTTTCTCCTTAGGAAAGTCTTCAAAGCGAAAAAACAAAAATCCTGACAGTGGAAATCCTCGCCCAGGAGCATGAACTCTTCCCATCATTAGTCTACAAAAAATAGATGCCCACAGGAAAAACATGGGTTACCACTTACTTCTCTTTTACCAAGCACAAACCTCACTGGCTCACAGCCAAAGCAAGAATAAAGTATCTTCCCAGGATCTTTACCAAAAGCAAAGCTTGGCAGTAGATTTTTCTCTCCTTTAATCTCTTTTGGTACATTTAAACTCCTGGTGTTTTTTGTTCTGAAGGAGAAATGCTTGAGAGGGTTGACTGAATGAACTCTGCAATTCACACCCTGGCAAATTGGACTGATTTCCTAAATCCATAATTACAACATTCCTCAGAGATATGCATTCTTTCAGCACGAACAAGGGAAGATTAGCTTCCTGTTTCTTCCCACTTACATGACTTCTCCATCAAGAGGCACTTTTTTCATCCTAAACAATCCTCTGTTTATGTGGTTCTCCTCTTGGCAGGGAACTGGTGAACTAATCTTGTCTAAAAGTGTAAGACAGCCAAACTATCAATTGCAAATAGCCCGACTATCTTTGTGCAAGGCAGCTGATTTGCACAGGCCTTTAGAATCCAGTATTTATCCATGGAAGCACTCAGACAGGTACTGATTGATTACAGGGGTTTTAAATAATCTGGGATGATTCTTGAATGACCAGATAGTTTTACTGCTGCCTGGATAAGAACACGAGAGTGGACCTGGGAATATGTGCAAGGCTTAAGACTTCAGTACAACTGGGCAAACGTAGCCCCTTGCATCTGCACATCCCCAAGGATGCAGAAACTATCACAGGGCATGAGTATCATGGTGTCTCATGCCACAGAGCTGCAAACAAGAGTTGTCTCCCACTTGCAAACAGAATATGTGCAGAACCCTGGTTTTTCTCCTCTCCTGCTAACAACAGGAAGCAGGCAAGCTCCATGTCCCATCCTCTTCTTGGCCTTTCCCTGTTTCTGCTGCAGAGGCCGAGGTCAGTGCTCTGGGTAGGACTCCCTGTGTCTTGGAGTAAAAGAAACATGAGGATTTGTTTTTAAGTGAATCTGTCCCAGTTTTTCCTTCGTGATATCCAATCCTATAGCTGATGCAGTTTGGAGTCAGTAACAGGTATCCTGGAAATCATAGAATCATAGAATAGTTAGGGTTGGAAAGGACCTTATAATCATCCAGTTCCAACCCCCCTGCCATGGGCAGGGACACCTCACACTAAACCATGGCACCCAAGGCTTCGTCCAACCTGGCCTTGAACACCACCAGGGATGGAGCATTCACAACCTCCCTGGGCAACCCATTCCAGTGCCTCACCACCCTAACAGGAAAGAATTTCCTCCTTAGATCCAATCCAAACTTCCCCTGTTTAAATTTTAACCCGTTACCCCTTGTCCTGTCACTACAGTCCCTAACGAAGAGTGCCTCCCCAGCATCCCTATAGGCCCCCTTCAGATACTGGAAGGCTGCTATGAGGTGACTATACTAGACTCCTGATGTAGCTCTTAAGGACCTTGTACATACTCCACGTTCCTATAAGGTTTTGGATGACGTTTCTTCACACATTGCCTCCTACTCCTAAGATGCTTCTCCCATTTGGCCAAATTAAACACACCACCAGGGCACATCAGTGGAGTCTAACAGCTTGCTGATGCTCTTAACTCTTTAATCTAATACTGACCTCTTAACCTGCAGCCATAAGCCAATTAGCCTCTTTTTTATACCATACCAAATCTCTTTCTGATGAAGTTGTGCTGTTGAATGAATGCCTGCTAGTGACAGAAATGTAATTACACTGCTTAGCAGTAACCTAGCCCTGCCTGGCTGCACAGGGTTAGGGTCAGAAAGCATCTCTAACATACCAACACCATTTAAAGGAGCTTTTTTCCTCCCCAGTGTGTTCTCTTACAGTTTCCTCTCTTCACTCTCCAGAACTTAATATAGGCACATAAAGGCTATTTGGCCATAGCTTTTAAAACTGAAGTCCTGTGCTTTCACTGCCTCAGTGAAGCAGAAGGCAAACACGCAACTCCTGTAAGCTTCTGCTGAATCCCCAGAACTTGGCCCCGTAGATCCCGACTTAGGGGGAGCTGATTTTCCAAAGTTCTTGAGCAAACCCATCTTCCATCAGTCCAGGACAATTTTCTGGCTGACTTTTTAAGATGTTTTTGACAATGTGGTAGGCAGGATGGAAACCAGCAGCAATTCTTCTTGGCTTCTTTGTACCCACTGTAAATTCTACCAGAATTCACTAGTATATTTGTGCTCAACCACAACTCATGTATCTAGACATGGCTGGATTTGTTACAACTACAACTACCATAATTAACATCAGGCACACCAGGTCTTACAGAAAATAATCCTCTCTAAGCCAAGCAGGAGGCACATTTACATTTAACTGTATAGCTCATCCTTGATAGACTCTTCTTTAGATAGTCAGGCATGGAGCACACTGCATGATTGCCTTTTCCCATGTATTTTTCCCCCAACAGCTGGGGGTTTGTTAAATGAGAAGTTCCCATTTCTTTTAGCCCAACAGTGCTAACTTCATTAGTACAGATGCATGTTTTACTGCTCTATCCAGGAGGCAGAACGTAACTGAAGAATTACGTTATGCTTTTCCTGAGCCAGTCACAGATGTGCCTGTTTTCTGCATCAGCCCTATCAGTGAGGCCTTTTGCTTTGCAACTCTGCTCTTATTTCAGCTATCAGTAAATATTTGACACCATTTACAAACTGAACTGCAATATAGAAGGAAATCTATACTTTGCTGCTACTTTTATTGTCCTGTTTTCCATGGTTTAATATTCCCTTAGGTACAATATACTTTTACATCACATTGTGTCTGTATGTTCTTCTCAGAGACCTCCAACAAGAACAGTAAATCTAAAGAAAAAGGCACAGGGCAAAAGCAGCAGCATTGCCAAAACACTCCCACCAGCACTGGGCTGCTGGTCAGTCCCTGAACACAGGACAAAATGCAGGAAGAGGAATGAAAGGAGCAATGGGAGCAATGAGTGGACACTGGGGAAAGAAAAGCTGCCAGTTCTCAACTAATAGAAAGCAACTCCTGCAATCCTGGCTTCACAAGACAGACACCAGATCTGGAACCTGTCACTGGTCCAGGTCTAAATTCCATCTATTTTGCAAAAGGGGGAAAAAAATACCAAATAAAAACTTCTCTTTTTTAAACAGCAGCTGTTCGGAAGCTGCTTAAAGCTGTGGAGAGACAAATGCAATTCTTTTGCAGATACCTTCACAGGCAAACTGTAGGCAAAGAGAGGCTGGGAGCAGCTCTGGCACGTTTATCCACACACCCGTACTCAGAGCTACCTGGCTCCAGTGGGACTGCTCCTCAGCTCAGGCACCCTGTTGCAGCAACACCAGTAGAAACATGAACATTTATTTCAGCTGATGATTCCTTCCTGAGACTTTAAGGGCCAGAAGGAACAAAATCAATCACCCGCTGGTTGTAATTTCCTGCTAAAAAGGAGACCATAAATACTAGCAAGGGACTCGCACAACGCCTGGTTAAACTAGGTTTGGTTTCTACCTTCCAGGAAAACAGCCAGTTGAGATTTGACGTCTGAGTGATGAAATCCATTATATCCCTGACTAAACAGTTCACTCAAACACAGAGAGAGAGATAATTTGACATGCAGACTTCTCCCCAAAGACATGTCATTTATTAATCACCTCCTGAATATCATTCCCATTTGCATTGCACACATTGCTTCATTCCCTACAGACACCAAGTTCCTCGCGCTACAGGGATGTGGCTGTACTCAAAACAATCCTGAGGCAATTTAAAGGTTTGCCTAAAGTGGGGAGTCCCTGGGAAGGACGTTCCATGTGGATAGCTGCAAAGTGGCCTATTTAACCTCTTGTCCTTATTACAGACTCCCCAGAGCAGGATTAACTGGCCAGGTGTTCTGGCCACAAACACCATAAACAATAATTGCATTCTGCCCTCTGAATTCCTCTTAAAAATTACCTCCTTGAGCACAACAACTATTGCATTTGATTCCAGAGGTGGTTCCATTTTCACTGAGGTCAAACTGGTCCTGTACAAACAGAGCACATGAGGATCTTGGGAATTTTGGCAGCCAGAAACTCATTGGTTAAATAAATACGATGACAACAACTCCTTGCTGCAGTGTAAGATAATTTAAACCTATTAAGGACCAGGAATTGTCAAAGCTTTTCCAATGTGTTACACATAAAGGAGGGCATTTTGCTTTTATGCCTTCTGTTTGGGCAGATTTCTGACTATTAGCTGAATATTATCTGTGAAGTAGCATAACAACCCTAGAATGTGAGTGGAGCTGGAGTTATACACTTGCTATGTGCTACCAGCATCTCCCCCCGCGTCACCCAGCGCAGGAGCTGGCACAGTGCTTGATTTTCATGGTCAGAATCTTAAAATAAGTCCGTTATCTCACTGTCACGGCTGGAGGAGGAGAAGAGATTAACTGCTGCTGCCTCTCCCAGCGCTGAGCGTGCTGAACAGCTGGCTCCAGGGCTCAGCTCCTGCCTTCTCATGCAAGACCAGAGCAGAGAGCTCCAAAACAGGGGCCTGAAGAAGAGCAAGAGCCACTTCTCCAGGTGTTGTACCCCAGGACCCTTCTCTCTGTGCGCAGGCAGGGTGTTTCCAACCATCACCTGGCAGAGGGCTGCTCACGAGGAGGCCCAAACCCAGCTACCATCTTTTCAAGCAACAGCCCTTTTTCTCAGCAATTGTGGGACGAGTTAAGATTTCCGCATTTGAGGAATAAAGGGTTTTCCCGTGCAAACACCAGCACAGAAGGTTTGATTTAGCAACAGAAGGCCTTTTGGCTCAAGGTCAGTAAAAGTGGAAGCACCACTTCACCACCTCGCTGTCTCAGGCATGTTGCAAAGCAGCTGATTAGGACACTGACAGTCCTAAATCAACTCATTGGTTTTAACCCTCCCAACACTGATTCTAGTGATTGCCCCAAAGGAAGCTGTGCACCATTACCCTGTTCAGCTCCACAGGAAAAGGAATTCCACAGCAGGAAGTCCAAATAAAGACATGGACCAAAGTGCCCTGAGGTAACATTTTAAACTGTTCTGGCTAGCTCTGCTTCAGTCAAACTATTCCCTGCAAAAATACCCTGGATGTTAAAATCATTGAACAAGTGTTTGCCTTCTGGGCTGTAACTGTTCAGAAATACCCATAATATTCTGTTATTCCCCCTATACAACTACTCCAACCTTTCTTCATCAAGCTGAGACTGTCTCCTGTGTGTGGCATCAGGACCTCAGAGCTTCGCAGGCACTGCTCTCCTCGCATGGACGGGCACAGTGCCCACGGGGAATGGACCAGACCTCTGGCACTAACCACACAACCATGGAATGGTTTGGGTTGAAGGGACCTTAAAGCTCCTCCAGCTCCAACCCCTGCCACGGGCAGGGACACCTTCCACTAGAGCAGCTTGCTCCAAGCCCCTGTGTCCAACCTGGCCTTCATCAACCAATAACCTTAATCAACCAAGCTGAGCCTAAAAGGGCACAACTGCAAGATCACCTCCAAAACACCAGTGAGAACACTGCACACTAAACGCAGTTCAGCAAAGTATACCAAGCCCTCCTATTCCCAAGCCCTCTGTTAAACCGGAATCACCAAAACACACGTGTATGGTGCTGAGCTGTCCTCAGGCACCACGGAATCATAGAACTGTTGGTGTTGGAAAGGAGCAGCTGCCACCCGAGAAGGAAGTGCTCCTTGGAAGGTCCCACGTCACCTTGCCAACCTCATGCAAGTATCTCAGATACTATCCAACATCTAAAGCACTGGCAGAGGTGACATTTGCAGTCAGAGTTGCTTTCCTACTGTGCTCATCCAAGACGTTACTGTTCTGTGTGATCACTTTCTGAGCACTTGGCAGATGATTGAAAAATGCCTTCCATGCTTCTCAGCCTCAAAGTGATTCTGTCCTGCAGAATCAGGGAACATTCCAGGGAAACATCAGCATTCAATGAGCCCCTCCTGCTGCTGGCCAAGTGCTCTCTGCAGTCGCTGGCAGGACAACCCTTCCTGAATGCATCTGACCAGAGCCATGTATCTCCTGCTCCGTGCGTGCTCTACCCAGTTCACTCATCTCTATGCACCTGATTGAAGCTAGGAACAACATGAAGCATGCCAAGATGGAAGCAGAAGGGCACACAGCACAGCAGACAATTGGCTCATGCTTTGCCTCTTTTTTTCCTGCCTATCTACCATCAATACCCTCCACACCTTCCCCTCTGCTTGTGAAGACAGGCACTGTCCCGCGGGTTTCCAGGCAGCTTGGGAGCAGTTAGGCAAGCTAATGAACAGCAGTGCAGCTGGCACTGGGCAAGAGGAGTGCCCTTCCCTTCCCTCTCCCCTCCAGGCATCTCTGCTTGGAGCAGAGGATACAAAGGGGAGCTCTCCCCCAGGCTCAGCAGGCTGCCAACAGGCAGTTGTGATGAGGGCAGTTTCCCCAGGGTATGAAGACATTCAGGTGCCTTTGCTTCCCCTCCTGCCTCCTCTGCAGCCACAGCCCGGACAGCGCAGCAGCAGCACAGGCAGTGGCAAAGGGGCAAAACCAGTTTGCTACAGGGCTGGAAACAGGTTCTGTTGGCCCCACAATTAACTACTGAGCTTTGCCTCTTGTAGGAGCACTCAGGATCACACCTTTGATTCCTCCCACAGGCAGGAAGGGGAAAATTCTGTACTTGTACTGCTCAGGGTGAGCAAAAAGAAATCCCAACCCAGGAATGTCTATTGGCAGCCACATGGAACGTGCCATGGCCAGCACCACTGAACATGGCGGGACACCACGTTCACCAGGGCTGTGGCATCTATATCATTGAAGTCTTTTGTGACAGCTGCAGCACAAATGAAGAAAAATGGGCTTTAAACCCATGAAGGTTTTCAACCCCTTTGGACATTTTAGATATGAGGCAGAAGCTCTTCCCTGGGAGGGTGCTGAGGCGCTGGCACAGGGTGCCCAGAGAAGCTGTGGCTGCCCCATCCCTGGCAGTGTTCAAGGCCAGGTTGGACACAGGGGCTTGGAGCAAGCTGCTCTAGTGGAAGGTGTCCCTGCCCGTGGCAGGGGTTGGAGCTGGAGGAGCTTTGGGGTCCCTCCAAACACAAACCAGGCTGGGATTCTGGGATCGAAACTGAAAAAACTATCCACAAATTCTGACTGGGAGTCTGCCATTGTGGAGTCTTTGGGGAGTTTTGGTTTCCTGCATCCCATCTTCTGCCTCCTACCCCGCACAACGTCTTTAATACTGCATCTCCAGGCAGAACTCAGCAGACACAAATTGTCTGTGAGCCTGAACTAAACATTCAAATGGACACACAACTCCCTCCAGCTCCATAAGGAGTCTAATGGATTTGTTTTGTCAAAACATGTCAGGTCATTGATGAAGCTCTGCGTGGGAAGTTAAACCTTTCCCTCGCGTAAACCCACAGCTTTCAAGCACAATAAAGTCCTGGGCAAACTTAGTTTTTGTCCTGAAAACCAGAACTTGCTCAGAGGCTCCTGCTTTGTATCTTGTCCTTTGTTTGGTGCAGCAGAAGCCAACCTGCACATGAGATTACTTCAGTTTCCTCCAGATGCACAGGTAGAGATTCCAATCACTTTGAAGTGATGCCAAAGACAGTAATTTCTGATAGCACTGAGAGGCAGGACTGATAAGAGGCAAGTTTCATCACCCCTCGTGTGATAATTACATAGCTGTAAAAAATAGATTAGTTGGCAGTACACAGAAAATACAAAGTTTGGAATAGTTCGGGAAAGCAAAGAGAAGCTTCTGTCAGAGACCAGCATGGAGCTGAGCTCTTTGTGGCTCTCTAGGGGGCTCTCACAGCAAGCACCAAACAAGCATTTTTCAGAGAGCATCTATTCCTAAGCCTCCTGTCTCCACAAGTGACTGACATGATCTGCAGCCATGTACCTGAAACTGGGAGGGTGCTCCTATCATCCACCATCAAACCCTTCACTGCAGACACTGAAGTACATCCAGAAGTTGTGAGGAAGATACTGGCTACAGTTTTATGGCTAATCTCATCTCAAGTCTTGATCCTGCAAGGGACCAGATCCTATAATAACCTTTAAACTTGTGAGGGTAAAAAGGAAAAGGAAACCTGGAAAGTTCTTTCAGTGGACAAGATCACCTAGATCAAGAGGCGAGACTTTTCGCACAAAGCCTGACCTCTCGCATGGGTATGATAAACTACACACAGTGTAGCTTATCATCACAGTGGCATATTCACCACTGAAAACACACAGCAGGTTTAACATGCCATGCTGCTGGGCATTGGATCAATGGTCTCTGTCTTAAAAAACACATCCTCACACCTTTTGAACTGTTCTTTTTGCTTCTGACCCATAAAAGAGAGAAGAAATACCTCATGAGGACAGGCTGAGAGAGCTGGGCTGGGGCAGCCTGGAGAAGAGAAGGCTCCTGAAGGGGAGACCTTAGAGCAGCTCCAGTGCCTGAAGGGGCTGCAGGAAAGCTGGAGAGGGGCTTGGGACAAGGGATGTAGGGACAGGCCAAGGGGAATGGCTTTAACCTGCCAGAGGGGAGACTGAGATGAGCTCTTAGGCAGAAGCTCTTCCCTGTGAGGGTGCTGAGGCACTGGCACAGGTGCCCAGAGAAGCTGTGGCTGCCCCATCCCTGGCAGTGTTCAAGGCCAGGTTGGACACAGGGGCTTGGAGCAAGCTGCTCTAGTGGAAGGTGTCCCTGCCAGTGGCAGGGCTTGGAGCTGGAGGGGCTTTAAGGTCCCTTTAACACAAACTGGTCTCTGATTGTACAGTGATTTTGTGTTTACAATTCAGTCATTTGGTGTGCACAGACAATGCCAAGATCTCAAGTGCATGAGATTGTCAGTCATCAGCCTGGCTTGCTACCACTCTAAGGTCTACACTGACCATTTCAATGGATTTTCAAAGGCAGATTCCAGTCAATGGTCAGAAATCCTTACTGGCTGCAGAATTCCAAGTGAGAGAAGTTACAGAAAAGGAGCAAACACTCCCCATGAGGTTGCAATTCCATAGGGATATCATGAACACATAAATCCTCACTAATGCCCTGTTACCCTGTAATTTCTTCACATTTCATTATCACAGAAATATTTTGCAGTATCAGGCCAAACCATGGCTGTCTGAACTCTCCTGTTTATACACCAAGAAAAAATAATACACTGCTACCCTTCTTCCTGTGTTAGTAAAATTACTTGTGTCCTACAGCACAAGAGGTAGAAGTCACAGCATCCTACAGTCACCCAATAAAGCTGCCACAAGTGATCAGAGTGGGGCATGCAAAGGGAATCTAAGATTTGTCCTAATTTACTCACACTCCTTGTTAACAGCCTGAAGTGAACTCTCTTTTCCCCTTTCCTTGTAAGTAACGTAACTACCAGTGTTCACTCACAAATAAGTGCAGGCAAGTAAAGGAATGTACTTGATAATCTTATCTAAACGCTCCAGCAAAATTAGAGTATCAGGAATTAAAACATCAGTGTTCTTCCTTGCCCTCCCCTGCATGTACGAGTCTGCTGTATGCAATGGTAAAATTGTAATAGCAGGACTACAATATCCAGAGCTGGATATTCTGAGCATCTTAAAATCACACCTCCAAGAAAACAACCTTGAGGACATGGAGCAGGAAATCCCTACTCACCTGGACGTGGTCTGTCCAGTTCTCCTGAGTCATGGTTTTCTGAAAAGACAAAATTATTTCAGAGCTGTCTTTGAAACAAAAGAAGAATGCTGCATAAAGCAAGCTGAAATTTCACACACATCTTCCACACTGCCATCAACTGTGCTTGAGGAATGTGTTCTGGAGCACACGGGAAATCTCTGCTTCTCAGATGTCACCAGCCGGGGCATGGCACAAAACCAGCTTAGATGAAGTAAACCAGACAATTGCTACACTACAGCACATGGACAAACCCCCTCATCCGCAACCCAAGGACACAGGCAGTGGCAGGACTTCCCTCTGCAGTAGCCTGAAATCTCATTATCACCTGGAGCTGGGCTCATTTCCAGGACACCGACCACCTTAACAACCCCCTGCAAAGCACAGCGGTGTTTCTGAGTGCCTCAAGGCTCACATGGTGCCCTTGGAATGACAGAGACAGCACTGAGCGAAGCTGAAACAGGCCACGGTCTGGGGGAACATGTGGATCACTGCTGCTGCCTTTACCTTGGATTTGCAGTATGTCCATGGACTGCTCAACTCAACAGCTGCCCCAGCAGAGCTGTCCCCACAGGCTCCAGTAATGGGAGTGATCTCAGGGATCACCTGCAAGGCTGAGCCTTCAGAATACTTTTCTCAACAGCCCAGTCATGAAAAATCCACTGGAATCATGAGGTCTGAGAAAGGAACCCCATAAGCTAAAATCCCCATTCCAGTGCAGCTCAGAGCCAACCTTCAGGAGAAACCAGGATGGGACCTTCTCTCCACTCTGCCAAGAACATGGGCTGCATGAGACTGACTGGCCAGCCAGACCTGAGCCTCCCCCCCACTTCTGGCAGTGGTAACAAGGATCAGTAGTGCCACTTCATGGAAAGGTACAAGAGCAAACAGGGAGTAAAGGCCTCAAAGTAAACATCTTTGAGATATACAAGCATGTAATTTAAATACTAGTGATATAAAGGAGGCATTTAACCAGCTGAGAATGGTAAACAGAGAACACCAAAGAGCTCTCAGAAGAAGGGACCGTATCCAGAAACAGCTGCCAAATGTACCTTAATGGAAGCAACCAGCCAGCTTGGATACTTGAAATCAAGCAAATACTCCAAAACAAAGGAAGTGGAAGGCCAAAGAGAGCAGAACACCAGATCAAGAATCCAGTCCACTCTGCTAAACAAATACACCTGGATAAATGCTCTTTGCTCTTTTACTGCAGATGACCAAGCTCTCTAGAATGATGTCATCCAACATTAAGGCTTTGAGATGCAGGATGCTGGAAGGCTCAATCCTCCCCAGCTCTTCTGTCAGGGATCTGACAGGCAGCAAAGGCAGATCAGAGCCTTCACTGATGGATCAGGAGGTCTTGGAAGCAGAACTGGCTGTGTCAGAATGGTGTCATCAGGTCACCACCACTCAAACCCATCTTCACCTTCAAAGAACTGGGGGGTGGGTATCAGAAAAAACACATGGGTCTGCCTTCCTCTGGACATCAAATGAATCCTCTTTGGGCACAAGAACAGGCACTTTTGGAGGAGGTTTCTCATTTCCTGAAAACTGGCTCTCTGAAGATCAGATCAGTTGTTCTGTAGGAACATCTGAACAACCTCTTGGGCTCTGTTAAAACTGTTAAAAAAGCTTCTTGTATCTACACCTGCAGGTGAAGCACCACCTCATGTTTGGCCAATACAGCTTGATAATGCAAAATTCAAGAAATGGAAACATTTTGCTATGATATTTGCTCTCTTGTGGTCCTTGTCCTTCGCAGTCCTATTGCTACACCTGGATACAACATGTGCAAGCTGTTTTTTTTCCAGAAGAGGCAGAACAAAACCTTACTCTCAGCTGGTACAACCTGCTTCCAGGCACAGGATAAGGATGAATGCCAGATTCTCAAGAGAAGCATCAAAACTGCCTTGCTAACAAGAAGAGAAATGTGCTCCCCAGCACAGTGTGCCCAAGAGCATCCAAAGGGCAGTGACTTGGCTCAGTACACTCCTGAGAGGGGAGGAGAAACCATAGTGAAGTAATTCTGCAGAGAGTCAGCCTCCGAGCTGCCTCCTGGAAACCTGCTCCTCAGAAGGAACTAAAGGCATCTTCTTATTTCTACAAGCCCCCAGTGCCAGGACAAGTACCAGCACATCTGGAAAGAGAATTTGGAGGCTGGACAACAGGAGTGGAAAGCACCACCATTTTGCTCAGCAGTAACATGGCTGTCAGCACAAAAGAGCTTCTGTGGCAAGTTTGGGCCATACCTATCACAGCCAAGCCACAAGTACCAAAGCAAAGTGCCTACGAAGAACCCAGCAATGTGAACTGCCTAAACCCTAGTGTTAAAAAACCCAACACACAACCCCCCAAAACCTCTCTAGCCAGTACGCTCCTGCTTATTTGAGACAGCTGAGAGAAAATACGTCTCTGGAGAGATATCCTGACCTACCTAGATGGGTCTCAGAACACTGCTGAGGATGCCGAGGCAAACTAGCACCCAAGTCTGAGCAGTCCTGACACCCAGTCATTAGAATATGAATGGACACGCAAACTATTCACTCAGAATAAACAGGCCCAATGGCAGATCCATTGCATTTCTGTACAATAATCATCACAATGAAAACTTGCTCGTATACTATCAATACATTCCAATCAGATCAATTATGTTATTAGAAATGCAAAAGAAACAAAAAGCCTCATTCACAGCCACGGCACACAATGGGGAAACGTACCTCAACGAATCTCTTGTAAAAGAGGTATTTCAGAGTTCTCAAGTGCCGCTGATTTACGACATTAGGGCAGAGAGCTGGAAGAAGGAGAAAGACATTTAAGTACACAACACAGCTGAAATTCCTTGAAGTTTAACTGTCTAGACATGCCATTTTTCCTTCCCCAGTTTCAAACTCAGTATGTAGAAGGCAGGATGCCATCACGCTTGGAACAATGATGGACAGACACACACACTGTCAGCTTAGCTAAAGAAACTGTTATTTACACTCTCACCCATGATTAGCAATGCTAATCCTTGGTTCTGATATCTCTGGTTCTACCACCTTGCAATGATAAGATGCACTTGCTGGTTCAATACACTTCCCAATGACTTCACACCTTTAATTAGGTGGTATCCTCATAAAGGCACCACCTCCAGTCTCTAGAGGCTGTGTTCTTCTGATTTAATTGGAACCTGTGCTGTTAACTCATTGAAGCATTCTTGAGCATGTTCCTCAGGATGTAAACTTGTGGCTAAAGTTTATCTGATAAAATACATATCCATGAGAGAGACTCCATCTCCATACATGGAGGGAGGTCACTATTGTTTTGCTGAGCTAGCAAGCAACAGTTGTTGTTAGTATTTTTATTACTGTCATCTTCATTAGCTAGGCCTCATTATAACTGCAAAAAACAAGGTCTTCACATAGCTCCTTGTTTTGAAATCCAGCACAAAGAGAGATAACGCAGAAGATAAAATACATTAACCAGGATTAGCATACATATCTGTCAGTTCTTGCTGGATGCTGGTATGCATGTACAAGGAAAGGTTTAACCAAACCCTTAGCTGGGGTTTCAGTGGCTAAACCCATCTCACTAGTAGTCAGAAGGAGCAGGACCAGGAATTGGAAATGGCAACAGAAACCAGTAAAGTGAAAGGAAAAGCCCCCCTTGAATCAACATACACCAGGAGAAACCGATGTTACCAAGTCAAAGGACCTCAGAGCTTTGCACTCCCCCTGCCCCACACATATGGCCATGCCCAAAGAATAAAACCTGAGAGAATGCCAGCCCCTGAATCTAGAGGGACAGGAACTGATGTCCCACTGGTTACAGCAGCATCACGCCATAACTTGACCATTTCCACCTCAAATAGAAATGTTTGAAGCTGTTACTTATAAGCTTATCTTCCACAGTGTGACAACTTATCCTCACCCTCCAAAGATGTGAGGAAATTATTGTAATTATCTCACTGGACATTACCCCAGTAAATAGCGATCTTTCCTCTGGATGTTATCCCAAGACCCAAAGGAACGATCGGCAGCTCATGGAAAGCAACACTCTTTGAAGAAGGTGAGATCAACGTAAGAGTTAATGATATCACCTCCTGACTTCGAGATTTCAAAGCACTTCAGAAAGGAGCAGAGCATGGCTGCTCTGGGTCACCCAGGAGATCCACTGAGCTTAGAGGAAATAACCAAAGCTCAGGACTTGGCAGAACTGAGGAGTTTTAAGTGCACAGGTATCTGTGAGGGAAGCAGGACAGAGCAACATGGATGGACTGTAATAGTTTTGGAGCCACGAGCAGCATTTTCTATTCTGATGGAGCAAAATAACTGAGTTTTAATTCAGTTTTCTATATTTGATTACAAAAAGCACAGAGGGACTAATCAAAAGTGTGAGGATGAAAAGGTCACTTGGCTAGAGACAACGAAATGAGGAGTTCAAAGAGCTAAGGCAGAACAGCAAAATAAAACCAACAAGATGGACTTCAATAAACTCAAGGAACTGGCAGGTAAGATTTCATGTGAAAATACTTTCTAAGGGGAAAGGAGTTAAGAAGGGCTGGCAATGGAAGCACTGGAAGTGAAGCAACGGACCTAACTCCTAAATCAGAAACTTCTACTGATCTCAGTCCCAAGAAAGAAGTTAAAAGAACATGGAAAGTGGAACACACGCATACAAAAGAACAGGACAAACACAAAATTGGTACAGCCAAAGTAAAACATGAGGTGCATCTGTCAAAGTCATAAAGGCAAAAGATTTCATCCAGCCTCTTGGAGGAAAAAAACCCAAACAAAGAAAACACAACAGAAGTGAAATGGCAACGCTAGAGGAGAACTGGCATAGGTGGCACAAGAGATGGCAAACCTTCCACCTTAGAGGTCTTTATCAATAGGTTCCATGTTCATTAGGGACTGTAGCAACAAGACAAGAAGGAATGGGTTTAAATTTAAACAGGGGAAGTTTATACTGGATATAAGGAGGAAGTTTTTACTATAAGGGTGGCGAGGCACTGGAATGGGTTGCCTAAGGAAGTTGTGAATGCTCCACCCCTGGCAGTGCGCAAGGCCAGGTTGGACAGAGTCTTGGGTGCCGTGGTTTAGTGTGAGGTGTCCCTGCCCATGACACGGGGGTGGAACTGGATGATCTCAAGGTCCTTTCCACCCTAACTATTCTATGATTCTATCCTCCCTGCATATCAGCAGTAGCAGAAGGAGCTCCTTTGGCTTTGGGGCAGGAGGGTGACACAGATGGGACTGCTGAGCCTTTGCCAGACCTTTTCTCTGACCATCTATCTACACCTTACATCTGCAGAAATCCAATCCAGAAATCTGCTTCGGGACAGAGCAACTCATTTAGCTGAGTGAACAGGAGTCTGAACTCAGGTCTCCTGCGACAAAACCAATGTTGGTGCAAAAGACAACATTCTAAGCTCTCCAGAACAGGGACCATGCTTCTATTCAGTGTTTGCACAATGGGGTTTTGGGACCATGACTGGGTTGTGGAGCACTAGTGGAATACAAAAGGTATAACACTATAACAGCACCTCTTTGGGCATATGTTAACTCTTAACCTGACAGCTGCACCACAACAGTGCTTCATCTGAACCACACTTCACATCTGGGACTGACTCAGAAGCAAAAATCCCAGCCTGCTCTCGGCCGTTAGCACAGAGTCAATGGCCATCAGCAACACAGAGGAAGTCAAACTGAAATCCATCTGTCACACAGGGTATGAAACCCACAATACACACACTCGTAACATGGGTGAGATGTGCCTACTGGGGACATGGCGCAATGCGTTTTTAGGTGTGGTGTGTGGCTACCACTCCCAGGTGATACACGATGCCTCCTGAGCTGGGATGTGGACCCAATCCTCTCTTTACACTGCCCTGAGAGCTTGACTTCCATTCACAATGAGACTCCTTCACCCTGGCAGAACAGAATATGCCAGACAAAGCACACCTTGTCTGGGGACAAAGTAAAGGAGCCTTTTCTTAACAAAACCAGGGTACCTGAAACACAAGAGGCTTTTACCCTGGTATTGCTAAGGATTAAGGACTGCAGGGAATCCCCTGAGAAGCAAGCTGGGCATTAGTCTCTCATGTATTATGAGCTTAGGCCCCACGTGTGAATTAGTGAAGGGTAGGGCAGGACTCAAGAAAACCACTTCAAAGATGCACTGGTGCCTCTCATCAAATGCTCTGTGCCACTACAGATCAGGGTCAGCAATCCTCAGAAAGGCAGGTGAAACAGCAGAGGCCCCAGAGTACCCCCCAGCCCCTGAGCACCTGCCCAAGTGACTGGAGGAAGAGCAGAGAGCACAGCACAAGGGTTTGATCTATGCCTAAAGGAGAAAATGCCCTGGTGTGGTCTTTAGACATGCACGTGCCTGGGTATGATGAATTCATGCTCAGAACTACAAGGACAGGGCCAGCTTTTCCAACTCAAAGATTGGAGCTGCTGGCCTGCTTGTCTTGGTCTAACACAGATCATCTTCAGTAGACAAAAATGTATCTGAGAAGGTAATAGCCCCGGAAAGGATCCTGGGATGTTCAATCCCCTCTCCCTTCAGCTTGACTCTGCGGCCACTGCACCCTCATGAATGGCTGGCTCCTATCTCCTGATGTCCAAGCCTAGAGGTTCTTTTCAGTCACAGTGCTGTGTGGAGCTGCGCCAGTATGTAACAGGAGAGCTAAAACACTCTGAAGGAAAATCACCATGGAAGTAGAGGGAAACAACCCTTGTAAAACAAATGTAAAGGGAAGGAATAACCTTCTGCTGCGAGGAAAAGGGCAAAAATATTTGAAACTTCCCCCTTCCAAAATCATCCCTGTGGAGCTCTAACAGTCATTCCTGGCTCTCTAACAGAGCATCTTTTGAAAGTGCCCAGTGTGGACTCCAACAGTCCTGCTGGAGCTCTTCCTGGTGCCTGCCCTGGGTTGTGTCCGCAGCTCTCCAGGACCTGAGGACAGCGGTGCCTCACCTGAGGAGAGATGCACAGGCTGCTGAGCAGCCCTCGTCTGCCCTCTGCTGCCCCAGCGCTGAGGCACTGGGAACACTTCATCTGGCCGACCAGAACTGGGGCTTAGTGACGAAGGTTCACACCAGATGGAAATGAAAGATTAAATGAAAAGGATAACCTGGTGGTCAGATGAAGAGAAACACTTCTCTTAATTTATGCTAAAAAGAACCCGGTTTAAAGAGTATGGTAAAAACATCAGCATCACATTCAAACCTGGAGGTGCTCAGATGATTTACTACACTTCTACAGGACAGCTGCTCCCTGTGCATTCAGCTACCATCTCTCTTCTGTTAACACTGCTACTATCTGCGTTACTGCCACACAGGCACTAAGGCCCAGTTTCTGAGGACAGTTGTACTTTTCAGAGTGGCATCACTTCTACCTCATACCCAACGAATTTTCAGTGGGAACTGCCACTGAACCCTCTGTGCTACGCCAGCTGTGCAAAGCACCAGAAAACAGCCTCAACCCCTTGCAGGGTCTGTCCCATCACCTCTGAGAACTGTTCTGACTGACACTTGAATTTGTAAATCTAAGTCAGGCTCACAGGGTCTCCAAAGAGTAGTAAGTAATTAGCCTGCAGAAGCTACAGGCTCATTACAGCAGAGCATGCTGTCCCACGGGTGAGAAAAGACTCTATAAAACCCAGTTTCCTCAACCACATGCCATTTCTGCCCAACTTCTTCCTTCCCCACTAAAGCCAGTTAAATAGAATTCACACACAATTTACTGGGGCACCTTTGGGAACTGGCAGAAAATCTTCCCCTTACCAGGTGTGTTAATAGGAATGCTGGAATATGGTTCCAAAAATGAAGAGGTGGAACTGATCTAAGGTGATCCTTTTTTTTTTTTGCCCCTGGGGTTCCAGATCCTGTTTATATTGGACCAACCTCCCAGGGGGCTCCAAAACGTAAAACTGGCAGTTCCAAGGGGTGTTTCAAATCTTAATGGGTGATCACCACCTATATTTTGCTTAGAAGACAGTGAAACCTACTGTGAGCAGTAAGAGTGAGCTCGGGCAGTGAAATATGAAAAGTAGATTCGGAACTGCAAGAACTGAGTCACCTACAAGTTTGCCTTCTCATATCAAGAAAACCCTATCCTCCTCCTGCCTTTCTCACTGAAAGCCACTTCCCTCTTGTGCTGCTGCTCTCAGCCTCTATCAGCAAGTGGAGTCATGGGTGAAGAGGAGATAGAAAGCAGCAGAAGACTGAAGCATCAAACAAGCCCACAATCAGGTTAGGTAACAAAGGGTCAGTTTTACCTCTCTGCCAGCTTTTGGTGGAGCTACTGAGAACCAGAGAAATGGGGGCTTCATCTGTATGGTTCACCTAACCTGCTTCCTTTCTGTAGGCTCTTTCCTTGCAGTCAGATTTACTTCCACTAAAGAATGGAGAAAGAACACCCAGAAACCCAGAAGAAGGGAAAGCACAGCGGCCGGAAGAAAGGAAAGCCATGTTATTCCAGCTGTCACCATTTCCCAGTTCAGTTCAAGCAGGATCAGCACTACAGCAGAAATTCCTCTGTAGGCATGCATCCCTTTCCAAAACACTTCAAAGGAGAATAAAATAGCCACAGTTTGGTGAAATGAGAAGCTCTGCTCTGAATTACATCTGATATTATGTAAAAAATAAACACCTACTTTCATCTATGAAGTATGAGAGTCAGTCAGCACTGGTTTTAGCTGCCCTAAATCTGGCATCTTGTCTAAACAGAAGCCCGCATCCCCTCTCACATCAGCAGAGGCGGACAGCCCTATCTAGCAAGTGACTTATCCTGCGCTGTAGACACTGCAGTTTGCACGGGATAAGTCACTCTCTGATGTGTAGGAAGGAATGGGATCTGCATCTACGTCAAGGAATGTGTTGTCATTACCACCAGTGAATGTGTTGTGGAGGACCAACAAGATTTGGCTATTATTAGCAGCACCGTCTGCAACACCATCACCAGGCTGAGGACACTGCATCCACAGAGAACACCTGGGATGAGCACATACATGCTCCTCTCCTAGAACTTTTCTCTCCTAGTTTCTCAGGATTTTGCACGTGAACAGTTCCATCATTTCACCTCTACAGTTCATACCATACCCTTGGTGCACCTGTCACAAGGAAAGGGGAACAACTCAATTCTCTTTACAGATCATAGCAGACAATAGAGCCTACTGAACGACCAACCTTGTAGAGCAGGAAAACTTCTGAAGACAAGTGAACTCCTGGGAAGGTTTTAGATTTTAAATAAATCACCCTCATATGTCTCAGCTTTTACACCAATGTGCTAATTTAATTATATTTACTTAGCCTCCAATGGGGGTTTGTAAGAATTATCTTACTAAGTTTTGAATGCCAGTCTGAAGATGTGAAGATTAAGATGCAACAGAGTGCTGCTGCCAGGTGTAATAAGCCCACAATTTGTGGTTAGAAAACTCCTTTCAGTCCAAGAAAAGAAAATTGCAGATCTTGAGGTGCTGATGGAAAGCTTTGCAGGGTAAAACCTAACAGTGCACCTAAAGGTGTCTGAAGGAAGGTCCCAAAGAGAGGGAAAAGATCAACAGTCCCTGTTAACAACCAACCAAAGCAAACCAAAGTAGATTTCATTATGTAACTACTAGTGAAGCAGATCTAGTCACTGATGTAAAATGTGTTACCACTCTCAGAAGGCTGGAAGAGCCTTCAAATTCCCTTCCACCAACCCTAGTTTATGCAAAGAATACAAAGGGCTGTGAGGCTCCTGCTTCCCAAGGGTTATCTCTTCCCAGCTGACAGACCCATAACTCAAGAAAACAGATCCCCAGACGAATGATGACTTGCCTCTTATGTGAGTGGAATGGAGTCATAACTCAAAGCTGACCATCATGTGTTTACGTAGAGCCTTTCTGAGGTCAAGATTTATTTCCCATCATGGCAGAAGCAGTCTATTAGTCACAAGCACTTCATTCTTTGACAGTCCAAAGTGATAATTCCCATAACTTACCAGCTTTGTTTTTCAATATCATTAATTAAACCCTGAAACTCCCCGTGATGAATTGCAGCAGAGATTTCTTGCTGAACATGGAAGAAGACAAATTGACCTCATCTGTTCTCTGCTGGTGAGATAAGTCCACAATGTGTTGCAATATCGCATACCTGGATCAACGTTAAACCGCTCTAGGAGCCTGAAGACCAGCTTGCTTAGCACTTTGCGGTTAAATTTCTCCGGCTTGTACCTGCACAGGCCTTGGTACTGTCTGTAAGCAAATAAATGAAATCTGAAAGAAACATCTCTGGAATCTCCTGAACTTTTTTGCTTCCCAAATAGCAGAGATTTAGCAGCAGAGGCATTTGGGTTTGCTATGCGCTGGTATGAACAATCCCCAACTTTTCCTAAATTACAGCCAAAAGCCAACAATACAACCACACACATTGCCCAGCCAGTGACTGAAGCAGGTCCAGAGGCTTATTTTAAAGAAAGAGAAAGCAAGCAACTCCCAACTCCCTCTTGTCTTTTTTCAGAAGCAAGACTGCAGCTATTGCATCTGCACTGTGAGCTTGACTCTGCTGTTGGGTCTGTGACTGACAGGAGCTATTCTAGTGAGAGGCAGTTTATAAACTAAGACACACACAACTTTCATGAGCGCAGGGAGGTTAACCACTTGCAGCTCTTGTTTTTCTGCCACTTCATCACAGTATTATCTTCCTGCAAAACCTGTACAACCGATACTGAAACTTGCCCTTGTCTGCAGCAAAGCACGAGAGTGTGATTGCTACAGCCTGCTGGAGAAAGCTTTGATATTGCTGTATTGCTAAGAACTACTGCCCAGGTTTCATCTTGCACTCATCTCTCCTGGCAGGAGCTGAGCATCTGTCACTAGGAATGACACCTCTGTCTCACGGGCTCTGTGGCACAGGCACCAGAATTTACTCTTTCTCAGCTGAAGAGTAAATATATTGCACTCCACTGTGCTGAGGAATTATCTTAGATAGAAGATACTCTCCTCTGACAGCAACTTGGCCCCAGATGTTTAGAAAATCAACAAATGTTTCTACCTTGTGATGTCTTTGATGTTAAAATGGGGTTCACACCACGTGTCCAGGATGTGCAAGAGCTTGCTCTGGAGCTCAGGATATTCTTCCACATAATCTTCCACCAAGTTAGCTTTATCTTGGAGCAGTAGCGGCGTGCACATCTAAGAAAAGAAATCACATTTAAAGCCTGTGCCCTGCCTTTGATCACCATGTTCCACAGAGTGAGAGCTGCAGCATACAGAAGGCCATGAAGAAGAGGTCCATGACACTACAGACTGAAACCTGGCTGGGGGCTGCCCTGTTCCCTGCTGCTCAGACATGGTGAGCAGGTCACACCCCCCCTGCTCAACAACCAGCACTGCCTGAGAGAGTGATGGGACATTTTCAACAGAAACATTAGGAAAGCTTCCAGACAGCAAAAGCACTAAATTCCATCAGTGATAACCATCCCTGGCAGTGCTCAAGGCCAGGTTGGATGGGGCTTGGAGCAAGCTGCTCTAGTGGAAGGTGTCCCTGCCCATGGCAGGGGGTTGGGGCTGGGTGAGCTTTAAGGTCCCTTCAACCCAAATCAGTCTGGGATTCTATGAATATTTTAGAACAGTGGCTGCAGCATGAGAAGCACTCTGGTAGGGTGCAATGGGAACTACGAAAACACACTGTGTCACTTCTCCCTAGATGAAAAGGGTCCATCGGCACTGCAGCAGTTGCTTCTTGGGAACAAAGTAAAGCCTCAAGTGAGAGGCAGCACAACTTGGAGGGTCATGATGGATCTTCTGCTTAACAAAAGGTGGATCTGATGACAGAGAAGCTTGCAGAGGGTATGACTCACCTTCTCCACATCTTGATCTGGCTGCAATTTTAGCTTAATACTCAGTATGGCTGCCTAGAAAATACAAGGAAAAAGTTGTATGTTTAGGAGAACACCACCACAGTGGATAAATGGGCATTAGTCCATCCAAAGTTAAGTATACACTATTATACAAATGTTTAATGTGTGAATGATTCCGGTTAGATTTTCAAGTATAAATCATATAAACATTTAGCTACATGCATACCTCTTAGAAACAAGAACACTCCTGGCAGAGCTGCATATTCCGAGCAGCAGCATACCCTGGAGCAAGAATTAAAGATTAAGTTGTCTGGCAAGAAAGAGTGAGAAAGCTGGGACAGAATCAGCTTAGAGGGTATTTTCCATCACTATCATTTGAAACCACAGCTGACCCAGCACCACTTTCTTAATGAACATTATCCACCTTGCTCTGCCTTCTGAATGCCATGAAATAGTTGCATTTTGTGCAAGCAATTCAAGATTTAAAAGACCCTGAAATCAAGAGGTCTTTGACTCCACCCCCTTGGAAGTGCCAGGGTTCATCAGTCAGAAAGATGGGAAGAATGGCATTTTCCCTTTTGTGGTATCTACAAATCTCTGATAAGCCAAGACCTGCCACGGTCACAAAGGAACCCCCAACCAGGATCTTCTGCAGATGAGGAAACTGCTGCAGTGAACTGCAGGAACTCTGACAGCAAGAAGAACTGGTTCAGCCACTGTCTCTCCTGTCCCAGGCCGGTGATTACAAAAATGCATGAAGATCTAACTGTGCACTGCTGGGGAGGCAGGTAAACTAAGTAAGATTGTAAGCAGTTAATAGCGTCTCCTTTCTGGAGTGTATGAGAATACCAGGACCTGAGGTACAGAATAAGCTTACAACAGTGTTCTTTAATAGAGTGTATTGTTCCTGTCAATAGAGTAGTAAGAGCAAGGAGCCTTCTAGCACATTACGTGTTAGTACTGATGTAAATGTGAGTGAGCTGAGCTATGAAGAATGTTTGACATGAAGAGTCCTTCTAATCACTTTGCACAGTAAGGCTGTATTTTCCCAAATGGTTGTAAACAGTGTTTGAAAACACATCTCTAGCCCATGCAGAGCCCATCATCAGCTGAGGGCACAAACCCAGGTTTATTCAGATGAGGGCTTAGAGGAAAAGCTCTCATCCTCATCAGCCTTCTCTGCTCTCCTTTCTGAGAGATTGATTCTGCTTGGAGAGAAAGATCGTGGAAACGAAGGATTTGTCAAAATAGGTGCATTTTGGATCTGTGCTGGTTACAGAATGAGTAAACAAACCTAATACAGTAAAAAATGCGCATTCCCCCCGGCAAACACACACCTCAGCATTACACTTCACCTGGGTGAAAACCTCATAGAGCTAATCAACCAGAAAAGCAAGCTAAGTGGGAGTCACAGCACCCCTTGAGACACATCCCCAGCCATCTCTCCTAGCACTGAGATGACCCCTCAAGTTAACTGGCTGCTGGAATACCACATTCTGCACCACAGCCCAATCCCCACAGCTCATGGAGCCCTGCTCACAGAGGAAGCCCTGGCTTCCACCACCTTCTGGGGAATTCCTGTGGGCACTTCATCTGCTGCCTCAAAGACTGACTGTACCAAAGCAGACACACACAGAGCAGCAGATGGGTTTTCAATCTTACTGTTCAGAAAGAACAGAGATATGCTTTTGTCCCTGCTTGTTTTGGGTTGGTCTGTGGGGGTTGGGGTCGTTTTTAACACAAAACGAACACTGCATCACCAACAGTCCAGGCTTCATTCCAAAAGAGGAATCAGCGGATGAGCTTTAAGTGACAAAAGCAGAAGCTAATGTTAATGCAGTGACTGTGTGCTGCAAACCAGAGACTGACGAGAAAGGCACATTATCACATTATCATTCCTCAGCCTGGCTAAATCTTCAACCAAATCTCCCTCTCCTACTCCAAAGTTTATAACTGAAAAAGGATCATTCACATTAGATATGAGGCAGAAGCTTTTCCCTGGGAGGGTGCTGAGGCCTGGCACAGGGTGCCCAGAGAAGCTGTGGCTGCCCCATCCCTGGCAGTGTTCAAGGCCAGGTTGGACACAGGGGCTTGGAGCAAGCTGCTCTAGTGGAAGGTGTCCCTGCCCGTGGCAGGGGTTGGAGCTGGATGAACTTTAAGGTCCCTGAAACCCAAACCATTTTATGATTCCACTTGATTAGAGACCAATATGCCACTCTGCTCCACAAGTCTCAGACTACTTTTCTCTCAGAATACCAGATTAACACCACAAAGTTCCAGCTGTGTAATTATTCTCAACACGTAGACAAGTTGAAGGCTGCTACTTCTGTTTTGGCCCTGAAGAAGGGGTTTGGGTCTCCCTCGCTTTGGCAGCTGGTTTTCTTTTTCTCCCAGCTATCTCAGTTTGCAACTGAGATAAGACTTGCAACTCTCAAAACCTTATTTCACCACTGGATCTCACTGGTACCTTGTATAAACCAAGTATTAACTAGATAATACCTTGTATTAACCAAGTAACGTGTTACTTTTAGATGCAAGCATACAATGGTTTCCCTAATAGCTTCTTAAGGTTCACATGCACATTCAGATTAACCTAATTGCAGAACTGTTATCTAAATGACACAGGTTGATCTCCATCGCTATTAACTGTAGAGGTGACTTCATCAGATGAACACGCGCTGTCTGAGGTCAGGTCTTCCTCCTTTACTGGATGCATTTTCTACCCTGAACCAAAGGGTGTAGAGAAACAAATACTCATTTAGCCAAAGGGTGGAGAGACATCACCTTCAGCCCCAGCTGTGGCAGACACAGCTCAAACCACTACTGCTGTGGAGCAGGAGAACTTCAAGCACATCACGCAAGCTGGTTCAGCATCATTTTAACACGACCCAGCTAAAGCAGGTGACGAAGCAGCAGAGAAAGTGTGTGGAAATGGGAACACTGTCTGCAGTGGGGCAGCAGACTTGTCCATGCACAAAGCTAACCATGGAAGGTCATGCATGACCTGGGTCCCAGGACAGAGCACCCAGGCTGGATCACAGGGTGCAGTTACATGGGCTGGTGGCGGAGGACAACTGCGATAAAATCAGCGGGTTTACAATAGGAATAATAAGAGAAGAGATATGAGTAACTGTAATAAAGATGAAAGTGCTTGGCAGCTGTGCCTGTGGTCTGGACTTAGAGCTATTTTAAGACTTTGTTTTGTTATTATCATGTTTTGAATTGTTTCACTCCACAAACAAGTTTTGTGTAAAACGACCCTATTTTTAACAGTCTGTTTAGAGATGATAAGATCTCCAGAAAAGCAACACCTCATTCGCAGACTCATTTTGGAGTTAGAAAACAAACACTTGACTTAGGCAGACAGCGTGCTGGAACTGATCGCTGAGAATCCCCCTCCCCAGCCAAGAAACCTGCATTTCCCCATATGCAGTGCTGTGCTCTCCAAGCTGTGCTGGAAAGCAGCGATCATGGAATCACAGAATCACACAGAATCCAAGACTGGTTTAGGTTGGAAGGGACCTTAAAGCTCCTCCAGCTCCAACCCCTGCCACGGGCAGGGACCCCTTCCACTAGAGCAGCTTGCTCCAAGCCCCTGTGTCCAACCTGGCCTTGAACACTGCCAGGGATGGGGCAGCCACAGCTTCTCTGGGCACCCTGTGCCAGCGCCTCAGCACCCTCCCAGGGAAGAGCTTCTGCCTAAGAGCTCATCTCAGTCTCCCCTCGGGCAGGTTCAAGCCATTCCCCTTGGCCTGTCCCTACCTAATCACATTCATTTAACTACAGGTCCTCAGACTCAGGTTGGATTAAGCCAGGCCACACAAGTCCAACACAGGAGAAACCTCCCTGACTCTACCAGCTGATCAGTCAGAGCAAAAACCCCTGTTATGGAGCAGGAGCATGGAAAAGCTTCGGTGAACACTAAGATATATTCAGCTTATTGGGGCTTATCACTCTCCCTCAGCTACAAAGAGAACATGTTACAGTCTTGAATGGTGGTGCAAGTAGCCTTTTCACAAAAATACATTTCATACATAGTTTCCAGCCTGTAATCTAATAACAGCAAGCATTAGCACTATTGCTACACAGGAAAGTGCCTAACCCTCCTGCCACAGATCATAACAGAAATATGGGAAAGGCTGGTCCCTCTCTTGCCTTGCATCCTGCAAGCATATATGGGACAGGTACGTGATAAAGCCACTGCTTATACAGGACAAAAGGTGATGACCCATTGCCTGATTCACATCCCATCAAAGTTCCTGAGTCTTCTCACCCTGGAGGAGCTCTGGGTCATTCTTTGATTTAATTATGGTAAAAGTGAAAAAGGTATTTGGACATTTAATTTTAGATGAGCTCTTAGGCAGAAGCTCTTTCCTGTGAGGGTGCTGAGGTGCTGGCACAGGGTGCCCAGAGAAGCTGTGGCTGCCCCATCCCTGGCAGTGTTCAAGGCCAGGTTGGACACAGGGGCTTGGAGCAAGCTGCTCTAGTGGAAGGTGTCCCTGCCCGTGGCAGGGGTTGGAGCTGGAGGAGCTTTAAGGTCCCTTCCAACACAAACCAGGCTGGGATCCTGTGATTTTGTTATAATTTTGTTTTCCAAAGATAAACACCTATGATAACGCACAGGAAGTTTTGATGAGGATGGGGAAGAATTCAAAGCTGGGCAATAATACAATAAATCATATCTAAAGTGCGTGTGGGTGCACTGACCATAGGATGCAGGAAATTACCCAAACTTGACAGGTTCAGGCCAAGCCATGAGCACCCGACCACTCTTCCAGTCATCTGCTTGCGAAACAGAGAGTATGGGAAACAGGGAGTGCTCTGCAGTGAACACACCAGCCCAGGGCACCCTGCACCAATACCTGAGCCTCTCTGCTTGTTTTGAATGCAGCTGGCTCTGTCTCATCTAAAAATGACTATTCTTTCCATATACAGAACGAAGGGCAGGAAGCCACACAAGATCTTATCTGCAAGGGCATGTGCACTTGGGTGGTGTCTACACTGACAATTTAGGCAATTTTCCCACGGTGGGGTTAGCATGGGAGGAATAACCTTTTGCTGGTAGTACTGCTTGGAGTGATGATGCAGGACAGACACAAATGGTTTCTGATGACTCCTGCATTACTTAGCTCTGCTGCAAGCAAGTTGGGACAACACAAAGGTAAATATGCCTGTGCCTGATTTAGTGTAGTATTTCTGAACCAATGGTGAAGGAATTTCTGAAACCCATAGAAGAGACCAAACAAGAGAACAAGATTTTGCAGAGGTGGATTCAACGTCAGCTCGAAGAAAATCACAGTGATCAAAGCCCAGATACAGAATAATGGTAGAAATAACTGAGTAAAAGGCACGCATGGATTAATCATCGGGAACATCTGTTCTGTGTTTTGGAATCACTCACTTCAACCTTGTGGCTAATCAGCTTTGCTCAGACTCTCAGAATGCATCACTGCACAGTGTATGACATCAGGTTAGATGTTTAATTACTTCCTGCTTAAAGAGCATAGGATATACACAGCTGTCTTCAGGAAGAGCTTCAGAAATGAGAACTATGACATTTCCCAGGTCCACTTTCAAGAGAACGTATTTTTTTAAGGAGACGATCAAAATGAAGCAGTCACAGGTTACTCCTATCTAAGGAATTTCAGGGAGAGGGAGAGAAGTAAAAGCCCAGGTTGGAAGCTGCGTGTGCACAGGTGAAGGGAAAGTGAACTGAAACAAACACTTCCATGATTTGCCTTCCTCAGGTCATTCAAAGTAGTTTTAAATCCGCTTTAACTGGTCAGTGCATCCTCTAGAGCACTGCCCAAGTTTCCTCTGCCCACAGGCCACCTGCCTTCACCAGATCCTCCAGATCCAGCCTCTGTATGGCTTTACATTTTCTGCACACTCACGCCTCTTCTCCAAGAGCCCCCTGCTTGACAAGAGCCCAGAAATGCTGGCCCGAGAGCAGAACTATGATTCTCCAAGCTCCTCCCCAACCACTTCACCAAACAGATGCCCATAGCCAAGTTGGCTCCAGCAGACACAGTGTCTGGGAGCAGGCAACAGAGTGGTCCATAGCCACAGGTTGGCTACCTCTGTTCTGGAGCAGGCAACGTGCCCCTAAAGCTGTCCTTTAGCAGCAGATAGTTAATAGGAAAGAAAGGACTGAGACTGGCCTCATCATCTTTACATAAGAAACATCCCCTGTAATGTTTTCTTTGGGTTTCTTACCCATTATTATGTTTAATATGAAAGAAACAAGGAAATTCAAATGCACACACAAATACAGTAAGAGTTGAACAAGCCTCTGTAAATAAGGTGGTGAATGGGGAAAGAAGGAACATCAGACCTATTTTCCCTGGCCTGAGAACAGCTCAAAAAAGTCAGAATGAGGAAAGCCAAAATCTGAATGTGTATTCATGTGCTCAGTGAACCTGAACACTGATTTGTATCGGCAGCCTTGCAGAAATGCCCCATGTGCACTCAAGCACCATGTATGAAGCAGCACCACAAACAACAACATCTCTAAATCGGCGTTTAAAACATCACCACACTGAAAACCCAAGGTCACGCTGGTGATTGGATTATGCATTTCTACTCCTTGCATCTTTATGTTCCTTTAACTCTTTGGTCAAGCATCCTTTTTACTGAATTATCAAATTACTTCTGTATTTATTGCTGATAAACCCTTTGCATTCTGCGTCTACAGAGCTTCTTCTCTGGGTACATAACTTACTTTATGATGAATTTTAACAACTAAATTTTAATAGGTAATCCACATTATCTTAGTTGAAAGAGCAGACACTAACTGAATTTAACACAGAGAATCAACCTGCATTGTTTGTAGAAATGAAGGGATGAAGCATTAGTGGGAAAAGGAACCTCTGCTTTTGAAATCCAGGCAACCTGGATGGACAACAAGCAAAAACTACAGTAAAAATTAAATACTCCCCATCCCACTGAAAGCTCAGCCCAAGATTCTTGTTTAAGAACCAAACTGGTGAAGCGGAGGAAAATGCTGCTCGTCACGACACAGAGAGGTTGGGGTGGGAGGTCCCAGGCCCAGGAATATTCCTGGTTGTCAGAGGCTAAAAAGATTATTTATTGTTTCCTTCCTAAACCCAGCTCCGCTGCCACCTGTTCTGAACTTACTATAAAGCTGTTAAACAAGATGAGAACTTTGATGCTGACTGTGAAACAAGCCTCGCTGTCTCTGACCCGAGCGGCGCTCGCTCCTGCTCCAGCAGCACAGGAATTTGATGTTGCTCTTTAAGCACAGCTATCTTTTTACCTTTATAAGCTGTTTAAAAAAATGTAAATAAAATAACTCCATGGACAATAGAGGGCATTCATCCCACAGAAAGACAGCCGCCACCCTTAGACATGAAATATCGCAGCACATTAAGTCATGAGACCCCGCTAATCAAAGCTGACAGGGCCCTGAATGTGATTTCTGCTGAGACGCAGCGATATCATGGGGCACTGAAGCATGCACAGCCTGCCAGACTGCCCCTGTTCATGTGACAATGGCTTTTATTCCCGAAAGGGGCCTGCCAGTGACAAGAGTTCCCTTTGTCTTTAGGCTCCCGCATTCGCAGCGCAAGAGAGGTTCATTCAACCAGCCCCAGACACTCTTTGAAAGGCTGAAGTGTAACATAAGATGACCATGAAACACTAGCTTGCCTTCTGCCTACCCCTCATTCTTCTCAAGCACAGCCTGGCCTATTCAGGGCCTCTCTCAGACTCGCTCGCGCTGCATTACCCCCGGTCTGCTGAATCCCCGCATTGTCCCGGCCCCACCAGCAGCCATCGCCTGCCCCACAGAGCGGGCTGGCCGGGACAGCCGGGGTGGAGGGCAGGGTGCACCCACGGCCTGGCCTAGGGGCTGCAGGGCAGGGGACAAAGTGCCACAGTTCACCTGGAACCACCCGAGCGGGAACGGAAAACCCTTTGGTGTCTTCATGCCACGTGGGCCATTAAGAGCAGAGCCGGGAGCCCCTCAAGGCCAGGAGCTGCCATGATGCTCCTACAGCTGCAAACAGCATTCACAAAGAAATGGATAAAACCCCCAAACACCTTCATGGGCCAGACACCTCAAAACCCCACTTACACATCCCTGCTTTTTTCTTTAACTGTTACTGCACCAACTTGGTTTCCCGCAGCATGGGAGCACCAGTGCCATCCGCTGGCCAGTGCTCCCATCAGGTGCCTCCTCACCACAGCTACTGTTTTAGTTACACTGCGAAGTCAGAAAGAAGCTACCTCCACCTGCACCATCTTCCACCAAAGAGCAGTGCCCTGCCCCGTCCTGTGGCACTCCAGCAGCTCACAGCAAACCCCCGGCCACTGCGAGCAGAATCCCAGAATTCCAGACTGGTTTGTGTTAGAAGAGACCTTAAAGCTCCTCCAGCTCCAACCCCTGCCACGGGCAGGGACACCTTCCACTAGAGCAGCTTGCTCCAAGCCCCTGTGTCCAACCTGGCCTTGAACACTGCCAGGGATGGGGCAGCCCTGACTCATAAACCAGCTCAGCCTTTGACCAGCTCTACCAGAACAGGGCACAGATGTGCTTCAGGAACAACTGACCACCATGAACACTCCCAGGGATCTCTGAGATCTCATTTTCTGAAGAGCTCTTCCTGAAAAACCCCCATGAGGGAAAGGAGCCTTAACCCACGGGGCAGAGCTGGGAACTCTGTGGTTTGCACACCACAGTAGGAAATACATCAAAGCAGTGAAGGGAATAACGTGCTCTGGCATAGATGACTAGTGTCTTATTGTAATTAGAGCAAGGAATTAAATACTGACAGCAAGGACTTATAAGGATTTCTGTCCTTTCAGGTGAGAGACAGAAGAGCCAAAATTCCTACATGTGAATCTGCCTTACTGCCCCATCTAAAAGATGGGAAACAGCGGCCCGAACAGACACGCCACAGCCCACTGCAAGTGCTCCAAGCCTTACTTCCAGGGTTTTTGGGGTAGTTGCTGTGAAATTAGGTAAGATCAGTCCCCAAGCGCAGTAAAAGATTTCCTGTTATTCTTGAAGATAATTCTATTCATCCTTCTGGCAACAAAACAAAAGCAGAAGAAAGTTATGGCTGAGGGTAGGCAACAGTTGAGGTTTCCTGTTCTTCACACTGGGAATGAGCAGTAAATGAGCTTTTCTGTGGAAGAAAGAAGAGAAAAACAATTCTACACATACAAATAATTCAGAGCTGCCCAAAACCAGATCTAGAAAGAACTGCATTTCTAATGAAAACAACACGTATCTTTGAGCCATGAACTTAAAGATCACACAAGTACAGTCAATGTGTTTCTGTCAGGATTTTCAAGCACATTCAAAACCTCATTGAGTAAAAGATTAAGTTTCAAGCAGCTACCTGTAAACTTCTAATCACATACGAGACATCCTTGTTTCATTATTCAAAGAAATTAACAAGAAAGAAATTCCACAGCTTCCCTTAGGAATTCAGCTTCACTGAGGGACATTTTGAAATGCTATTGAATTGCTTCTTTGGCTAAGCAAGATCAAGCTGCTCTGCACCACAACAATGAACCATCTTCCTCTGAGAAGAACAAACATATGCCTTTTGCCTTAAGAAAAACCCAGGCATTAACAGCATTGTAGCTTACTCATGGAAACACCTGCAAGGCTTCCAAGATATCCCAGTGATGCCAGAGGTGATGCAAGTACTCTACAAGTACTCTAAACCACAGGGTAAAACATATCAAATTCATGGTTGGGTGAACTCCTGCTAGTGTCAGCCACCCAAATTCAAATCCATGAGTACTAACATGTTGTGAATATAAGCGTCAATGGTAGAGAGGCTTCAAAACTCCTCAAACTGGGACCACTCTGGTTAGGGTAATCCTGTGGGAACAGAGATTTCCCAACCCCTCCTTGCTGCAGGCAGGCTGCAGGTAGCACAGCAGGTCTGCCACCAACTACTAAATTCCCTTTTTTCTTCATGCCAAGGAAAAGGAAAACAAGAGAACACTACCATACCCTTGAATTCTCCAAATGAAACCCTTTTCACCTATTACTTTCAAAGGTCAAAAACGGGCTGGGGGAAGGATTCACTGGTATTCTGTACTCAGCTGTTAGTAAAACTGAGGTTGAACACAGCCTGCTCCTGTCCATGGAAGACCAGGCTGAGCTGCACCATTCACAGCGTGCAGCTGCTGCTATGGAACGGAATTCACATTGAAATGCATCCAAAAAAGAAGGACACAGACATTAACAGAGAACTGGGGAGCTGGGAAGGTAAATGTGTTTGAAAGACATGACCCACCTCTTTGTAATCGCCCTTGTGATAAAGATGACTGACATGTCCAAGCAAACAGTTCCGGTCTGCTGTATGGAGCTGGTAAATGCTAATCAAAGGGTCAAGAAGATTAGCTGGGCACTGGGCTAGTATTCCCAGCACACGGGCCTGCAGCTTCTTCAGCTCGATGCCAGACTGAAAAAGATGATAATAATAAAAGCAAATCAAAGACAGGTTTAGTAGATATGGCTACAATTCAACGGCAGTTGAAAATGCAGATTGTTTAAACAGGGGAATAAGCCAATTCCTTGGGAAGGGATTCTCCAATTTCCCCATGGAGTCTGCAAGCAGAAATCAGAACAATATGATCCACATTTTTTTCACAGCATCCAATTTAAAAACATGAAATGTGTGCAGGATAATTCTGGACAAGGCACATGGCCTTGTGCAAAAGTAAAATATGAACCTGGAAAAATGCCTCCTTTACTAACACGGCTCTGCAGAAACCCTCCCCTCTTGTTCCCAGCAGAAAATGTTTGAATCCAACACCTCCCCTCAAGGGAGATCTCACCTATCAGGCACAGGAATTCAATTTTCATTGCCAGGCTTGCTCCTGGGAGCAAGAAGGGCAGGAAAAGCAAAGCATCGTCAAAAGACACACGGATACAAGTATTAATCCTTGTATGCCCACATGACCATTCTCTTAGGACACAGGAATCGCAGTGCCAGCGGCACTTCACTCGGCAGATACTTTCAAGGGCAGAGTCAGCATCTAAAAGGAGCCATTTGGAAAAATGGGAACTGAAACAACACAAATATAGAAGTATCTTTGCAGTTCAGAGCCAGAAGCACGCAAAAAAGGGAAAATCTCAGTAGGACACAATACATGAAGGCATAAGCAATCGTAAACATTGGGAGGTACAATCTGATGACACAATGTTACAAAGCTAATCATTCAGCTGCTGAAAAGCCATTACTGCTCCATTTTCTGCATTCCACATGATAAAAGATCCCCAGCATATGGCAGGAGTTAAGCAATCCGACAGTAACTGGCTTCTATTTGCAGAACTGGAAGAACATACAGAGTGGGTTACTGCAGTTGGTTTTATCCTGACAGCAGGGATGAGTTCCAGTGGGAAAGCCTCCAGCCCTGCAAAGGCTGAGAGACCAAGGCTTGATCAAAGTGGCTTGATCTGAAAAGATGGAAATCCCAGCTTGGAAGGGGAAACAGCTTCTAATACTATTTTGTTTTCAGGCCAGCATACAACAGATAACATCTCAGTATGAATTTCACACCTCCTCACACCGTGGCTGTATGAGACACCAGGATGTACGAGATGGATGTATGGACACGTGGATGTATGGACTGTAGACATCAGACTATGGAATAAAGTGAAACAGGGGACACTTGAGGGATACGAAAATCAATTGTCCTCCCCTTTCTCCTGGCTCTCTTGCTCTCTCTTTTTCTAACCTGTTGAGCAGCAGGATGCTCTTTTATCCAAAGTTGCAGCTCCGTGGTGATGCAATACCCGAGGGAATGCCCCTTCCCCTTCCAATCACGGCTGCCCTCCAGCATGTCCAGGAGTCCTGCCAATGGGTCCTGCAGTCCTGCGAAGCCCCGCCTGGCTTCTTCCTTGAGCTGCTGAGATACAAACCCGCATTGTCATGTACAAAGAGATTAGTGAATCCTCCCTTCCCCCAGCCCAACACAAAGCTTTATTTTTTTTAATTTAATCTATTCAGAGAGGTAACTGTTGCTATTCAGCCACCATCCGCGCCTCCAGTGACTTTTCATGTCATTACAGATTCCTTCATGGCTCACTGCACCTCAAACCCAATGGGAAAAGCAGCAATTGTCCACACTAATTATCCCATAAAGACAGAGAAGTTGTTCCATGGGGCAGACAAAGGGGCTTGGAATTTGGGGGAGGGGGAGAAAAGAAGGGAGCTGGAGAAAGGGGTGTTACTGGGAAAATGGCAGCACTGAAGGTAGATAACCCAGCTCAAAACCTGCTCATCTTCTAACAGACCTACAAGTAATAAAGCACACAAACCCCTCCGTCTCACTTCTGTACCACAAACTTTCATATTTGACCTTACACCCACTTCAGCCACGATGCAGTAACACTCCTCACCAGAACAGGAATACTGGTGAGTATTGAAATAGTTGGATTTTACACACAAGACTAAAAAGAAAGAAATGATTCTCTGAAAAAGCAGAGTTTGAACTCTGCCATCCTGCAAATCCTGCTCTTGCCCTCCAAACCTACCTGAGCAGGGTACTTTCTGCTGCCTGCCCCATGCCCCTGCATGCCAGGCACTGTCCTCCTCCAGGAGTCTAAAGGCCGTACACAGCGGCTCGGAACATGGGAAAACTCCAGGCCATAAATCTTAGGAATCCCGGGGTGATGTGTTTAGAAATGTGAAGGAATTGGCCACTCGCTTTGTGAATGTTAATAGGCTACTTACTACCCATCTGGTAGAAGTGATAAATTAGCAGTACTGAGCAATATCTTGATAATGTTTACATTAGAAGTAGTTTCCAGGGAGCTCGGGGGGTTGGCAGGGTGAAGAAGTGGCATCCTCCAGTCCCCACACAGCACCTTTCACTGCATGGTACATGTACTGGCGTGGAGCGAGGCAAAAGCAGAGACAGAAAACAAGAAATCACTACGAGCAGCTGCTCTCTTTCTTTTCTGGCTAAAAAGCGAAATCCCAAAGATGCTCGTTCCCGCCAGCACTTGTAATTTACTGTGCACGGCCCCAGTCGCAGCTTCCAATGGAAACAACTTTTAGAGAACATGGAAAACAAAAGAAAACCTACAGAAAATTTGCCAATGAATTTGTTCTATTTTATTCATGGACATTATTTACTGGAAGGCAGCTCTTTTCCATAGTGTCCTTCATGTCTGGAAAAACCACAAACCCCATCATTTACAACAGACACTGTTTCTTTCTCACTAGATTATCAAAAGCAGTATGAAAAAGCTGATGACTAACAGAGATGGGACTTCAGATAACACATTTCTCCCTGTAAGTATTTTTCCCTGTGGCAAGAATTTGTGATGTTAAACACAGGGCTCCAACTTCACTGCAAGATTCAGCAGAAGGGAAAGGCAAGCTCTTATTCAACCACAAATATCCAACACAACAGCCAAGGGAAAACAGAGCAACTCACCAACTAAATAGCACTGTTTCTAAATAGCTTCCCTTCTCTCCCCCCTCACCTCAAGCCCCACTTCAGCACATTTAGACTGAACAAGAGCTTTCACCACACTGCTCAGCTCCTCCTTGGGCTCGAGTCCAGGCTCTGGCAGGATGGGCTCTAGCAGACACCAGCTCCTGCGAGAGCACGAGCGAGCCAGCACTTACACAACTGCCAGGAGCACTGACTGCTGTTATCTACACCAAGCCTTGACTTCATACCAGCTAGACTTTGTCAAGCAGGGAAAAGCCTTCTTCAACACTTCCAAGCAATCTGAAGGCTTCAGCTATGGTCTGGACAGTTTGGGGCGGGGGGTGGGGGGATGGAAGCAAAGTAAAAGAGGAATGAGACACTTAAATGAGTGAGGAAAGAGTGCTGTGCTGCCTGCCTGCGTCTGCCAGAGAAGGATTCCTCTCAAACATGTAATTGCCATTTCCATTTCAATTGATTCCCATGGCAGGGAACGCTCCTTGGGGGATTTTTACAGCCTGACAGATCATGGGAATAGGAAAATTTGCTGATGCCCAAACTACATAGTCCTTCATTCAGTTCTGGTCCCTTATTTCTAGGGACACAGAACAGGGCAGTCTGTTGATGCTTCTTGGTTATTCCAAACCTGTCCTTCCTATGGAAGAAATGACCACTTCTCATAGCCATGTTCCAGAACTGAGGTCAGATGTGCTCCTTCTGCTCGTGGTCACCGATCTGAGGCCAGTGGGCTGGCTGACTGACACTAGTGGATAGACAGCACTGACTTCCATTCGCATCCAGCCAAGGCAGAGAAGCTCCCTGCCCTTTCAGTGGCAATGCAGCAGACTGAGGTGTGCTTAAGGCAACTTCCCTCTATTTGAACCAGACAGTTGGAAGTGTTCAAGGCCAGGCTGGATGGGCTTGGAGCAAGCTGCTCTAGTGGAAGGTGTCCCTGCCTGTGGCAGAGGGTTGGCACTGGATGAGCGTTAAGGTCCCTTCCAACCCAAACCATTCCATGATTCCATGAGGTAAGCAGCAGCTCAAAGGGCAGGGCACCAGCTGCCTCTCAACAAGGTTTATGCTTGCTGCAGGTGTAGGGCTTGTCTGAAGGGCGGTGATGACCTGAGCATGGACGAGCCCATCTCAGTGTCAGTAACAGTGGGGACGTTCGTGCTGTGGTCCCCACGCTGTGGGCAGCTGTTGCTGTGCCACCGCCTGGCTCCACCACAGCCCCCCTCTTGTATAAAAAGACTTTCCCTGTGGCTCAGAAACACATCCTCCAGGCTCAGATACATGCTCCTGGCCGTGCCCTAAAGGGAAGGCCGAGGGGGCCAGACACTGGGGAGCTGCAGCCCCTGTGCTCTGCAAACCCACATGTCCCACTGTCGCTGACATGGACAGTAGGATTGAGCGCGCCCTCAGCAAGTTTGCCGATGACACCGAGCTGTGTGGTTCGGTTGATACCCTGGAGGGAAGGAATGCCATCCAGAGGGACCTCAACATGCTTGTGAGGTGGGCTGATGCCAACCTCATGGAGTTTGACCATGCCAAGTGCAAGGTCCTACACCTGGGTGGGAGCAATCCCAGGCACAGCTACGGGTTGGGCAGAGAAGAGATTCAGAGCAGCCCTGCGGGGAAGGACTTGGGGGTGTTGGTTGATGAGAAAATGAACATGAGCTGGCTTCAGTGTGCGCTCACAGCCCAGAAAGCAACCATATCCTGGGCTGCATCAAAAGGAGCGTGACCAGCAGGGCGAAGGAGGTGATCCTGCCCCTCTGCTCTGCTCTTGTGAGACCTCACCTGGAGCATTGTGTGCAGCTCTGGCGTCCTCAACACAAAAAGGACATGGAACTGCTGGAACAAGGCCAGAGGAGGCCACGAGGATGATCAGGGACTGGAGCACCTCCTGTATGAAGACAGGCTGAGAAAGTTGGGGCTGTTCAGCCTGGAGAAGAGAAGGCTGCGTGGAGACCTCACAGCGACTTTCCAGTATCTGAAGGGGCCTATAGGGATGCTGGGGAGGGACTCTTCATTAGGGACTGTAGTGACAGGACAAGGGGTAACGGGTTAAAACTTAAACAGGGGAAGTTTAGATTGGATATAAGGAGGAAATTCTTTCCTGTTAGGGTGGTGAGGCACTGGAATGGGTTGCCCAGGGAGGTTGTGAATGCTCCACCCCTGGCAGTGCTCAAGACCAGGTTGGACGAAGCCTTGGGTGCCATGGTTTAGTGTGAGGTGTCCCTGCCCATGGCAGGGGGGTTGGAACTGGATGATCATAAGGTCCTTTCCAACCCTAACTATTCTATGATTCTATGATAACCATTCCCAAAACAAACCAAACATGTGAGTGTTACTCATGGGGTTCCTCAAGCTTTTCCACAGGGAAGCTGTGGTGCTCCTGCCCAAGGACACCTCAGTGGGAGGCTCTGTCTTTTTCAGAGTATTTTCCTTCACAATCCACACACATCCTGGGGATTGCAGTGCAGAGATTGTGATGATTCCTCTTTCCCACTGCTGTTCTGTGGCATAAACTGCCCCCAAGGCCTAACAATATTTTTTTCCTCCAACTCTAATATAACTTGACAGAAAGCTCAAGGCTTCAGAGTTGCTGAGCTCAAGCCTATGTCTGTGATGGACCATTCAGAAAGGCACCTCTCGCACTGTGTTTCCAGTTGTTCAATCATTCCAGCTGGGAGCCAGGCTATCAGTAATGTAAAGTCTAAGTGTGGCAGACAAGGAGAATGACTAAACGCTCCAGACACCTAGGATGGAGCACATACTCTGAGGTACTCAGCCACACAAGACACATTTCACACAGCTCTGTGGTGAGCTGCAGGTTTGGGGTCTTCTAGGAAACCATCTCTGCTCAGAACCTGCCTGAACAATGCAGGGTTAAACATGGGAAACTCACCACTGAGCTGACAGATCCACTGCTTTTGTTAGTTTTCAAGCTCCCAATTCAGATTAAGTAAATTTTACTCCCTATGAGAAATTGCCAGTAGAGCTCACAGGGTGCTCTATCAAAAGACAGCACTGATTTTAGGGAGTGCAAATTGCATTCACCACTGTAAATGGCAAACCCAAACCGAATCAGAGAAAACAATAAAAATACTTTGACTGAAGGCTTTGATTTCATTCTACTTGGCAAAGAGCACTTTTCTATGGACTTCAACCCTAATTTTTTCAGCAACTAGAAATATTCCTCCCCTCCCCCAAAGATCCTCCATTTAATGGTCAAAAAAAGTGTTTAAAAGAAAACAAAAGCAACTTTGATTTTTTTTCTCCCCTGCTCTGTAAGGCAGCTCCGTAAACTTCAGCTCTTTTCTATGAGCCCCTGAGCTGCTTCACATCACACAGAGCTACCTTTTCTTTTCACTTGTTGCTGCAAATGCAAAGGCTCTTCCCCTGTGTGCTGGAACTGAAAGCGATCATGAAGAATTGCAGGTCTGACCTAAGCGTTCTGCGTCTGGACATGCTCTGCATGCAGTTATTAACTGCAGCGTGAAGGGCCAGCTCAGCCTTACCTTCTCCATCTCTTTCTTTGTCCAGAGGAGTTGAAGGGCTTTCAGCAATAGCAGTGGGTCCCGGCCTGGAGGAGGGAGGGAGGGAGGGAGGGAGAAAGGGGGGAGAAAAACAAAACAAAACAGATTTATTGGCTCTGTACAGGCAGCCCAGACACACTGGGGCATTGTTTCACCCAGGAGAAATCAGCTACTCCATGCCACTGTGTTTGAAACCACCACCCTTCCAACTGTCACTCAGGATTAAAGTGCTAAAATCCTCACTCTGAAACCCTCACAAAATAACAGACATCAACTTTAACTAAACACCCGCATGGGCTCCAATACTGAAAAGCTGTACTGGTGCATGTACAACAACTGTGCTGCATCCAACACATTCCTTCCTCTGTTAATATCAAACCAAAACGGTCCTTGAAGAGGAAGCACCTTGCACAGGTTGGAAAGGATTATCAACACACTAATTTGTAATGAAATGGCTCTGAAGTGTTTAACCTCATCACAAGCTGTGGATGGAAGATGCAAGTGGGTGAATTTGGGAAGCTCGGGCTCTAGGTGCTTGGCAGCGTGTGTGTGAGCGCAGCCGGGCCAGCCAGGGGGCTGGGAGCAGCCTGGGTCAGATGCGGTCTGAGGAAGGGGAAACATGAAATGCTGCTGGGATTAGTGGCAAGGCTGAAAAACAGCGATCAATTATTTCAAAAGGATGTGATTTGGAAGTTTTCTCTTGCCTGTAGGGACAGGCCAAGGGGAATGGCTTTAACCTGCCCGAGGGGAGACTGAGATGAGCTCTTAGGCAGAAGCTCTTCCCTGTGAGGGTGCTGAGGCGCTGGCACAGGGTGCCCAGAGAAGCTGTGGCTGCCCCATCCCTGGCAGTGTTCAAGGCCAGGTTGGACACAGGGGCTTGGAGGAAGCTGCTCTAGTGGAAGGTGTCCCTGCCCGTGGCAGGGGGCTGGAAGTGGATAAGCCTTAAGGTCCCTTCAACCCACCAGTCTTGGATTCAATGATTCTATGATCTAGTTCTAATTCATACCAGTATTATTCGTCATACCACTATTTCTGAACCAAATATTTTGGGATATTTCATTTTAAAAGCAGTAAGACTTTTGATATCTGTTTCTATTTATTTCCCAATCATTTACTTACGAAACCATGACTCAGAGTGTTCTGAATGAAAAATCTTCTACTGCATCAACAGTTTAAATGTGAAGAATGAATTCAGAAGTATGAATGAGTTCTCCAGAAACACCCCCCGTGCATTCAGTGAGCACCTCCTCTTATATTTTTATAAAGCCAAAGAAAAACATTCAACTGAAATGGAAACACCCTTTCAATCACCTTCTGCATTCTATGGTTCCTAAATAGCTCATTTCCAAGTGGTAGATTTCTTGCTTAGTCTCCCCTCTCACTTCATATTTCAGGTCACAAAAAGCTACTTCAACTGAGAAAAGCTCCACCTCATCCAACCCCGCTCTGAAGCACTGAGTTTATGAACTAGTTTCAGTAGCAAGCTGATTGCTGGTCGAGCCAAGAGTACAACAGTGCTCCCCTTACCCAGAACCTCTGGGAGACAGCAGCCAAATTAAAAGTGCCACATTTACAATTCAGAAGATACTATTTTCTCTCTTCTCTGGTTGTTCTGAAATCCTGAACTCTCCAAACACTGCCTGTTCTCGCTACTGCAGCTCCTTGGAAAAGTCTCTTTTTACAACAAAACAGCAGAAAATCCAGATCTCTCCACAAAGTTAGCGACTAAACATTAAATTCAGCCCATGTGTGTGTGCACATGCACATATATGTATATATATATACACACACACACGCATCCCCCCTCCTCTTGGCCTGGCTCCCAAAGAAATTTATACACACACAGGAAAAAAAGTAGCCTGCAGCCCAGTGTGTAACCAAATACACTGTAAATCTGAGCTGTAATTAATGCAGTGACCAAGCTGGAATGATACAGGAAATGAGAGCAGTTAGGAAAGCAGTGGTTTGCTCCAGATCCAGCCAATAATTCAACTTGTTAAAAAGCTTTCTAAACCTCAAGCAAAAAACCATGCCCTTTTCTTATGTGACTTTTTCCTACCTCACCTCCCTGTCACAGAAATGTGATCTCAGGTTTTTCAATACATAGATGCATGGCAACCATCTCTCAAGCCAATCTGAAAGGACTCAGCATGTTGCCAGCATGCCACAGGGCAAGCATGGGTCAGGAGAAAACCACCTTCGCCCTCCCCAGCCCTGGAAGGGAACACACTCACTGGGTAGTTATGTCCACACCACATCTCAGGGTGCTGCAGAGCCCTGCAGCAAGAGAAGGTCGACCATGGGGACGGCAACCACCCATCTTCTGGCATGATCTGTCAAAGGTTTTGCTCTCTGTTCAGAGACCAGATGCTCTCTGTGTTCTCCATGCATAAGAAAGAGGCAACTCCCACTCAGTGCTCCAGAACTGGGACTGAACAGGAGAGAAATCACTGAAATCCTAACTGCAGTACTCTGGTGTCAGAACAGTGCTGTATCATAGAATCATAGAATCCCAGACTGGTTTGGGTTGGAAAGGACCTTAAAGCTCCTCCAGCTCCAACCCCTGCCACGGGCAGGGGCACCTTCCACTAGAGCAGCTTGCTCCAAGCCCCTGTGTCCAACCTGGCCTTGAACACTGCCAGGGATGGGGCAGCCACAGCTTCTCTGGGCACCCTGTTACCTCCTTACCTGGTAAAGCCTTGTAGGTACCTAAAGGTGAAGGGCAGTCAGAGGCTAAAATAAGAATCAGTCACTCCTAGAGCCAAACATATATGAGACAACAAAGCAACATTATGCTTCAGCCCTGTCCCACCAGAGTGGAAAGACACCGCAGTTCACGTTGGATCTTGGGCTATTGTATCTAGCTACCCTCCAACTAGGACAGCAGACATCAGTGTGAAGGTGCACATCATTTTGGCTCCTGAAAGAAATGAACAAACCATCTTTCTCCTCCAGGACCTCATCATGGCTCTCCTGGACCCTTAAAGAGTGAAAAACGAGTGTCTTGGCATAGATAATGAAGCAGTAACAGCGCTGCTACGTTCCAGCAGGAATACCAAATTCCTGCTCATCCAACACCTGAGAAGGAACCAGAGAAGCAGCACAAAAGTAATGCCAGGGTATACAAAGAAAAAGGACTGGACCATGAAACCATGGAGTTTCATAAGCCTTCCAGAACAAATATGGAGAGCAGATGATCAGCCAACACAAAAGGGAAAGAGGAAGAAATACATGACAAGAAAACACAAAGCATCTGGGCTCAACTCAGAGGACAAGAACAGGAACATTCTGGAGCAACCTCCTGACACTGTAGGAGCAAGAAGTGGCGATTGCTAAGTTACACGTATTAAATCAACGACAGAACAGTGGCTGTAAATGCAAGGCTAGGTCATGGAGGCCAGAAAAACACCTTCATGTGTCACCCCAGGAACACCCAAAATCTCCACTTCTAGAGACTCCTGCACACTGAGGAGGTGCCCAGCTGTGAGTAAGGGCCATTCAGTGAGCAAAGCAAACAGAACTAGGATGGGGCCATGTAAAACTGCATAAAAAGCAGCAGAGCAAGTAGGAAAGCACCAGCTCTGACTGCTCCCATCTGACAGCAGCCAAGGGTGGCCAGGTCTACCATGCTGGAGAGGCCAAGCCTAGGCTCAGGCAGCTAATCCCATTCAGTCCCTGGGTCAAGTGGAAGAGAAAGTGCTTAGTCTGACGCTGATCCTTCACAGCTCAAAACACCTCACAAAGCTTGACAAAAACAAGGCTATAGCACTTTGGAGGAGCTCTCAGAAACGCCCATCTGCACCCACTCCATCAAGACACAAATGATGCAGACTTCTTGGGGAAAGACTTAGATAAGGGCATTGGACAAGGGCCTGTAGGGACTAGGCAAGGGGAATGGCTTTAATCTGCCCGAGAGGAGACTGAGATGAGCTCTTAGGCAGAAGCTCTTCCCTGTGAGGGTGCTGAGGCGCTGGCACAGGGTGCCCAGAGAAACTGTGGCTGCCCCATCCCTGGCAGTGTTCAAGGCCAGGTTGGACACAGGGGCTTGGAGCAAGCTGCTCTAGTGGAAGGTGTCCCTGCCCGTGGCAGGAGTTGGAGCTGGATGAGCTCTGAGGTCCCTTCAACACAAACCAGTCTGGGATCCAACGATTCTTCATCTGACAGTTTCTCCAAACAATATGCTCCTGGTTTAAAAATTTTAACATGAACTTATTTCCTTTGGACATTTTTCATTCTGAAGACCCATTTCCCCACCCTGCATCAGGCACCAAAACTGGAGGAGATGGTACATCAAGTGTTTTCCAGTTCTCAATATCTGCGGTTACATTTCAAAACCATATAAACCACAAGGCTTATATTTTTGAGTTAGCAAAGTGCCTTTGAGGAAAGCCATCAACTACTTTCTGTTCATTCTCTGCTCCTCCTTTGTGCACACATCACTGGAAACCTGCTGTGATCACAACAAAAGCGGTGCCCGCGGGCTGCTGAGCTACAGCAGCGCATTTGGTGCTGCCTTCTTGCAAACTCCTGTTGCATTATTCACTGGTTCTGCTGAGCCCCCCTAGCAAGAGAAACCCACTTTCTAACTGAGACTCCCTGTGTGTCTTGCAAGGGGAAAGTGAGGCATCCAACCCAGAGGAGTTATTTACCAATGAGGAACATCTCTCACCACTTTGTCACTCTGTGTCAAACACCAGTGAATGCCCCATGACGCTGCAAAAATGACAGTCACTGATGAAAAGATGCAGAATGCAGAAAACCCAGGAACCCCTCAAAAGGAGGGGGTCTAACGGGACCAAAATGCAGGATCACATCCACCAACCAGTTCATTACGGATGAAATTCATGGATGGAAAAGGTTAAGAACAAAATGCTAAATGTCAGGTCTCCCTTTGGCAGAAGCTTATACCTCTGCCTTGCAAATTAATAAGATTGTAATTAATTTTTAATGGAATACATAACAAATCTAACTCACCCAGGAAACAATCAGTGAATCTTTACTCTTACCAGCTGTTTTGTGCACATTCTCTCCTAGTAAACCCCTGAAACCTGCCCTCTGTGAAAACTCCTGGGAGCCCCAGCAAGCCTTTGAGGTGGTTTTCTGAAAGGCAAAGAAAGGCTCTGGATGTGTCAGTGCCACCATGAGTGCAGGTAGCCCAGCTGTATCTAAAAAACTAAAACATATTCTTATATATGCAATGGACACACTGAGGGGGGAGCAGAGTCATTCAGCCAACTCCTGTTTTGGCAGCAGGATGGGTTCACCCAACGCTGTGTAATGTCAATGACAACCAATACTGAGTTGGGCAAGAATCAGTTCAAGTCTCTTACCAAAACCTACCTTGTCTAAGGTTTTTTCAGCAAGGTGCCAAGTTCACCCCAAGTGAATGCAGAAAGCAAATGGCTGCATTTTCTAGTGACACATTTTGAACCTCTATGAACAAAGCTGGTTTAATTAAAAAGATACAAAATTCCTCTAGAGAAACTCAGTGATTTTTCCACCTTCCACGTTTCTGTGCTGCGCCTCGTAAGGAGCACATGTAACAGAAATAAACCTCCTAATCTTGAGGACTTTTAAGCTAAAGAAAATGATTCCATATGGAATTTCTCCTTACAATGCGAAATGACATTTAAAAGTCACAAACCCCATTTCAGACCATGCAGGTATTGTGCAATACACATTGTAAAATCCTGGGCTGCAATTAAACACAGAGGAAGTAGAGACAATAAAGAAACAAAAGTGCTGCATTATTTTAAACTAAGTAGAAAGCCTTAAGGAGAAGCCTGTGTATGTGACTATGTGGGTATGGCCAGCGGGGCATGGCCCTGCCACTCTCCCTTGGCTTTGTAGAGGCCTTTTCTGTCATTTGTTCCTACTTGGTTTTATCCCATGGTATGGGGAGAGACACTGAACACACTGCAGAGCCATGGAGTGGGTAAAGATGTCATGCAGATGAGAATTAATGGTCCCCAATGAAAACAGATATGATATAGATTGAATACTTCTTTTAAAATCAGTTAGGCTTATGCCCAAAAAGGGTTTGGTCCTGCCACATCTCTGTAGTGCTCTGAAGACTCACCTTCAAGAGATGCTTAAACCTCAACTCAAATCACTCTGGGATTCTGTGAACTGGGAACTTTGGGCAACTTCTTGCTTATTACTGTATCTTCTGAAGTAACTGTGTGGCCATCTCAGCTTTATGCAGGTAAAACATCACCTGGCAGCAAGGCCAATGTTAACTTTCTTCCTCAGTTGCAGAGGGAGGGAAGAACAAAGGGTTATTATGCATCATCAGCTGCAGTACAGGGGTGGGATGCAGCTTTATTTCAGCAGGTCAGAACTCGATAGATAGGCTACCCTGAGAAGTGGGTTTGTGGCTATTGCTGCTCCATCCCCCTTGTACCGATCCATTCTCCAGCTCTTATTGAGAACACGTGCTCTAAATGACATTTAATGGCATTGCTGTAATTTGCCTGTATTTTTGCAAACAGTGCCAAGGATCATGTTTCCTACTTTACCTGCAAGGAAACGCAACCTCTGCTGCTTTGTATCTGCACCGACAATGGAGCAGGGCTCAGCCACCCTCCTCTGCAAAGCCAGGGTCAGCTCTTCCTCGCCCTCATCCAATTCGCTCTGCATATAAAAGCCACAAAGGATTGTGCCTAATGGACATGGCACTGCACCAAATAGTTATAACTGGGAGTGGAAAGAAGAGGAAAATGAAAATGTAGTTTTCCCCACAAAGAATCCTAAACCCAAACAACTTAGCAAGCAGCCAAGAGGGCACAGCTCCCAGCTCCTGAGGAAGCATGCTGAGGAGGTCTGTACCAAGGCAAGAAACTCTGGGAACTGCTGGGCTTGTCCTGCATCCCCCCCACACCCCCATGCCCCACAGCACGTGCTGCTTCAGTGAGGTCTGAGTCCATCCCATGCCCCTAGAGTTTCTCCCCACATTAGTGCCCAGCACATGTTCCTCAGGCTGGGAAGTGAGCGTGGACCTGTGCGCCCTGAGCACCCATCACCTAATGACTGTCCACACCATCTTCTGACCAGCTCTGCGAGGTCACGTGAACCAAGGCACTCTATGGCTCTTGGATACACTCTCATCATCAGTTAAACTGCCTACGGGTGTCTTAAGGGAGACTGATGATTTTCAGGGATATCGCTCACATTCCAGTAATACCACGGGCAGGATTAGTTCCCGATGCATCCTTCTCCATCCTGAACACTACTTTTAAATGTAAACCAGCACCACATTGGGACAGGGAGGATGTTCACTCATGAGAGTGTTTGGGGAGACCTTACAACAGTCTTCCAATACCTAAAGGGGCCTATAAGAAACTTGGAGAGGGGCTTGGAACTGGATGAGCTTTGAGCTCCCTTCCAACCCAAACCAGTCTGTGAGTCTGTGATTCTGTGATTTCAGATGCACCTGCACCAGGGGGTTCAAAGGCTCACTAACGTTTTCCCATGGCAGAGTCTGTGTCTTAGGAACAACAGATATTTCCAGGAATGATAACAGCTCGTTTCCAAGAACTCTTGTGACTAAGGATTAAACCATCAGTGATTCATCCCCATCCCCACCAACTGCAGCAATGAGACACCCACTAAGAACAAAGAGCTCCCGCGCTCTCTGCTGGCAGGGGAAGTCCCAGGTAGCAGTGTCTGCAGCCAGCCAGAGGAATGCTCTGTAAGAGCCTGATCCATTTAAATGTTAATTACATCCCACCACTGAATCCTCCACTGCAAAACATACAGGAGGCTCAGATGTCACAAAACCATTTCAGAAGCTTTAGCGCCATTTCCAGAGCTCCAAAACTCACCATCCCAGCTCCCAGGTCCTTAACTGCCTCTCCCACAGAAGACAAATATGCTTTGAAAATGTATAACTCTGTGGGTTTAGCTGAATTCAAATAAGGAAGTGAAGCAGCAAGATGGAGAGGGTCCTGCTCTAGAAGGTATGTGTGGCTCCCTCCAGCCTTCAGCTCGGCTTCCAGCTTTAGCTACAGCTTTCTCATCGACTGAGCTTTGAACCCCACCACACAGAAGGCTTCAGAAGGCTTCCAAAGGGAAGTAACCACAAGCAGTTACCACAGGCTTAGAAACTCCACACACCACACACCTCCCCTGTAATTTAACATTAAAGATGAGCCTTTGGGGCGGTCTGTGGATCTCAGTTCCCCAAAGGAGAAGCATCTCTCACTTATCCTCCAGTTCTGCAGTCACGCATTGAGATTCACCTTTTGCTCTAACACGGTCAGTGGAGGATTCTGCATCGGCCATGAGGGAAAAAAAAGGGCCCCAAACACAGCGAGCTCCTCACTTGATTATGAACATCAGCTCATTGTCAGCAGCCAGAACCCTCATTTAGCAGGAATGGTTCCTTGTATCTCCAGTTGCTGACCAGCTCTCACTGCTGTGGTACATTTCTCCCAGCCCTGTGATGCTCTTACATGAAAGTCATCTACTCCTGCTTGCCAGAGGAGAGGAGACCTTTGCGCCCTGGGTTTCTCCTTCAGCCTCTGCACAGGAGATGATGTACCCATGACTGGAATTGTTGCTGGAATGAATGTGCTCACATCCCCTAATGCACAGCCATGAGGTAGTCCAGAGAGCACTTGGAACTGTGGAACCAGTTTATGTTTTGGTTCATAGGCCAGATGGAAAATTCAGGTCAATACAAAACAATTCTCCCTATCCCAGTTCTCCCCCTGTATCAAAAGCAGCAGGAAAGCTTCACTGGAGTTCAAATGAGACAGTGGTTCCAATCAGCAGGAAATATTTTGCTTCACTTTAGGGGGGAGATCAGTATCATGGAATCCCAGACTGATTTGGGTTGGAAGGGACCTTAAAACTCACCCAGTCCCAACCCCTGCCACGGGCAGGGACACCTTCCACTAGAGCAGCTTGCTCCAAGCCCCTGTGTCCAACCTGGCCTTGAACACTGCCAGGGATGGGGCAGCCACAGCTTCTCTGGGCACCCTGTGCCAGCACCTCAGCACCCTCACAGGGAAGAGCTTCTGCCTAAGAGCTCATCTCAGTCTCCCCTCTGGCAGGTTAAAGCCATTCCCCTTGGCCTGTCCCTACAGGCCCTTGTCCCAAGCCCCTCTCCAGGTTTCCTGCAGCCCCTTTAGGCACTGGAGCTGCTCTCAGGTCTCCCCTTCAGGAGCCTTCTCTTCTCCAGGCTGCCCCAGCCCAGCTCTCTCAGCCTGGCTCCAGAGCAGAGCTGCTCCAGCCCTCGCAGCATCTCCATGGCCTCCTCTGGACTCTCTCCAACAAGTATCTAGAAGCTCATCTTCTGGTGGTTCTTTGCCATTTTTCAGGCAGACCTGATTTAATAGAAACATCTAATTCAATTATGTAGCTTGAATACAGGACAGCAAGGTATGGGCCAGCAGTTCCTGAATTGTAGTCTCTGGGTTTCATCTGCTGCATTAATGTGACAGCATGCAGTACCATGTCACAGGGTTAGCTCTACTAATTGTATTTTCTCTAATATCCTTGCAAAAGCTTATCACAAAGCATTCAGCTCTGCATTCAATGTTGATTTCATGTTTCTCATTTGATTGTTGTAGAGAAAAGCTGGAATTCCTCAGATACCATTAGCTGAGGCCACCCCTTCCTGAGCTCACCATGTTAAGCCATACCTTGGTCTCTATTGCTGACTGCATTGTTACTGAAAAGTCAAGATGTAGAAACCAAATAGGGACATGGCTGAGAATGAGCTGCACAGGCAGAACACTGGGAGAGAGGAACTGCCATGCTGGAGAGGAGAAAGGGAAATGGACAATGGTGGGTAGAGTAAAAGTGTACTGAAAGCAATACAAGTATTTCTAGAAAAGAATCCGGTCTGTCCCAATGGCAGTAAAAGCCATTCTTTAACTGAGGGCAAAAGAGATCCCTTCATTCTGAGACATTCCAGTTATGAAAACATAATAGGAAACCTCACAATTTTGCTAATACATGCTCCATTTCTCAGTGAGTCACAAGTTCACATTCTTCTAAGGCAACCTCCCAACTGAAAACAATCCCCACACTTGAAGCAAAAGAATAATAAAGCACACATATGCTTCTTATAAAACAATCCGGACAAATAACCATGGCTTTTGTTTTCATAATGGCTAAAATTCATCATTTCCCCCCCCAAAAACACAGATCAAACAAAAAGCGCTCTCATTAAAAGCAAAGGCTGGGCTGTCTGAGCAGGGCAGCCAATCCCATTTGCCTCTTATTTTCTTAGTGCTTTCAGTCAATGAAGGGAAAGGAGAGCTGCTGAGCACACAACTGCCATCAGACTGGGCCAGCTCAGTGGCCCCTGCCCTGGTACTGGGACCAAGGGCCTTCCTCTCCCCACCACTGGACACTCACACTCCCCTCTCCCAGCTGGTGAATGCAGACACCTGAGCAGCACCACAGGGTGCAGCAACATGAGCAGGAAAAGCCTTTCAGACCCAGGAACAACTAAAGAAATAACAATGAGACCTAACCACGAAGTTCCGTGGCTTCGGGAACATCCTCACACAGCCTGAGATGACCCTGCTCCCAGGGAGCAGAAACATCCCATCCCCATGGTCCCATCCCACAGTGGCCAAGCATCTCACAGCGTCAGTCTGAACATGGTTTTGGGTCACCCACCATCCCAACCAAGCAGAAGTCATTTTAGGACACTTCCCATACACCCTAGCTTGTCAAGGAGAAGTGCACCTAGTTTTGCATGAGTAGCAATTCTAAACATAACATTAAGAAGTTGCTTTGTAGGCAGCCATTGAAATACAAATCAATAAAAGCCTAAAAATGGAACAGTCTTAAACCTTTTGCAAGTAATTGGCAACACTGATACTGGTTTCCTCATCTGTTAAGACGTGTTGTGACCTCAATATCAAAGGTTAGTAAGCACCAAGATCATACAATCCTAGAACCCCAGACTGGTTTGGGTTGGAAGCGACGTTAAAGCTCCTCCAGCTCCAACCCCTGCCACAGGCAGGGACACCTTCCACTAGAGCAGCTTGCTCCAAGCCCCTGTGTCCAACCTGGCCTTGAACACTGCCAGGGATGGGGCAGCCACAGCTTCTCTGGGCACCCTGTGCCAGCGCCTCAGCACCCTCACAGGGAAGAGCTTCTGCCTAAGAGCTCATCTCAGTCTCCCCTCGGGCAGGTTAAAGCCATTCTCCTTGGCCTGTCCCTACAGGCCCTTGTTCAAAGTCCCTCTCCAGCTTTCCTGCCTCTGCAGGTTTCATCCCTGTCCATTTCTGTACATGTAGATTGCAGGAATTACCTCCATTCTGTTTACTTCCATATCTTCAGTCTGAGCATCAGAGGGGGATGAAAGGAGCACACACTAACCTACCACCAGTAGTACTTCACCTTGGCTCACAAATGCTGAATGACAGTTCCCTGCATCACACAGCACCGTGCCCTGGAAGTCACCACATGCAGTCTGCTGCTTCCCCCCACTCCTCTTCCCTTGGCCATTCCTCCAAGGCACAGGTACCCAATGATCCCCGCTGCCAGGCCAGCTTCCCTTCTGTCCCTCAGGCTGAGGGAAGACTTGACACTATTGCCACATTCACACACTCCTCCTTCTCTTCTCTTCTCCTCCCTCCTCCTCCTCCTCTGCCTGCATGGTAGGACAGGCTGCAAGCAACTGAAAGGGCAGAGAGGAGCACCTTGGATCCATGCTCTTGATGGGCAGTATATTGAACCAAACTGATTTGCATGTTATATATAATGTAATTAAAAGACCCAAGTAACCAAGGTGGAGGTGAGCCATTTGCCCAGGCTGAATGAAGCTCTCCACAGGCAGAGTGCAACTGCTACGTTGCTTATGTTGAAGAAAATAGTGGTAAAATACCTTCTTCTTCCTACAGCTAATTACACCTCAGCGTTATGCTAAAGCTCTGTCTCCAGCACCAATACTCAGTGTTGCCAGAGAAAGCAAGGATCTTCAAATAACATGTTCTTCATTCGTATCTCTGCTCCCAGTGCTGCTGTGGAAAATCCCACCCTGAAGTGTCAGGAACAGTTCCAATTAATCCCAAATGTGCCCCAAACACTGAATCAGCTCCCTCCATGCACACAGCGCTGCAGGTCACCTTCAAGTGACTGCAGAATAGCCAAATGTATTTCCATAAGCCAGCTGGCTCACCCCAGTCTGCTCTAGGGCATGTTACAGATGTTACACACAGGCAAAACCCTGCCTGGTACTGCATACGGTGCTTCCATGGACTGGAGTTTGCTTTGGAATTTTTCAGGGTTTCCAGTACGAGATACAAGGCTGAATAAAAGATCTCACTACTACCGCAGATCAATGAGTAATGCCTATTCACTTGCAGAATTTAGAGGTGCACCCTCTCAGTGAAAATAAAGAAAACTCATCTTTGAGAGGTCCTACACATGAGCTCTTGGGAGGGCACGTAGAAAAGAAAGGCTACCTGTCAGCTCCCCCCTCGTGGCTGAACAGATTTGATGGTTTCTATGGCAATGGGGAGGGTAACGGGGCTGCTTGGTTACAATGATGACTGACGCACATCTCAAACAATCGCTCTCTTCCTGTTCATATGACATAAGAAAAACAGGATGCTGAGAGGTGTTTATCTGAATGAGCAAGATAAGCAAGCTCAGGGCATTTCTGAAAGTCGAAGGTTTAACTAACAAGATGTTATAGATTTTCTGTGGAAAAAGAAACCCAAGTGCTGCAGTGCTGAATGTGATTAAATTATGCATGGAAAGATCCTTTCCTTTTCCCGAAGGAAACTGTTGAGGAGTTGTTATATGAGCCATGAATACCAATGGAAAGTCTTTTTAGTGTGAGATACTGAGTTACACCGCTGAATCAAAATGGAGAGAAACAGCTTAGCGTGCAATATCCTGCTGCCTCCACAGCCCCTGGTCAGCTCAGGGATGGCTGATGGGGTGGGCTACAGAGAATTGGGGTGCTGCAATGGACCAAGGAAGCCAGGCTAGATTATAAAGTGGTTTGTGGCAATAAGCACCATTTCACAGGCACTTCTTAGGCTTTTCACTCCACCTGAGTAATCAGCTTAGCATCAGGGCCTGGGGGGGAACCTCATCACAACTTCACCAGTGACAACATGCCCAAACCATTGAGCAGAGGATGGTGCTGCAATCACAGCTCTCCACTAATCAACACAGCAGCACACTGCAGTTTAAAGATGAAAACCAGCTCATGTCCAAAAAGCACAACAATATTGCTTCAGGACTTAAAAGTCTCCTCAGTCTCCAGCCCCACAGGAGGATCAATACTGCTAAATATTTTGCCTTGGGGTGTCTAAGAATTAGCTGTTATCTCTGGAACACAGAAGTTGAACTATCTTTCATGCCTTTCTTTGTTCATCACTTTGCCTATTTAAAATGTGCATGCAATTTAAAATAGAATATTCATTAAGGCCTTTTGCATGTCATCGTATCCCATGAAGAACCACACCACACACCACAATGCTCCAGTCGTCCACTGTACACTGCTGGACACACGGCCTGACACTGATGACCTGGTATCAACACTACTTTGGTTTGGAGTACGTTGGCCACCGCAGACCTATGGGAGCACTTGGTTAGAATAATGATGTAATAGAGGATGTAAAAAGTCTTCAATAGAAAATGAGTACAATAAGATATTGAAGTGAAGGATACTAAATATGAGGACTCAGTAGCAGTTTAAACAAGTGAGCAGTGGGAAGTAGAGGGAAGTGGAGCACCATGCAGTTGCTAGGGACTGAAAGATCCAAGTGCCAACGCACTGTCACAACAGCTCCATCCTGAATTGACTGAATGCAATATTTACCTTCAACAATTATTTCTGCCATCTAGAGCATAACCTGTCCAGAAGCTACCACAGACTTCATGAGCCATTAGTTCAGAGCAGGTTCAGAAGTGAAGGCGCTGCCTTTGGAGCTCTGGGAGCACCAAAGCAAACCCATCAGGAAGTCTGTTCTGGCTTCCTTGGCAATGCAAACACATCACCAAGTTTGACACAAAGCTACCTAAACAATCCAGTGCTCTGCAGGAGTCTGTGAGCTGCAGTTCTGTAAAAGCCTTTCCAAGTGGTTGCCCTTCTCCACCAAAGGCATTTGAAAGAAAGACCTTCGAAATCTTTCTATCAGACTTTCATGCAGCCAAGGACATACTGATCTCCCAAATGGAATCCTTTCACAGCCCTTACTGTGACCACTTCAGCACTTTGTTGCAAGTCAATAATGCTACCAAGCCATGCCCCAGAGCAGCAGTGCTGGACAAAGTGCTGTCACAAAGAGCTGCCAACAGCACAAAGACAACAGCCTCCAAGTCTGTATTTTCCCTTCTCTACATCGAGCAGAGGTTGATTTCCTCAAAGAGCTACACCTCAGGCTGTGCCTCACAGGAAGATGCTGCACTTCTTCCACACCCAGGCACTGGGAAGCAAAGGGGTTTACCCAAAGTATTCCAGCAGAACTTTGATGCAAATCTTGTCTTCCCATTTGGTGCACACATTCCAGTCAGTATCAAAGGAACAAAATGGAACCCCAATCATTGTCTCTGCCTTGGCTGGCTGACAGATCCACTCGCAGCCTTTAATTCTAGGGAGTGACTGAAGTCTCATGACAGCCAAAGGCCCCCTCCTTCATCCCAACTTGCTGCTTGTCTTGGCAGTAGCCAGGTTAACGCTGCCCCATTTGGCCTGCAAGGGAATGCAGGGCAGGTAGAAAGAAGGAAGGACAAAGACAGACAGAGAGGCCATTCAACAGGCTGAGAGACAAAGGCTGGTGGCAGGATGAAAGAGCATGGAATGACAGCAGGACCCAGCCAAGCCAAATAAAGTTTTCCTTGAGTGACTACATCTGCTGGAGAGTCCCCAGCCTGCAGTCTCCTCTCAGAGAAATTCCTTCAATTGTGTCTAGGACATTCTGAAAATCCCAAGCAAAGTTTCTCTGTAATCGTGAAAGCTCTGAACTGTGTGAACTTTTGTTATGCTGAAGTACTGAGAGCTTGCTACGGGCTTCTTGAAGTAGAAGCTGAAAACAGCTTTCCAGAAGATTTTCAAGAGGCAGAGCCCTGGGGAGGGAGAGCTGACCATAAATCTGGATTTCTTTTGCCCCAAGATAAAACCTACAATTTAGGAAAGACCTTTCTCCCCCCCAGCACCTGTGTAGCTGTGGACAAAGAGCATCCAGAAGGAAATGAAAAGAGACACCTCCTTTGTTTAGGCAAAATTAAAGCAGGTTAAATGAATGATCTGGAAAGCCAAAGCCTACAGTTCTGTCAAAGGCCTCCCTTGCTCCCTCCCTGCAAGTCAAGAGGGACGGTGGCTCTTCCACAGCCACCAATGTCACTCACACCTGAGCTGGTGGTGGAGAGCGGGCAGCTGGGCAAGAGCCAACACAGAACAGAATCATAGAATCAACCAGGTTGGAAAAGCCCTTTAAGATGATCCAATGTGACCGCTCCCCAGCACTGCCAAGGCCACCACTAACCCATGGCACTGAGGCCTCGTCTCCACGGGGTGTGAACACTTGCAGGGACGGTGACTGCAGCCCTGCCCTGGGCAGCCTGTTCCAATGCCTGAGCACCCTCTGGGGCAGGAATTGTTCCTCAGCTCCATCTAAACCTGCCCTGGGGCAGCTTGAGGCCGTTTCCTCTTGTCCCATCCCTTGCTCCTTGGGAGCAGAGCCCAGCCCCTCCTGGCTCCATCCTCCTGTCAGGCACTTGTAGGCAGCGATCAGGTCCCCCCTGAGCCTTCTCTTCCCCAGACTGAACAACCCCACCCAGCACTAAGCTGAACACCCAGCACCTCTGCCTAGACCACCGCACGTCAGGCTGCCACAGGCATCTTCTTGTGTATGTGAAAATGAACACTTGCAAGCCAGAAAGACAGATTAATATTAAACAATTCTTAAAGTGGCTGAAAGAACCATGATCCTGCCTTGACCAGACCCACTCCTGGGCTCCCTGAATGCCACTGCCCACCAGCTCCACATCACGGGTCCAACTCTTGTCTGCAGCAAACCTCCTGCCAAAGCTCCCTCAGCTTCATGCCTGTTTTCCAGCATTCATTTGTACTCTGCCACTCACTGTGCTAACCAGAAATGCCAGAGCTCACCAACTCCAGGGACCTAATTTCTCTCCTTCCCAACCCAGGCACCTGCCTGCACACCACAGGTAACCAGATACTTGTAGTTACCCAACCTGAAGGTCAGGCACTGGAAAAGCACAATTTGAAAACATCCACTGCAAAAGCTTGGTGTGAAAAGGCAAAAAATTTCTTGCCTACAAGAAACCTGGAGAGGGGCTTTGGACAAAGGGCCAGGCCAAGGGGAATGGCTTTAACCTGCCTGAGGGGAGACTGAGATGAGCTCTTAGGCAGAAGCTCTTCCTTGTGAGGGTGCTGAGGCGCTGGCACAGGGTGCCCAGAGAAGCTGTGGCTGCCCCATCCCTGGCAGTGTTCAAGGCCAGGTTGGACACAGGGGCTTGGAGCAAGCTGCTCTAGTGGAAGGTGTCCCTGCCCGTGGCAGGGGTTGGAGCTGGATGAGCTTTAAGGTCCCTTCCAACACAAACCAGGCTGGGGTTTTACAAAAGTAACCATAGTGACAGGCTGGCTTCACTTCACTGCAGTTGCATGTTCCACCACGTCAGAGGTGTGTGGTACCTATGAAGGTGAACACATTAGCAAGGGGGCAACAGCCAACACCTGCGCACCACAGCTCACCCCTGCTGCAATGCAGAGCGCCCCTGCCCTGCCTCAGCTCACACGGGCTCTGGTCCCCAGCAGACCTCTCACAAGCCTGTCCTACCCCAGCTGTTGGCAGCAATCTAACCTGGCCAAAACACAGATCAGCTGTTGCTGGGCCAGTGAACTGAACCAGCTCAGTGAAGGGTCCAAGATACCAGTACCAGCACTGGAGCAAAGCGGATGCCTCATGTACACAGAACTGGTTATGAGGGCAAGAGGGAGAAGGTCAGGGAGCCGGATCTTCCCCTTCCATCTGCAATTAAGCTGACAGATCAGTCAGCACTTGATCTGCTCTGTTCTGGTACAGCACACACCTCTCATTATAACATCGAGATACACGTTATTAATTACACAATGGATAGAGATACAGATATCGTCAATGAACTGCAGGGTAGGCAGGTACACTGTTGAGTTTTATATGACCCAGCACACGAAAGTCAAGTCAAGGCTCCAAATTAAGGTAAAGCTCATGCATCAGCCACACGACAGGATCTCCGTGTTGCTGCAGCACAGTATGTTGCAGCACCTGAGCAGGAGTTGCAAGCACTGCAGACAGGATGAAAATGCACAGATGGACACCATCATCACCCAGATTCATTTTTTAAACAATATAACTTACAGTAACTTCAAACCAGTGCATATAACTTTAAAACACCATCTACCCTTCAGATAGGCGCCTTTCCAGGCAGAACCTCCTCCTCTGCTCCCAGACTGCTCCACATTTCAGGAAGCACAACCATCTCTCCAGAGCCTGGAGCACACCATTAAAATACCAGCTCAGTATCTACCGAACAACGCTTCAACAACAAGGCTAAAGGAAACCTCAGTGGATAGAGACATGGGATGCTAATAAGGGAACTGGTGACCATCAGCCTGCGGCTGTGGTGCTGAGCATGGCACCAAAGATGGGAGCCTGAGCTGAACCAGTGAGCAAAGGCACCGGTGGCTTCTAGTCCCTCGGTACAGGGAACAAGCAAGCTGATGGGCACAGAGCACAATCTGACATCCACTGCAATAATCTCAGTCCTCAAAACTGGAGGGTTCCCTAAAACCTCTGATTTGTTGGGGAGGAGTCTGGAGGTTTGGTTTGTGCTTATTTGCCTCTTGCTGTTGTCTTAGTGGATAACACTCACTTCCAGTAACTGTTGACCAAAGTGGAAAAGGAGCACTTGACAATAAAGTGCAAGACTCCACTACGAGTTAATGGCAACCCATGTGCTCTTATGGAGCAATAACACACCAACATGAAATAATTCACTGCCTTGTAATTTAACACTCTAAATTACCCTCCCACCTGCTGGGAACCTCCATAAGGAGCAAAAGCTGCTGCAGATTTACCAAGCTGTCTATCCCAGGCTCATTCTGAACTGGCCTAATGCCCTGGGGTTAGACTGGAGGACTCTGTCATCTCTTGCACTCGTATGACCTAAGAAAGGGAATGTGGCCTTTTTCCCACAAGCCCAGAGTGAGAACATCATAAAAGCTGAACTTTAGCCCCCTTTTTGGGCAGGCAGCACAATAGCAAGGAGGATGCTGTTACTCCCTGGAGGCTCTGCTGCTGAAAAACATAACCAAGCTCAAGTAAAAGGTCAGTAGTTAGGATTGCATCTCTTGTTTTCTTCAGTTTTCCTCCTCCGTCAAAGGCAGTTAAACATTCTTTGCACACCCCCCTCCCTCCTTCTGAGAAATGCAGGAAGGAAGTGCTTGCAAAATAGTTTAATTTAAAAGAAGGCACAATCACATACAGCAATCCCTGCTCCAGACCCTGAGCAGGACCTTGCTATTGCCTCACAGTTCCCACTGAAACACAAACGAATCCCTGCCGTGGCAGTGCCGTTCCTCCCTCCCCACACACAAATGGAGGTTGGGTTTACTCCCAAACCCTTTTGTTTAGGGGCAGACACCTTGGGTGAGAAGATGCGTGGCTACGTGCTGCAGGCAACCCCTCTGCTCCTGCAGAGCACACAGTACCCTGCGGGTTCTTGTCTAGCTGGAGAAGAGGGCACGTGCCTCGGGAGCAAGGTCTGTGGAGCCAGGGAAAGAAGGATGCACAGGAGAACCCTCTGCTTTGCCTGACACTTTTTGATGTGTTTCTTGACATACTGCGGGACAGCAAAACCAGTATGTTCAGCTCCGGGGTAAAGCGATGACAGAGGGTGAGTTTCATCTCAAGATGCTGCACCAAGAGGCAGCACCGTGGTCCTGGGCTGTAGGACACAGTTTCACCTCCAGGCTTTCTCAAAACTAGCGCCTGTTTGGTTTCCCAGTACGTTTTTCCTCCAAGTTTGCTAGAGCTGATGAAGGTTGTTTGGGGCTCTTGGATTTAACGTGACCCTTGTCTTCACTAGGTTTATATGAAAGCACCAGAGTGGGAGGAAACAGCTCTCATACTCCATCCTTTTTGCAAAGAGGAATGTAGAGACCTGCAGGCAAACCATGGAAAACTCCTCTGCTATCAGTTTATGTGCTATGACCACATGTCCAACCTAAACAGAACTCTTCAGTCACACCGTGTTTCTGATAAGGCACGTGTTTCTGTGCCCTATCCCTGGGCAAACAGCATTTGGCTATTACAACCTATTTCTTTGACTTCTCAGAGGCTTTGGCAAACCTGAGGACTTGACTTCCCTTGAGCCATGGGCCACGACAGCCCCAAACACATCAGAAGGGGCTCACGAGTCCCAGCCTGCTTCCACTTCTTTGAGAACTACCAGTCCTCCCAGGCACAGGCTGTGAAGGTGTCCCTGCCCATGGCAGGGGGTTGGAATTGAATGAGCTTCAAGGTCCCTTCCAACACAAACCAGTCTGGAGTTTTATGATCCTATGATAAATAAGAGATCAGTGCATGTAGGAAATAAGCAGAATTGCACCCGCTGCCTGGGTGATGTCTTCTCCCTCCAAACAGGATGGCCAGGACAAGCAAAGAAACAATAAATTAATCTTCTAGAGGGCAATGAAGTGATGCTGCAGGCTGTCAGTGGGAGCACCTTCCCATGTGCAGTGAAGCAGCTTCACACTGCAGAAGATTCACGCCTTCACAAAACAGAGAACTGAGACTGCCACATGCCACAAGCTGCCTGGGAACCCCGGCTGTACAGCACAGCCTGAAAGTAGGTTGCTCAGTTTTGCTTTTCTTCTTTTAAAGTTGACAGCTTCAATGGGCTGCATCTACATTCAGCCCTGCCCAGTGGGAAACCTGGGTTTTCCCAGCTCTAAGCCATCACCCTGATGGGTTAGTTTTAGGTTTGCCACTGTTTTTGTAAACAAGCAGCTATTACTGCTCCTCATGATCCTTTCCATTCCCAGGAACTTTTACCTTTTCTGTTTCAGTTGCTGTTATTCATGTGCATTTCTGGTAGATTCAAATATAACTGTTAGCATTTCAGAAATGTTTCAGATTTTAAACGAAGACTCTGTAATACTGCATTCCATAAAGACTTCAAATGAGGACTCACTTCTGTCCCACAGAGTATTGTAAAGGCATTTAAGGAGCTTACTCCCCACCCCATGCCTCTTACAAGCTCAGACAAAGGACAATAAAAATGTGAACCAGAGGGGGAGGAATGAAATAACCACAGACAGGCACATCTGGCTGGGCAGGCAAGGTGCTCCCGCAGGTAGCCAGCACAAAGCTGGGGATTCTTTTGCTTCTCAAGGTTGTTAAGAGTTACACACTGGTTTGTACATGATAAAAGCATAAGCATATAAAGTATACACTGCACTGAAGGATGTGTTACAAACACAACCACCACATCGGGCACTATGCACATGGGGCCTGAGTGGCCACATCTCAGCAGTACACAATTTGATTCTGGAAAGTCTTCACCAATTACTTGCACAGCTCTTCCCTAAAAACCTTATCATTAAAACAACATCTCGTTCTTTAATCCTAGAGCTTATGCTCCTATTCCAGTTTCATCCCGACTTTGCCAAAACGTAGGCCTTAAGTAAATACTGGTTTGACTCCGAGTCCACTGGGCATGCTGCAGGAATTACTGACAGCAGCCTTCTGCAGAGAGAAGTCAGAGGAAAGGCTGATGGAATCCTGCAGTGTCAGTGAATTTAGGAATATGCAACCCCACACCATTCCTGTCTGACTCGATTTAGCAACTGCTGAAATGTCAGTCTACATTTTCCACTTACCATTAAGCTGAACTCCCACTTGAATTTTACCCCAAATGACCCAAACAGATCAGTCTTGGAGGTGTTTGAACTCCACACGGATGTACAAGCTGCTGTGCTTAGCTGAGATGGGGGCTCAAAACAAATACAGTTGAACAAGAGCAGCATTACTTTGAGCCCAGGACAGGAACAATTGCCTTGGTGGTTGACAGTCTTTCCATTCCCCTCCTTCCATGCCCAAGTACAAACTAGCCCTCTTACTGTTGAACACAGCCTACTAGGAGGCAGCTTTGGCGTAGCTCAGGCCAAAGAACAATAGGATGGCTTCCAAAACACCTGCTGGAGAATGCTGAGAACATGGTAACGCAGAGAGAGCTCTGTCTGTGTGGATGCTCACACCCAGCAAGACTAATCTCTGTGCTCAGCCTTACACATAAGGCTGGATGCATTAGGACCGCTGAGCCTCAGATATTGAAAAGTTGTTTCTGTGTCACGTAAGACTCTTGATACACTGTCATATCCAGTTGTACAATAGGATTACACAGTGATCTTGAGAGGTATTTCAGTAACAGGTTGGACGGCGCTTGGAGCAAGCTGCTCTAGTGGAAGGTGTCCCTGCCCAGGGCACGGGGGGTGGAACTGGATGAGCTTTAAGGTCCTTCCAACCCAAACCAGTCTGGGATTCTGGGATTCTAGGATTCCATAATTACTCATCATTTAAACAGCCAATCTTTGCAGGCTTTTGCTTTCAGAACCATGTGAAACGCAGAGCTCAAAGCTGGCAAGAATACTAAAACCATACTGAAACCAAATAGCTGTTTTGAGGAATGGTCAAAAAGAGGTCACAGAGCCAACAGGTCTGAAAACATTACCTAAATACTGTAATGCAGCATGTAAACATGATGCAAGAAAAAGGTCACGGTTCGGTTTGGAGCCTCTTCTTGGAGAGAGCCACAGAATCATATTCAGCAAAGGTGATTCATGTATAGCTGAGGCCTCCACCTTATTTATTTCCTCCTTTAAGGCAGCACAGATAGTGTTTGCTTCACCACCGCCCTACCCTGAAGACTTGACAGAAACCTCTGTCTCCATCACAGCAGACAACAGTTCCTTCCTTCCCCTTTGGCCAGGCACATCACCCCGGGGTGCTCTGAACCACAAAACATCACCCATCAGGTCCTCAGTTTCAGCCTCCACAACCTGTCAGTGTAGCAGCTGCTTTACTAAACATCAGGCCTTTTCCTTCTTTTTCACTTTTATATTCCTTTGTAAAGGGGAATTCTCATTACTGAGACACTTGGTTCTACAGGGAAGGGAAGGAATCCCCAGCCTGCTGTCCCACACAGATCCCAGCTCAAACTGCTGCCCAGACACTGGTGCTTTGCTCACAGTGTTTATGGGAGATGTGTGTTTTATCCCTGGTGCTACTGGGATTGTTTGGCTGGGCTGGGTGATGGATGGTGGAGAAGGTTGTGTCTGGAAACTCCAAAGTCGACAGGAAGCTCAGGGGGCCTTTGCCAGCACTTCCTTCCTGTATACAAGAGGAGGACAGAAATGGGAAAGCCTTGGCTGTGCCTTGCCCTGAGAAAAGTGCTGCCCTTCCAGCTGGGTTACAGTCAAAATATTTTAATCTTTCACAGATTATAACATCCTTCCTCTCTAAGTATAGCCACAGTCGCAGCAAGGCTTAGATAATGACATGAACCCACAATGTAGAACTTAATAGGCGGCTACAGAAGGCTGATGCTGGAAGCTGGACAAATGGAGGTCTGAATGTGAAGATCCCTATCGTCAGCCTAGATATGTATCAGTGGATCTCACCTGCCTAACCCAGTATCTTGACTCCAAGAGGAACCAGCACTAAGCATTCAATAGAAGGTGCAAAATCTATGTGAATTGTACATTGGAAACGTGTCCCTCTGGACAGCTTCATGCCTGTGCCTGTTAGAGAGTGGATCTAAACTCAAACCATAACACTTATTACCCTTCCAAAAGATAAGACTGCAATGAGCAGTCTGTGAACATTCTGACCATGTGATCCACACATTCCTCAGGAGCACCCAGGATGGTTTGTGTTAGAGACGCTTTCATCGAATGCCTCTAGGTCCTTTTGTTCATGAATCTGTGTGATATCCTGAGTGTATTCATCACCTGCTCACAGCAATACAGCACAGACAGATTATTCCAGAATAGATATCCATGCTACCACAGGAATCTTCCTACAGTTTCCACATTCCTGAACTCCCAGATTTAAACCCAGGGACATTGACAAGTTCTGCAGTGTTGCGTGGTGTCCAGATCCATAAGCTCATCAACTTGCTCTGCCTACAGCCACAGGGACCGTGACAGCAAAGCATGGCACAAGGGTGGTGGCTATGACAACCATTTCCCTTGCTATCCCAGCAAGGGAATATCCTAGCAATCCCAGAAAGGGAATATCCCAGCAATCCCCACAGGCAGATACTGCCTGGATGAGTTTGCCCAAGCGAGTCTGAAAAAGGAAGAAATTCTCAAGCCTCTTGACAACAAAAGAAGAATCCCCAAACCTGTGAGCAGGCAGCTCACAGCAGCCTCTGCTTCTGAAAAAGGCATCAGACAAAAAGACCTCACCCATGAACAAAGAGTGGGAACAATGGAAACTGTCAAAAAATAGCCCTCACGTCAGAACTGAAAATGCCCCTTTACACATCCAAAAAAGCACAAGCTGAGCAGGAGCCCAGGAGGCTGCGTCCCCCAGGCCCTGCTCCCCTGCAGACACTGCCAGAAGCACTGAATGATGCTGGATTCCAGTAACCAAAGATGGGGATGGAAGAGGAGAGGAGATCTATGGCAGGACTGAGCCAGAATAAGTAACAAATTCCTGTCCATTCAACCTCTCCGTCAAGGACCCTGACACTGAGACTTCATAGGGAATACACGGAGATAGTGTGTGTGCACCTCCCACAGGTCTCATTTCATGGATAAAGCAGCTACGAAAGCAAATAATGTGAAAACTAAACTATGGATAAAAGGTGAATGAGCTGTGTAACACACAGTAATAAAATCATGAAGAAGCTCTTCCCTGTGAGGGTGCTGAGGTGCTGGCACAGGGTGCCCAGAGAAGCTGTGGCTGCCCCATCCCTGGCAGTGCTCAAGGCCAGGTTGGACACAGGGGCTTGGAGCAAGCTGCTCTAGTGGAAGGTGTCCCTGCCCGTGGCAGGGGGTTGGAGATGGATGAACTTTAAGGTCCCTGAAACCCAAACCAGTCTGGGATTCTTTGTGCTCTTCTGAACTGGTGAGAAGTTATAAAAGCAACTGCTGTAAACATTTTCAACCTGGAATACAATTTTAAGAATGCTGATGTGGACCAGGAAACCTCAGAGATCCAGTAAACTTCATGGCATGCTATTTGGCATTGAATTCCCATGTTTTGCTCTACTTCTGATTCAGCATTCTCCTCCAGTAGCATCAAGTAAAATCAATGGAAAATAAATCATGGCGAACCAACAGGAGAAGATAAGCAAACACTTGGACAAGCAGAAAACTCACCAGTGGTCTCATCACTTGAGTCACTGTCCTGATTCATCCTCCCAAAGGCAACGCCAAATCAGGATGTCTACAGCTCAGAGATGGGAGCTCAAGCTCTTGCTTCTGAAAAGAAAAACCAATGCAGTGTTACTCTCAAACTGTAGAACTTCACCCTGTGTGACAAAGGAAATACCTTGTGTGTGGTCTGTTGCCACTGAATCTAAGCAAGAGTACAGTCTGTGCGTATGGAGCTTAGTGTAGAAGTCAGAGTACATCACCTGAAGATCAGAAAACTGAGTGGTGAATTGGTGAGTTGTCAATGAAGAAATACTGAGAAGTGGCATCTGCAATCTCACGTAAGTTAAACCAACATGTAGTTAAAGCAACATTTGCATTCCTGGAGGAGGTTGAGATGAGCTTTCAGATTTCAACTGCACAAACAGGAGTATCTAACCCTATTTACTTGATTAACCAAACAAAACCCCAGCCCCATCTAACCTCCAAAGCGGACAAACAGTCCACGGGGAAGTATGTTTTTGCCGTAAACAGCTCCTCCTCTTTGTTTGCTTGTCCTTCCACTCATCACATCTTGACTGTGGTAGAGTTGGGAACAGAACCCATGTCTCCCAAATCCCAGTTCAGTGCCTCAACCACCACATCCTTCCTGCTGAATCACATTGCAGAATTGTTTATCAGGAAGGAAATTCCCCCTCGAGAGTACTCACTGAGTGTGCTGGTGGAACACAAATGCTTAGAAAAATACAAATGGAGCAGCAATAACAACAAGTGATTTAAGTCACTGTACAACAGGCTGGAGGTATTCATCAGTATATTGGGTTTTGTTCTTGGCAGCAGTGTAAGTAGGGCACCATCAAGCAGAACATGACACAGAACCAGGACAGAATAGTAGCCTCCTGCTCTTCAACAGATGATAGGTAACTTTGAGAACGTGAATCCCACAGTCAGCACTAGGTGTATGTCACTCAGGGGGGATTTAAAAGGGTTATACTCTTACCAGGCACTATGAAGGTCACCTTTGTTAGCATCTCACCAAGCTGCTAAATGCAAGCAGCTGTAGGACATGATCTAGTGGGTCAGAACTGACTACACCACGTTGTACCAGCAAAGGCACTTCTCTTGCTTTGAGGTCTTTAGCCAATAACAAAAAAAAAGGAAAGGCAAAGGAAATGGCAAGTTCAAGGTCCAGGACTCTGCAGAATTTGGCCCTGCTCAGCAGTTGGGCAAAGGAGAAGAATTTCCCTCCTCACAAGCAGTGGCTTTCCAGGTTGCGTCCCACGAGATCCCACCACAGTAACGGCCACAAACATGGCCTGGGCACATTCCCAGAACTCTGATGAGACTCCTTTAAATACCACTGTATAGGAACCCCAGCAGGACTGACTCCAGAAGAGGCAGGGAACCGAACTCTCCATCACAACACCCAGGGCTCACTCTTGTGTTATCTAAAGAAGCTTTTAACAAGGTACATCAGGTAGTTCAAGGAAGACGTGCTCAGCCCCTGGTGCATGAGGAGACCGTGGGACAGCCGAGGGCCAGCTCCATCCCACAGACACAGGCAGGGCCCCGCAGGCTCTGCCAGACACACCAGCCTCACAGAAAGCAGAATTCTCTCCAGAGGAGCCTTGTCTGAGAGCAGCCATCCCACAATGCACCCGCATGAACAGCCGTAAGCTTCTGTTCCCCATGGCCATCTCCTCTGTTTGTACATTAAACTCCAGGATTGAACCCCAATCATGCCAGAAACACCTCCCACAGCAAACTCAGGAAGTATCAGTGCTGTTCTGGAGATGCAAACCCCTTCCACGGGCACTCTGTGCAGGATCCATCTATCATATGCAGATGCCTGCATCTCATCTGATCATCTGGGCTCCCCTTCTGATCAATGGAGATACAGAGGCATCTCCAGGGAGCTCAGCTGAAGATGGACACCTGAAGAAGACATCTATGAAGTAACCCGTTTCTCTCTGGTGGCTGTCCAGAGACTCTCAGTGGCCACTTCAGATGAAGGCATCTATGTCCAACCAGCTGAATCCTACCCACTATCACTGCTTTACTCCACAGCTGAACATATTGGCTTTGCTGTCCCACAGTATATTGAGAAACACATCAGGAAATGTCAGGCAAAGCACCAGTATCAAACAAGAACAAATGTCACTGCTTTGAAGCTGGTATTTTGAATCTATTATCTCCTCGTTATCTCTGTGTTATTTAATTGCCTACAGATTTTGCATTTATCTCAATGTATCTACACAGATACGAGAGTCTGAAAGAGCCAGACACTCCTCAGAGGTGCCCAGGGACAGGACAAGAGGCAATGGGCATGAAATGGAGAAAATCAGATTTAAACATCAAGGGAAAAAACAGTTTCTTGTTTACTCTGGGGGCTCTGTTTTGTTGGGGTTTTTTTTACTGTACAAGTGCCCAAACACGGGAACTGCCCAGGGAGGCTGTATAGCCTCCATCCTGACTGGACACAGTCCTGAGCAACCTGCTCTGAGCATGGGATTGAAGTGGGTGATCTCCAGAGGTCCCCTCCAACCTCAACTGCTCTGCTAGTCTGTAATATGTTTCATAGAATTCCAGAATCCCAGCCTGGTTTGTGTTGGAAGGGACCTTAAAGCTCATCCAGCTCCAAGCCCTGCCACGGGCAGGGACACCTTCCACTAGAGCAGCTTGCTTCAAGCCCCTGTGTCCAACCTGGCCTTGAACACTGCCAGGGATGGGGCAGCCACAGCTTCTCTGGGCACCCTGTGCCAGCGCCTCAGCACCCTCACAGGGAAGAGCTTCTGCCTAAGAGCTCAGCTCAGTCTCTTTCAGCTTAACGCCTGCAGACTGTACCTTCACATCCTGACATTTGGTATGTACACACTTGAAGAGAGCCAAACTTTACTACCCATGAGTAATGCCTGAGTTTTTCAGATAAACCATCCTGTCATCCCCAGACTGCTCCTCAATCTCCACCCCACCAGAATAACTGCTGTCTGCAGAACACCCACCTCAGTTTTGTTCTGCACCAGTTTGTAGTTTTTCACATCACTGGCACCAGCTACATCTAACAACTCAGTAAAGAGAAAGTTTCTTGCCAGAAGACACTTCAAGGCACTACTTCCATTCTTTTGAACAGCAAAAAGAAGTCAGAATTTCTCCTCAAGGGTTCTTCCAACCTTGACATTACCAAAGGCCCCTGGAGCCTTGCTTTTTTACATCAGACAAGACTAATTCAGGAATTAATACTACATGTAATCCAATTGTTCTTCCCTAAAAAAAGCTATTCTCTTATTCCTTGCCTGCTATTTCTGTAGTCAGGATCAAGCTTGTGTTTTGTTCCCGTTAGGTCAGCCCCACTGAGGTCTAAATCAAGTGTGTTCAGAGGGAGAATATAACTCCCCATCTCCCAGTCCTGCAGGATGTTGTGATCAGCTCACAGTGCTGGATAATGGCACATGAGAAGGTAACTGCTGTTAGAGCTGCTTTTTGCTGTTCAAAGCACTCCCTATACAGAAACCCTGCACAGAACAGCTAAAGAAAAAGGCTTCTGCAAGGAGCTGCCCAACTGCTCTTCCATCAACTTCTATTTTATTCCAGGGCAGGTGTGGGCACTGCTGAGCTCTTGATATGGGGCTAGGGCCATACAGGAGTGTTCTGCTGTAGGGACAGGCCAAGGGGAATGGCTTTAACCTGCCCGAGGGGAGGCTGAGATGAGCTCTTAGGCAGAAGCTCTTCCCTGTGAGGGTGCTGAGGCGCTGGCACAGGGTGCCCAGAGAAGCTGTGGCTGCCCCATCCCTGGCAGTGTTCAAGGCCAGGTTGGACACAGGGGCTTGGAGCAAGCTGCTCTAGTGGAAGGTGTCCCTGCCCGTGGCAGGGGTTGGAGCTGGAGGAGCTTTAAGGTCCCTTCCGACCCAAACCAGTGTGTGGGTCAGTGATTACATGCAGTCATCCTGAATGCCCATGGTCTGAAGCAAAAAGGACGAGTGACTGGTAAGTGTCTGACACCTCCCCTGCCTGCAGTTCAGGCCTGCCCAAAGGTGAAGTACCATTCAGGTGAAGAGGGGAGACTTCTTCACATGAGACAGTTCACAGTCCCGCTTCCTCAGGAACAGCTGAGCCCACGGCCACCACCAGACAGGGAACTGGAGGCCATCAGTTTCCTTTTGAGCAATTTCAGCTCAAGCAGGGCCATCAAGTGATGGGGCTGGAGCGAACAAGAGGCTCCTGAAGAGCTGTGGAACCATGCTGAGAAAAGCAGTAAAACTCTCTCCTGACAGGTTGTTAACCCCGTGTGGGGTCAGCTCCTGTGCTGTTATCTCAAGCCCTGCCATAGCTGGTGCTTTCCTTAAAGCCCAGCATCTGGGTGAAGAGACTGTGTTAAAAAACCTCTCCTCTCTCCTCAGATAACATCACCAAAACAAAAGAGCAGGTTTCTCTTCCGCTTGGCTGAAAGCGTGAAGTGAGAGCAACTTCAGGCTTTAGAAACAAGATGACAACTTGCAGGAAGCAATGTTTCTGTGTAGGCTTTTCCCTACTGCGGTCTTTGAGCTAGCTCATGTTTTTTCCAACCTGCCTTTTCTTGCTTTACTGTTACAGAACACACAGGCACATGCAGCAAGAGATATCCAGCATTAATGGATCCCTCTGCAGTGAAAAAAATGAATCAGGAGTAGGGGTGAAGGAGCTGTAGTCCTAGAAGTGCTAACAAAACATGGTCTGAAAACCAGGGGTGTCTTTTCATTGCCTTTTACAGGCTTGGGATTCCACACTTAAACCCAGCTCAGCAGCCCTGGGGACAGATTTGGCTTTTAGGCTCCCATCAGCCACAAACCCAACACTTCATTCTTCATAGCACACCAGCTAAGTTACACCACCCAAAATCTCTGCTCCATGCTGGAATCACAGCATCTCAGACTTCAGCAGGTCACATGTTACCTACATACCAGGACTATTTACAAGCAATCTCAGTAGCCTATGTTATTTCAAAGTTGGGAAAAGTGATGAAGAGGCCTCTTTGTACCACAGGCTGAAATGCAAATGGCAGTTCCACCTATTTTCTCAGTCTTTCCTTTATCGCATAAATCTTCAGCTATCTAGAAATAGAAACCTCACTTCTCTGTGATAAGGACACAGGAAAAAAGCAGTGCCAGCAGCAGTGCCAGCAACAGTGCCAGCAACAGTGCAAAGAGCCCCAGGTCACCCCTGACCTGCCCAGCACCGCCACACAGCAGGGCTGGGTGGCTGAGGAGCTCCCGACAGGACAGAGCAGCCCAGAACCTGCCAACGCTTGAATGTGCTACCGGGAACAGGCCAGGACAAGGGACTGCAGATAAAACCCACCTTCTGCATGGATACATGTTAGTTGTGCTCATTCTAAGAGGGAGATCCCACTTTCTCTGCTTCAGTTTAACGGAATTTTAATTCCATTATTGGGTTTTATCATTCTGAGGAGTAATTTAATAATTTCATACTATTAAATTATTTAAGGTGGAAGAGGGGAGATTGAGATGAGCTCTTAGGCAGAAGCTCTTCTCTGTGAGGGTGCTGAGGTGCTGGCACAGGGTGCCCAGAGAAGCTGTGGCTGCCCCATCCCTGGCAGTGTTCAAGGCCAGGTTGGACACAGGGGCTTAGAGCAAGCTGCTCTAGTGGAAGGTGTCCCTGCCCATGGCAGGGGGTTGGAGCTGGAGGAGCTTTTAAGGCCCCTTCCAACACAAACCAGGCTGGGATTCCATTTTTATCATAACAAGATTCATTGTAGCTGGTGAAGGCTTAACCCAGAACACAGACAGCAGAAATCAGCAGAGCTACACAGCTCTAGCATGCTCTGCTCCCTCCACCTAACTAGTTCTGACACTAAAACTTGAAAGCAGCTAACAGAATATCAACAGATGCCTATCAAAGTCTGCTGGACTCTCAAGGCTCTTCCCCTCAGCACAGTGAAACCTGCCAGCTTGACAAGAATGTGTTTTTATTGGAAGTTCCTGTCCAAGTTCTAACATCAATAAGCAAATTGTTGTGGCACCAGGGCATAAATAAAACCTGCGCCCACAAAGAAAGCCCTGTACACCAGAGAACGTGTCTTCCTGCACACATGCAGAAGGCCCCGCACAATGTTGTCATTAACAGGATACCAAGAGTAAAACAACTGCTGCGTGCAGGTACCAACCATGTGCAGCACTATCTGAAACCAAGAAGTTCACGCCCAGCCTCTCACTACACAGAGCTGACTGTGCAAATCACAGGCCAGCAGCTAATTTCTGTGTGTTTTACTCCTGACAGTAGGGCTGACCCTCCATTCTAAACACAGCAGCTTCAAAGGCTGGGTCAGCGCTTCCCTTCCAGCCAGGGTAAACAGTTTACCAGCAGCATCTGACTGAACTTAATGCAGTGACACACTACCCCATTCCATTCACAGCGGTACAGCGAGGAGGGTCTTCCAGAGGATGAGCATGGAAAATGTAACAGATCTCCCTTATCTGAGATGGGTCCTCCTTTCCAAAGGAGGGGAAAAGGAAACATCATTCACAGCTGGAACTTCAGTATTGGAAAGCCCACGAAGACCTTTAAATGTGATGCCTCAGTGGTTTCTGCCCTGCTGGAGGGACACCGCGACTCTCAAGGCATGCAGGAGTCAAACAGCCCACAACACAGGGCACTTGCCTGTGCCAAACAGCACACAACACAGGGCACTTGCCTGTGACAAACAGCACACAACACAGGGCACTTGCCTGTGACAAACAGCCCACAACACAGGGCACTTGCCTGTGCCGAACAGCACACAACACAGGGCACTTGCCTGTGACAAACAGCACACAACACGGGGCACTTGCCTGTGACAAACAGCACACAACACGGGGCACTTGCCTGTGCCGAACAGCACACAACACGGGGCACTTGCCTGTGACAAACAGCACACAACACGGGGCACTTGCCTGTGCCGAACAGCACACAACACAGGGCACTTGCCTGTGACAAACAGCACACAACACGGGGCACTTGCCTGTGACAAACAGCACACAACACGGGGCACTTGCCTGTGACAAACAGCACACAACACGGGGCACTTGCCTACCGGGGCATCTAAATATATTTGCCCTTTTTTCTTGTAGGTCTGAAGTCATGAATAACTAGCACAAAAGAAATACTTTACATAATTCGTAAGTACCCCTCCAACCTCCAGAGCTGCTGGGGAGGCACTCGGCTATCAGGGTTCCTGGAAGCTAATTGCAACAGAGCATCTAAGAAGAGGCTCATTGCACCAAGAGAAAATAAATCCTGGCAGCCGCTGCCTCTGTCATCGCACCGCTGGCTCTGAGCGTCTTGTGAAGGCTCCCAGAACCACATCCCTCATCACCTGCAAATCTCCACTCCCACACCCAGAAGCTCGTGCAGGCTGACAGCATGCACAGATACGATCCCCTGCCGCATAACCGAGCGTGGGACCTTGGCTGTTGATTGCTGCCGTTTCTCATTCCCCCACCTTCTTCAAGCGTGTGTGAAGTCCAGCAACAAGAGGCGTAACACTCTGCAAACCAAGCTGTTCCTGCTCATTTTGCTCTTCTCACACATCAGTCACCTTCATTCTCTTCTGAAAACTCAACCTGGAAATAACCTGTACAACCAAAGTCACTGCTGAAACTCAGGTCAACGCTTTGTGGGTTAATAGAATGGTTTGTGTTGGAAGGGACCTTAAAGCTCATCCAGTTCCAACCCCTGCCACGGGCAGGGACACCTTCCACTGGAGCAGCTTGCTCCAAGCCCCTGTGTCCAACCTGCCCTTGAACACTGCCAGGGATGGGGCAGCCACAGCTTCTCTGGACACCCTGTGCCAGCGCCTCAGCACCCTCACAGGGAAGAGCTTCTGCCTAAGAGCTCATCTCAGTCTCCCCTCTGGCAGGTTAAAGCCATTCCCCTTGGCCTGTCCCTACATCCCTTGTCCCAAGCCCCTCTCCAGCTTTCCTGCAGCCCCTTCAGGCACTGGAGCTGCTCTCAGGTCTCCCCTTCAGGAGCCTTCTCTTCTCCAGGCTGCCCCAGCCCAGCTCTCTCAGCCTGGCTCCAGAGCAGAGCTGCTCCAGCCCTCGCAGCATCTCCATGGCCTCCTCTGCACTCGCTCCCGCAGCCCCAGGTCCCTCTCCCTGCAGGCGCTGGGTCCCTCCCTGCTCCCCGGCCCCACGGGCGCCGCTGGCTCCACACTCGCTGCGCGCGGCTCCCGGTCTCTGGCACCCTCTGCTGACGACCGCGGCCGGCCCGGCCCGCCCCTGCAGGCCCGGCGTGAGCCCGGAGCGGTTCCGGGCCTTCCGAGCTCCCCTTGCCCTGAAGGACACATCAGCACTGCGCATTCCTGCTCCCATGAGGTACCTCTGTGAAATTGCAGTACCCACAGCGGCCCTTTGCCGCTGGGCTCGCGGCGCGCACCGCCTGAGGGAAGCCAGCCTGCTCGTTACCTAAACCCTCGTTATTTACCAGCCTTTCCCAGCCCGAACATGCCTCAGCACCTCGCACGCAGCATCTGTCCTCTCCCTTCTTTCCAGAAGCGGGGGGTGACCGCAATTCCAACACTAATTTGGAGCATAACCCAAAGCAGAATGTTCCTGTCCCCGGCCAGGGATATCTGAGGGTATTGTCCCTGCAAGGGAACCATCTGAACCCTTCCAGCCCCACGCTTCTGATGCAGGATTCTTCCCTGTGAGGGTGCTGAGGCGCTGGCACAGGGTGCCCAGAGAAGCTGTGGCTGCCCCATCCCTGGCAGTGTTCAAGGCCAGGTTGGACACAGGGGCTTGGAGCAAGCTGCTCTAGTGGAAGGTGTCCCTGCCCGTGGCAGGGGTTGGAGCTCGAGGGGCTTTAAGGTCCCTTCCAACCCAACCCAGCCCGGGGTTCTGTGATTCCCTCAGCAGTCTCCACACCCCACGTCACACGGTATCGGCAGCACCATGGCCCTGCCACATCCCCAAGCTGGGCAGGAGGATCCCTGGGCAGAGAAGGAGCAGCTGCGGTGCCTGGCACAGGGGTTTGTGCCACCAGTGCACTGGGCACCGACGAAGAGAAGATGTGATCACACACACCTTTGTCATGTACCCAGCACCAATCCTGCGGCATGGCCGACCCACAGTGTCTCACCTAAAGCTACACGGAGATGTCTGCCTGCAAGCAGTGACACTCCGACCACTGCAGATGCCAGACACAAAGAGGTTTGCTTAACTGAACCACTTCAGGACACATCCTGACCCTGCTGCGCTGCACTGGAAGAGTCCTGTGGAATAATGAACACAAGAACAGAGATTATTCTGTGTACAGGCAGCAGCAAACCAGAAGCCTCATCTTCTGAGATGTGTTAACTTTAGAGATTGATTTCCAGCCCTGTTATTGTCTGCATTCTTCTGCTTCTCGTTTTCACTGTGCTTGTGTGAAGGACAGGCCAGAGGAACAAGTCCTGCTCGACAGTCAGCATGCGCTGAGTAAGCCCAGAGACAGCTTACAGACTGTACAGACGTACACTGCTACTTTCTAAATGCTGGTTCAAACACATGCAGGCTGTACTTTGTCTACCAAAGGATCTCCATGTCACTAGGGAGAATCCCAAAGGATCATCCCACCTCCAGAACAGCACCTTAAAGGAAAAAAATAAACAAACTAAGGAAGATTTGGAAATATGCGGTGCAGAATTTCAACCAGAACCAAAGTGCAAAAAAAAAGCTCTCAGCAAACAGAAAAGCAGCTTCACAAATGCAGCTCCAAATTGTGGCCACTACTGAAAACCACTCTAATGTTAAAAAAAAAAATATGAAAAATCCAGGGATCTAAATAATGAAGATGATTGTAATAGTAACACAATAGTAAATCCTTCTCACTAGGAGATACAGCATAGTTAATGCAAATGCTGACAGTTCAGGACCTCTTGAGCTCTCCCTCAAATGTAAAAAGAAGCTCCTTTGCTTTCTCGTTTCCAGCCCTAGGACAGCCCTGTGTTACCACTGTGAGCACACCATCACTGGGGATTCAATATGTGACTTCATGACTTCCCAAAACAGAGCCTGGCCTGTTTCATTTTGACTTCTCAGGCACTTTGACTACTTCCCAGCTTTTTAATATCAAGTTTAGGCACCAGGGTTAAGCAGTGAACTCGGCGCTAACAACGTCTGTCCAGTGCTCTGTGACAGAGGGTGTTTGAACATCCTTCTGGCCTGCTGAGGAAGCTTTATTATCTTGCATAAACCCATTCATTGTTTTTGCTTTAAGTGCATTGAGCATCCTCCAGAGTCAGACCCTTCCAGCAGGCAAACGCAGCTGTGGCAGCTGAAGACGTGGCCCTCACCAGCTGTTTGTCCCACCTTGTTCCACAGCTGGCTGGAGCTCAGCATGCCCGATGCTTTGGCTCTCTATTCTGGCATGTTCATGTGAAGTATCTGCCAAACTGCTGGGTTCTGAGCTAGAGATACAAGGACACATAGATCAGATTCCTCCTGCAGCACTAATAAACAGGGGGGGACAGGCATCTCCTAAATTACTGCAGCTGTTTGGCCAGCAGACATGAGTCAGAGCACTTACACACAGATCAGCAACACATGTAGAAACACGATCTGAACTCTCACCTCCTGCCCAAATCTTCACTTTGGGGGTTGCTCCTCAGGGATCACCAAGACTCTCTTCAGCCACATCTGCACTACAAAGCTTTGGAAGTACAGTTGTGCTGGTAGAAGTGCAGTAAAAACACCATTTCCTGACCAAGCAAACTCACAGACAAAACAGACACAGCTTTAAGAATCACAGAATCATACACTCATTTGGGTTGGAAGGGACCTTCAAAGCTCATCCAAGTCCAATCCCACTACAATGAGCAGGGACATCTTCGACTAGATCATCATGGCATTTACAGGAAGAGGGATGGAGGGACGTTTGTCTTTGACAAAACCACCCTTTTTTTTCCTCTTTAAAGTATTGAAGCTTTCCTTCTCCTGAGGCTCTGCCTGAATAGCTCTGGCTACAGACACAGCACTGAACAAAAAGCTTTTACAGGATAGATGAGTAATTTTAGCAATCCAGTACATATTCTCCATCTTGATCTGTCTCCCTTGCTAATCTCCACTCCTAGTCACTCGAAGGAGCTGAAACTCAGCTGTGTTGATTCCTCCTTGATTACTTTCACTCCAAGTATAAATGCTACTAGAATCAAAGCCCAATAATCCAAGGATTTCTTCTCAAAGCAACATTTCCTCTGTTATCTCTGTTGTTAGCAAATCTGTCAGATCCCAACTGTCTGCAGCTCCTCATCTTTCATCGTGGGCCAGAGTTACTGCACACACACCGAGCAGAGCCAGCAGCCCTGCAGCTTGCACAGGTTTCAGGCAACACTCGCCTTTAGAGGTGAGCTCCAGCGCTGCTCCCAAAGGTGCGTATTACAGCTCATACACAATTTCAGAGTTCAGAAGTTCCACAAGCTATTGGCATTTAAATTTCCAGGTTATCTTATCAGGTTTGACCTAGATTTCCTGCACAGTTTCTCCTCACCTGAAATCTGATACACGTCGTCAACAAGAAGTAACTTGTTTTAGTAAGTTTTGTTTCTCATTTCTTTTGTCTTTTACCCACATAGAATCATTTAGGTGGCAAAAGACCTTTAAGATCATGAGTCCAACTGTTAAGCCAACACTCCCAAGGCCATTACTAAGCCATCTATAAGTCTTTTAAATCCTTCCAGGGACAGTGCACTTCCCTGGGCAGCCTGTTCCAATGCCTGACCACCCTTTTGGTGAAGACGGTTTTTCCTAATATCCAATCTCAACCTTCCCTAGAGCAACACTAGGCCATTTCCTCTTGTCCTATCACTTGTTAAATGGAAGAAGAGACTGACACCCACCATTGCCCATGAGCCCTACCTCCTTCAGAGAATATCCTGTTCGTCAAATCATGCAACAGAAGGCAGTGAGGAAACAGGAATGCTGGATGACATGGAGGATGGAGAGGCAGGTGCTGCTGCAAGCAGAGACCAACTACCAACGTCTGGTAATGACTTAAAAGCTGGAGGAGACACTGGCTTTGCTCTGGCTAAAGAGCCTGACTACTGCTTGAAATATAAACTAAGGGGTGACCAATTACTGGGCAGAGATTTTGACAAATAGATCTCTTCCTAATATAAGATCAAACATTACAAGGCACTGGATCTTGCTCTGCCTACTTTATGAGAAGATCTTTATCCTGAACAATCTCACCCATTTGCACCTAAGGGACTGACAGCTCCATAGCAGCCCTTCAATGTAAGTTTTCTCTCTGTTTCTTTCACTATCATCACCAGATGACATCAAGGTCAATTAAAGCTGCCTGTCAAAATCAAGCTTTTAGAGCATGAAGCCAGTAACTCCACCACATTTTTCTTATACGCTTCCTCACACTTGTACCCACAGCACGAGAAACACCTTTCTGCTGGATAATGTCAGATCCCACAAAGTCAGAAAGAAGTCGAGTTCACACTGTTCAGCACACACTGTGCAATGAATTTTGATCTCTTCCCAACCCACATCAGTGTTATCTACACCATGCCTGATAATAAATTGCTTCCAAAACTCCTTTGGGGAGAGTTCTTCCTCACCATTTACCTTCTGAATAAGCTTACAGAAGATCTTCCTCAGAAAGCAGGCTTTGAATGCAGTGATTAAGCCATTAATGGGATTGACAAGGTCATCTTTGGTGGCATAAATAGCTTTCACATGGGACATCAGTTTGAAGTCAAGTTTGCGGGAGGCAATATTGTAAAAACCAAGGAGAGGTCTGAAGCTGGGGTTCTGTTCTCCTCACAGCTCTCTGGAAGGCTGGCACAGAGAAACCAGTCCTGAGCCTCCCGGCTGGAGAGCCAGGATTTTCCATATGACTGGAAGATGTGTCTTCAGCAACCTTCCCCCTGCCCTTTGGTTGTGATTATGATAAACAAGCAAGGGCTTCACCTTCCAGCCTCCTCCTGCATCACCACCCAGCACATGGGTCAGACTCTGTCAATGGAACAGAGTACTTGCATTCAAAGGCTCAGATTGATTTATTGATTTTCAGAGTGTTTTGAGCAGCGACATGCACAGTCACTGTGAAACTACCTCCTCAGATGAGGAGATGTCAATAGCCACAGAAGTCTCTGCCATTATCTTCAGAAGAAGTTGGGGGAATGCTGCAAGAGCCAGTTTTTGGTCTGTTACACATCCATAGGCAGAATTATTAACCTGAAAGGCATGTGTTTTTCTCAGTATGATTTATTAGTTGCAGTTATAGTTGCAATAATCCTGGTCTAATTTTACAGAAACTACTACAGTTTATGCATAGTTTTAACCACCTTCTGAAAGACTTTAAGTAATGATGAATCGACCCATAAAATAATACAAATGTTAGAACCAACATATTATCCTCCTTTAGGCATGGGCAGGAATATCTGATTTATGTCTGCCAAATGATCTGGCATCTGAACAACTGGCAGTGAATTCAAAGTGAAACAACAAAGCTGTGGGCAACCACTGGAAAGATTGGGATTCTTTCCTTTTCATTTTAACATGAAACACCATGTCTGCTCTGGGATGATCCAGTCTAATTCACTTGTTCACAAGTTAGCTACATCAAGATAGTGAGCATCTGCACTGCATTGCCACAATGCCATGAAGTACCTCTCCAAAAGCATTACGTACATGCAGGTCCACACTTGATCAAAGTAACCACTGGAGAGAGATCTCCCCCTGCGCTGTTCTCCACTCCATGAGTGTGCAGATGCCTGCACTCTCTGCATACAATCCCAGCCTGGTTTGTGTTGAAGGGACCTTAAAGCTCCTCCAGCTCCAACCCCTGCCACAGGCAGGGACACCTTCCACTAGAGCAGCTTGCTCCAAGCCCCTGTGTCCAACCTGGCCTTGAACACTGCCAGGGATGGGGCAGCCACAGCTTCTCTGGGCACCCTGTGCCAGCGCCTCAGCACCCTCACAGGGAAGAGCTTCTGCCTAAGAGCTCATCTCAGTCTCCCCTCGGGCAGGTTCAAGCCATTCCCCCTTGTCCTGCCCTTATAGGCCCTTGTCCAAAGCCCCTCTCCAGATCAGCTCCTTAGGTTCCTTCTTAAACCCCAAAGAAGCTGCATGCTGCACAGAACAGCACTGTGCATTGTCCAGCAGACACATAAGAACAGAACTGTCGGGTGCTCTGGGTGACAGCCACAGAAGAAGGGCTCTCTGCTGCCTCCCCACTGTTTGCATCCCATCTGTTCCATTGGCCACACAGTTTCTTAGAAGTTTTTAAAACTGTCTTAAAAGTTGGTAAGAATGGTCTTAAATATCACCCCTTCCTCCAGTCCCTGCCTCAGTGCCCCTCCACCCTGGGGGGCCAGGCACTGACATGATTTAACTATTTATCCTGGCTCTGTTTTTCCTGCATGATCTCAAGAAAGGTTCATTAGCTCCGAAAAAAAGTCCCCTCACTCCTTTTCTCAGCAGCAGACTTCTCAGCCTCCCTGAAGATACCAATGTCTGGACTTCGAGGTCAGGTTTTACAGCAGGTAAAGGAGGACAGACACAGAGAGCTCTGCTGCTGCCGTCAGTGCCACAGAAACACTGGAATCCAAACCAGACAAGCCAGGCACTAACACAGCTCGCTCCAGCTTTCAGTGCTGCTGTCAAAGTGCTACAGGGAGCTAGAAATGCACATGAATTCTCACTGCTCACAACTCTGAACCTGGGCAGCAGAGCAGTGTCTCTTGTGTCTAGTTTCCATGTAATAAGTGCAGCACACAGCAAGGCAGAAAGCCCTAAACACAGCTCTCCCACAGGGAGAGATCACAGAACACAGGCTTAAGAAAGGGTCTTGCTTAACAAGAAGGGTGCCAACACTGCTGCCTGTGGCTATCTCATGTGTTCCTCGTCTTGTTTGAGGTACCTGTGGATTCAGTGATGAACTGACTGCATCCCCTGAGGAAGCACAGTCTGGTTTCTTACAGCTGGGTCTACCTGTGGCTGTGGCAGCCCCTCTTCAAGGACTCCTACCAGGGTAAGGATGGAAATAGGATGCAGGAAAGTTGTTACTTTGGAGAGTAAATTTCTCACAGCCTAATGGCGGTTAAGGAAAACCTTATTTGGTGGCTAAGGAGGCCACTAATGTTCTCTAATAGGGCTGGATGGACACTGCACTTTAGGAAGAAGTCCAGCGTTCCACACAGGTAAGCCTGGCTGCACAAGCACGCCGCTCAGCTTCAACTAAAGCCTTCCAGGACACACAAAGGAAATCAGAGCAGACATGCTGAAAATGGAAAATTGCAACCTCCTGAAAAGTATTAATCACTTCAAATGCTCAAACAATGCCCTTTGTCAGAGCTGAGGGTGGTGGAGCTGGCACAGCTCCTACTGATGAGAAACTTGATCTTTGCTGCTATGAAAGCACGAAGCGGCATCCTGTGCTGATGATGAGATACTCGACCTGAATTTCTTTCAAGGTATTTTTGCCACCTCCTTCAGCCCAAGTTTGTGGAAAACAGGAAGACAGAAACAGCCTGAGCCAACAGTGACCTGAACCAGGGACACCACACGGGCACAGCAGGAGGAGGAAAGCTGCTCATCAACGTGACTGAAGGCTGCTTGCCATTTACTGGGAGGAAGAGCATCTTTCAGAACATGGTGCATTCCCCTAGGAAGCTAGAGCAGAAATTCAGCAAGTGGGGCCCTAACATGGGGCTCCATAAACTTCCACGAGACCCACAAGCAGTGGGGGTCAGTTGTAAAGGCTTCACTGTCCTTCTGTGAGTCCCCTGTGGCACATGGCATCAAGCCCCGCGCTGGTGGGAAAAGGAGAATAAGCAGCAGAAGGCCCCAAGAGGCACAGTGCCTGTGTCCAGGTAAGATCCCTGAAGCACCGGGCTGTGGGGCTGGAACTGCATGATCTTCAAGGTCACTTCCAACCCAAACCATCCTGTGATTCCAACTGTACATTTATACTCATCCTAAGAAAGGCAGTACCAGCTCATTTTCTTGAGGGCTGGGCAAACCCACAGCCCAGCCATTTTAAGAAAGGAGCACTGAGCCAGTAAACACCAGTACCTGAGAGGGAGTTATTCCTGAGCTAGGCTTAAACCAGCACGTGCAGCTTTAGCACCATTCCCCCACCTCCTGGGATGCTGGCTGCATTGTCTGCCCTGCCCGGATGAGGAAGGACGCTGACACACGGCACAGCCTTCCCACTTTGTCACACTCAGCAAACAAAAAGGAAGCTTGCAAAAGCAAGATCGATAACTGGAAGACACAGTGGCAGTTTGTCCCCAACGCTGGACAGTTAATCCTGATGCACAGTCCCCCTGGGGATTTCAGATGCTTGCTACAGACCATCTCTGGCTGTGATCAATGTCTAATGACACACCCTGACAGATTGGAAGTGTTTGTTCTGTGGTCACAAAACACTACAATGAAAAGCCTCCATGAAAAAAACATACCAGGAGGCTCACATCTTAGAAGCTACACTAGACACTAAAAGAGTAAGTGTTGGTTTAGTACAATACAGCAACAGACCAAGCTCAGGTAGATTCCATGAAAATAAGCTGCATCTGCTCCAACATTATTTCTTCTTGCACAGAATGTACCATGTGTAATTATTTATCAGTATTAGTTTACAAAGGCAGATGCCAATTTAAAACCAGCAGGATGCTAAAGGTGTATTATTGCATGACTGAGACCCAACACTGAACTGAATATTGATTTTATCTCCCTATACTCCTTGCTTTTGAGCAGATGTATAGATCAGAATTGATGCTAACACCAACAGTTCAAAATATTACTTAAATGCCCTCTCTAGTCATTATTTCTGTATTTCAAAATGGATTTTAAGGTCAAATTCCAAAGCAAGATGAAGCCAGTGTAATACTGGACTTACAGCCAACAAGCATTGTGAATTGTCCTGTTTCACACCCACTTACCTTTGCATCACTAATAACCTCTTCACACAGATTCTCATTCTGGTTTAGTTCAGCCTCTGTGGAAGGGAACTGAATCTGGCAACACTTGTCAAAGATTAAAACTAAGACAAACAGGAGCAAGGGAAAAAGCTATAAAGGTAAGAGGAGTGATGATACCAGAACACACACAGCAAAAATACACCTTTTCGAGCACAGCATACCTTGCCTTACTCCTTCTGAGTGATCAGAACTACTTCACAGGCAGCTAAACTGTAATTTGATTTCTCAGATAACAGAAACTCCAAATAACCAGCCCTGAGACTTGGACCAGAGCTCTGGAGACCTCCAGTGCTCCCCAGGAAAGCGAGAAGCACGGCACTGGCATGGCAGACATGCCCGCTGTACTAAAAAGCAGATGCCTTCAGAGCACTGCGTGTCCAGTCATCTCTTTATCAAACCCTTAACTAATTAAACAATCCTCTTGTCAAAGAGGACACGCATTGTCTGGGTGACCGATGCCCTGTAAACATAATGGGATAATCTGCCTTTCTCCTTTTGCTCTCCCTCCATTCTCCCAACCAGCTGGGGGATGCGCTGCCTGCTCACCGGGAAGCCTCCGCTCAGCTGTCATTCTTCCCTGCACGCAGCATCCGAAGCCAAGCTTAAAACAATAATGCCTCAGATACACCAACAATCAACCTGATACCGAGCCATTAAGGGCTCCCCAGGCCTCTGAGGGGCTGAGCAAACAATTAAGAGGGAAAAAGAAGCAATTCCTGGAGAGAATTGACAATTAAAACTCTCCTGACCTACAAACGGCCGAAGATGCTACAATGAAAGCGTTTCCATGCCCTCTTTTGACTTCAGCACCAAAGAAAGGGCGTGCAGAAGATAAAGCTTTGGTCAGATGGCATCAGGTTTGCTCTTACATCTGCACAGTGAACGCAGCAAAAGCTGGGAATCAGCCACTGAAAACTCACACAGTCACACTTCAGAGGTGACCTCCAGCCCCAAGGGACCAGCTCACTTCAGGGTAACGCAGGGTGCGGACATGCCACACTTAGCAGGAAGTAGAGGACAACTGTGCTCTCCTGTGAAACAAGGACAGGCTTTCTGTAGGTTCAGAACCTGAAGGTTTTCCCTCATGTGCCCTTTCTGTATGCCTGATGGGGGGGGAATCCATCTCAGCACACTTCACCACACAGACCTGCACGGCCCCACTGCCCCAGAGACAGTCATGACAAACGCCATTACCTGTCACAGCTCTCCTTCCTGGCAGTTCCCGTTTTCCTCCTCATGCCACCAGCAGCAATCTAGATTTATCTTCTATCCAGACCACCCAGCATGTGCAAATTCAAATGCAGCAGCCTGAGGCCAAAACCATTGAATCCCAGCCTGGTTTGCACAGGAAGGGACCTAAAAACTTACGCAGCTCCAACCCCTGCCACGGGCACGGACACCTTCCACTAGAGCAGCTTGCTCCAAGCCCCTGTGTGCAACCTGGCCTTGAACACTGCCAGGGATGGGGCAGCCACAGCTTCTCTGGGCACCCTGGGCCAGCACCTCAGCACCCTCAAAGGGAAGAGCTTCTGCCTAAGAGCTCATCTCAGTCTCCCCTTGGGCAGGTTCAAGCCATTCCCCTTGGCCTGGCCCTACAGGCCCTTGTCCCAAGCCCCTCTCCAGCTTTCCTGCAGCCCCTTTAGGCACTGGAGCTGCTCTCAGGTCTCCCCTTCAGGAGCCTTCTCTTCTCCAGGCTGCCCCAGCCCAGCTCTCTCAGCCTGTTCAAACTGAACCACCTCTGAAATAGGCAGATCTTGCAGAGCTGTGGTTCCCAGGAGGTAAGGGCTGGGGGAGCCCTCACTTCCTGTGCCTAGGGCTGCAGGTAGAGACAGGCAGCTCCTCTCCTCCTGGGTGCTTCAGAGGCAGTGGCTTCACTTCACTGACCTTAGCCAGTGATGACCACGGTTTCCTTTGCTATGGGGAGATTCACACATAGCTGCTGGTTTGACTGTGGAGGAAATGGGGTATTTCTGTATGAAAGGTCAAGGAGGAGGATGGGGCAGTGGGAAAGGAAGGCTGAATAATACCCTACTCTGAAAATCCTTCAGTGCCCATCAAAAGTAAGCTCAAGGTCCCCTGCAGACTAAACCATCACCGACTGTGCTGGCAGAAATGCCAGATCACCAAAATCTTTGCTAACCAGGCAGGACCTGACAGTACCAGAGAATGGCGGAGGACAAAAGGCTTAGCATGAGTAGGACAACTCTTATCTTCTGAGCAGCTCCACTCCACAGCCCAGCACTGAGGAGGTACTGCACAGCAGGTACAATACGAAGTCTCTTTCTTCTTGCACCTCACTAGAGCACAGCAAGTAAAAAACACAGTCAAGTCTTCTCTAGTTTTAGCCTGCCACCAAGACAGACTTTACAGAGCAACGCTCAAACCTGAACAAGTTCCTCACCTCAACCCAAGTTAAACTCAGCAAGCGTTAAAGAAGACATCCCAAATGGGATACATCAAAGCCAAAATGATGTTATCCCAGCAAACCTGCAAAGTTTTCCAGCTCTGTGACAAACCCTCCAGCAATATCGGCCTTAAGGCTTTTCTTGCTGGCTTCCTTTTTTGTTTCTCCCCTCCCCTGGTGTTCCCTCCCCACCTCCCACTGCAGCCAAGTTTTAAACAATATCCATGGAAACAGCAGCTTTCCATCTGTTCCTGGAGGAGGCAAGTTCCTGCGGCCATGCAGCCCTGCAGGGCACTGCAGAGGAAAGCCTCTGCACTGGGATGTCACACATCCCAAAGTGTCAGCCTTGCGCTGGCTTTCTCTTGCTCTGCAAGTAACAGCATTCCAGCTTGCACAAACAGCTTGTGGGAAGAACGAAGCACTTGTGGAAGCAGCGCACGGCTCTGGTTGTGCCTGCCCAAAGTGAAAGATTTGGAAATCAATGAAATCTTTTTCAAAAGAATAAAACCCCAAGAAGCAGAACAGCGCTGCAAGTCACAGCACAGCGAACGGCGCTGCGGGAACACGTACCTGCTCTTCCTGACCTACATCTGCAGGCTGGCAGGAAATCAAAGTTCGTGTTGAATGAGAGCAGAGTTTGAACAGACTTGCTTGCACCCTCCAATCACAGCTATTAAAGCTGTTTGGGCCCAGCGAGTTCATTTGCTGTATGACACAAAGTGCCACTTTTAAAAGTGACACTCACCGGGTACCAGATACATGAAGCAGGTGTCTGCTTGCTGCAATGCTAAAGGAGGAATTGAGTTGCCACAGAATTAGGTTCAATCAGAGACATTTTCCTCTCCTTGCACTGCTGTATACATTATGAATATATTTACAATCAAAGCCATGTGCTCAGGCAGACACAACCACAACAAGCAAACGAGTCCAGCTCTGTCCTGAAAGCCATAGTATGAAAGGGTTCCTCAGGTAAGAGCAGCCTCGTGGGGCTGAGGTTCATCTAAACAAACAGACACCAACAAACTGGCCTTTTCTCACTAAACACAAGACAAGTACTTACAGACAAGTAGACCAGAGTTAAGGCATCACTCAAAACAGAATGCTTTCACCTGCTTCATAGAACCATAGAATGGTTTGTGTTGAAGGGACCTCAAAGCTCCTCCAGTTCCACCCTTGCCACGGGCAGGGACACCTTCCACTAGAGCAGCTTGCTCCAAGCCCCTGTGTCCAACCTGCCCTTGAACACTGCCAGGGATGGGGCAGCCACAGCTTCTCTGGGCACCCTGGGCCAGCACCTCAGCACCCTCACAGGGAAGAGCTTCTGCCTAAGAGCTCATCTCAGTCTCCCCTCTGGCAGGTTAAAGCCATTCCCCTTGGCCTGTCCCTACAGGCCCTTGTCCCAAGCCCCTCTCCAGGTTTCCTGCAGCCCCTTCAGGCACTGGAGCTGCTCTCAGCTCTCCCCTTCAGGAGCCTTCTCTTCTCCAGGCTGCCCCAGCCCAGCTCTCTCAGCCTGGCTCCAGAGCAGAGCTGCTCCAACCCTCGCAGCATCTCCATGGCCTCCTCTGGCCTCGCTCCAGCAGCTCCATGTCGTTCTTATGCTGGGGACCGCAGAGCTCCTTATCCCATCATGATACCATCAGCTTCCTCCTCAACTTATTTTTCTCCATGTGGGTTATGTTTTACCTGTCTGAGAGTGCAGCCCAAGCCTGGATTTGGAATTTTGGAAGGGGTCTTGCCCATGCAAGGTGACGGAAGCAGATGCAGGAGGGCAGCTCTGCAGAGTCAGACCCATTCTGGACCTCACAGCTGTGCCCACCCATGTAAGGGCTTCCTGGCACCCAAGCCGGTTTGTGGGCACAAGAACTGCTGCACCCAGTCCCAGAGTTCCCTGAACCCAGAGCAGGCCAGGTTGGACACAGGGGCTTGGAGCAAGCTGCTCTAGTGGAAGGTGTCCCTGCCCGTGGCAGGGGTTGGAACTGGATGAGCTTTAAGGTCCCTTCCAACACAAACCAGGCTGGGATTCTATGACTGTGCTCTGGCATGGGGTCACCTCACATCTGGCACTGCAACAGCCTGGCCAGACTCTTTCCATGCCCTGAAGCCACCATTTCCTCACTCCCAGGAAGGCAGCACAGAGCCTCTCAGGTTCCCAATGGAAGCAGTGTGCAACTGAACAGGATTTACGGCCCTGGCTCCCATGGCATCCTGACTGTTGCACTGTTCCCACTCCTCAGCCAGCACAGCATTATACACTGGCTAATAATGACATTGAGCAAGGCTTCCTCTGAATCTATGATCATAACAGTAACGATTTGTCTGTGTCACCTAATTTTTATTACTGTACTCAAACTGAGATTGTGCCGATGGACCCCAGACTGCAGTCTACTGCTCTCCTCTGAGATGTGCACCTCTGCAACAGCAAAGTCCATTCATCCAAGAACAAATGCACACTGAGAGCTGCAATGGTGGGACAGTATGAAGAGAAGCTTGTTTATGACTGGAGATCACAGTGCCACAGTCAGCTTCAGAAATAAACCCCATCTTTCCATTACAGCAGGAGATTCCCCCTCCCTCCCCAAGCCCAGTGAAGTTACTATGCAGAATTAAGTCCACCTCCCTGTCTTGACCTCTGTGGGATTTATCAGCTGCTAAAGCCACGAACCATCGCTTTTGTGACTACCTGGTTTAACATCAGCTTGCAAAAACCGTGCGTGAAAGACATCCAGTTTAAGTGTCCTTCGTTTTCATGCCCATGTTGAGACCTCTGTGTTTCACAATGGCCATATTTCACTGAAATGGAAATCGCTGCCTTGCAACACACATCCAAGGCAAAAAGTTTCAATTAAGCTTTTTTTTTTTATTACTTTGTTTAAAAACCCAGACACATGTTTTGCACAATCATGGCAGAAAGTCCCTAAAAATGCATCTTCCTCAGGCCAAGTGAAACGTGCTCATTGGAGCTCTATGTGTGCAGCCCCCGAGAACACACCGGGAGCAGAATTCCCAACTCTTCCCATCCATGTGACTCAGAAATCACCTTCACACACACACTTTAAGGGTTCAGTTTTTCTAATGCTGTCTGCACTAACCAGACCAAGCCGAAGAGCCTCCTGGTACCCCGCTGGATTCCAGTCACAGCCTGACATAAAGTATAAGGAGCCAGACATGCATTAACGGAATGCAACCAGCGCTGGGCTGGGGGAGCTGCTGGTTTTGCTTAGATTTTTGATTTATACCTCATAACTGCAAAATTGATGAGATGCAAATGCAAAGTGGGACATTATTCACTTGCTGTCCCCCCAGGAGGTGCAGTTTATTTTCAACAAGCTACTGATTAAAACAAGAGGTGATGCTTTCAAGAAGCTGGAACATAAACCTGCTCTCCAATAAGCATGGTCTAGGCACATACACTGGTTTCCTGCAGTTTACAGTTTCACTGCTGCTATCCAAGTTGTTTTGTTCAAGTATTTTTTTACAGGTCACTACAACACAAGCAATGAACATCATCTGTACACTGAGTAATTGCCCTGAAATCTTTATTTTCCCTACCAAAAAAGCTGGAAATCCAACCTCCTCTATTAGCTACTTTTAAAAGTGTATCCACTAAACACTAGCATTAGACTAAGCGACCATTTTAAAAGTAATATTATTAATAACACACAGGTCTTCAGCATGATGGTTAAACAGAATAATTGTTCCTCAGCCATATATTCCACATTTCCTAATCTCCAGCAGACCTCACATCATCCGTAGGCAGCCAAGGGTGGTTTTCATTGCTGCCTTTCACATCCAGTATAGTTCAGATAGTGCAGGACTCTGAACACGTACTGGGTTACATGTAGAAAGTCTCTGATCTGAAACTCAAGCCCTCAATACAACAGGGTCACTGAGAACTGAAACACTAACCCCGAGCTTTTAAATAGCATTTCAATTAGGAAATCAGTTCTCTAAACATAAAGCACTGGAGCTGTGCGTTTGTTATGGATAACGCAGGGGCCGCCGATTGCTAAAGTCAGGGACCCAAATTGGCAGCGTTTGCTTCCCAACATTACATCAAACCCCTGACTCCACCGCACAGGAATTTAACTCCTCAAGATACAAACCAGAAACACACTGACTGCGACTTACAGGGACCATTTTAATACTTTAGTCATTAGAGGCCATGCAGTTACTGCCTCATGGCTACACTGCACAACCCAAATTGTCTCTGAAGCTTAAGGTTGCCCAGTCCCTTCCCTCTGAACTCTTTCTTTAATATGTGCTAGAAGTTGCATACTAATGGCATCTCTGTGTCCTTCCAGCATTTCACCCCGTACCCCAGATCACCTGGAGGTTTAGGGGAACAGACAACTCAATCCTCCCAATCTAAAATCTGCAGCAGGACAAGGGGTGATGGTTTTAAACTAAAAAAGGGAGATTCAGGCTGGACATGAGGAAGAAATTCTTTACAATGAGGGTGGTGGAACACTGGCACAGGTTGCCCAGAGAGGTGGTGGATGCCCCATCCCTGAAGACATTCCAGGCCAGGCTGGATGTGGTTCTGGGCAACCTGATCTGGTTGAAGATGTCCCTGCTCAATGGGGGGGGGGGGGGGGGGGGGGGGGGGCTGGATTAGAGGAGCTTTGAAGGTCCCTTCCAACCCAAATCAGTCTGTGGTTCTGTGGTTCTGAAATACCCTTCCCTCTTTGGAGGCGATAAACAACCCAATAAGTGCTCCTGCAGCATTCAGCTGAAGATGAATGTCCCACAAAGAAAGCCCAAGCAAGATAAGTTGTTCCACCCAACTGAACAAACATTTCCTCCCAGTCACACCCTCTTCACATAAAAGCAGGAATCTTTCTAAACTCAGGCTGAACAATTCCAGTGGAAGGTCACAAACAATAACAATGGATAATTAAAACAGTAATCAGGCTTCAGAAGACAAAAATTAAAAGTAAATTGCTCATCAGTTTTTCCCAACTGGCCAAGCCTCAGCAAGAACATGTTCTGGACAGAGGAGAATGTGAACTTAAAAGGTTACAACAAGCTGCTCTTCATAAAAAACAAGTCTCCCCCCGTTTGGTGTTGTGGGATTCTCTATGGAGCAAAGGGATTTTGTGGGACAAAGGAGGATGGAGTATAACAGACTTGCTGAAGAGGTAATATGCTAAAGTATTTGGGAATTATACATATTCTTACGCTGCTAGACAATTACACATCCCCAAATCCAACACAGTTCAAAAACTTCATACAAATGGGGAAATCACGGGTTTTTGCAACAGTTTTAAGAGGTTTAAACCAACCATTCTGTTGGAGTTCCTGTCTTAAAACGACATTATCCCTGAAAAACCTTCATGTTCTTTGCTGTTGCATTTATAGAGGTTTTTACATCATGTAAAGCAGCTACAGTGCCCCAGGAATCCAGCGCACCATGGAGCCAGCACCAGATGATGGAAATTTAGAAGCATCCCAACTAAACGCATGGGCAAAGATCCTCAAACCATGTAATTCTCTCCAAAGCTTTCACCTGTGGGGTCTGGCTTTCTTGCTGTTATAAAAGTATTTCATTTAAAGCAATGGAGAAACATGACATAAACTACAGTGTGAGAAATACCAACTTATATGTGGCACGGTAATTACAGCGTGATGCTAACTGTAATTCCAGAAGTGGTATCGGAGGTGAGACAGAAGCATTCAAAAAAACTCAACCCATGAGTGGGACAACCAGCACCAACATTCAGCATCTTCCTACCTCAGGAACCAGCTCTGGGTTCTCCTGGGAGAGCTCAGGAACATGGGACTAAACCATCCTGATTTAGAGCCCCCCCTTTAGCTAAAAAGAGCTGCTCCGGAGCTCTTCCACCTCCCAGCCTACACAAAAGAGGAAGCTCCAGACTGAACAAATCTATGGCTTAGCTATTGCCCAGCTTAGGGCTCTTCCCACCAGCAGTGAGCTAGCTTCCAGTGCTCCACCTTGAAGGTAAAGGAATAGGGATGGCGTTGGGACCACCATTAGGATAATATATATATATGTGTGTCTATATAAAGTAGGATAATTTCTCAGGAAATACAGCCGGTATATTCATCTGGAGTTTTCTGTGAGGAATGAGATCAGACAAACAACATCTACAATTCTACAAACACATCCACCCCAGCATCGCCACCTCCAAAAGAGGGTGATGCACTAAACCACACAACAGCACTGAGAGCAGAAGCCATCACATGAGGAAGCAAGTGTACCAGGTAATGCTATCTCTGCTTTTCAGGTGGGGTACTGAAACACGGAAACAAGATGTTTCCACCACCATGAGGTCTCAGGAACTTGGGGGTTATTTTTTCCCTTTCTAAAGCCCTCAGCGTGACCCCACAAGCAGTAGTGTTATAGCTGTTGTGCTCTAAGTTTGTCATCAAGTGTCTTCTATTAAACTATCCCACCCAGGATGGTGGGAAAAGAGAGACTAGCAGATGAGCCCGTTGTTGGTAATACAGCAGCAGGAGTGATTCTGTGCCATTTAAATCTCCTCCTCTATCCACTGATCATGTTCCACAGGTTATAAATTCCTTTCCTGACTGTTCCCAACAGAGGATTCCCACATCACAGCTCTCCTTCATCCTTCCCACTCCCCCAACATTACCCTTTCCTCTTCCCCGTTCCATCAATCCCATCACCTTTCCCTTCCAGAGACAATTGAACTGAAACTCTGCACAACTGCTCTGCGTGTGCTCAGCTTCAACACAGCTGCCTCTGTGTGAGACCTCTATGGAGGAGATCAGAAGTCAAGGGTCTGTAGGAACGCATTATCTTCCCTTTCTCCTGCAACACCCTGCTCACTACACCCTAGAGCAACAAGCGAGGCAGAGCTGACAGACAGGAGCTCCCACAACTACACACTGCACAGCACATCCATCTCCAAACTTTATTCTTTGGAATAAAAAAAAGCTGGTATGCGGTCATGTAATTAAAGACTGTTGTAATTGACACCCACGTTGTGGTAGGTTAGTGTTTTGCAGGCATCCCTAACTCCAGCACTTCCCCATCTCAGGCTACTTGCATCTGAAATCTAAATCATGGTTTTCTCCTACCGGGTCATAAATTAGTTGTGCAGAAGTAACAGCTTTAAAAAGGAATGTTCAGAATGAAACCCCAGCTTGATCCCTGCTAGAGTCAAGCCACAACCTCTGGCTCCTCATCCACACACCAGTCCCGAGACTGAAACCCATCTGTGAACAAGCTTGCGCACATGAGCACTCGCACTGTGCTGATCATTAGGCACATGATAACACACTTCAACAAATCAAAGCTGCAGAGAAAATACACGGGGCTGAGATCAAAGAGAAGAGACTGTGAAGCAAAAGGAATTGGAAGGGCCCCGGGCTGACAAGCTGGGCGTTAGAGACCCCAACACGGTCTTTCCCTGCCTCACGCTCACACCAGACAGATGAACAATAACACCGCCGCCGTTAGCACTAACCGGAGATAAGGGCATTGTTTTCCCTACGGATGGGGCATGCCTCCGAGGTGGGAGCGCGGCCGCTCCGTCGCTATGGAGCCGGATCAAAAGTGGTTGTTAAGGGAACAAGCAGGAAAGGTAAAACAATGGCTCAGATAAGAAGCATCTCAGCAGATCCGCAAGCAGAGCGTTGGGTTTGGAGCGGAGGGGGGGGGGGGAGGGCTTGGCCCCCACCCCAGCGATGCACTCACTCTGCCAAGGCTGAGCAGCAGGAGATCAAAGGAAATGCCAGAACTCCGAGGACCGGAGGAGGAGGAAGGTTGGGGGTGGCCGGAGACCGCCCAGGGTGTGAGCACTGCAGGCAGCGAGGACAGCAGCTCTGCAGCCAGAGCTGGGTTAGCGGGGCTGGGCCAACCTCCCAGGGCAGAAAGAATCCCAGACTGGTTTGGGTTGGAAGGGACCTTAAGGCTGATGCAGCTCCAACCCCTGCCACGGGCAGGGACACCTTCCACTAGAGCAGCTTGCTCCAAGCCCCTGTGTCCAACCTGGCCTTGAACACTGCCAGGGATGGGGCAGCCACAGCTTCTCTGGGCACCTTGTGCCAGCGCCTCAGCACCCTCACAGGGAAGAGCTTCTGCCTAAGAGCTCAGCTCAGTCTCCCCTATTCCTGCAGCAGCACAGCAGGCTCCCTGAAGGATGACACTACCTGCAGCTCCCAGCAGCACTCCCTGCACTTGGGGCACCATTTAAACTGCTGCAAGAAGGCAGGGTGACGGTGCAGGAAGCGGGATGAGCTCCATGGACAGACCTTTCACAGCCTTTGCTCTGCACGTGGCAATGTGCTCAGGCACTGCCCACCGTGCCAGCCGAGCCAGACCTTCAGGATATGGAAGGAGCTCATTTAAGCCTTCTTGGGAGAGATTTCCTGACAGCATCTGACTTCTCTCTCCCAAGATCCTGCCCAGCAACCTTCACCCAAACCACCTTCTTTCGAGGAATGAATGACAAAGTGCCTGTGCTCACACAGGGCTCGATGCGCAGCTCCATGCAGAGGGTGCGCTCAGCAGCAGATCATCTGCTCCTGCAATTCATAAGCTACAAATTGAAGAAACACACCAGGAGCTAAAATGAGTTTCCGAGAACAAAAGCAGCTGGTGAGGGAACAAAAGCCAAATATCCTCCTGGTGCCAGGTTTTTTATTTAGCTTAAAACTAAATTAAAACAATCTGCTTGGAACCCAAACAGTCTCTAGCTGAAAATGTGGTGCCTAGCCCGAAAAACAGAGGCTTGTGGACCTAATGCCAAGCAGCACAGGATTCCCATGGACCTGGTGTTTCTCAAGCCCTTAATGTGGTTCAGCTTAGGCAAGTGGTTTTAGGATTCCCAGTTTAAAATCTACATTGCACATCTGCAATTCATTCCTGTCTCTTGGTTTAGTCCTTACTCCTCCACCACTCCAAACGCCTTTGCGAGCTCTTGCAAGCTGGTACTAATCAGTTGCTTCTGCTGCAGGAGTCCCCGCTCCCTCCAAAGGGCTCCCTCTGCTCCCTGTGCACACGCAGCCAAGCTGGGAGCTGTGTGAGCCAGAAACAACAGCAACTACCTGATGACCGCCTGGCAGCGTGCACTGCGTGGCTACAGATGCAGACAACTGCTAACACACAGCACTGAGGGTTTTCTACACCTCTCCTCTGTCAGACCCACCACATGAAATCAAAGGTAACTCCTCTACTAACAGGACTAATGTAATTTCCCATTTCTGAGAAAGGGACTTGACCACGTGGCTTCAGGGAGAACTTAGCAGAGATTTTCATCCAGCTGTAAGGAAGGAATTCCCATTTCACAGAATTGGATTGAAGGGACCTCAAAGCTCCTCCAGCTCCAACCCCTGCCACGGCCAGGGACACCTTCCACTAGAGCAGCTTGCTCCAAGCCCCTGTGTCCAACCTGGCCTTGAACACTGCCAGGGATGGGGCAGCCACAGCTTCTCTGGGCACCCTGTGCCAGCGCCTCAGCACCCTCACAGGGAAGAGCTTCTGCCTAAGAGCTCATCTCAGTCTCCCCTCGGGCAGGTTAAAGCCATTCCCCTTGGCCTGTCCCTACATCCCTTGTCCCAAGCCCCTCTCCAGCTTTCCTGCAGCCCCTTCAGGCACTGGAGCTGCTCTCAGGTCTCCCCTTCAGGAGCCTTCTCTTCTCCAGGCTGCCCCAGCCCAGCTCTCTCAGCCTGGCTCCAGAGCAGAGCTGCTCCAGCCCTCGCAGCATCTCCATGGCCTCCTCTGCACTCGCTCCAACAGCTCCACGTCCCTCTTGTGCTGCTGCCCCAGAGCTGGATCAGGACTGCAGGGGGGTCTCCCCAGAGCACAGCAGAGGGGCAGGATCCCCTCCCTGAGCTGCTGCTCACGCTCTGGGGGTGCAGCCCAGCACAGGGGGGATCTGGGCTCAAGCGCTCACTGAAGCTGAGTCATGGGGAGCTGCTCCTCACCCAGCACCCCCAAGTCCTTCTCCTCAGGGCCGCTCCATCCTGTCCCCACCCATACGAGAAGCACCAGTGTTAAACCTGTAATGCAGCTGTGCCATCAATGATACTGTCAGGATTTGCCCTGTGCGCATCAGTGTCAGGTGCAATGCTGGGAGGACGAGGGCAGTTACTCTCAGAAGCATCCTGGACTCTGTGAGACACACTCATGCACAACACAGGCAGCTCCTCCCTGTGCTGCTGCTCTGGTGTAAAACCCAGCCTGTCTGAACGTGAGGCCTCATCTGCTCCTGCGCTGTGCATCCAACACTGAGGCACTCCAGAGGAAGCAGCGTCACCACAGAATGTCTTGCAACAGGGAAACCCCACCTGAGGGGCAGGTATCAAAAACGGGAGGCTGAAGCACACACATTCTCTTCCCCACTCCAATACAGATCAAACCCAGAGGTGTCAGGTGGTTTCATTCCCTAACTCCAGCCCTTGGCTTTTACCACAAGGTTTGCTGTATGTAACAAACCAACCCAGTCAGCAGAGAACAATAAAGTTTCAGGGGTCCAGTCCGCTCATCATCACTCGCCTGTAATCAGCCTCCAGCTCCCTGCAATTCCTTCAGCTTTGTTGGTGAGCTACAGACCGGAACAAAATAAGGAAATTAGAATGGTTTTCCTCATAAATGTTCTCCTGCTGCTGGTGGATGCAAACCAAACTTTGCTGGCACCGCTACAAACCCTGGCACCAGCACTTGGAGGATCCAAGTGAAGTGAGAACATGGAATGGACAAGGCTGCTTTTCTCTGTTTTTTATGCTTGGAAATCTCCCCTGCTTCTCTTCCCAGAGTATGCTCCAGGCAGAGCCGGGTCAAAGATGAAGAGCAACACATTCAAGTTCCATGCAGGGAAATCCTCATTAGATATTAAGGGAAATAGAATCCACAGGAGTAGCCAAACATTGGAGCAGGTGCCTGGAGAGCCTGTGCTGCCTCCAACACTCACAGACCCAAGGGGGAACAAGGCCCTGAGAACCCTGGTGTGACTGAAGTTGGTCCAGCCTTGAGAAGACAAGGCAAGGGCAGTCTCCAAAGGTCCCCTCCTGCCTCTATCATGTTACCTTTTTATGGTCCTCACTGATGACTCCTCATATGAACCATGTGGGGTTACCGGATGGGCAGGATGCAGTGGTATCCACACACACATCACACCTGGCAGCTCATCCCCATTCTGTCCAACTCTGATAACACAAAGGCCAACAGATCTGCAGGCAGGTGAGCTGGGCAGTGAAGGGAAGGTGGTGAAACTCGAGCCAGGCAAGACAAAGAGGGAAACTGCGGGTTTAAAGATAGGAGATGTTGGAGAAAACTGCACCGACTTCCCCCATGGCAGACTGAATCACAGAACCAGAGACTGGTTTGGGTTGGAAAGGAGCTTAAGACCATCTATTCCAAACCCTGGCCATGCTATCACACTGAGCCAGGGTGAGGGAGTAACCTACTCTTGGGAGATTTATCATTGCTTAGGTTAGGTATTAGGCAGAAGCTCTTCCCTGTGAGGGTGCTGAGGCGCTGCCACAGGGTGCCCAGAGAAGCTGTGGCTGCCCCATCCGTGGCAGTGTTCAAGGCCAGGTTGGACACAGGGGCTTGGAGCAAGCTGCTCTAGTGGAAGGGATCCCTGCCCGTGGCAGGGGTTGGAGCTGGGTGAGCTTTAAGGTCCCTTCCAACCCAAACCATTCTATGACTCCATGAGTCTATGGCCCTGAATTCAAGACATAGGACAGGAGAGGAAAAAGGCTGACAGGGATGGAGCAGGACCACCAGATTCATGCTGAACACGGCACAAAGGCATCAATGTGAAGCAGTGTCGATACAACATACATTTTAGAACCACTGCACTCCTGAGCTGTCAGTACAGCTTTCATCACCACTGCACAGCAACCCACAAAACTCACTCTGAGCAGCAATGAACAGACTTGTACTGGATGAAGAATGCTGCTGTCAGAAGCTGCTTTCGGGGCAAGACAGCCAAAGACTAACAATTCTAGTCTCACCCTTCTGAGTTCCTACGCAACAGAAAGCTATTATCTTCCTGACCTTTGAAAAATCAGTCAGAAGCTCCTATTTCTCACATGGCAGGGCCAACTTCATCACTTGGGCATCTATTATTGCTGTCTTTGTTGACTTCCTAATGACACATCTGGCTTCGATGAGGCTCAAATGGTGGACAGACTCCCTTTCTTGGTGCTGAAGTATTGGTTGTCTCTTTCAGGCTTCAAGAGAGACCAAACCAATGATTCAGATGTGCTCCTATGGGAGCAAACAGGAGAGTGGGCAGGAGCTCACGCTGGTTGCTCATGAAGTAGGACTGTGGAGGGAACACAAACCACACATCCTTTGTGGTTCTTAGCGACTGTCCTAGGAATGGCAACACTGCAGCTGGAGGACAAAGGTCGCCTGGTTATCAGCCCAGGCCAACAATTAGCTGATAATGCTCAGCTTCCAGGGTTTGGAAAGATAGGCACTGGAGAAACACTCCTCCAGCTTCCTGTTGGGAGAACGCAATCGCACTGTTCGGATCTCACAGCAGAGCATCGTGCTGCACCCAGGCCAGCTAGTATTTCCTTCATGCTTACTGTTTACATGTTGCCTTTCACCCTCCACATGTTTTCTATCTGGAGCTCTTGAAGGTAAGTCATGATAGTGATTGCACAATGCAACATCTCCAGGGACCTTTTACATTCTCCTCCAGATGGTTGGGTGGACAATACCCTCCTTTCCACATCCTCTACACTTGCAGATTCTGATGAATGCAAGTTTGACCCAATTTCAAATGGAATACAGATATGTTTGTTTGCTCTAGCTTCTTTACTTTTTTCACGCTGGAAAAGGTTGGATAACTCTTGGCAATGAGCATTTACTGAATATACAAAATGTCACTCAGTTTGCCTGGCGATGCTGCTCTGGTGCACTAGTGATGACAGGAGTGAACGGCAAGACAACATTAAGCTATACGAGGGAATGAGAGCAGAGCTGGAAGGACCCTTGAGAGCTCCTCTAGTCTTTCCTTTTTGCCTTAAGGCAGAATCAACTCCTCCATTCTCAACAGAATCTTGTCTAAATCCAGTCTGAAAACCTTTCCAACAGTGACACTTGACAGCTCACCAAGGGACTTGGTTCCAGTCTTTCACTGTACTGGTTTAAAGTGGACAGGAACAACAGCTTACTCCTCTTTTAGCTTTTGCACAGCTATCACGTGCTATTGCACCCTCCCTTGTGCAGACCGATTCATTCTTCTTCCTTGTCTTGTCTCATAGCTCATTTTCTGGATCTCCAAATTGTTCAGCTCTTGCTCTCAAAGCAGCAGCCACAGCTTTCCTGAAATGCAACTGGATGGTCTGGACAGTCGCTTCCAACCCAAACCATTCCATAAGCCTATACAACTATGGGCTTCTCACTCATCTCCCAGCCTGAAATCACTGCAGAGCCTTGCTTGTACCAGAACTGAACTCTTTCTCTTTTTAGGTCATTTCTCCAATCCCTTAAAAGATTATTTATGTGCTGTACTTCACATACTGACACTCTCTAAGGTCCCTTCCAACCCCAACTTATTGGATGCTTCTATGATCGGACAACTCGCCTCAGCTCCCTGCAGCACCAGGCAGCATCACACCTACTCCTCCATTACTTCAAATGAAAAAAATCCTAAAAGCTTAAAGAAACATTTAGATTTGTTCTCAATTCCAAATACAAATGTTTTGGCAGCGAAAAGATGTTACTGCTTTGATCAGTCTGGAAACCAGCACAAAACCAGCTATTGTTTTTCATCATTATAAATGGATAGAAAAATCACAGTAATAAATGGAAAGAAAAATCACAGTAATGAGTAACAGTACTTCTTTTGGCCAAGAATAACAAGTTACTACCATGTTATAACTAGGGGGGACAACAACCACCTGTGGAAAATAGGCCTGTCCTATCAGCAAAATAGAATCACACAATCCCAGCCTGGTTTGTGTTGAAGGGACCTTAAAGCTCATCCAGCTCCAACCTCTGCCACAGGCAGGGACACCTTCCACTATAGCAGCTTGCTCCAAGCCCCTGTGTCCAACCTGGCCTTGAACACTGCCAGGGATGGGGCAGCCACAGCTTCTCTGGGCACCCTGTGCCAGCGCCTCAGCACCCTCCCAGGGAAGAGCTTCTGCCTAAGAGCTCATCTCAGTCTCCCCTTTTTTAAGTTTGAACCCATTCCCCCTTGTCCTGTCCCTACAGTTCCTAATGAAGAGCCCCTCTCCAGCATCCTTGTTGGCCCCCTTCAGGTACTGGGAGGCTGCTATTCCTTGGGTTGTTAGAGATCTGTTTGTTTATAAGTCAGAATTCAATCCCACTCATATGAACACCCAAAGGTAAATAAATGCATCTCTGTCCAGTTTTTGGTGTCCATTTCAAGATAAAATAAGGTTACCATACCACTAGTCAACAGGATGTTGTGTTGCACTCCTCCTCTTCCTCCTCCTCAGCACACCATATGGGTTCTTGGGATTAATAGATGTATAGGCTAAATGAAGAAATTAAAGTATGAAGTGAAGGTGCTGAGATAATCCAAATATAGAGGGGATTTTCATGGTAATTAGAAGGAGGAAATAGTCAATTATCAACTGAAAAGTTAAACTGGCAACCTAAAAAAAAGCATTAAAGCCAAAGGCCAGACTTGTTTTCCTAAATTAAAGACAGACTCTGTATTTGAAAGCTTTAAAGATTGTTAAAAAACCTAAGTAGAGAAGAATTTCCAAGGAATCATCTTGATGCAGTTTGAGTTTCCAGATTGCCGCCCTCGTCAGCAAGTACAGAGCATGGGTTTGCACACACATTCCCTTCCCTAATTTACATCCAACTTGACCTGAACAGGGGGAGAAGAACAAGAAGGGAGCAGAACACTCATGTCACAGCAGCTATTGCCACGCGTGTGGCAGGGGCTGAGGAAGGAGTTTGTCACCCGCCTCCTGCCAGATCTCACCGTGCATGTTTCAAATAGCAGAGCTGAGAAGTGACTTGTCAATAATCCCTCCCCTGTTGGAGACATGGAGGAGGTTTTAGACCAAACACACTTACTCCAAAGGAAAGGAGGCTGCAAGAAGGTGTGACGCTGCGCTTCAGGTCCAGTGTGCTTTTTGTGCTGCCGATGTACACTGACTGTAATAACACGACTGCACAAACACTGATGTAAGGGGTAGACCTCAGTTTAATTCAAAACATGAAAAGCAAGCCCAACAGCAGCAGCACATGGATGTGCAGCCGCAGAGCAGGCTCACCTGGCACCGCAGCACGCTAAGTGCCCCCTTCTAAAGAGAACACAATGTTCTCCTCCGCAGCAGCAGCTCGGAGAAAGCAGGATTTCTGCCCCTGCTAAAACCCACACGCATGCAGACCCCTTCCAGGCTATGACTTTTACGTATCCTGAAATGACTTCCCAGAGCATTCTTTGAAAGCCCTTTGGTTAACATGAATGTGTCAGCCAAGAACGGCCTTTTCTGGATCTCGCTCACAGGCTGTTACTAAAAACTCCTTTTTCCAGCCTCCAGGAATACTGCAACTGGCCGCCTTTTTTTTCTCTTTCAGGACTTTGCTCCAGGATCATTATTAAAAACTACTTTCAGACTTGGGAGGAATCTCACTTCTGATGCCTTTCCAAAAGACCGACGCTGGATCATCACTGTGCCCAGGGAGTAAAAACTGATACCTCCAGAAAAAACATTTACAAAACCATGCTTCAGAGTATGACAGAAACTGTGCAATGTCACTGAACTCTGCTTAGCACAACTTCATCTGTTAACTCTGCATCGTCCTCTTTGTCCTTAACAACTCACAATTCTCATGTAAATCTTGGAACAAAAGTTCTTAAAAATCCTTTCAAGCTCTTCCCTGTGAGGGTGCTGAGGCGCTGGCACAGGGTGCCCAGAGAAGCTGTGGCTGCCCCATCCCTGGCAGTGTTCAAGGGCAGGTTGGACACAGGGGCTTGGAGCAAGCTGCTCTAGTGGAAGGTGTCCCTGGCCGTGGCAGGGGTTGGAGCTGGAGGAGCTTTGAGGTCTCTTCAACCCAAACCAGGCTGGGATTCTACTATTCTATGAATTCTATGAATTCCAGCCCTGGCTCGGAATCACGCTGCTGTACACAGCTTCAACTGTCACTTGTTTCACAGAGTAAGTATATAGTAAATGAAATGTGTCCTACATGCGTAAGACTGGAAACTGTGCAGTAAATAACATTATCTTGGCATTAAGGAAGAGGTTTTTAAAAGGTATTGATGGCATTTAGCAAGTTTCAGCACAGTTCTGCCAGTAGGAATCTACAATAGCTGGAATGACTGCTAAAAGAAGAGGCAAAGGTAAAAAACCTTTGTCTGGTTTGCATGTCACCTGCAGCTGTGGTGATGCCACGGGTACCTGAACCAACCCACAGCAACAAAATGACAACTATAGAATCACACAACAGTGTGGGTTGGAAGGGACCTTCAAAGGTCTTGTAGTCCAACCCCCTGCAATAAGAAGGGACATCTTTCACTAGATCAGGTTGCCCAGAACCAGGTCCAGCCTGGCCTGGAATGTCTCCACCACCTCTCTGAACAAGTTGTGCCAGTGTTTTACCACCCTCATTCTAAAGAATTTCTTCAATCATTTTCAGGCGCATTTTGACTGGAGAGCATCCATCCTTTTAATTCCTCCATTCTCTCATAGCCAAGCAGAAGCAAAGGCAGGCATCCTCCTAACCTACCCTTCACAAGATTTAGTTCCTTCTGTGTGTAGACTAGTGGGAGACTCCTGTGGCCTTGAAGGAGGGAAAAGTTCCTTGTTCCACCAGTATCTGAGACAGACAATCCCAGTGCTTGTGAGTAAGGGGCAGGTCCAGCTCCTGCCACAGGTCATGCTGAAGAAAAGCAATACGTTAGTTTACTACAAACTGCTGTATTTACACACTCAGCTGCACTCAAAGCAAATGGTGCAAATTAAGTTCTTATGGTATCAGCAGTATAGTTAATCTGCCTGCAATCAGAACCACAGTCATCAGGGTTCATTGTTTTTAAGGAATATTTTAATGACTGTGCCATTGAAACCCACAGTTGTTTCTGTAACTGAAACCCTCAGTTCACTGACTTGGGGAAAGAACCTCAAGTCCATTTCCCACCTGCAAAATGGGAACCTTCCTTCACTGGTGTGTTGAGGGCGTGCAGCAGGACACACATGCTAGAGCCAGATCTTCCAAAGCATTTGGTGTCAGCACCTCCCATTGAGAACAATGGTCCTTGCTGGCTGCTGGGAGCTCTTGGAAGTCTGGCACAGACATGTTAAGGACTGTTGCATCACTCCTTTCAAATTGGGAGTTTCAAAGTCACTTACATGACAGGCTTTTACTGCCTTCCAAAAATACGTATTTTCACTGAGCAAACATACGTATGAGTACAGACCTAGATGGAACAAGGCATCACACCCTTCCTCTATACCAGCTCAGGCAAGGTGACTACCAGGAGGGAGAAGGGGGTTAACTTCATTAACTTGTGATAAGTGCCGGCCTTTCCCTCCCTGCTGAACAAGAGTTCCCAGTGATGAGCATCCCCCATCACACACTGCTCCCGTGAAGGCAGGGACTGAATCCTCTTGCTTACGATTTCTTTCAAGACCTTTTACATGGGCAAAATTTTAGCTTCACAGAGTAGTGAATTTAATTTCATAGAAGCATCATGGAATCCCAGCCTGGTTTGTGTTAGAAAGGACCTCAAAGCTCCTCCAGCTCCAACCCCTGCCACGGGCAGGGACACCTTCCACTAGAGCAGCTTGCTCCAAGCCCCTGTGTCCAACCTGGCCTTGAACACTGCCAGGGATGGGGCAGCCACAGCTTCTCTGGGCACCCTGTGCCAGCGCCTCAGCACCCTCACAGGGAAGAGCTTCTGCCTAAGAGCTCATCTCAGTCTCCCCTCTGGCAGGTTAAAGCCATTCCCCTTGGCCTGTCCCTACATCCCTTGTCCCAAGCCCCTCTCCAGCTTTCCTGCAGCCCCTTCAGGCACTGGAGGTGCTCTCAGGTCTCCCCTTCAGGAGCCTTCTCTTCTCCAGGCTGCCCCAGCCCAGCTCTCTCAGCCTGGCCCCGGAGCAGAGCTGCTCCATTGCAGCATCTCCATGGCCTCCTCTGCACTCGCTCCAACAGCTCCACGTCCCTTTTGTGTTGGATTCAGCTCACGTCTGCCACATAGCTCATGCAGATAATCTCAGCCAACCACTGGAACTTCTTAAGAAATATTAACTTATAAAACAGAAACAAAATAGACCAGTAAAAATAAACTGAAAGGGAAAAAATGTTTCACTATTTAACCTTGTCAGCAAAGTGGAAGAAGTGTTGTGAAGGCAGCTAAACATGGCCCCGTGTTTCAAGGCTCAGACAGCTCCATTCCTCTTGCTGAAAGCAGGATTACTTTAACACATATGCTAAAAACAAAGGTGGGATGTTCTGTCTTTGGAAGCATTTGGGGGTTGCTTCTGCCCACACCTGTGGACTGAAACCCTCTAATGAAGACACACACATAAGGTACACATTCACCTCCTCCAGATTCCCCCCACAATCTACTTTTAGATGTCAGTGCAACACAGAGGTGAGCTTTAAAACTAATGCGTATTTTTTAACCTAGAACACTTTAATACTGAGTTTGTGACATGACATTTACTTTCACAAGTTTTACTTGTATTAACAAGAGATTTTATGTTAGAGATTGGATGCTGAGAAAACCAGAACTAGTAATAACAGCTGAATTCTCTGTGTTTGTGAATAGTTTCAATACATTTATGATTATTTTTCTTAAAGTACTAAGGTTAATGAAAAATAAGTGTTTTTTAAGGAACTGATTTTCAATAGAACTGCAAAATTCAGGTAAAAAGCACAGTATCACTCTCCAAAACATCACAATTCCTATTTATGTAGAGTCCTTTAGAAACATGCTCTTACTTGGCTCCATGTTTCTTCCACACCTCAAACAACTGGTAAATATGTTAAAAACTTGTGCAGATTATCCTTATTCCAATGTGCTGGCAGAAGTCCACAGGAACAGAGAAACCCTGTGTAACCTCAGGCTTATGAATGAAAAATATAGGAAGTCTGAGAAAAAAAGGCAACTAAATGTACTACAGAATAATAGCCTTAAATAAATGGATAACCAAGAGCACCCCGGTGTGCAACGGCATCCAGAGCATGGGATGAACACGGGCTTTGGGGAAGTGTGTGCTCTGCTCTGCACACACACAGCGTTCAAGAAGCAAATCTCAGCTCTCTGTTGCAATAAACAGTCCAATGTGATAATGCACCTTCTGAAATCATCGAATCTCAGAACAGTTTGGGTTGAAGGGACCTTCAAAGCTCCTCTAGTCCAACCCCCTGCACTGAGCAGGGACATCTTCCACTAGATCACCTTGCTCAGAACCGCATCCAGCCTGGCCTGGAACGTCTCCAGGGATGGGGCATCCATCACCTCTCTGGGCAACCTGTGCCAGTGTTTCACCACCCTCATTGTAAAGAATTTCTTCCTCACATCCAGCCTGAATCTCCTCTTTAGTTTAAATCCATCACCCCTCATCCTGTCACAACAGGCCCTGCTCTCCCCATTTTTCTTATAGGCCCTTTCTAAGTACTGAAAGGTCTCTCTGGAATCTTTTCTCCAGGCTGAACAACCCCACCTCTCTCAGCTGTTCCTCACAGCAGAGGTGCTCCATCCATCTGATCATTTCTGTGGCTCTCCTATGGATCCTCTCCAACAGCTCCATGTCTTTCCTACCCTGAGGACTCCAGAGCTGGACACAGTACTCCAGATGGGTTCTCACCAGAGCAGAGGGGCAGGATCACCTCCCCTGACCTGCTGCTCACACAGATCTTGGTGTCTTACCAGGAAAGTAACTGCTGCACAATGTACTTGAATCAACACTACTGGGACTGGGGAACGCTTGACCACAGTATTAGGAGACAAAGGTGGAGGGAATGTTCCAGCACAGTCAAGGCAGTGGGAGGCCCGATCTGAAAGGTGCAAGCTTTGGGATTAAAGGGGTTTTCATGCAATACCAAGTGCTACACCAACAGGCAGGCATGGCAGTGACCAGATTAAGCAATAGCAAAAGGTAGGCTGAGTATCTGCAAACAAAGAGAATTCTTGATGAGTGAGAATCAATATAGGGAATTTTCCTCAGGGAAAGAGTGGAAGCGCTTTTGCGTGGTTATTTTATGAGAGACTGGGCATACCACCAACAAATGTACTGCAGGAAAGAATCAGACAATGGCAAGGAAATGGATTAAACGTGTTAGCAAGACAATTTCCAGATCCGATTTCTGTGAAGAGAAGACCATGACCTCACCACTGGATCTGTGGTGTTACCATTAAGTACTGCCCTATACAAGCCCCAAGTCCCTCACTAGCATGGGTACGGTCTTAAGACAGACCACACCAAAGACTGGAAAGGATCTGGGAGTGTCTCTTCATTGTTATTTTATTTTTGTATTAATGATGGGTCAATTTATGTCCACAGATTTTGTAAGGCAGAATTCACCAGGGATACTGCGGAGGAGAAAACTGAGACACAGAATAAAGCTTTTGGGGAAAACAAGAGGTCTGAACTTGATTAAAAGAAAGAAAAGGCAGAGGAACAGAATATTTGAAGACACAGATGGAGAGAAGAGACTCTTTTCCAAGCACAGATGGCAGCAATGGGAACAGTGAATATGGCTGGTTGGCCAAACTGCTTCTCTGTATCTGCCTCATCCTTTCCAGTTCACTCCAGTTCACAGCGGCACACGAGAAGGGCCTCAGTGTGGAGGGCTCCCACAACTGAAACAAGCAGAGAAACAATTCTGGCACCTATGAGAATGGGATCAGGTCTCTGTGTACCTACCAACTGCACTTCCAAATCAGAGCAGCTGTTTCAGATGCAGCTGTGGGAAAACCCAAAAGCCAGAGCTTTGCTTTCACCAGTTGACTAATAGGGGTTGGCCACAACATCCAAATAAACAGGAGCTTACCAAATGGATAAACTGCTTAATCAGGGACTAGCTCAGTGTAAACACACACTACCCAATTAAAACATCCTTTCCCTCCTATAAGGATGAATTGCTCCCCCCACGGGGCACCTTTATATAGTGAATTTATTGGCACCTCAGTGGAGCACCACAGAAAGTTATGGACCCAACTGAGGTGGCCATGAGGACACAGCAGCAGTGCATAGCTATCGTGTTAAAACAGGACTCAAGACAGGATCCCAGACTGGTTTGAGTTGAAGGGACCTTAAAGCTCCTCCAGCTCCAACCCCTGCCATGGCAGGGACACCTTCCACTAGAGCAGCTTGCTCCAAGCCCCTGTGTCCAACCTGGCCTTGAGCACTGCCAGGGATGGGGCAGCCACAGCTTCTCTGGGCACCCTGTGCCAGCGCCTCAGCACCCTCACAGGGAAGAGCTTCTGCCTAAGAGCTCATCTCAGTCTCCCCTCGGGCAGGTTAAAGCCATTTATAAATACCTATAAATTAAATATATAAACCTCATGTTTACCCCAAGTTGCTGTCAGCACTCCAGGAGAGCTTTACACTGGTACTGTGTATAACGAGGCCCTCTTCTTTAGGCCAAGGGTTCACATAAACCTGCAACAAATACTGAATATTTGACACTTTGGTTAGTGCCTTTGCTGCTTTCCAGCACAGCTGGAGCACAACTGGACTGAAGGAGCACTGAGCCAATGTCCCACCTCCAGAGGTGGACATCAGCAGATGGCAGGGAATATTATCAGAAATGGAGCTGGTGTGACATGATACTTCCCTGACACATTTCCAGGTTCTGGAACTCTGCTGCACAGGGGACCTGAGGCGGAGATGGAGGTTGTGACTGTAAACATCTTGGGTTTTTTCCCCACTCATTTGTTCTTGAATTCACCAGGGCTTCAGCACCCATAGCAGGTACCACCCTGCACCTAAGCTTTCCATAACTCACCTACCTTGCAAGGAAAAGCATCCTCCTTCTGTTATACCTAAACCTTTCCACTGTTGTTTTGAAGCTCCACAGCTCCAGTATTAGAAGAGATTCACAATCCCTCCCTACTCCTGTCCTTTATTTCACTAATGATCAACTACACAAAGTCTGCAGCAAATGGGATCCTCAGTACCAAACCCCAACACCATCCCACTGAACTGTCACAATGGCTGGAAAGCAGCTGAGAACAAAGAACCAAGTACAGAATTGAATGTGGGGAATGTGCAGGTCTCTAAACGTGATCCATTTGTCAGAGGAACAAAGTTGTGATCAACAGATATTTCAGGAATGCTGAAAGATGAGATTTTATGAATATAAGGCTTTAGGGAAGTTTCCTGCATTTTCTTTTGCCTGTTACATCAGCTGACAAACTACTGCAATTTGCTTTGTTCTTATGCTGCCAGAAATATCACAGGACACAAGTATTACAACTGAATCCCCATCTGTGATGAAGCAGAACTTGAACATGCATCACTCTCAAAAACCCTAGTAAGCACATGCATTCCCAGTACCCCAGTCATGAGGCTCCCTCCATTTACCAGCTTCTCCAAAGAACTTGAGAGATGAAAGCTGAGTTCTGGTGGAGGCTGTAAGAGAGTTCAGACATCGCTCTCCTTTACATTCATTTCAGCAGTAGTTACTGAGACATGGGACCAATTCCTTTATCAGTAAGGCAGTAGAGCCACAGTCATTTCTTGTGCCACCTACCACAGCTTCTCCTGGTCATCTGCTCAAAGGCAGAAAAGAGCAAGGCTTCAGTTCAATAAATCTGCTGAGCCCCTCTGTACCTTTTTATTGCTGTTTTTAACGAGCACCCGAAACGATGGAAAAGGAGTCCTCGGTCTCAAGTATGGAGAAACACAACACTGTACATTCCTCTAAACGCAATGCTGCTGTTTCCAAAGGAGGTAATAAATATCAAATGAATAGGAGAGCTGTGAGTGTGCTACCAGCATGGATTGTCATTTAAATCCTTTCCAATTACAAGAACAATGAGAGCATGTGCCTGGAAAGGCCTTCAGGAACCATATCCTTTTAACCTCCCACAGCCACTTGGTGGAGGGCTCTCCAGGGACCGCTGTGGGGCAGCCCAGGCAATGAGCAGGTTGGCTTCCAATAAGGGCGGCAAAGCTGCGTTACATCCGCGTCCTGTGCCCAGGGGTGCTGAGCGCCAGCAGGAACATTCCCAAGGCTGTGCGAAGAAGAGATTACAGACAGGCCTCATGCCAAGGACGTACTTTGTCTGCAACACAGAGTGAAGAAAGGAGGATTCTGGTCTCCATTTTAGCAGACTGGGAAAACTGGACTGTATTAAACAGACCCAGCAGCTTCTAAGCATCGCCCATGTAACTGTCACTGAGCAGCAAAGGAAAGTCACACAAACCCTTATACAATTGCCATGCCCTGCTGTTCCTAACAGGCTTCTTAAAGGCCCAGCAAAGCACTTCTGAAGAAGCCACCTTATTTCTATCCTGCATTTACTCTATACCACAATAGTTAAATTAAGGAAGGGAATGATTGAGGTTTGGTGTTGCTCTGCACTGTTATAGCAGAACACATGGGGGAAGGCTTAGGAAGACATGCAGCAGTTGTCTGATCATTCAGAGATCAAGGAAAGAGGAACTCCAAAGTACTCTCACTTTTTTATTCTTTGTATTCCTTTACATTTTAAAATATTTATGAATTCCCCATATTTTTGACAAGGGCCTGCAGGGACAGGCCAAGGGGAATGGCTTTAACCTGCCAGAGGGGAGACTGAGATGAGCTCTTAGGCAGAAGCTCTTCCCTGGGAGGGTGCTGAGGCGCTGGCACAGGGTGCCCAGAGAAGCTGTGGCTGCCCCATCCCTGGCAGTGTTCAAGGCCAGGTTGGACACAGGGGCTTGGAGCAAGCTGCTCCAGTGGAAGGGGTCCCTGCCCATGGCAGGGGTTGGAACTGGATGAGTTTTGAGGTCCCTTCCAATCCAAACCAGGCTGGGATTCCATGAATCTAAGACTTCATTTTATGAATGACACAGACATTTCCTGGTAAAGTGAACAATCAGGATGGGCTAATAGGAAGTAGAAGATCATCCATTTTCCACAGGAATTACATAGTTTCCCTTTACAGGTTCAGTGGCACTCAGATACCTGCCAGCTTGTTTCTGGCAATAAGAGGACCAGTAAGTATAAATTAAGCTTTATGAGCACCCAAGTACACCAGTGTACACCTATACAGCAAGGATGAGCTCAAAACCCTTCAGAAAACATCCTTCAGATCTCAGCTTCTTTAACCCAGAGAATTTCATCCATCACGCTTACCAGGTGGGTACGTTCTGTTCACGAAAGGCACAAAGACACATTCACTGGTGACCACGGAAGGATGTGTCCTTCAGCTCAAAAATCACACTGAGCTCACTTAAACAGACCCGCTTTATGTAATTATTGAAGAGTTTCACTACATTTTGGCTGAAAGCTAATGCACAATCAGCTGAAACAGACTGCAGTCACCACATTTCCAGGCTCCTGTTGCACTCCACAGTCTTCCACCCCTTCTTCAGGGCAGTAAAGCCACCAGGGATCCTGCCGAGCTCCTGCTGCACAGGATTACATCCCAGTCCCTCTGGGGTTTCGTGTGAGCACAGATGGGAGATGGCAGAAGGAAAATGAGCATATTTTGCTTTGCACACCGTTCTGCTGAGGGGTTCTGCCAAATCTCTTCAGACATACGGCAGAGTTTGGCTTGTCCATAAACCCCAGCAGCTCATTGACAAGTGCTGTAACATGATGTAGGAAATGGAAACCAATACAAAAACAAACAGGAAAAGGCTAAAGCACTCTCAAGAGTTTTGCTCCAGGGTATTCAATGTGAAATTGCTTTCAAGAGCAACATCTGAATAGATTTATTTGGGTTTAGCCAGGCTTCTATTCTGGCAGGGAATGTTACCTTCCTTCCTCCTTTAGTCCTCTCCTATTTCCATAAATCTAGCTGCAGGTTGTGTGTCACCTCGTTTGACAGTTGTCTCTCCTACAGCTATTTCTGCTGTCAAGACACACACTTCTAGGATATTATTCATTTTAGGATCATCTGACTCATGCTCTAGAAGCCTCTCTGCTGATTACACATCCCAGTGGGACTGGCTCTGCAGGGTACAGAGCTGCAGCACATTTCTGCAGCCAGCCCCTGGTCAGGCTGAGTTCCTCACCTCACCAAAAACACATTGCCAAAACCAGTGTCTGCTCTCACTCCAGACAACGGAAAGAGAAACAGGTTTCAGAACTACATCAGAGTAGCCCATAAGCACTGCGGTTCTCCTGGCCTGCATCACCCAGAGAAGGGTGTAATTTAAAATAGGACCCCAAAGAGACATAAAGTACCCAAACAACACACCACACACACAAAGCAAACAGCAGAAGGCTAATAATGAAAACTGTGAATGTAATCCAGGCACACAACTACTTGATTCCAAGTCATTTTCAATTCTAGAAAGCCATAAATCATTATAAACCCCAACCATAGCACTGTAACACGCCTCTGATTTGAAACTGCCTGTAATTTTACACAACTTTATCTAGGTGGCTGTTTCCTTGATGGAAATTGCAGACTGAATTACATGAGAAAATTCCTTCAGCAGCATTTCCTCCAGTTTTGCCATGAGGATGTTTTTCATACCCGGATGTGGTTTTGCCTCTCGCATTAAAACCTCCACAAATCAGGCCAAGCCGAGAGCCCCAGGAAACCCCTCATTTGCCAATGCTCTGTAAGGAATCCTGCAACCTCAAGAGCTTTCCTTCCAATGACAGTAATGGAAAACTGCAAATAAGGCTATGGACAAGCACTGGAACAGGGAAGAAAGAGGGGCAGACAGTAACAATGCCACAAGCTGGCATGGAAGCAGAGTCAGCGGGGATTGCTGACATTGCCCATCACTCACAGCTACTACTGGAGTCAAGCTTGGAAACCAAGAGTTGACTATTAACTTTACAAAACACATCAAGCTGGGAGTGGCTGTCAGCATATGGGAGGACAGGGATGAACAGCAAACTGTTCCTGCCAAATCAAAGAGGTCTGGGGGAAAACTCCAAAGAAAGTAGTTCAATAAGGACTCTAAAATGATACCAGAAATCTGCAATAGACACACGGCTGGGCAGAGATCCCAGGAAACACTTCCACAGGGATGCTGGGGTTCTGCAAGATCCTGACTTTCAAAAGTAGTCCTATAAACAGTAAAGGAAGAACACAAAGACTAGATTCCTTTTAAAAGACGTTGAAATGCAAACAGTCGTAGAGCATGTTACACACGCAGAAACTATCATTCTAATCATCATTTCCAGCCTTCAAATCCCTGTATCTGGTAAAGACCAAGACTTGTTAAGCTCACCAAAAGCAATGATTTCTTCCCAGAGTAGTTTTCAATTTCTGCTATTTTCTTGGGGTGTATCTAAGAGATGTTTATGACTTAAACACTGCAGACAAGATAAAAGGATTCCTGTGGTAGTACTTCTAGAAGACGATTCACATCTTTGAGCAAACAGAAGTTACATAAGAAGGGGGAAAAAATAAAATCACAAAACCACAAGAAACCCCCCTGGAATCTCTTTTGAAGCCACAGCTATCACTGTCACAGGATACTACACAAGAGGAGATTTCCTTCACCTAAGCTCTGCAGCTCAGGCCAAAACACCTGATCAGCTACTGACCATAGAACAACGCTGGAAGGTGGCTCCTGTCCCCAGCAGCTATCACACATACAGCTGCACTCCTACCGTTTGCACAAAGGCAGGACACGGGGCTGGGCAGTGAAGCTAAATCCTTGCTCCTTCTGCAGCCCTGCTCTCTTGGGTTCCTGACTAACAGAGTCTCAGTTTCCAGCTGAAGGTCAACCTCAGCCAAGGGATGGCACATCACACGTTACCCACCTCCTCTCTTCTGCACGCAAGCAGCACCAGCAAATCTGCAGAACCTGGCACTACAGCTTTGCCTCATTGGCCAGTGTTCTCACCCCATTACTAATAAAGTGTGCTTTTAGTAACAGTTCCTTTGAGGAGACTCCTCCAAGCCACACAGATGCCCTCACTGATGGCATATGTGTTTCTATCAAGCACTTTGTGCAGCTTCCATCAAATGAAGTGCTAAAAATGATAAGCTCCAAAACCAACCTGAATTCTCACCCAAGCTCTCATTTTGATGACTGTCTTCAGGTTCCACCTCTGTGAATTCAACCTGAACTCCCACATATGTTCTTGACACACAGCCACAGGATGACCATGCATCGCCAAAACCCATGGTATACTTGTAGAGCATCCCAAAGCCTCAGCATTACAAGGCCTTGCCTCAATCCTGCTTTCTGAACTTCTCACAGCCACATTAAGGAGATGGTGACCAGTTTTAGCCAGGAGTGATCAACAAGCTCCTAGAATCACAAGTTTCTGCCCACACCGTGCAGGATTATGGAACTAATTTCATAGAATCATGGAGTGGTTTGTGTTGGAAGGGACCTTAAAGCTCCTCCAGCTCCAACCCCTGCCACGGGCAGGGACACCTTCCACTAGAGCAGCTTGCTCCAAGCCCCTGTGTCCAACCTGGCCTTGAACACTGCCAGGGATGGGGCAGCCACAGCTTCTCTGGGCACCCTGTGCCAGCGCCTCAGCACCCTCACAGGGAAGAGCTTCTGCCTAAGAGCTCATCTCAGTCTCCCCTCTGGCAGGTTAAAGCCATTCCCCTTGGCCTGTCCCTGCAGGCCCTTGTAAAGAGTCACACTCCATTTCTTCTGATTTCTTCTCCCTAATTTCTTCTTGCACATATAGGCTATGTACGGCATCTCAGTACTGGGTTCTATTTCATTCACATCCACTGGTGACAGAAAAGCTGGTTAGTGGAAAGCAGACAAAATTGGAGCAACTGCCACAAGTTTTATTCCCATATAACTATCTTCTCAGAAGACAAGAAGACAACATTCTCCATGTTAGACTCCCATTCATTTCTTCCTATAGTGATAAATGATTCAACTCCACAGGTGGAATCAAAAGGGGAAACAGAGTTTTACCTGCTCTGTGGGAAATGATATGGGCTGATTCAAGAGACAGAAGTGACTACTCTTTCCTGCCACCTACCCCTTCACCAACAAGTCATCTCAAGTTTACAAGTGACTAGATTAATACAGCTCATCTCCTCCAACTTGGGCTGCTTCAGCTTCAAGTGTGAAGTAATGAAAGCATACCAAAAGCACACCATCTGTGCAAGACAGCATATAGAAAATTGAGTTCACCCAGATGGGATATATCACACACTCCCTTATGTCTCTATCAACACACCAGCTTTGCAAATCTGCCCTAAATAAAACCAAAAGTGACAACATGTTGGGTCTGAGGCCAGCAGGGCTGCCGAAGCCCCGCATGTACTTGGCAGGGCTCAGATTGTTCTCTCCACTTTAACAAACTCTTATAGATGGAAAACTTGCTGACATTCAAGTACTCTGCTGGGTTCAGATGGCAGGAGCACTGTATTCAGCTAAGTCTCCTGGAGGGATCAATTAATTGGCCATCAAGTTCATAGAGATGAAGCTGTAGGTTGCTTAAAGACTAGCAGGCCCTGACGCAGCCTCCTTCCAATCCCCAGCAGGGATAAACGCTGGTCTGGAACATTTCTAGCTACATCAACTCTTTACCAACACATAAAAACAACACTTTAAAGATGCTTATTTTTACAAGTTACATTAGGTGAAGAATACAGCTGAACAATATGGCTGAACACATATGGAAATGCTTAAGCAGCAGCTCCATTTTCTGTCCAAGAAGCCTGTAGACAAACAGAATGAACTTAAGTCACACACATGACTACTCAATGTACTACACACAGAAAGACATACAAAAAAAAAAAAAAAAGGGTGTTTTCATAAAAAAACATACTCCATTTATTTTCTAGCAGGAGTAGCTGGAACAGGCAGTACAGAAGTACAGAAATAGCAAAACAAAGAAAGAGAGGATGGCACCAAAGATGAGGCGTACCAAGTAAGATCACATTCTCACCCAGCCACTGTTGTGTATTGGACTGTGGGCAGTGACCAGCACCTAAGGAAGAGAACTGGGCAGCAATATTCCCAAACACATTGCCCGAGCCTACAACAACTTGTAGCTTAAGATTTCCATATGCCAGAGCTTCTGTATTGGTATGAAAGAGACTTTGTAGATCTTTCTCCCAAGAATATATCCAATCACTTCCATGCAAACTCTCAGCACCAGAGTCTTGCTGCAACAGCAGCCACACTGTATTCATCAGGCAAAGAAGTACTGCTTTGAGGCTAGTCTGAACTTTCCTACTTCCCATCTGATGTACCTACCTCATGTACGGAATGAAAGAGAAACAGGGAACAATTGCTTATCACCTGTCCAACTCAGGCATCTTGTCTTCGGGCCCAGACATTCTTAATTTCCAAGCTGTTCCACAACCAGTTACTGGGGGAGGCATTTAGCCAGAGCTTCCTCACAAGTTACTCTACAGTTACTGACACCAAGTTTAACCTGCTTGTTTATTCTCCAATCACACAGTACCATAGGGTACTTTAGCAGTTTAAGGGTAGACTTTGGCAAAGTACTTCTAAATCACTCGGGCTTTGTTACTTCTCTGTCCATTGTCTTCCTGGGATCATCTGTATGAGTGTTAAGCTGCTCAGGTCTCTATAAGACTCCTGTGTTGTTCTAATGGTAGCAACCATCCACTATAACAATGATTACTGCTATACATTTCCATAGAATCATAGAGCCATAGAATGGTTTTGGTTGGAAAGGACCTCAAAGCTCATCCAGCTCCAACCCCTGCCACGGGCAGGGACACCTTCCACTAGAGCAGCTTGCTCCAAGCCCCTGTGTCCAGCCTGGCCTTGAACACTGCCAGGGATGGGGCAGCCACAGCTTCTCTGGGCACCCTGTGCCAGCGCCTCAGCACCCTCACAGGGAAGAGCTTCTGCCTAAGAGCTCATCTCAGTCTCCCCTCGGGCAGGTTAAAGCCATTCCCCTTGGCCTGTCCCTACATCCCTTGTCCCAAGCCCCTCTCCAGCTTTCCTGCAGCCCCTTCAGGCACTGGAGCTGCTCTCAGGTCTCCCCTTCAGGAGCCTTCTCTTCTCCAGGCTGCCCCAGCCCAGCTCTCTCAGCCTGGCTCCAGGGCAGAGCTGCTCCAGCCCTTGCAGCATCTCCATGGCCTCCTCTGGCCTCACTCCAACAGCTCCATGTCCCTCTTGTGCTGCTGCCCCAGAGCTGGATGAGGGCTGCAGGGGGGGTCTCCCCAGAGCACAGCAGAGGGGGAGAATCCTCTCCGTCCCACTTTTTAACCAGTCTCTGGTTTACTAAATACCATTCTTTATCCCCAGAAAAATCACAGTATCACAGTATGTTAGAGATTGGAAGGGACCTCGAAAGATCATCTAGTTCAATCCCCCTGCCGGAGCAGGAACACCTAGATAATGGTACACAGGAATGTGTCCAGGCGGGTTTTGAATGTCTCCAGGGAAGGAGACTCCACAACCTCCCTGGGCAGCCTGTTCCAGTGCTCCGTCACCCTCACCGAGAAGAAGTTTCTTCTCAAGTTTAAGTGGATCCTCTTGTGTTCCGGTTTGTACCCATTACCCCTTGTCCTATCACTGTTTGCCACGGAGTAGAGCCTGGCTCCATCCTCGTGACACTCCCCCTTTATATATTTATATACACCAATAAGGTCACCCCTCAGTCTCCTCTTCTCCAAACTATAGAGACCCAGCTCCCTCAGTCTTTCCTCATAAGGGAGATGCTCCACTCCCTTAATCACCAGTTGCTTTAAGAAGCTGCAGCAGAGGACCACGACAGTTGCTTTCTGGCAACCCTAGGATACCATCCACACTGGAACACCCTCACCCAGCTGTGTGCTGAGCCTTTCAAGACCTTAAAGATTTGTCAAGTGCAACTTCCTTTTACAAAAGCCATGCTGACTCCTCCACATTCATATAAAATCATGTGCCAAAGAATTCTAATCTATATTACTCTTTTGACAAGGCTGCACAATACAAAGCCAGATTTCTGTCTGCTGGCCCCCAAGCTCCCTGGAACTCGTCTGCAAGTTGGCATCATATCGGCCCCATCTATTCTCCAATAGGGCTGAGGAGGTTTCCATTGAAAGGTCACACACAAATGTTAGCAATTCAACAGTTTCTCCCTTGAATCCCTCCTGGGCTCTAACATCCTGTTCCCTGCAGCCAGTTACTGACACTGTGTTCTTAAATCCTTCCATTAACAGCTGGGTTTGAGATGGGACCTGGTAACAAAACCACGAGGAACGTAGATGCCTCTGAAACTCATTTGTTTCTTTCTGCTCCACCTTCTGCAAGTGATTCTTTCACACTCCTGTCTTCAAGGCTTTTTGCAAACGTTTAGACAAGCTCCTTGTTCCCAACATATCTGGAAAAGATCTGTTACTTTTTATACCTTCTGAAAGCTGTTCCTCTAAGTTTTTGGCATTTCAAAGTGTTTGTTCTTTTCTGTCTTTCTCACTTGTTCATGACTTCAGCTTTTGGAAGGATGCCTCTGACTCTACAGCCCTTCTTCCCTGCTGTTTCACATCATAACTTTCTACTCAACTGGCTTTTGATGGGACTGGGGCACTTGCTCTGCAGCGTAGTGCCTTTAAATAATCTTCACACTACCTACAAACATTTCACCCTCTCGCTGCTCCTGTCAGTTTCAACACGCTTCCCCATTCTGAGGTACCTTCCCTTTGGAAACCAAGGCTAGCTTCAGTGCAGGTTTTGCCTTGGACTGCTGTCAGTGCTTTGTGTTCACACTCACAGAGGACCGTTGGCAGTAAAACTTTGTACAAAGTTCTGCACATTTCCCAGGAGAAAGTCAAAAGTATCTTCCTCCCCCTGAATCCCTAACCAGATGTTTCCCAAAGGTGGCACTGCTGGTGCTTAAGAGGACTGCGGTGCCAGCTTTCTCCCATTTGGTTTCCTACTTTAAAGCTACACACTCTGTATTAGTCTATACTTTTCATATCTACAAGTTGAGATTCTCTAATTTTAAGGATTCTGTTAATAATGCAGTTATTTTCCTGATTTGACATCTAGCTTTAAGGGACAGCACTATTCCCCTGGGGGTCTGAACCACTCAGGGATTTTTAAGGAACCTGTAACTCAGTAGAAGGGTGTTCCAATTGATCTTTTCCTTCCATCAACTTTCTTTATAGCCCTCAACAGCCTCACATAAAACCCAAACTCCCCACGTCATCACCCACCTTATTTCTCAAGATTTCAGTGTCTGTCTAGAAATTCATCCACATTCAGCCCGATTTCCTTCTTTCTTCCTGTTATGTCAGTGCTAGCCAAAGGGGGAACCTGTTACACGATGTGACTTTCAAATGACCAAGGGCACATGGTGGGTAAGTTTTAGTGGTAAAACAGCCCAGCTATGTTCAAGAAGAGCTGGGAAGTGCTGCTTGAACAATGATCCAATGAATTCTTGCATCAAGCACTTTAGCTTCTTCTGGACTTCTCAAGTTCTTTTGTTATTATTTGCCAACAAAAAGGCATATGTATGACAGGGAAAAAGAACCAGCAAGCGTAGTTTCTACTTGTTGCTACAGACAAGAAACAAAACCTCTACCAATGAAGCCACCAACCCCAGGGGAAGGAGGGAAATCTTCTGGTGTCATGATTTTGGGGTTAACTTGTATATATTTGAGAATCTTATCTGAACACGACAATGTACTTTGAGATTTTTCCATGTTTATTATAATTGGGGTGGCATTGGACCTATATACTAAAATACACATGAGAACAGACCTGATCACTGGCACTTCTTAAGTCTCTTAAAAGGCAAAAAAAACCCAAAGATCAGTTTATCCTACAGAGCTACATGGAAGCCCAGAGAGGAAGAGACAGTGAAATCTCTGGTGAAAGGCTACATCTGCTGCACTGAACAACTTTGAGAAAGAGAAGAGAAAATGTAGTTGCCAACTTCTGTTGGATTTTGTTTCCTATCGTCTAAAACCTGACACTTGATAACCTGCCACTCATGAAGTGACAGTTCAGCTTATTTCTCAGCTTATTATGAGTTTTCCCTGCTCATTTTACAGAAACTGTGAAAATTATTAATTACTCTTCAAGAAAGGTTATTACTATTTAGTTACTATTCATCATAAAGTACAGAATAACTGTTTGCATTACTTCAGTTGCACTGTCCTTACTAAATACATAAACATCAAGACAAATGAATCCCCAGGACAGAAACAGCTCTGCCCATCTCAACAAAGTAAAAATAGCTGCTCTTTTTGGAAGTTCAGCATCAAATGCATCACTGAATTCAACACTTGCTTCAGAACCTCGAAGAAAGGCAACAAATGACAGGACCTTGCATGTCATTTATTTTCATTGCTCACTGAGAAATAACTCTGGCAGTTATTTAACCCTCACCCAACTCTTCCTGTTGGTTGTCACGTTGATGCTGATCACATTTGACACCTCAAAATAGCACGTTGGTAAGAAAATAAGCTATAACTGAGAACTTCTCATCAAGTATGATTTTGTTTTTCAAACACCGGCCATGCTGATAAAACTGCCTTTCACCAAAGTCTAACATGAGCAAGGTAAAGAAATTGCTGAAAAATGGAATGCTGGACATGGTGTCACAGTTTTAGGTCAAAGGCTCAATCCCCACAGAAGGAAAGACAAAGTTACAGGAGGGAGAACAAAGAGCACCAACCCTCATATTGCACACACGGGTTCAACGTGTCAGATGACAATACAGGGAGTTATGAAATGGGATTTAGGCAGCAGTAAATACTTAAATGCTATTGTTCATTCAGCTGGGCCCTCCCTTATCCTACCTCTGTTCCTGAAGCTGCCAAGGTTACACAAAGAGCCCCATATCACACCTATAAACTGAAAGAGCACAGAAAATAAAGTGGAATTGATTAACGTTTTCCAGTTATCACACTGTATTTCATACCATATTTTAAATTGTCTCCAGTAACAACTACTGCCTCCTGCTCTAAATCACAGCAGAGAAGCCGCAGGTCCTACCGGTGAGTTGTTCACCATTGACTCATCCCTAGAAGAAAAACTACCTTGCAGTTACACTTTTTACAGGGTTTGAGAGTGCAACATCCAGTAAGGAGAACAAAGACTAGCAGGACCCCAGGCAAGCCAGACCCACCACTTCTTATGGCCTTTCTTATTCAAAGTAGTATCAGTAATCCTAGCAGAGACTTTCCCTCGTGTCTCAGTGTAGCTGCAGGTACAGTTCATGAAGCACAGCACACGCTCTGCACGGACTTCTCCCGGTAAGAATCTCAGGTGTCAGTTTGAGTGTTTACATTTCCATTTACAACAAAGCCTACCAGGAGAACAGCAAATACTGCGAGATAAAGAAACACACAAGACACCGTGAGAACAGGTTTAAGGGGGAGGAGAAATGTCCACATCATCTTCCAGAGTAAGAGGAAGGGACTCTCGATACTCAGGACAATATGGCCCAAGGGAAATGGTAATGGGAGAGAAAGAAATTCTTTCACCTCTGGGTTGAAATCCAAGTCAGGCTGGTAGTAGCCAAGAACCATTAGCTAACATCTGCTAGCTGTTTGGTAACCCATGTGAAGTGAGTTATGTTCCTTAGTGTCCACATCACAGTCCCACTAATTGGCACCACGTTGGCAATCTAAACAGAGAGGCTAAGGTCTGAATATACAGCAAGCATGAGCTGCAGGATTAGGCAGCTTCAGTTTGGAGTACATATGAGATGAATTACGCATTTGGTAGATGTAACTCCATCTAATTGCCCCACCAGCCTGTTCTGCCCTCAAAAGAAAATCATAAATCCAGGCAAGCCAACAAGCTGTCAGCATTCCCTTGTCAAGCACAGTGTCTGAGTTAGTGAGACACGTTACTAAGTCTCTTACTATTCAAAGAAACTGAAGCAACTGCTTAAATGTTAAGCACAATACTGTACCACATGGAATATGAGCTGAAGCATTTGGATAATAGGTACCAATATCCTTAAACCAGTGTCCTTCAGCGTTTAGCTCAAAAATGCAATGTTCACTCAAAAGGCAGTGAGGATATAGGATCATACATCCCAAACAAGCCTTTTCTCTCTTACTCTTTCCTCCTCCTGCAGCTTCCAGCAAAGAGCACAAAGGCACAAAGCTGACCCAAGAACGAGACCCATTAATTTTTAGAAAATTATCCTTTGTATCCACGGTAAAATGTCCCTAAGGACAAAAAAGAAAAGAAGTTATTATCTCATAATAAATAGTAAGAAATAAAACTGATTTTTTGTATCGTCTGAATACAGCAGCATAAAAAACCAGTCTCAACTATGAACAAGGAAACTCATGTTACAGTGTAGAAACTGTTCCTGATGTTTACACATCACTTCAGCTTAAAGAACTGCTTATGATGGGAACATGATGAAAGCTGTTGAGCATGAAGGGAGATATAAACGAAGCATCTTTGCCAGAACTCTACCAGAAAACAGAATCACAGAGTAAGTCAGTTTGGGAGGGACCTCTGGAGGTTTTCCAGTCCTTGGGCTGCTCAAAGGATGGCCAACTTCAAAGTCGGATGAGGTTGCTCAAGAATATTTTAGATAAAAGCACAACCAAGTATTATGCCCTGCAAAATCCACAGATGAAGAAATTGCTCTTGCTAGGTGAGTGAATACCCCTTTCCTTTACCACCACTCTGGAAAGGTTCAAGTCCTAAGCTGTTGTGAGGAGCAGGGAGAATGGCTGGCTGCCATTAAGAACAGTGATCAAGTGAAAAGGGAACAAACCTCATCTAAATACCCACTAGTACCAAGGCTTGGAGAACTGAGTCCAAACAAGTCCATTTGGAGAACTGACTTGGTAGAATGCAGACATGAGGACAGGAGACTGTCTGAGAGAGCTGGGAAAGCATAACCCTCCCAAGATCTATGTTTTATCTTGTTGGAAAGGTATGCTCAGCCCTCCCCAGACAAAAGGCCAGTCTGCAGGAAAACAAACAGAACCCCTGACTCCCATAGGTCTGCATTCCACAGCCACCTTCAAAGGGATGGATTTTTTCTTGTGCAAAGAACATGCAGAGTTAACATCCAGAGAATGTGATAGTATCTAAAGTGCCTTAAACATGAAGAGCCGCTGCTTTTAGCTGGTAACCACTGCCTGGCTCACCTGGCCCTCAACAAAGCCAGACCACTTTAATCCTACAAAACGATGCTGCCAGTGCCCACTGTCTGCACACACGCTGATGAGGACCGTGTGTGTGTGACTGGTGGACTGAGGGATCTGCCCGATACAGCAACAGCACTCCTTCCCCTGAGCTAGTCTCTGCAAGGCTGCTGCCTGCTTCAGGCAGCGAGGATACAGCCTTCTTTTTCCCATCACTGACTACTGAAGCCTCAAGGTGGATCTTTTCTTACTCTTTTCTATAACTTTGAGAAGTAGAATAGCATCATGCCACATTTTTTAAATCATAGACTAATTCCCTCTGCTTGAAGACACATTATTACTAGCTGCTTTTAAAATCACACCACTTGAGGTGGGACCTGCTGTGCTGACATCTGAAAGAGAATTGAGGGAGACTGTGGACATAGGATCATAGAATCCCAGACAGGTTTGGGTTGGAAGGGACCTTAAAGCTCACCCAGCTCCAACCCCTGCCATGGGCAGGAACACCTTCCACTAGAGCAGCTTGCTCCAAGCCCCTGTGTCCAACCTGGCCTTGAACACTGCCAGGGATGGGGCAGCCACAGCTTCTCTGGGCACCCTGTGCCAGCGCCTCAGCACCCTCCCAGGGAAGAGCTTCTGCCTAAGAGCTCATCTCAGTCTCCCCTCTGGCAGTGATGACTGCAGGAGTCTGACACAAGCTGGAAACCAGGCTAACAAAGACACAGATACTGTGACTGTTCTGTCTTTGGCTGCATCCAGCCCATCAAGCGCAGGAACTGAACCTTTAGAACTAAGTGACGGTGCTACAGGAGTCAGTTGCGTGATAAGGTCCAAGTAAAAGTTAAAAATCAAGGAATGCAGAGAACTGCTTTATTGAGCAGGTCTAACATGCACTTCTGAACCCTCAAGCATTGACACCCAAATAAATGTTTTCTCACAAAACCAAGTATAGAAATAATACCAAATTCATGAGCTTCCTGAGAGTAATTCCACTCCATTTGGAAAACAGGAGGGGTCCAAGAAAGAAATCCTTCTCTGCAGGGGAGGGAGGCAGGAAGGAAGGAAATGTGAATTACATACACCTCTGGATAAGTCTCCCTTGGAAAAAAAAAAGGAAGGAAATGAGAGTTAACGGAAAGGAACATGTTTAGCATCGCTGCACAAGCTGGGGAAGCAAAATAGGAAATCCTGGCTAAAGATAAGGCTGCCTCCTCCTGCCACTGCCGGGCTCCCACAGCCACTGCAGCAGGAGCAGGGACAGGGCCACTCACTTTTCACTCTTCCCTTTGCAGCACCACTTTGAAGTTACCTACAAATCAGAGTCCCTCTTTGAAGCTCACCTCTCCCTGTGTCATCCTGTCCTGCTTTGTCACAGGGCTGGTAAAAACCATGTGTTTGCACTTCTTTTTTAAGTTAAGAAAGGATAACTCATAACTGAGCAGAGACAAAGGCTCTGTTGATACAACAACATGCGGATTAAATCTGAAAGGAGAAGGAAGGCTGTTCTATTAAATTGACAATCCTGCACAGAGGGCTTATATCTGAATTGGTGCAATAAATCAATAGGAAGGATTTCGCTTTTGCTAAAACAATCACTTATTTAGGCATGGAACAGGAGCATTTAAAAACTGGCCTGGACATTGTACACAAAAGTGTTTCTTCAGTTTTGTTCTTTTTGGTTTTCTTTTGTGTTTTAAGAACATCCCCAAAGCTTTGCATTTGCTTTACTGAAAAATATTTACTTTTTGGTGCTTAAACCTTCACCAAGGCAGTACCACAGGGCTCTGCACTGAGCTGCTCCTGCTGGAAACAGGGAGAAGACTGGCCTAAATGTGTGCTTTCCCCACAAGGATTTTCTCCTGTGTTTTTATAAACATTTGCTACTTCTCCTCTGCTATTTTAGTTGTTGCTTTTTCACAGAATCCCAGCCTGGTTTGTGTTGGAAGGGACCTTAAAGCTCATCCAGCTCCAACTCCCTGCCACAGGCAGGGACCCCTTCCACTAGAGCAGCTTGCTCCAAGCCCCTGTGTCCAACCTGGCCTTGAACACTGCCAGGGATGGGGCAGCCACAGCTTCTCTGGGAACCCTGTGCCAGCACCTCAGCACCCTCACAGGGAAGAGCTTCTGCCTAAGAGCTCATCTCAGTCTCCCCTCGGGCAGGTTAAAGCCATTCCCCTTGGCCTGGCCCTACAGGCCCTTGTCCCAAGCCCCTCTCCAGCTTTCCTGCAGCCCCTTCAGGCACTGGAGCTGCTCTAAGGTCTCCCCTTCAGGAGCCTTCTCTTCTCCAGGCTGACCCAGCCCAGCTCTCTCAGCCTGGCTCCAGGGCAGAGCTGCTCCAGCCCTCACAGCATCTTGTTTAAGCAGGAAACACTCTCCAGTTATCACTACCTACCTCTATCAGACAGGAATTTGTCACACAATGTCTTCTGAGACCCACGCAATAACCTGCCACATCATTGTGTCAGTCTAGAGATGCTCAGGGAACTCCAGTCACACCTCATCCTCACAGCACTGCTCAGAAACATGTGTTTGATCTCCACATCCCAAGAAGAGAAGCCCCTGCTGATGCACAGTGAAAAATAAGGAGGCCTTGGCAGAACATGAAGTACAGCACTGATGGTAACTATAGATGGGTCCAAGAACTGCAACTGCCATTTTTAAATAGAAATCAGATGGTACCTGGAACCGATTCCAGAGCTAATGCAAAAATGACACCAGCATCTACTCATTACCTTTAACACACTGTGCTATGAAGATGGCCCTGGCTAGCCCCCACAAACATGCCATCATGCAGCTCCAGCTTGTCTTCAAAGGATGACAAAGACCAAAATACAATCATCATAAAAAATACACTTTCGGTTCCACAGTAATGTTCTGTGAGAAGATACTAGTAGGAGATGCTTCTCATCACTAGAAGCAATGTTTCATACAAGCACGCTGGAGCTGCTCTTCAGCACGTTCTGTGAGTGTCACTGGCTCCTTCATTACTGTCACTTTTTAGAACACCCAAACTGTGCGTAAAAACACCCAAAATGTGCTGTAAAATGCATGTGAGGGCATCAACGTATGGTCTGGAGTGTAACAGAGGGGTAGAGGATTTTGGCTGAAGCCTCTGTCATTCAGCATGTCATTCCTAATACCATTTACAGAAATCGCAAGAGCTGAGCTCTTCAACATCATTAAAATACAACCCCCAGCCCCACAGATACCCCAGAAAGCTGCTGTTGGACCCTTCCACAAGAGGTGGGGGGAGATGAGACATATACAGGTTACTCTGCCTGCATCTTACCCAAAGGCAGGTGTGCAAAACCTACCAACACCTTATTAAAAGAACCATTCGCCTTGGGCCAATCCACTGCCTTGCAGCCCACAGGAGTCCCTCCACAGCCCTGCAGCCACCCACATGGCACTGGGTCTTCGCTCAGCTTCTGCTGCCTCTTCATGTGCCCTCCAAATAAGACAGACACCAAAGAACGCTGGAGAAGGAACATCTCCACTTTACTTCCTCACTCCAGGCAACCACGCTAGCCAAAAAGCTAACAAGGAGCCATAGCAGAGGGACCGAAAGGGAAGGTGCTAGAGGAGATTAAAAACTAGGAGAGGAAAAAGATAGCCTGACAAGTACTTTTTCTTATTATTCTGCTTTATTTGCAGAGAGGTGAGGCTCACAGCCATTAGAGTTCATGGAAGCACTACACCGTTCTTTAAGATACCAAGCAAAGTACGGCCAGCTGGCTTTGAAAATCTCCGGTTCTCAATGTCTGCTGCCTTCAAGCCACAAGCAACAAAGCTGTCACCTCTGAGTAAAGCCAAAGCCCTGGCCAGAAAGACAGTCCCAGCTGAAAGGAACATGTCCCAGTAAGGAGATGGCCAGGCAGGCATACAACTGGTTTATGCTCACAGCTCTTACGGTCCTGTTGTGCGACCTCATTCAAATCACATCCCCATACAAACCGGCTTCTCTCAAAGGGGAAATGCACATGAGCACCACCAAACAGTGGCTACACGAAACCATGTGCTGGGCTGCACCCCCAGGGCGTGAGCAGCAGCTCGGGGAGGGGATCCTGCCCCTCTGCTGTGCTCTGGGGAGACCACCCCCTGCAGCCCTGATCCAGCTCTGGGGCAGCAGCACAAGAGGGACATGGAGCTGTTGGAGAGAGGCCAGAGGAGGCCATGGAGATGCTGCGAGGGCTGGAGCAGCTCTGCTCTGGAGCCAGGCTGAGAGAGCTGGGCTGGGTCAGCCTGGAGAAGAGAAGGCTCCTGAAGGGGAGACCTGAGAGCAGCTCCAGTGCCTGAAGGGGCTGCAGGAAAGCTGGAAAGGGGCTTGGGACAAGGGCATGTAGGGACAGGCCAAGGGGAATGGCTTTAACCTGCCCGAGGGGAGACTGAGATGAGCTCTTAGGCAGAAGCTCTTCCCTGTGAGGGTGCTGAGGCGCTGGCACAGGGTACCCAGAGAAGCTGTGGCTGCCCCATCCCTGGCAGTGCTCAAGGCCAGGTTGGACACAGTCTTGGAGCAAGCTGCTCTAGTGGAAGGTGTCCCTGCCTGTGGCAGGGGTTGGAACTGGATGAGCTTTAAGGTCCCTTTCAACCCATTCTATGATTTTATAACCCAGCTACTAGCAGTAATGCCAATGCAGAAGTGGGAATTTAGAGGCTAAGTAAAGCAACACATTAAAGCTGAGGTTTATGCTATGTAGGCATGGTTCCAGCACAGGAAACCTGAACTATGGTTTTGCCAAGCCTGCCCAGTGTGGGTGTGATTCAGTGCTAATTACTCAGAAAAGCGTTTCAAGTGCCACTGGTCTGGTATGCTTTGTTTTAAAGCAAAACATGGCATGTTTTGGACAATGTTTAGATTGTGTTTATGTTTACAGACAATCTGACTCCTGCATATAAAGAAGGCTTCTCCTTGGTGAAGCCTAAAAGAATCAAGAAAAGTCAAAAGTCATGTAAATGATCTGGCTCTATAATCTTGCCAGAACAGAAGCAGCACCAAAGGTTCGCCAAAGGGAGCAATAATCATGGTCTTAGGTTTGACTTCCCTGACTCCTACTTTCTTCAGTATTCTAATCATATTTCTTAAACATTCTAAACCACTTCAGATTTCAAAGCACATTTACAAATATTAATTCTCCCAAGGTAAAAATCATAGAATCACAGAATAGTTAGGGTTGGAAAGGACCTTAAGCTCACCCAGTTCCACCCCCCCCTCCATGGGCAGGGACACCTCACACTAAGCCATGGCACCCAAGGCTCTGTCCAGTGTGGCCTTGAACACTGCAGGGATGGAGCATGCACAACTTCCCCGGGCAACCCATTCCAGTGCCTCACCACCCTTACAGTGAAGAACTTCTTCCTTATATCCAATCTAAACTTCCCCTGTTTACGTTTTAACCCGTTACCCCTTGTCCTATCACTACAGTAAAATCATTATGCTCTTTACTACAGAACAGAAGTGAAAGAAATAATAAGCTATTCATCAGAGGCACAGAAGGGACCGATGTAAAGGCTGGTATTAAACCCCAAGAGTTTCTGAAACAAATGATTGTTTCTAAAGGGTTCACTTTCAAGATGATGGTAATACAAAAAAAAGTTCCAAAATGGATATACATTCAGCATCAAGGCAGCTCATGGGGTAAAGGCCCATGCACTAAATCAGCCTGCAACAAACTATCTTGCCTTGCATCACAAGATACCGAAGTGGGCAACAGGAAAGCCCATGGCAGGGGGCTGGAACTGGATGAGCTTTAAGGTCCATTCCGACAAAGCAGTCTGTGATTCTATATATGTTAATCTATCTCAGGCTTCACACTCTCTGCTCTGGGGTTTTCACTCCACACTTTCTACTCTGGAAGTTACCTTGGCATCAGGACTTTCCCCTGCAGAGTACGTGGGAATGCTGCTGACAGCAGCTCCCATATGTGATTCCAGAGTGCCCTCTAACGAGGCTGAGCTGGATTTCACAATACAGGCAGGGAACCCAGAAAAACCCAACGTGGGGCTTTCCAGAAACTTCTCATTAAACACTAAGCTTTGTTTCCATCTGAACTAAAGGGCAAACCAGATGATAGACACGATCTGGTGACTGCTGCTGCACGGAACTTTTACATTTCCCTACAAGCCCTCATTGGTAAATACCTCAGCAGGCAGCAGTACTAAAAATGGGGAAATCCACAGCGCTCCCATTCCAAGAAGAAAGGATACTGAATCAGATGAGAACCCGAGGCAGCTAACCCAGCACAGTGTTTTGAGACAGGCTGTGTGGAACTCAGTTATCTTGTAAGGAATTGCAGGGTGACTTCTCAACAGAGGATGTAGTTAAATCAAATTTAACAGAAAAAAATATCATGAATGAAGCTTGCAAATCAAAATGGAATCCTCATAAATCTGCTCCCTAACACACTGCCTCACCATAAAATACTGGTTATTTGAAAGGATGTCTTCATCAGAGTAGTCACACAAACTACAGTGATGAAACTGCATTTGCTTAAATTTCTATGACTGGTATTTGGTTTATTGTCAAGTTCCCTTTCACATACCTCCACCAACTAATAAAGCGTACTGCAAACAAAAGGTATTTGTATTACTTCCAGAAGCAAATTTCACACAGAAAAGCTGAGCCCAATCCTCAAAACAGAAATTAATTTTACTAATCTCAATGTCAAACTGTCAAAGTAGGACTTTTCCATGGAAATATCTACCTGTAAATATGCCAGGAGGGCACCGAGTGGGATCGGAACAGCCCCAGCAGCCTGTGGAACTGCTGCCCACCACCTCCCACCACCTCCTCACCAAGGCGCCCTGCCCAGTTGTCCCCCAAACACCCATCTAGTGGAAGGTGTCTGTGCCCTTGGCAGGGGGTTGGAACCAGACAACCTTTAAGGTCCCTTCCAACCCAAACCAGCCTGGGATTCTATGATAGGGTGAAAGAAATTGTCAAAATAATCAAAATGGGAAATGATACCTCTCTAAGCTCAGGCAAGCCAGTGACTAGAAAGGGGCAGGAATTCCTGGAGCTGCACTGCCCCCACCCCAGAACGGGGGGGGTCTGACAAATGCCTTTGAGCAGACTTGGGTCCAGGGACCAGCAAACTCACCCCTGGAGGAGCACGGTGAAGGTGTGACCTGCCGAGTGCTGCCAGGGAGTTCCGCTGCCACTGCAGAGCTGCAAGGAAGCAAACGGGGCTGTGAACACACGGAGCTCTTTGCACTTGCCAACACCCCACCGAAGCTCCATGATCCAAACTCCAGCACTGTCTTGGGAAGACAGAGACTGGAAAGTATCAAATGTTTTCTTGAACAGAGCCTTACACACGTGCCAGCATTTTTACATCGTGCGGAACATCTCTAATGTAACGTTAAGATCATGTGGCCGAGAGTCACAAAAGACCTACAAGAACCCCATAGTGATGTTACAAAACATTCAAAGAACCATCATCCTCATCCAGGCAGGTTATCCACTGTAACAAACACACCATCAGCAGGAAACCTCCACTCCTGTCCATCCCGAATGACCCAGTGGCAACCACTGCTTCCAAAACAAAGCCCGAACAATAACGCTTTTAACCACATGGCCCGGAAGAACCTGCTTTGCACAGACCGAAACAGCAGCTATTTATCCTGTAAAGCAAAACTGCACTCCCCTTCTCAAAAAGCCATTTCCATTCAATTTTGTAACAGTGGGAGACTGTAGTCCCCCAGGAATATTTTCCATACATTTATAGTATTGTATAAACTAAGAAAACCCACATGGAATAGTATTTCTAAGCAGTGCTCCCTGTGCTCTCTCAACCCCCTCTCACAGCACTGCTGCGCTCCAGCCAACTCCTCTCCTGACATAACAGCTTATTCCTTGAGGAATAAGGAATAACTCCTTCAGGCAGAGCTGGACATTACAAAGATCAGCAGTGGATGGGCAGTGAAACAGACTTTTATTCCATGCACATGTAACCCACGCAAGGCTCAATGAAATTGTGCGACAATCAAAAACGACCATAAAGTGCCTTTTGAACCACACAGCAGAAAGTTTCAGCACAGAACAGAGATGTAAGAGAAAAAAACCCTGTGAAAGTAGTAACTGAACCACACAATTTACATGCACAGCTATACTTTGTATACTTTCCAATACTTTGTAAAGTATTCTGCTTTTTGAAGGCAAGATGAACAACGGCAAAGAATAAATTGCACTGTATGGGTACAACTTGCCATAAATTAAGGAAAAACAGCATTATCTCAATCAGAAAAAAAATTGCCCAAAATGATGGAAGCCACACATTTAGACTTAACACGGCAAAAGATAGCACAGAGGGTTATTCTATGAGAATTAGTAACACATGATTTTGGGTTTTCTTCTATGGAAATGTCTTTGGCAATAACAGTTGCCTCAACCCTCAAACAGGTCTATCCCAACATAGGGCCAACACCAAGAACTATGTCCAGAGCATCATCCCGAGCGAGTGGCAAAGCTGAGACAAACTAAGCTGCTCATTACATACAGGGTTTGCTTGCTTGATTTTTAGCTGCAGACCATATAACATCATTTGCCCCAAATCATCCAGCAGGTGGCTGGCACAGCTGGGAAAGGACATCCCACTCCTGACCTCAAAGGTCTGGACGAGGCTCTCACCATCCAGGCCCAAGTTACTGCCATTTGGTCCCGCTGCAACACCAAACCTCCACATGGATCCACAGAAGAAACAAGACTTCTATCCTCTGGGAAAACAGCTTCCCAGACTTCTCTTTTGATCAAAATCTAACTGGAGTTTCGCTCCAGCCCTCCCTCATCCCCCCCCCTTTCATTTTTCCCACAAGAATTTTCAGCCTTTCCCACTGATGTCTCCCATAGCTCTCCCTACACTGCATTAGTATATTACACATTAACTCAAAGATGAACATGTGAAATAGCATGATGTTCAGCACAGCCTAACTCCTCTTCCTGTCACTGACATTCTGCTCCTTTCACACTACAAAGTTCCCCCATGGCCACCCTTTTCCTCAATGCACGGGATTACAAAGGAGCTGCTGGAGGAGCTGTTGTGGCACTGAGCATCTGCAGAGTGCTATGAAAAAAAGAACTTTTATTTAGAAGGACACAAACTCAATAATTCACTTTTAAATCAAAATATTAAAACCTGGTTCAGGAGAACACTCCTAATGCCAATGAAACATCTCTGGCCAACTATTTCTTTACTTGGAGAAGAGAAGGCTCCTGAAGGGGAGACCTTAGAGCAGCTCCCATGCTTAAAGGGGCTACAGGAAACCTGCAGAGGGACTTTGGACAAGGGCCTGTAGGGCCAAGCCAAGGGGAATGGCTTTAACCTGCCCGAGGGGAGACTGAGATGAGCTCTTAGGCAGAAGCTCTTCCCTGTGAGGGTGCTGAGGCGCTGGCACAGGGTGCCCAGAGAAGCTGTGGCTGCCCCATCCCAGGCAGTGTTCAAGGCCAGGTTGGACACAGGGGCTTGGAGCAAGCTGCTCTAGTGGAAGGTGCCCCTGCCCATGGCAGGGGTTGGAGCTGGAGGAGCTTTAAGGTCCCTTCCAACATAAACTAGTCTGGGATTCTGCATGTGCTTCATGCACCACACATTTGTCTGATGTGGTTTTATGCAAGCAGCATATTCAACTCCCCCAACACAGAGAGCTGAGAAGTTTGCTGCAACTGCCAGATGGTGAGGATCACCAAAACTTCGTGCAGGTGAGTGTCACTATTAACAGCATTACTGCCTTAAAAACCTGCAGCAGAGGTTTTCTGATGGATTGCTCACATCCCAGAACGTGCATTTTCCTGGTTCTATTCCACATGCTGAAATTTGATTATTCCTGCCCTATTGTTTGCACTTACAGTGAGGAAAAACATGGAAACAGAAGGCATGGCTAATAAGGATGCTTGAGCCAAAAAGCTGACACACAGCCATGGGCAGGTTCCTGTTCTCCATATAAAACCAGGGATGCACCAAGCCCCTGGCACATACCAGAACACACAGAGCTCCGTAAGACAGTTTCACATTCACAGAGGAACAGGGAGATTTATTAATTGATTTCTTAAAAGTCATCATTTCAGAGGGAGTCAACAAAGCCTGGAGCAGACCCCATCATCCCACACCCTTTTATAAAACCTAACACCTTGAAAGCACTCTCGTCCTGTTGAAACAATTCATTGAGACAAACAGATCCCCAAGGTCCTTTACAGGAATGTGAAGAGATAAAAACAGTGTAGGCAGAAAGTCCTAGCATGGAAACCTTGCCTTTGCTGAGGGTGAAAAACTTGTACGCCTTAACAAATCCCTTCCTACATCAAATCTGGATCACTCTGGAGACAGCTGGGGACGACACAGTAGATGAGGGAGGAGATTCCCTGAACTAGCACAGCACAACTTGGTGTCTGCTCTCTGTGGCCAAAGTGATGATTTCAACAAACACTCCCTTAACCTAACTGTGCTCTGGAAGAACAGCATGTGGAAATCCCCTTGAAGCAGAAGGTCATCCAAAAGCATAAAGATTTCATCTTATCTTAACATATAACTACAGCCCTTGAAGCAACATTAAAAAACTCCTGCTATTTCTGCAGCCAAGAAGTAGAGCCCAGAAGGTGACTCACTGATAATCTCACCATCTCCCCCAAACCACACAGGCACCTCATACCAGCAAACTGCCCAACGTCTCAGGTTTAAGCCCATCTTCAAATTCGTTATCATTCCAGCTGAAGAGCTCCAAATCACAACAAGCCTTTCCCCTCTGCCATGAACCATTCCTGGAATTACCCCCCCCCCCCCCCCCCCAGTGCCAGGAAATTATGTCATATTTAAAAGAATTTGTGTAGCTTTGACTTTCAGTTACAGGATCACTCTTCCATAGGCATGGACTTCCAGAGTGGCTGAGTCACTCCTGAACCCTCTCGTCTTGGATGGGCCTGAATACACTGAGTTCAGTAAGTCCATTTCATGGCTTGTTTTCCAGGACCAGAACATTTCTATGGCCTTCTCTGAACTCTTCAGTATTTCCATCTCTTATTTGAGAACTCCTGGAACTGCAGACTCTGTGCCAGCAGCCCACTGTAACCCCACCACGTGCACACACATCATCACCCCACCACGATTCTCTTTCCAAAAAGCAAAAATACCCAATAATGGAATCAGTTTCTCCCACAACAGCAAAGTTCAAATTGCATCACTGTGTAACTGAGCCCTGCGTGTCGCTCTCTACCACCTCTGTGTCTGAGGTAGGAACCTGTCCTGGTTTCTAAACCTCACACAGCCTTTTTCATTACATTAAGATCCTTCTCCATCTGCCCGGGAAGGTCAGAGCAGGCTACAGCAGTCACATCTTGTCAGTATCAGTAAACCTTAACTGTGAAGGTTACAAACCTTCTTTTGGATAAGTGAAGTCAGTATTAGTGTTGGAACAAAGAACTGGTACATGGAAGAGCTGCACAGAAACAACCAACTTGTTTATGTCTTCCAATTAACAATCAAGGCACAGGGCTTGTTCCTAAGGCCATTGTTCAGTTCTGTGCTGCTGCCCCAAGCCACCACCTCTGTTCCATTAGGGCAGATCACATTAGTCAGATTCCTCAGAGAGCTTCAAGTGTGTGATACCAGCGACACCATCAGTTGAGTTCATCACATCATGAAATCCGCTTTCAGGAACACCGAGACAGGGTGAACACCTCTTCCTTCAAGCCTATGTTGTATCACCTTTAATCTCCACATTCACCGTATTTATAGCACAGAATTATGTACAAAGCTCTACATACTCGTTATTTTTTTGTTCCGCCTACTGACATCACGTAACAAACTTTCTTAAAACACTTTTAACCCTTCCATAGGTGTGGACAATGCTCGAGGTACTTCCAATCCCTCTGGCTTGCTCCCCCATCTTCCGAAACATTTAAAGTCGGTGACAAGAGCAAAACCAGTTTAGGACAAGGCAATCTGAAATCACACTTCTGAGCTGCCAGTAAGGCGACCGCCACAAATGCCTTTGGCTTCCGTTGATAGCTTGTAATTATTCGCTCCTATTACCCCCGTAGTCAGCGCGGTAGCTCTCCAGGGCTGCCAGGCTGCCGCGGCTCCTGACTGGGAGCTCCCCTCACATGGGTTTATGGCTACGCTCCCCTCCGCGCCTCCCCTGTCCCAGGGAGCGGGGGGGAGCAGCCGGTGTCCCCGGCCCGCGCTTTACTTCAGGCAGCCCCGGCCGAGGCCCACGCAGACCCCCAAGCCCTGCCCCACCGCCATCGCCATCGCCATCGCCATCCCCCCCCCCCCGAGGCGCCCGGAGCCCCCGCTCCCGCCCCGCGCGGAGCCCCCGAGCCGCTCCGTGGCTCCGTCCCGGCTGCGGGGCGCGTACCCGCGGAACGGCCGCGCGCAGCCGCCGCCTCCTGCCACTCACCTGGCTCCGGCCCGGAAGCGGCGAGGATAACACCCGAGTGCGCCGCTCAGAACCTTCCCTGTCGCTCCCGCCTCTCCGCTGCGTGCGGCAAAGGGAACCAGCTACGGAACCTTTCATGTGTAGCCCCACGCCCCCATCGGGCTTCTTTTCTGGGGGCACTCGTGGACGCGCCGGTAGGGGGCGGTGTCGCCCGTTGCAGCGTGGCGGGTGGGCGGGCGGCATTACCGTAAATACCCGAGAGCGGCCGCGCTACCGTAATTACTGTGTACAATGCGCACACTAATAGGGCCGTGACAAGAACCCCCGCGGTTTTCCCCCCAGCTGTAGCCGCCGGCATCCCCTCTGCCCCCGGACACTTCGGGGTCCGCGCCCCGGTGCTCCCCGCGGGGCTGGACGGGGAAGGGGAGGGCGGACCGGGACAGGAGAGCTTCCTGCCCCGCCCTTCCCCGCCCTGCAGGTGAAGCCGAGCCACGGACGCGGGAGCTGCCGCCGGCCATGGCCTACCGGGAGCTGGTGAGGCGCTGGCACCAGGGAGTGCTGGCGGCCGACGGCGGGGACTGGGACACGGCCCTCGACATCTTCGCCGGTATCCCGGGACCGCCGGCCAGGATCTGTTTCAACATGGGCTGCGTGCACCTGCTGGCGGGGCGGCCCGAGGCGGCACTCAGGGTGAGCGGCGGGAGCCGGGGCCTGAGGGGCCGGGATGGGGGCGCGGCTGCCGGAGTGCATCACTGAGAGACTGCTGTTGAGACAGGAGCTAAAACCCGTCACAGCCTGCTTTGGGTTGGAAGGGACCTCAAAGCTCACCCAGCTCCAGCCCCTGCCACGGGCACGGACACCTTCCACTAGAGCAGCTTGCTCCAAGCCCCTGTGTCCAACCTGGCCTTGAACACTGCCAGGGATGGGGCAGCCACAGCTTCTCTGGGCACCCTGTGCCAGCGCCTCAGCACCCTCACAGGGAAGAGCTTCTGCCTAAGAGCTCATCTCAGTCTCCCCTCTGGCAGGTTAAAGCCATTCCCCTTGGCCTGTCCCTACAGGCCCTTGTCCCAAGCCCCTCTCCAGATTTCCTGCAGCCCCTTTAGGCAGTGGAGCTGCTCTCAGGTCTCCCCTTCAGGAGCCTTCTCTTCTCCAGGCTGCCCCAGCCCAGCTTTCTCAGCCTGGCTCCAGAGCAGAGCTGCTCCAGCCCTCACAGCATCTCCATGGCCTCCTCTGCACTTGCTCCAACAGCTCCACGTCCTTCTGATGCTGGTGACCTGCACATCCCACTAATAGCAGGAAAGTGGGAGGTGATGGACAAAGAGTGAGGGCCCTGCAGCCACCTGTGTCCTCAGACAGTCCTGCACAAGCAGTCGAGGCTGCCAAAAAGAAACCACTCTGCTGGAGAACTGCTGCCCTTGGCAAGGGAGAGCAGGAGCCTGTGCTGGGGTGGGCAAGGGCCCTGAGGGGAAGCCTTTTTCTTACAGCCCCTGGCACGTTTGCACATCTGTCTGTCTGTGTCTCAGCTGCCTGATGAAGGGAGGCACATAAGCCATTTCTTAATGCATATAGAAGAGCTCAGGCTGTGCTGGAAGTCCTGGGGCAGAGCCATAGGGCCTGGGCAGGGTTCTAGCTGCAAGGGACAGCAGCGAGTGCACCACAGTGGTGCTCAGAGAGACTCTTTAGCGATGAATGGGCACTGACTGGGAAGAATCTAAGCTGTACTTACATGTAGGACAACGGTTGATTGTTGTTTTAGAATCATAGAATAGTTAGGGTTGGAAAGGACCTAAAGATCATCAAGTTCTAATCCCCCTTCCATGGGCAAGGACAAGGTCTTTTATAACACAGTAAAGCAGACTGTTAAATGTGTTTTGAGTTACAGGAGAAGCCAGCACCATAATGTGCAGTCCCTCCCTGACCTCCTGCAATGTATTTTCATCCCTGCAATGCTATCCCTTTCTAGGCAGTTTCAGGAAAGTCTGGAGTTTCAGGCTTGATTTATTTCCTCCACACCATCTCCTTGAAATGGTAAGTGAAGGAGCACACCTCCTAGCTCTCTCAAAGGCATTAAGACTGTTTTCCCAGTGCAGTGTTACTTAGAACCATCAGCCATGAGCTGCTGCCAACTTTGCTAATACTTGCCTGTACTTAGCTGTGAAACTGGACCAGAAATATGGACTTAGAGGTCCATTGTGTGAAGCCCTTCAGTTTTCTCCTTTGCGTCTTTTCACATACTCATCACCGTAGCCTGCTTGAAACAGCCTTCCAAAGCCTGGCTCGTCCTGCTGCTCCCACTGTCAGGGCAAAGTCTGCTCCCCACAACACAGTTTTCCCATTAAAGATGCTGGATTGCAAGCATAGCTCATTTAAGTCCAGTCCATTTTACCAAGGAAGGATAAAAACCTGAAGCTCAGCTTATACAGAGCCAAGACCTGAACTTGGAGCTGCCTCCTGTCCACAGCCCTGAGCTTGTCAGTCCTGGGGAGTTGGTCACAAGCACAGGGATGGCTGCTACACCCAGAACAAGAACAGCTTGGATGTGGCTGCCTGGATGCACATACCCAGACATCAGCAGGAGAGAGCCAAACCGATCCTTGTGATCCTCTGGGGCAACAACACAAGAGGGACGTGGAGCTGTTGGAGTGAGTACAGAGGAGGCCACGGAGATGCTTCGAGGGCTGGAGCAGCTCTGCTCTGGAGCCAGGCTGAGAGAGCTGGGCTGGGTCAGCCTGGAGAAGAGAAGGCTCCTGAAGGGGAGACCCTGGAGCAGCTCCAGTGCCTAAAGGGGCTGCAGGAAACCTGGAGAGGGGCTTTGGACAAGGACAAGTGGAAGGTGTCCCTGCCTGTGGCAGGGGGTTGGAACTGGATGAGTTTTAAGGTCCCTTCCCACTCAAACCAGTCTGAGATTCTATGATGTGTCTGTTTTTCTCCTTAGGCGTTCAATGACACCATTGCCAAGGACAGCTCTCTAGCTGTTGGCTATTTTCAGAGAGGGTTTGTCCATCTGCAGCTGGGAAGGTGAGGCCCGTGTCTGCTTCAGTCTTCAGTTTTCTCCTTTTAGTCAGACTTTATTCTGTGATTCTAAAATTCACTTCTTCCAGCAATCTTAAAGAGTTCTTAAGGTCCAGTTTGACCTTGTAAACCGTGTCAGAAGTCAGCAAGTCTTGTCTCTGATAAAGCTGAGAAGACAGGAGCTTCACAACTCCCAGCCCCAAGGGTGGCTAATACATGACATTACTGTTCCATACACTGAGAGAAAGAAGCTGCTCCTGGGGGAGGGTTGGTGGAGCTGTGGGGGGCCTGCCAGGATTCACATTGTCCTTCAGATTTCTTTGGGAATGAAAATACGTAATTATGCTGCTTGGTGTATGTCCACATGGGACCCCTGAGTCTGGCTTCCCTACACACCTAGTTGCACCAAAGTGCCTGACTCCCACGCTCTGCTAAGAGCAGATTTTGTGGGCCTAATCTCAGGCTCCTTGATTTAATGTTGGGATTGCTCCACTAATGTCATGGGATTGATTACTCATTGTTTGCACAGTTAAATCACAGTGACATCCTGCTCAGACAGGTGGGTGGAGGATTTTGCAGATCCCTCTTACCTTCATGTTCAGTTATTCTCTTTCCTGTTATTTTCCCAGTATTTTCCAGACCTTAATTTTGACAAAATGACTACCTTTATTTCTGGGAGGGAGTTAAACTGAGCAGTTCTGCACCCACAGCTGCCTCTCAAGCAGCTACAAGCTCTGTACCTCTGCAACAGAGCTGTGGTCAGGGGTGGTCCAAGCTGCTCCACTCTGCTCCTCCGGGCACCCTGTGCTAGCACCTCAGCACCCTCCCAGGGAAGAGTTTCTGCCTAAGAGCTCATCTCAGTCTCCCCTCTGGCAGGTTAAAGCCATTCCCCTTGGCCTGTCCCTACTTCCCTTGTCCCAAGCCCCTCTCCAGCTTTCCTGCAGCCCCTTCAGGCACTGGAGCTGCTCTCAGGTCTCCCCTTCAGGAGCCTTCTCTTCTCCAGGCTGCCCCAGCCCAGCTCTCTCAGCCTGGCTCCAGAGCAGAGCTGCTCCAGCCCTCGCAGCACCTCCGTGGCCTCCTCTGGCCTCACTCCAACAGCTCCACGTCCCTCTTGTGCTGCTGCCCCAGAGCTGGATCAGGACTGCGGGGGGGGGGGGTCTCCCCAGAGCACAGCAGAGGGGCAGGATCCCCTCCCTGAGCTGGTGCTCACGCTCTGTGCGTGCAGCCCAGCACAGGGAGGTTTTGGGATCAAGCACACACTGAAGCCAGGTCATGGGGAGCTTCTCCTCACCCAACACCCCCAAGTCTTTCCCCTCAGGCTGCTCCATCCCCTTTCTCCCCAGCCTGTGTTTGTGTTTGAGATTGCCTCAACCCAGAGACAGGACCTGGTACTTGGTCTTGTTGAACCTCATGAGGATTGCACAGGCAAACTTCTTAAACAGTATTCAGTTTTTCTAGTCTCATGTTCTTCTGTCATCTCCACACTGCAGGTATGAAGAAGCTCTCTGTGATTATCATATGGCTTTCAGCCACCTAAGAAAAAATCCTTTCATTGATTACAAGCAGCTGGGGCTGAGGCACATCCTCTATGCATGGGAGGTAAGAGTCAGCCTGTCAGAGCAGCCCTTCCGCTGTGCTGGTGGGGATTAGTAGGCATTAGTAACCCAGGAGCTTTTCAGGACAGTGCATTAGAACAGTAAAAACAGAACTTAATCATAAAACTCATAAACCAATCTCACCTCTGAAGAGTTCAGTAAATTGTACAATTGAAAAGTAAAGCTCTTCAGAGCAGATGCATACAAGTTTGTGTATTGGGTTGGGTTTTTTGGCTTATCTATGTATGCATATAATATTTAGACATACGTGCATGTAAATATCAACGTAAGTTTTGTGAACTCCTCAGCTTTGAAAGCTGAAATAGGCTGAAGTGTAGACAGATGGGAATCGAATTGGTCCATAAGGAGTACTGTAAGAAACTTGTGCATGAAAGCCTGTTTTTCCAGCTGTAGCAACTGGTCTTCACTTTTCCTCTGTGTCTAAACTCACAAACTGGGCTGTACGCTGGGTTTTGCTTCTGTAACTCCGTTCTGCAGCTCTTACACTGTGACATGGAGTCAACTTGCCTGTTTAGAACCCATGTAAGTCTGAATTGACTGTGAATATTTGTAATATTTGGACTGTAAAAGACTTCTAGAAACTGTACTCTGAGGGTTCACTTTGTTTTCTCCCCTCAGTCTGCACACAGAGACCAAAAGGCAGATGCAGGAAAGTATTTAAGTCTTTACTTCCGCAGGGTTGAGGAGTTATTGCATAACTCAAGTCAAGCGTGCCCAGAAACCCCTCCAGTCAAGTCAACTTTCGCGCACCTTACACCTGGCACGAAGAAGCCATCCTTGGCATCTGTGCTATTACCCAAACCTCACCAGCTTTAACAGTTTCAGCACCACAGCACTGCCTCCTCTGAGCTCACACACACTTAGAAACTTAGTCCCTTTGGAAGGTTCAGGGCTGCAGGAGTGCCCCAGGCCATCCCGAGGAGGCTGGTGCCTTTCCTGCTATGAGCATGCAGTCCCTCACTCCACATGCAGTGGGCATTGCCAGCATATGTGCTCTCACTGGGCTGACACTCCAGACTTGGGATCTGCATTCTGAGTCAACTGAATCTCACTCTTACATCTACCTGCAGCTCATTTCCAAAGCACACAGCCAATCCTCCTGCAGAACTGCACCATCAGCTTTCCCCATGCTTGGCCTCTCAGGTGCTGCAGCTGATCCTCATAGGGAAATGTGCTGTGTGGTTGGAAAATCCTAAACTATTTGCCTCTTGCAAGGCTGTACCACTTCTGAGCTGAGAGCTGCTGCCTTGCCTCTCCAAGAGGCAGCATCCCTGCAGTTCTGTAGATGTTCAGAATTACCTTTCCCCACCACCCCCAAACTGCCATTTGCTACTGTCATAATAAAGGAGCAATGGTAAAGCATCCTATTAGTTGCATCTCTGTCCCAAGCACTGCTTGCACCCAGGAACCACACAGCAATTGACAGGCTGATAATCCTGTCATGTAATATAACAAGCTATCTGACAGCAGATCAGCAAGGCCACACTTCTGCCTTGTGGGCCAGCAGCTTTTCCATACACTCACTGTTGGGCAGTGACAAGAAGAGATCTCCCACTCTTAATTAGCATATGGATCAAGGCTTCCCAACACCCAGTCTGTGCTACTCCCACACTTTGCCACTTCACCACTCAACATACTTACATGCTGCTAAAGGGTAACAAGCTACAGCTGACAATCTGCACATTCACAGCCCACCACAATGTGAAATAGTTTCAGTCAAGTTATTTTGCAGTGAAAGGGAGTCAGAATTACTCTGCACAGTAAAGTATTACCTAGTTGCATGTGGGAAGAAACACAAGACTCTTCCTGGCCTTTCAGCTGCATAAAGATTAAAGCTTTTGTGGTACCAGAGTCTTCATCTGGTGTTCCCCATGCTTCTCCTTGGCTTGAATGGAGCTGGCAGCTCCAGCAGGTAGCCTGGAGGTGCAGAGGTACAGCTTTTCTGTCTTTCCACTCTAAATATGGAGGTTTTGTTCAGCTGTGCAACCAGTAGGCAGTAGATGGCTGCTGCTGTATCTGTGATGTTCCAGTGCCTGGACCCTCTTGCTTGGCTGAGTTCTGCTGGTTGTGATGGGTGGTGCTGGATCTCAGCCCTCAGTTCTGTTCTCTCCTTGCCCTTTCCAGGTCCTGTACAGCACTGCAGCAGCCCAGTGCCAGCTGCAGCGGTGGCAGGAGGCCAGAGTCACCCTGGACAAGGCTGTTGTGTGGAGACCTGAAGGAAGAACAGCAATCCTGGACCTGGCCTTTCAGCAGGTGCAGGTAAGAGCCCCTCTGTGAGCTCCTGGGTATGTGCATTGGGTTGAAGTTAAGACACAGGAGGTAAGAATGTGCTAATTGTATGTTTGGGTTTTCTTGTCTGCTTGGTCACCTGGTAACATAGTCAAAATTTGGTTGTGATGCTCAGCCAAACTAGTGCTTCAGCTAATCAAGTACTCTATCAGCCCCAGGTGCTTCATAGCACAGCAACACCATAGTGAAGAATTATGGTATAGCCTCTCAGGTTGGGGGTTTTGCTTTCTAGTCCCTAGTCAGCTCTTAGGTGACCAGGAGCAACTTGCAAGTGTCTGATACACACTTCCTGGAGAGTTCATTATTTTACTTTCTCCATACTTCCTTATGTTACTTGTATCCTTTCTAAGATCTGATCATGTCTTCTAGCATCATGTTTGTGCTTTACATTAGTATATCATTTATATTTGCTGTTAGCTTGCTACTCGGTCTTTGAACAGGGGAGAAAATAACAACATCTGAAATCAAATAGAAAAACTTCTTAGAAGATTTCTTTAAGAAACCTGACTCCACTGCGCTCCCTTCCCACCTGTCCCATGCCAACAGAGTCCATCTTTGACTCACCACTGGGTAATGGCTGCTGAGTTTACACATGCTCATTAAACCTGAGTGACCTTTCTCAAGTTCACAGATGTAATTTTTGCCCCAATGTCTTCCTGGAGCTGATCTTACCCACATAAGGAAGCTCTACTTGCTTTTCACTGCTGTTATGTTTCATTTAACATTCACTGGTGGCTTTTCCATTCTCTGCTTTCCCTGCCCTAGAACCGGCTATTTTTAGAGCCCATGCAGGTTCCTCTGGGGGAATTTTTCAGACCACGAAAGAAGGAAGTTGAACAGCTGGATTCAAAAGACTTCCTGGGTAAACCCAAGGTAACAGGCATGTGATCACTAAGATTAACAAGCAGCTTAAGATCTCACTTTCTGACCTCTCCAGAGAGCATTACTGTTGTTTGCTCCACTGCTTACTGTGCTGATGGAGAACCCAGAGCAGGACTGTCAGGGTCAAGGCATCTGGGACACAGAGGCTGGAATCTGTTAAATTGCCACCTCTTCTGTCAAAACTGCCCTTTGTGCTAAAACCCCTTCCCAGTCTTGGTCACCTGAAACTCTGAAAAAGCTGAGCAGGTCCTTAGGGAGCCCTGTGACCATCTTTGTGCTGACAAGATTTTCAAGAGGAACATGTTCTTCCAGCATGCTCCTATGCACTGCTGCATTGCCAGTGGGACAGGCAGGCACCTGGGAGACGAATGCTTTGTCACATCCCTTAATGCAAGTCAGCAAAGAATTTCTCTGATCCCTTCTGGGACCAGTGCAGGCAGCAGAAGCGCCACAGGCCAGAGAGCTCCAATGGTAATAAAGGGAAGGGAAAGTAATTCACTCATGTACTTTTAAAGAAGCTTTGGAAAGGCTGAAAAACCAGGGACAAGAATGGTTAAAGCTGTTCTGGGAATCCAGGTCTGCTTTTTCCACTATGTGCATGGCTCTACTTTATGCCTGACCATAGGATGTCAGAAGGAAATCAGTCCGAGTAGATAGCCTGGCACGAAGTTTGAGTCATCCAACCTGGATTCAGTTATTGCTTTGTCCTCCAACAGGTGATCTCATCCATCATTCCCAATGATGAGTACATTGGCTTCGAGCCTCTCAGGCCTCAGGTGAGCAGGACAAAGCTGTGAAAAGAGGAATGGAGCTCCAGGTAGGGCCTCAGATCCTAACACCGTCAGGGTAAGAACATGCTGGTGAAGGAAAGAAACGGTGCAGTATCAGACTGGCTCCATGGAGCCATTCAAAGCCAGGTGGGCTTCAGCATTGGCTGGAAGGGACTCAGTGATGTGAGTCTCCAACCCTTTGAAGATGCATTTTTGTCTCTTTGCCATGTCAAAACAGCAATGGAGACTGCTGTGCTCAACACGTGCTTGCCCAGTACATCACTGGGTTTGTCAGCATAAGCATGGCTGCCTTGCACTGTAATACAAGCTCCTTAGAACCAAGGGAAGGAAAGATATTTTGTTATTCATCTCCTTATGGGATAAAGAGGAAGGGGGAGAAATAAAAGGAATATCCTGGTAAGGTGTAGAGCAGCAGTGGTTAAAATCAAAGACAAAACACCTCAGTGTGGTATTCAGAGGGACAGAAAAGAAGGTGGTACTGTTCCTGTGTAAGGTATTGTTATAAATATATGCTGTTGTTTCTCCCACAGAAACAGGGCTTTTATGAACCTGGTGCTGATGCTCTGCTGTAAGTGTTTGGTTCCATCTTGGTCTAACTCTTCTCTCACTATTTCTGTTCAGAAGGTCACATTTTGTTCTCCGATATCTTTGAAGAGCCTGTGGGATCTACACCCACTTCTCAACGAGGGTGTAGAGAATGACAAACATGCAAAGGCTTTTGTGGCTGCCAAAGACACTGCAGTGCAGTTGGCATCCCTCATGCAGGAATCTCAGGGTAGTTTGCAGGAGTTGACTCAATAGTCTTGTGAAACAGGCCTGGATCATGCCATGGCCAGGGAATGGAAGCAGAGAGAGATTGTAGGACCTGCCCAGGTCTGTGGCAGAGGATGCTCAGCTGCCACATCCTAGTGCCCAGAACAAGGCTTCCAGATATTCCCTTCCAGCCCTGCTGAGCCAAAATCAGCCTTGGTTGCAATAGCATGAAACTATTTGTTGTGGTGATGTTGTACCAGCAGCACTTCATGCTGAGTTTAATAATTGCTTTGATCTGGAGAGCATTTATCAGTGCAATGAAAATGGAGCAGCTGCATTTGGGAAATCTGTGTTTTCCAGGCTGCTTTTGTTCCCAGTTGGAACAAAGAGTAGCAATGGAAATCATCATTTCCCAACAAGTGAAATATTTGGCATGGGACAATTTGGATCAGTGCAGTGTTCTGGACCAAAGCATTCAGCACCAGACCTCCAGGGTTAGTAAAGGTGCTCTCATTCTCTCTTTCCAGAGAAAGTGAGTCAGGCTACTACCGGGTATTGTCCCATTACTACCCCAAGGACTCAGAGAAGCTGGCAGTGAGAGCCAGCAGCTTGGTCTTTGTGCTGACAAGAGGAGGGGATGGCTGGGCTACAGCCATACATGATGGACAGGTAAGGACAGTGGGTGGGCTTTCCAGCCCATCCCCACCAGCAGAGACCACAGAGGCCTGGACAGGAGCTTGCTGCAACCCTCTGAGCACATTCCATGGGCACCCTGTAGCTCTGCAGAGAATGAGTTCAGGAGCTCACTTCCACAGACCAGCTGCTAACTGTAGATTTCTCTGACACTGGGCTCCCACTGTCTTCTGCCATTCACCTCTATAGCTCCACATGGGCATTTCTGGGGGCAGTTGTGCTTTCCACCATACAAAATCCTACTGTGGGATTCTGTAGGATAACAGACCTCACCAGGAGGGACCACCATTTAGAGCAGTATTTGTCACCTGAGAGCTCTTCCAGGGCTGAGGAAAGCAGCTGGTCCTTATCTGGTGTGTAGTGCCTCTGTTACATTAACTTTGGGAAGGCTCTGGAAGGATTTCAGCTGTGCAGACAGGTTTTATAAAGGGCTCTAGAGAAGACCTAAGGAATTGAGCAAACCTGACATCTTTCTGTAGACCAGGGAACGATAGTGCAAAGATTGAACAGGAACAGACAAATATGACATCACGGAAAATCTTTTGCTGACAGAAGCCATTTCTCACATGTCTACTGAAATGCTTCGGAAGAACCAGTGGATTAGCTTGAACCAGTATTATCTGCCTATATTTGCAAAAAAAGTCAGAAGATTCTTCACAAGACTCTTCACTAAAACCCCAGGGAGCTGCTTGGGCAAGAGGCAGTGCCTGAGGGCTGATGACAGGTTAAAATATGAAAATAAAGAATAGGCATAAATGAACAGGATTTTATTTCTTTCTTTTTAGAGAAAGGACGTCCCCACAGAGAATCTCCTGTGACCTAAGCATTTAGCATATCCCTAAGGGATGTAGTAATAGAGATGGGGATGTAGTGCTCCTTAAGGTGACCATGTTCCACTACAGTCAAATGACTGGCATAGCCTAAAGCAGCTGGAGCTGGCAGTGAACAGTTACAGACCTGTTTGAATGTGCTGGTTGAAGCTCAGTGAAGTGTCAAGTGAAATTCAAAGTTAAAAAAAAAAAGTAAAATAATAGACACTGGGGAAACAAAAAGCATAATTATAATGATCAGTTGAAATTGGGAGCTCTAGAGCAGTGAGTGGCAGAAGACACAGAGATGCTGCTGCACTGGTATCCCTCAGTATCCTTGCTACTCTCTGCCCAAGCATCCATTTCAGGGGCAGGGTGTTTGGGCTGTTACATCCCAGCCACTCCAGCAGCAGCACTGCTTTCAGCAGAAAAACATGCAAAAGAACCATGGGATTTTGTCAGCAATATCAGAGCACGAACCCTATGGATTACTGTATGAGACCCTGCCCCCCCGTGGGCGCATTTGAGTTGCTGCAGGCAGGGGTGGTTTGCAAGGGCAGAAGCAGTGCAGAGTGGGACTTAGAGAAAGTGGGTCTGGGTGGGCTGGGGCTGAGCCTGCCACAGCAGCAGCTCCTGTCTCACCCTGCTCTGCTTTGTGTCCTGCAGAAGCTGCGCATTCCCAGCTCTCTCCTGGAGCCTGCCTCAAAGATGGATAAATGGGTGAGCTGACAGCCTTGCAAGCAGGGGCGAGGGAGGGACCAAGAGGTACATCTGGGACACTTCTGTGTAAGATTATCACAGGACAGGACAACTGTGTAAGAGACACAGAGTATGAAGTACTGAGACACCTTGACTGAAGACCAAGTGCTCTTGAACAGGAACAGCAGAAGAGTTAAAAGCCACAGTGGCTTGTACCACCAGCTGATCTAGGTGTCGTTAGCTCTTATCCACCATGGGCTGATGGGGCACACAAAGATGAGCAGCTGCCATGGCTCTCCTGACCACTGTAACTTCTTGTGCCACTGGATGAGTTTGAGGGCTTAAGGCTTCTGTTTATCCAGCCTGCTCCCATGGTCTGTGCAGCCAGTCAGTGTAGCACAGAAGCAGGTGAGGAGGGCTCACACATTCTGGTTCAGCAGCAGAGAGCAGGTTAATCTCTTTCAGTGGAGCAGTAACATCTTAGAGATACTGCTTTTTGCCTTAGGGCCATGCACTAAGCCCTAACCTTCACCTTTGACTTGGGAAAGTTTTCATCTCATCTCCACCACAGACATGTCCACACATGATCCAAATAATTTTCTATCTGAAACCAGTGCAGAAAGGTGCAACTCAGACCCGTTAGGGATTTTTGGAAGCTCACAGTTGTTGTGATGTTGCTGTGATTCACAGTTTCACTCCCAGATGAATCTTTGGTCATAGCCCATGCTTGAGCATTTGCTCCATGGCTGTCTCACTGTGAACCAGCCCAAGTTCCCAGGTGAGCTGGCAGATGGTGAGGAGAACCCTCAGCACAGTGTGAGCAGCCTCCCTCTGCTCCAGCACCAACCCAGCAAGGAGCAAGAGGCCAAGGAAGTGCCCCACCAAGCCTCTCATCACCCCTGCTACCCACAGGAGCTGCAGAGACCATTCTGAGTGCTCCACCTCATCCAGCCAGTTAATAAACTGGTCTCCCTAGAGCTCTCTCTGGGATTACACCCATACATTTATAACTGGCTGCAGCCTCTGTCATGGACAACAGCCTCGTCCAGTCTCCAGTGCCTTCTGCTCACTCTTCTGATTTTCTGTTGCAGAAGATCAACGATGGGATTCCTCTCCCTCCTGCCCAGGTGCCTCCCAGCCGACTCCACATGAAGCAGAAGCCAGGTAGTCCCCAGGCCAGGGACCTCAGTGGGTGTGACTTGGAGCTGTGCCCACCCCTGCTTTGGGGGGCATGGAGAGGCTGGTTGCCCACTGCAGCCCTGTCTGCCTGTGTGCTGGGGGTTGCAGAAGAGGTGCGGAGTCTGCTGACTGTGGGTGCTGTTCCTCTGCTCTTGTTTTGTTCTTCAGAATCTGCTGGGGGAGAAAATGCCCCTGTAAATGGTGCTGGTGCTCAAATGGACTCCAAGGTAAGGTGTTCCACAAGCTGGCACAGCCTCAAGAGGTCAAGGCTGTGAAAAATGCCAGATTCCTGACCAAATCCTCCAAAATTCCTGAGCTGGCCCAAAATCACCTGAAAAAAACCCTCTCCCTCTGCCCATTTTCCCGTTCCAAAGAGAGGCTCCCATGGGTTCATTCCTCCACCACTTCCAAGTTTGTGACCATACAACTTTGTCAGACTGCCCAAGGTTGAGGCTTAGCAGGGCAGTGCCATTGTGGCACCCCCCAAGGAGCCAAGAGCCTCAGACACAGCAACATCCTCAGGCACACACTTCACAGCCTATTTTGGAAGAGAGTTGTCTTTGAACTACCTGCTGGCCCTCCCTCCCTTCTCCTGTGCAGAATTTTCTGCTCCTGAGAGTCTGGGTACCACAATTCATTTATTTGTGTTCTGGGATGTTGTTCTCTAATGCACTTCCATGTCATTACCAACCACAGTGTATGATGGTGCTGGAATTGCTCCTGTATCCACTTGGGGACAGCACCTCTGGCAGTGCCAGCTGCAGATGAGCTCTGCTGGCTTTGTCTCTGCCACCCTCTTTGCAGGGCTTTTGGAGCAGTTTTTTGTTCAGCTTCAGACAGGAGGCAGCACAACATGGGAACTGGCTGCACATCTCCAGCTGGCTAGAGGAATTGGAGCCCTGCTCAGCTGGACTTGAGGTTGGGAGGTACCTGTGTGATGAGACCCAGAAACAGGCTTCCTGGGTCATGGGAGGAACAGTTGATCCCAAGCTTTGGATCCATAGCTGCCCCTCTGATGCTACACTACCATTACATGGTAGCACTGAGATGAGGGGTTGTGTCGATGTCGCCTCTGTTGATAGGAGAGGTGACATAGTCTGAATAACCCCCCTGTGCACGATGCCACCTCTCTCAGCAGATCCCAGTGACCTGTGGGGACGCTCCCCCCGGCAATGCCAGGCCCATGGTGCTGCGGGTGTGCTGCGAGTGCACAATGATGCTGAGGGCAGGCACAGCTCCGGCGCTGCAGGACCTGCGGGCACTGCTGCGGGACTGCCTGGGGCAGCAGGCGCAGCGAGGGAGGCTCAGGTGGGTGACAGGGTGCAGCAGCCACCCCCCTAAGGGTATAAGGGCCGTATGAAGATAGGCTGAGAACACTGGGGCTGTTCACCCTGGAGAAGGGAAACTGTGTGGAGACCTCAGAGCAGCTTCCAGTGTCTCAGAGGGGGCTACAGGGATGCTGGAGAGGGACTTTGGACAAGGGCCTGTAGGGACAGACCAAGGGGAATGGGTTTAAACTGAAGTGGGAGATTTAGGTTGAGTATAAGGCAGAAGTTCTTCTCTGTGAGGGTGCTGAAGCACTGGCACAGCGTTCCCAGAGAAGCTGTGGCTGCCCCATCCTGGCAGTGCTCAAGGGCAGGTTGGACACAGGGGCTTGGAGCAAGCTGCTCTAGTGGAAGGTGTCCCTGCCCGTGGCAGGGGTTGGAACTGGATGAGTTTTAAGGTCCCTTCCAACCCAAACCATTCTGTAACTCTAAGACACAGGCATTCAACTCTGTCTAGTCTCCTGGGAACATTTAATTGGGGTGTTGTGATCAAAACACCAGCAGAGATTCAGCGAAGGCTGAGCACACAGCCTTCCTTTCAGGGCCAACCTTACCGTGGCTTGTGGTTAGGAGAAAATCATATGCTCATGGACTTTGGAAGCCTGAAGGATCTTTCCCAGGGCACTGCCATGGTCAGGAAACAGGGAAACATGAACTCTGTGCAGATGCAGGTGCTGTACATTGGATTTTCTCCATTGCTCAGCTCAGCCTTTGAGATACACTAGGATCAATGCAGAGCAATTTGGGAGTCAGGTGTAAGTGTGCATTGGTCCTGAGGTGACAGTTCCCTGATGTGATACCCCTGGGGACACACAGTGTAGTCAGGAGAGTTTAGGATCTTCCCCTCAAGTAAATGTGTGAGGAGCTGAGGGTGTCTCCCTTTCTGCCCACTGAACATGTAGGTAGGCCCCACATCCATGTGCAAAGGTTAAAGCTGGCTTACAAGGGGGACTTCAAAGACTGAAGATGGTAGAGGACTAGGCTGGCCTCAGAGCTAGGCTTTAAGTGAGATTTGAGCCATGTTAATGAACTCTTGCAGCTACAAGAATTTGGATGGCAAGGAACTGGGAGCAGTTTCGGGAGAGGAGGATCTAGGGAGGATGTGGCAGCAGCTGACGGATGGCAGGCTGGTGCTGTGTTGCCAGGTACGTGGGCTGTGACCACCTCCTCTGCTGTGCTGGGCTCACATCTCTGCTTTGCCTTGCAACCTTCATGCTGACTCTCCTGTAGGACTCAGAGTCCCACTCGGGCAGACCCATCCTCTACCGGATGCTGGCTCAGCACTCCTACCCTGCACAGGGACCAGGGGACCTGGACTTCAGCAAGGGAGATGTGCTGGATGTTCTCTCTGAAGGTAGCTCTGCAGTCCTGTCTGCAGGCTTGTGCTGGAGCAGGCTTTGAGTCTGCTGCAGGTGCCTGGGGAGTAGATGCCTCTCCAGTGCTGCCTCAGGGCTTATGCTGCTCCTTTATGTTTTCCCAGTGAATGAGGACTGGCTGGAAGGACACTGCAATGGCAAGACTGGCATCTTCCCCAAATGCTTTGCAACCCAGACCAGTTGTGGTGCTGCCTTCCTATAGCAAACAGGAGCCTTTTACTGCCCGACTGCACTGTCTCCCAGGGGTGGGAGGCCCCAGTCCCAGTTTATTCAGCCACAGCCAGGAGTTCTGCTGAACCTGGACAGGAGATGTCCCTCACTCACAGATCCCATGAGGTCAGCTCTAGCAGTCCAACAGCATCTTCTACAGCCTGTTCCCAGACCTGGCATTTTTACTTCTGTGCTTACACTGCCAAAGATGTGCCTGTGCAGGGCAGAGAGAAGGGAGAGGGATCTGATGTTTGGTTATGGAAAATGTCCAAGTGCCGCTGGCTCAGACCTTCCAGGTGGGAAGAGGTTCCTGTGGATGGAGGTCTTTACCCCCTCTCCATGTTGCTCAAGTTCAGGCTGGAGGGCTGAGCCTCACCCTAGTGAAGCCAAAGACTGTGAGCAGGAGGCAGAGCCCTGGTCCCCAGGCCCTTGGCTCACATGTCCTTATCTCCACCACACAGAAATGCTGCTCTTTCAAATGGCTTTTCTAACCTGTTTCCAGTGGGGTGAATGGGATAACAGCTTGGGTTAGGACCACCATGTATCATCTTCCACAGCAAATACCCTGCAGATCTGCCAGAGCCAAAGGGCTCTGACCATTCCTCAGTCCAGATGCTTTTGATACTTTCCTCCAGCCCTTAAATCCTGCCTGGACGTTCCTTCATGCCGCATGGGCAGAAGAGATCTTACAGTGCAGAGGAGAGGTGGCTGGGGAGCACCCCTGCTCAGAGCAGCCCTTTGGAGGGGCTGGGCAGGGGGGTGCTGAGCTGGAGCTGGGAGGAATGACGTGACCATCCGATTCCTGCCCCGAGCTGTGCTGGGCTCTTCTGAGCTGGATGAACCACTTAATCGCCTGGAGCTGGAACCCGTTAGGGATTTGGTGTCTGAGAGAGCTGAGCTGTGTAACTGGAATATCAAATAAACCCTGAGCCACAGTTGGCAGCTCTTCAGTCAACCTCCACTTGCATTTTTCTGCTGCTATGGCAGTAAATAGTTTTAAAGACACCTGACAGTGTCTTTGGGTAGATACTGTCACATACTACAGCAGTCTTTCACAGGGCAAGATACAGGTAAGGTCTCTCCTCTCCTCAGAGCTTAGGTGGCCACCACTGCTCTCCATCACCAGTTGCCTCCTGTGGCTGTTGGGATTGCAGCCCAGCAGGAAGCCATGCGAGGCTGGTCGGGGACTTTCCTATGTGAAAAACAAAATGGGTTTTATTTCTAGTTTGGGTTGATCTGGCTTCATCCAGCTGCCAAGTCTGTCAGCTTTTATCAGCCAGATTGGTCTTCCTCTTGGAGGTACTCAGAGAGCTCAAGACACCTTTGTCATCTTCAGCATCTTCATAGAGATGGCCCAATTAGACCTCCTGAGCAATGGAGATGGGTCTAATGCCCTCATTCTTCTCCCACCTTCTTTTGCAGCACATCCCTCCCAGGTTGGTAGGCAGGATGTCTCTGGTCAGGAGGCCGGGAGCTACTTGCTTTTGCAGAAACACTGGAGGAAGCCGGCCACCAGGCCTGCCATGATGGCCAGCACGATGCAGGAGACAGCACCTGCCCACAGACTGGGCTGCTGGCCCTTGATGTGTCCCAGAGCCTCCATGGGGATCATGTTGGTGAGGTTCAGCATGAAGCCCAGCGTCCACCCGATGTCCGTGTTTGCTGCCTGAGGTGAGGGAGCAGAGGTCATTCAAAAGTACTTCTCCCAGCTTTGGTCCAAGGAGCTCTCCCATGAGCTGCCCCAGCTGTGATTTCACACAGGGACCTGGCTGTGGTGAACCTGATCTTAGCAGCCCCAAATACAGAGAGCTTTCCTTTCCCCCCTTCCCAAAGGCTGAAGGGCAGATGAATGTGGATGAACAAGGCCAGGTTGGACACAGGGGCTTGGAGCAAGCTGCTCTAGTGGAAGGTGTCCCTGACCGTGGCAGGGTTGGAACTGGATGAGCTTAAAGATCCCTTCCAACCCAGACTAGTCTGGGATTCTGATAATGGGTGCTCTGGTCCAGATCTGCCTCTGTGACCATGATTTTGGATCTGAGCTTTCCTCCTCCCCCATCATCCTTCAAATTTGGTCCTGTTCTGGTTCAAATGGGTCCTGGGGCCCCCATCAGCTCTCTGATGCTCAAGTCAATCCTGCCTCGCATCAGACACCAATGTAGCCAGATCCTCCTGTGCACTTCTCCAATGCACTTAAAATCAGCTTGTTATGTTCACACCAGAGTGGGAGAGAACAAGCTGGTGTCAGAGGTTTGGGACAGGGAAGGAAGAGTGAAGCTGGGCTGGGGTCACTGGGCAGCAGGATGCGAAGGGGAAACATTTCTGGTGCAGGGGACTCCAGGGATGCTGCTCCTGGACATGTGCTGGGGCCAGGGCAAGGATGCAGACCCCACAGGGTCCTTACCTGCTGCCTGAAGTGGATGCTGCTCCACGTGTGCTCACTGAACTTGTAGCCATCAAGCAGCAGTGTCAAGATGTAAATGGCCGTGGAGCAGTACTTGTGTAGATACCCCTTCTGCTGCGGGAAGGTCTCCACCAGCTGTGGGGCCATCAGAGGACACAGTGCAACAGGGAATGAGATGCTCGGGAGCCCTGCCTAGCCCACGGGACAGGAGGACATTGCCTTCTTGGGATGAGAGTTGGGACATGACAAGCACAGGGCTCCTTTCTGCCCCTCAGGGCTCTCACCTCTGCCCAGTCCTTCTTGCAGAAGGCCTGGACTGTGGAGTTGACGTCCTTTAGAGACTGCTGGCTGGTCAGGTTCAGGAAATGGAAGGTGTAGTAGAATCCAGCAAAGGCCTGGGGGATACAGGGAGATGGTAAGAACTACACCTCCTTCCTCACCCCCCAAAAAGACCCAGGGTCCCCTCTTGCTTGGGGACAGAGTCCCACATAATTCCCAGGATTCTGCATCCAGCACCCCCTTGATTCTACCAGAAACCTTGGAGCGGGTTGAGAAGCCCTGGTGCTGCTGCTCACACTCTGAGCCAGCTCAGATTCACTCCCTGGGACAGGATTTTCCCTTGGGGGGGGCTGGGCCATCGCACAAAGCAGAAGCCACCTCCCAGCACAGAAGAGGTTGCAGATGGGATCAGCCCTGGAGTTGCCTCTCTCCCCACAGCCAGTGGCAGAGGAGAATCCCACCCAGCCCTATTCCCCGACCACAGCCCCAGGGACGGAGGCTCCTTACGAAGAACTGTCCCCGCACGGGCGGCTGATAGACCCCGTTGAACCCACACGTGCTGTTGGCCCCACAGCTGAGGTTGAAGAGCTGCTGCACGGCGGTGCTGCACGCTGCTGGCTCCCCTGTCCCCATCACCCTGAGGAGCTGCGCGGCGCTGGGGCTGCTCGGGGCACGCACACAGGGGCTGTCGTAGAGCTCTGCCGTGGTGATGTTCTCCTGGTACCCCCTGGGGTAGCAGGGGTGTGAGAGCTGAGCAGCGGACGGGCTGGCCTGGAGAGAGTGCGAGCCATTAGTGGGGCTTGGTGTGGGGTGCCAGTGAGGTCTGACCCACAGCCCATCCTGTACTTAGACAGGGACTGGATCCTGCTTTTTTGGAGCAGAATCTAGACCCTAGGATGATTTGAGAAATAGGAGCCATCCTTTGCATGATTTTGTCGGCCCCACTGAGCTGTTCTGGGTGGTGATGCCCCTACCAGCCTGTGCATCCCATGGGATTGGGATGAATATCAGCTGCTCTGATATTCACTCTGTCCCCACACTGGTCCTAGCACAGGAAGGACCAAAGGTACATCCCACCTGCGTGCTCCTTGAGCATCTCTGCCTCCCGCTGCACTGGGCTGTGTGCTCTGTCTGAGGTGAGGCAGGAGGACACGGGCCAGTGGTGGAGCTGTGTATGCTGGGAATCTTCTCTGGGGGCAGAAACTAAGGAAGGGTGAGTGAACAGGGACAGGAAAGAGCTTGAGGGTCCAGCTGGGCTTGGGAAATGATGGAAGGTGCTATTACATGTCAACATCTGGGGAGAAGGAGCCTGGCAGGGAACCACCACCACTTCCCATCCAAATGAGAGAGCGTTTTGGTTCAGCAGAGAAAATCTAAGCTTCTCCAAGGTTTTTGAATTCCCAATTCCTTAACACTTTTTCAACTGGAATGCCCAAAATTTCTGGAAGACGTTGATGGCAATGGGAAGTGCTTGAGCAGCTCCTGGCGACCAGCTCCAGCCTGCGGTACCTGGTGGAGAGCTGCCAGCAGCCTCTTCAAGGCCTGTGTCTGCCCATAGCAGAGGTAGCTGTGGGTGTAGAGCGAATAGTTGGTGCCATACAGCCTGAAGAAGACAGAGGTGTTCTTGTCCTCAATGGTGACTCCAGGCTGGAAGGTTATTTGTGTTGAGGCACCTCCAAGGTCCAGAGCTCCGAGAACCTCAGCATCCTGCGGATGTTCCCATTTCTCTGCAAAGGAATACTGGCCCGACAAGACAGCAAGTGTTAGTCTGAGCTGCAGTCACGGTCCCTGTCCCTTTCCTCCATGCTTTGTGGGCTCAGAAGTCCCTGAGGGACCTTCCATGTCCTGTCTCCCTGTTTAAGCCCTTCCTGCCTACACCCTCCTCAACCCACAGAGATGTCTGTGTAGCAGTGGCTGAGGTCTGTTCCCTTGGTTGCTGCACATCAGCTGGAATACAGAGACTTTGAGGAGGTAAAGAGTAACGCTTTGATCTGGGGTCTGGAGCTACTGTATCCCTGCGATACCAAACCTGATCCATGTGTAGGTAGAGAGCACAGGGCCAGGCAAAGGGACACAGAGACCCTTGATTGCGTTAATTACATGCAGCTCACAAGCACAGGCTACATGTACCTGTGACAAGCACCCTGCACCTACGTATTCCTCGTGTCTGGGAATACAAAAACCTGGCTGGGGTGCACACAGGGATGTCACTGCTCACCCCGAGCCCGCTGCCTGCCCGCACCTTGACGAGCGTCTCCAGCAGGAAGTTGACGCTGATCCAGCCGAAGGAGCCCTCCTCGTTCCCCGTCAGGACCTGAGCTCCGCGGAACTCCACTGGGTACTCGCCAATGGTCTTGGCCACCTCGGCAAAGACCTGCTGGGCCTTGGTGCTGTTCTGCTCCCTGCCCGGGGAAGGAGATGGACACCGCGAGTGGAGGAGGCGATGGCCGCGCAGCTCCAGCGCGGGGCTGACAGCGAGCGCCTGCGGCTGCTGCCAAGGAGCAGAGACAGGGCAAAGCCAGCAGATCCCTCCTGTGCTGCGCTGGGAGTGCCCCTAAAAATGCTGCCTGTGGGCTCGGCCTGAGAACACAGGAAGGGTCATGGCAAGTCTGGCAAAGGAGGTGCTGGCAGAGGAGGCCATGGAGATGCTGGGAGGGCTGGAGCAGCTCTGCTCTGGAGCCAGGCTGAGAGAGCTGGGCTGGGGCAGCCTGGAGAAGAGAAGGCTCCTGAAGGGGAGACCTGAGAGCAGCTCCAGTGCCTAAAGGGGCTGCAGGAAAGCTGGAGAGGGGCTTGGGACAAGGGCCTGGAGGGACAAGGGCTGTGGGGTTTCCCCATGGGCACAGTGAGCGTCTCTCTTGGACACCCCATAGGCCACAGATGTGGATGCTCTGCCCATCCCCGTGGGCTCCAGGACAGCTCCCCTGCTGCCCGCAGCCCCTTGTGCCCCCAGCCCCATCCCAGCCCCTGCCCAGGCTCCGGTGCAGGAGACGTGGTGGGAAGGGTGGAGGTGCCGGCTCCGCGCTGTGCTGTACCTCAGCAGCCGCATGCCCGCTGTGGCCCCCAGGTAGGTGGGGGTCTCCCGCTGCTGCTCTGCCGGGATGATCTCCATGGCCTTGTCCAGGCAGGGCTTCAGGCTGGCTCCGGCCCCGGCGGGGTCGTCTGCGTAGCTGGAGATGCCGGGTCCTGCAGGAGAGCCCCGTGTGATGGAGCCAGGTCAGTGACACACAGGAGGGATGGGATAGTGCAGGACTGTCAATGCATGAAGCCCCCAGGGGTTTGTCCCTGCATTCCCAGTCTCTTCATGCCCTTGCATGGGTGTCCTGGCTGAGCAGTGCTCAGAGCCGACCTGCCTGGAGGCAGCACGTGTGCCACAGCCACGGGCAGCTCCTGCTCCGCACACAGTGGAAGGGCAGCAGTGTGCCTTGTGATGCCGAGCTCTTGTTTAATGCAGGTAGGTGGAACTGCCTGACACAGCCTGGCATTCCTGCAGGACTCGTTCAGCAAACACAGCACTTCCCTATTCCTTTGGGAAGGGGCAGGCTCTCCCTTGTCCTGCTGTGTGTGGAGTGTATGCACATGCAGAGGTACCCTCTCACAGCTTGTTTGAGTTCCTATTTTTGGAAGCTGGCAGCAGATCTGAACACCCAGCGTGGTCCTGTGGAGAGCAGGGACAGGCTCTGGGGTGTCAATACCACTATTTACCTTCCCCCAGCTCTGCACACCATTAGTGCTATTAGCCCATCTCCATTAAACTTTGCTCTCTGACAGACCCCCTCAGTTAACCAGTAACTGACCTGCCTGGGTGTGAGGTTAAGGTGAGCTCGGAGCCCTCCCAGCCCCTGCCCTGGCACCTCTGCCCTTGCCTGGTGGCTTTTGCCAGTGCCAGCACAGCTCCATGTACCATTTAGCTGACCCTACCTCCCTCGGGAGCCTGGTCCTTCCCTCCAGAAATACCAGTCTGAGAGCACCTTTGCAAGAGGAATAGATGGGCCTTTGGGTATTTCTAAATACCCAGTAGATGAATAACTGCCCTTGGGGTATTCACCATTCACCTCACCCAGCACGAACCAGCCAACCCCGCCTGGTGCTGCAGGGCAGGCGCCCTGCTGAAGGGTCCCTGCGCGGAGCAGGGCAGGGAGAGGGACAGCACATCCCGGCACTCACCGGCTGCAGTGCAGGCCTCCACCTGGGACACGATGCCGGTGCCGTTCTCCTTGTCCGCAGGCCACCGGTAGATGTAGAGAGCCGTGTGCGTGGAGCCGGCGTCAAACACCAGCCCGTACTGGGGGCAGAGGGGACAGGGACTGTCAGGGGGTGCCGCCAGCAGAGCTCCTGGAGCAGGGGAACCTCAGATGGTCAAGAGTGGCACCAGAAGAGGGAGAGCCCTGTGGTACTGCACTCACTGTGCTGAGGACAAGGATCCACCACAAGCCCTTTGAGCTCCAGTGAAGAGGCTGAATGTGCTCTAGGGTCAGGCAGTGACAGAACTCTGCCAGACACAGGGCAGCCTGTGCAGGAGCTTGTCCCCATAGACTCCCAGCCTGGTTTGTGCTGGAAGGGACCTCAAAGCTCATCCAACCCCAACCCCTGCCACGGGCAGGGACACCTTCCACTGGAGCAGCTTGCTCCAAGCCCCTGTGTCCAACCTGGCCTTGAGCACTGCCAGGGATGGGGCAGCCACAGCTTCTCTGGGCACCCTGTGCCAGCGCCTCAGCACCCTCACAGGGAAGAGCTTCTGCCTAAGAGCTCATCTCAGTCTCCCCTCTGGCAGGTTAAAGCCATTCCCCTTGGCCTGTCCCTCCAGGCCCTTGTCCCAAGCCCCTTTCCAGGTTTCCTGCAGCCCCTTCAGGCACTGGAGCTGCTCTCAGGTCTCCCCTTCAGGAGCCTTCTCTTCTCCAGGCTGCCCCAGCCCAGCTCTCTCAGCCTGGCTCCAGAGCAGAGCTGCTCCAGCTCTCAGAGCTTTCTGGGCTCAAGCCTGCCTGAAACCCAGGGAAAATCCTCTACCAGGGGGCAGCCAGCACCCACGTGAGAGCAGGCAGCTCCTCCCAAGGACCCTACCTTGGTGCTGGGAGGCAGAATCACATCCTTCACATTCACGATGCTCAGAATGAGGGCAATGAAGCTGAAGACACAAGTGGCTGCCAGGAGACCTGCAAGGACCTTGGCTTTGTGGTCCATTCCTCCTCCAACCTGCAAGAACAGCCTCAACAACATGCTCCCACCTCTGCACTTGCAAAGCCAGTTTTAAAATACAAATCTCATATATGGTTATGGGAAATGCAAATCCCACATATGGATATGGGACTTTCCCGTTCCCTAGAAAGGCCTGAAGCCATTCTCTAGGGCATGGCTGCTCTTTTGGCAGTCTCAGGCTGGGACACCCTGCTCTGCTGAGCACTCCCTCCCTGTGGAATTTGCAGCCTGGCTTTACTGCCTCAGCTGCAGCCCTTTGGGCTCCTCTCTGCACACAGTCCCCATCCCTCTGCCCTGCTCCAACTGCAAGGCTGGGGGAAGCATTAGGAGCAGGACCCTGCCCTGGCAGTTTCCCACTGTGGCCATCTCCTCCTGGATGCAGAGCCACATCCCTTCGTCATCCCCTGCATCCTCACAGAACCCGTCCCACAAGATCTGGGACCAGCAGGCAACATCTGTTGCCCAACAGGCCCAGACTGTCCCTGCTCCCGGTCCTCTCTGCTCCAGGCAGGGGAACAGCATCTAGAGCCCCGTCTTCCTCACCTCTGCTCCGGGTGATGCCACAGCAGGTAAGCATACACACAGGGACATGCCCTTGCCTGCAGGTGACCCCCAAGCCTCTCCTGCAGCACCAAGGGCAGGCAGAAGGGCAGAGGCGGGAGGCTCCTGCGGACTGGGTCACACACAGCCCTGCAGCCAAGCTGGGATACCAACAGTGACAGCATCACACGGGCAGCCCAGCCAGTGGGTGCAGAGGAGCCCTAGAGATGGGAGGGGGTTCTGCACCTCCTGCTTGTCTGGCTGGAGCTCAGCTCCCAGCAGGGTCAGCCTAAGGCATTGGGAAGAAATTGCAGCAGAGAAGCAAAGCCAAAGGATCTGGTTCTCTGCAATGGCCTCAGCACACAGCAGCACCCCAGCTGGTCCAGATGTGCTTTCCTCAGCACCCTGCCCCATGCCACCATGGGCTGGCTTCCTCCACAGCCTTGGGCTGAGCAGCGGATGTCCCGAGAGCCTGGACACAGCCTAGAGAGGCGGTTGAACCACCCGGAGCTCTGGGGTGGCACCTGGGGGCTGTCCCTTGGCTGCACAATTCTCCTGTGAGTTCATAGAACCACAGAGAAATTCCCTTGCCCTTTTGGCAGGTCAGTGGCTGGAACCAGAGGTGACCTTTGGCAAGGTCAGAGGAGACGCTGATTCCTGGTTCAGTGTCAGCATCTCCAGTGACGAACAAGGGTGACCGATACCCTGCATGACATGAGATGTGTAATGATGGATCTGTTCTTCTGGCCCACGTCATGGGGACACAGGACGACAGGAAACCCTTATCAGGGAGCCCTGCCCTGTGTGGTGGCTATGGCCAGAAGAGAACATATGGAAGCAGCTGATGAATCCCTATATTGCCATGTCTCCAGTCCTATCAGCCTAGAGTTTGCCTAGATACAGCTGTGTCATGGGGATGGGATTTCCCTGCTCCAGGTAACAGAATAAAGCCCAGCCCAGCCCACATCCTGGAAAACCCTGTCCCAGGCACTGTGCAACGGAATGATGTGAAATGGAGATAAATTGCACATCCTGCACATGGGAGCAGGTGGGAAATGGGCTCCACCTGCTCTGATAGGGACTAAACTCCATCTGGACTGGGCAGGAGCCAGCATCCAAAGGCAGTACAGAGCCGGGGAGGGCAGCAGGCCATGGGGAGGGAGCCCAAGTGGTGGAAAACAAGGCAAGAAGCATGTGAGAAGCTGATCCATCTGCCCAGGCTTTCTGTGGCACCTCGGGGCTGGCCGGTGCTGAATCCACATGCTGCAGGGACGGGAGGTGATGGTGATGCCTCCAGAGCTGCAGAAGGGGCTGCACAGCCCACAGGGAGCAGTGCCCGTGGGGAAGGTTCCCAGCTGTGCCCAGCCTGGGCTGTGCCTGCCCTTGTCCGTGTGAGCTGGCACCACAAGTGCTCCGAAAGCACCGCGGGACATCCCCCACCTGCAGCGCCCCTGGCGCAGGAGGGCAGGCTCGGAGGCGCTGCCGGTGCTCGGGACAACGGGGCTGAGCTCCCACCCTGTGCATGTGGGATGTGTAAGTCAAAGGGGCTCTTTCGAGTGTAAGAACGAGGGTGGGGGTGAGCGCTGTGAGCATCCATGCCAGGCAGAGCGGTCCCTGCCTCCTATCTCTCCCACCAGTGCTGGGGCACAGCAGTGCCCTCCATGCCCTGTCCATGTAACCCCCGTGCCCCCCCAGCCTGCTGCTTCCTGCACCTGCAGCCCACTGAGCATGTCTGTCTCCAGCACGGGCTCCAGTGCTGACCCACCACCCCCTCCGAGCCAAGCTCCATCTAGGGCCCCCCAAGCCCCTTCCCTGCCCAGGCTCACCCTGGCTGCTCCCGGCTCCGCCGCCCTCCCGTGTCACCGTGTACTTGGAGTGTGGAGCCCGCTCCTGGGACAAAGGCTGCCCCGGTCCCCGCTACGGCCCTCCCCTTGGCTTGGGACCAGCAACCTGCCCAGGAGAGCCTTGTCCAGGAGGCAGCAGGGCTGGAGAGCCAGGGTGGAATGGGAATTGCGTCCGGTGTTAACCACTTGCCTGCTGGACACGTCCACCCATGGGGTGCCGGCCATGCTGTGGGGCAGCTCCCTGGGAAGCTCAGGCTGAGCTGAGCCTGCATCCCTGCCCCTCGGGGAGCCTGTGGGTGGCCTGGCCCTGGGGTGAAGGCAGCGGCTTAGGTCAGAGAGACCCTCAGCCATCCCTGCCCCAGACCTGCTGCAGAAGCACACAGCCCCATGGAGCATGGACCCAGTTGGTCACCCACACCCTGCTGTCACCTAGTGCTGCCCCAGTGCAGGCAGGGACAGCGGCCCAAGACAGTGACCCGGCAGGTGAGGAACCATCCCCATGGCCAGGGTGCCCCACAGCCAGAGACCCATCCCCATGACCAGGGATGAGTCCCCGTTGTCAGCGTCCCATCACCCTGGGGTGGTGCAGGCAGGGCACAGGCAGCGGAACAGGCAGGGGTGCGGGCAGAGGTAGAGGCAGGGTGCAGGAAGCGGTGCGGGCAGGCCGCGGGGTTGCCCCGCCCTTGCCGCGGGCCGTCCCGGGAGGGAACCCGGACACGCGGCGTCGGTTCAGGCCGCACTTTCGCTTTGCATTGCCCCGGGCAGGGGAAGGCAGGGGAAGGCAGGGGAAGGCAGGGAAAGGCAGCGCAGGCAGGGGAAGGCAGGGGCAGGCAGCGCAGGCAGGGGAAGGCAGGGGCAGGCAGCGCAGTCAGTGCAGGCAGCGCAGGCAGCGCCGGGACCCGGCCGTTCCCCGTTGGGCCCGGGCAGCTCCTCCCGCGCTCAGCCGCTGCCCCCGGCGTTGCTCCGCTGAGGACCCCGGGGCAGGGTCGCGGTCCCGCTCCCGCCGTGTCCCGGGGCGCCGCTGGCACCAGGGGAGCAGGGAGGGGCTGGGGCTGCCCTGGCAGAGGCCGTCCCGGCTGCGGGATGCAGAGCCCCGCGCTCAGGGCGCTGGGCTGCGGCTCGGTGGCTGCGCTGGGGGCGCTGGCGGTGGCCGCCTTCCTCCTGCTCCTGACCCCGGCGAAGGACGCTGCCCTTCCTGCCAGGAGCAAAGTAGGTGCCCGGTGGAACCTCCGGCTCCTTCCCACCTCTCGCCCCTCCACCAGCTCTGCCCTCCGCCCCGCCTGCAAATCTTCCCCCAGCCACCCCTACCAGGGCTTCACCTGATGGAGGGCCATCAATCACCCCCTCAGGCATGGTCCCGGCTCCTTGCTAAGGATGGGAGAACAGCTGCTCCATCCGCACCCCAAACACTTCCTTTCCTCTTCTCAGCCACCCTGGTCACCTGGTGGGGTTTCATCTCTCCTGTCGCTTTCTGCTGCCTGATTGTTAAAAGCAGTCAGGGCTTGTGAGAGTTTCTGTTCCCACAGGGGTGGGAGCAGCTCTGGGACGGGTGCCTGGCTGCCTTCCTGCCCTGCAGATCACCCTGCTGACCTGCACGTCTTTCCTTCCTGAGCTGCAGCTCCTTTGGCAAAATCAGGGCGCTCGGAGCTGGAGGGAGGTTGGGCACGCAGACCTGTGCTGCTCATGTGCGCACATGGAGAGCAAAGAGCAGCAGCCTCAGAACCCCCCGAGGGACTCGGTTCAGCCCGAGCGTGCTGTGACCCGTGTCCCCCTCTGTCCCCAGTACGGGCTGGTGTTTGACGCCGGCTCCACGCACACGGCTCTCTACATCTACCGGTGGCCTGCGGACAAGGAGAACGGCACCGGCATCGTGTCCCAGGTGGAGGCCTGCACTGCAGCCGGTGAGTGCCGGGATGTGCTGTCCCTCTGTCCCACGCTCCTGGATCACTGTCCCAGACTCACAGCATCACGGGTGAGCTCAGTCTTTCAGCCTGTGCTGGGAAAAAGGGAGGTGGCCTGGTGGGAGCACCAAAGAAAAGTGTTGAGGGGACGGTCTGCACCTCAGGGTGCCACAGTAACTGCGGGATGCAAAGGTGGGTTCCTGGAGCCAAGTTCTGCCTTGCACATGGTTGCATCAACTCACAGCCTGGGATGCCGGATGGGCAGAGGTTGCTCCTCTCTCGTATAACTGCTTCCTTGGATCTTCTTCCCACACAACTCTTCACAGCTTCTTCCGTAAGCTGGAATCACAGAGTGGTTTGGGTTGGAAGAGACCTTAAAACTCACCCAGTTCCAACCCCTGCCACGGGCAGGGACCCCTTCCGCTAGAGCAGCTTGCTCCAAGCCCCTGTGTCCAACCTGCCCTTGAACACTGCCAGGGATGGGGCAGCCACAGCTTCTCTGGGCACCCTGTGCCAGCGCCTCAGCACCCTCACAGGGAAGAGCTTCTGCCTAAGAGCTCATCTCAGTCTCCCCTCTGTTAGCTTAAATCACCCTTGTCTTATCCCTATATATACCCATGGGACCTCCTAAAAGCTCTGCAGAAGTCCCTAAACATGACTGCAGTTCTGCTGTTTTTCCATACGTGGTTCCTAACGCCCCCCTGGGTCGGTGGTGTTCATTTTGCTATCTCTATGGCATCAAACACAACAGAGTTTGGGGCTGTGACCAGAACATCTGCCAAGTTGCTCCAGGGAGCAGCCTGGGCCTGGTGAAGGGGTGTGCATGTCCCTGCTGTTCCATCCCTCCTGTGTGTCACTGACCTGGCTCCATCACACGGGGCTCTCCTGCAGGACCCGGCATCTCCAGCTACGCAGACGACCCCGCCGGGGCCGGAGCCAGCCTGAAGCCCTGCCTGGACAAGGCCATGGAGATCATCCCGGCAGAGCAGCAGCGGGAGACCCCCACCTACCTGGGGGCCACAGCGGGCATGCGGCTGCTGAGGTACAGCACAGCGCGGAGCCGGCACCTCCACCCTTCCCACCACGTCTCCTGCACCGGAGCCTGGGCAGGGGCTAGGATGGGGCTGGGGGCACAAGGGGCTGCGGGCAGCAGGGGAGCTGTCCCGGAGCCCATGGGGATGGGCAGAGCATCCACATCTGTGGCCTATGGGGTGTCCAAGAGAGACGCTCACTGTGCCCATGGGGAAACCCCACAGCCCTTGTCCCTCCAGGCCCTTGTCCCAAGCCCCTCTCCAGCTTTCCTGCAGCCCCTTTAGGCACTGGAGCTGCTCTCAGGTCTCCCCTTCAGGAGCCTTCTCTTCTCGAGGCAGACCCAGCCCAGCTCTCTCAGCCTGGCTCCAGAGCAGAGCTGCTCCAGCCCTCGCAGCATCTCCATGGCCTCCTCTGCCAGCACCTCCTTTGCCAGACTTGCCATGACCCTTCCTGTGTTCTCAGGCCGAACCCACAGGCAGCATTTTTAGGGGCACTCCCAGCACAGCACAGGAGGGATCTGCTGGCTTTGCCCCGTCTCTGCTCCTTGGCAGCAGCCGCAGGCGCTCGCTGTCAGCCCCGCGCTGGAGCTGCGCGGCCATCGCCTCCTCCACTCGCGGTGTCCATCTCCTTCCCCGGGCAGGGAGCAGAACAGCACCAAGGCCCAGCAGGTCTTTGCCGAGGTGGCCAAGACCATTGGCGAGTACCCGGTGGAGTTCCGCGGAGCTCAGGTCCTGACGGGGAACGAGGAGGGCTCCTTCGGCTGGATCAGCGTCAACTTCCTGCTGGAGACGCTCGTCAAGGTGCGGGCAGGCAGCGGGCTCGGGAGCTGTCCCCTCTGCAGGCTGTGCAGGAAGCTGGTACCCCCGTGCCGGGTCCCGGTGCGTGACTCCCGGTGCGGGGCAGTGCTCCCTCACAGGCACATGGACCCACCCGCCTGCAGAGGATGTGGTTGGAGCTTTGGACCTCGGTGGGGCTTCAACCCAGATCACGTTCCTTCCTGGGACCCCCATAGAAGACAGCAGCACAGGAGCCCTCCTCAGGCTGTACGGGGCCAACTACTCCATCTACACCCACAGCTACCTCTGCTACGGGCAAAAGCAAGCCCTGAAGATGCTGATGGCTTCCTTACACCAGGTAACTGACCCCAGCCTTGTGCTCCTCTCCTGCAGCCTGAACCCTGATCTATGGAGCTTGGTGGGCAGCACCCACTGGGTGTCATGGCTGCAGGGCTGGTGCAAGCCCAGTGAGGATGATGGATACAACAGTGTCACCATGGCAGGAGGCAGTCCCCGGGGGGGGTCCCAACATCCAAGAACAGGACTGTACTGAGATGGAGGTGAACACCCAAGCAGAGGTCTGCTGATCCTACAATGGAGAGAGGGGACAAAATGGGTCCATGCTCAGCACAGAGTGCACACCCCCAAGGCCTTGAGCATGCAGCTGCCCCCTGACCAGTGTGGTTGTGCCATGTTTGTCCCCAGTTCTGTACCTGCACCCCATGGGTGGTGGGGCCAGCATGCTGGTGTCCTGCTGTGGGAACAGGCGCTCTCTGTGGGCTGCTTCTCTCCTTTCCATCTCCATCCTCAGGGCCAGGGTGATGCTAACGCTGCTGCTCTCTCCAGGCCAGCCCGTCCGCTGCTCAGCTCTCACACCCCTGCTACCCCAGGGGGTACCAGGAGAACATCACCACGGCAGAGCTCTACGACAGCCCCTGTGTGCGTGCCCCGAGCAGCCCCAGCGCCGCGCAGCTCCTCAGGGTGATGGGGACAGGGGAGCCAGCAGCGTGCAGCGCCGCCGTGCAGCAGCTCTTCAACCTCAGCTGTGGGGCCAACAGCACGTGTGGGTTCAACGGGGTCTATCAGCCGCCCGTGCGGGGACAGTTCTTCGTAAGGAGCCTCCGTCCCTGTTTCTGGGGGGAGTTGTGGGGTTTTGGGACACCAGAAGCTGGCCATGACCCGGGAAAACTGCTGTAGGAGCAATGGGATGCTGGATGTGCCTGATGCATGGAGATGTGCAGGGTCCTCACCAGGCAGACCCACATCCCTGCTGTCACAGCACCCATCTCTTTCGGTGTGGGCAGCAGTCCCAGTGGGTTTGACAGGCTGAGGGTGGCCTCAGGGATGCCTGCCCAGGGCTGGTGCTGTGGCAGAGCCCTGGGTGCTTTGCTAACTTGACACCCTGGGTTTTAACCACCCACAGGCCTTCTCAGGGCTTTACCACAGCCTTCACTTCCTGAACCTGACGGGAGGGCAGCCCCTGAGCTTGGTCAATGCCACCATCGGGCAGTTCTGCACCAGCACCTGGGAGAAGGTGAGACCCTGCCCAGGGGATGGCAGCCCCTGCCCTTGCTGTGCCTGGACACTGCGCAGCTTGGGGCTCATCCAGAGCGCATCCTCTGGAGAGAGCAGGGAGGAGCACAAGGATCCCTGGCCAGGAGGGACAGGAGAGCAGCCTCGCGGCTCCCCAGGCCCAGCCGTGCCGGGTCTTTGCTCCGGGCTGCACTGTGGGGCTTTCCTGGCAGTGTGGGTGCTCCAAGCACTGCTCCACCCCTGCAGGTGCAGCAGGAGTTCCCCAGCATGAGCAGGATCCAGCTCCGTGATGCTTGTGCAGCGAGCACCTACGCGCTCACCCTGCTCCTGCAGGGCTTCGGATTCAACCACACGACGTGGCTGAACATCCACTTCGCCCGGCAGGTAGGGATGTGCCCGGCAGCTCCCAGCTCCCAGCCCACGCCATGAAAGGGCTCATGCCCACCCTGCACTGCAGCACAGGAGCAGCGGGTGACAGGGCAGCACAGCCCGTTGCCCATGCCCAGGGGTGGCCTTCTCACCTACCTTTGCCTTGGCTACTCTGTCTTTGCAGCCTTTCCCATCCCTCTTCCTTGTCTGTCTGCACAGGTCACTGGTGTAGACGTGGGCTGGACTCTGGGCTACATGCTCAACCTCACCAACATGATTCCCTCGGAGATTCCCCAGAGGGTCGTAGGGCTCCAGAGAAGCAATTGGATAGCAGCCACGGTTCTGTTGGCCACCATGCTCGTCCTCACCTTCTGCCTGCTCGCACTCACGTGCTGCCAGAAAAGCTCCTCCGGTTATGTCAGTCTCTAGCAGTGCCGGCCCCAGGGGCAGCCCAAACACTTGGTGCTGCTGCTGCACTTGTGTGAGGAGCTGCAGAGCAGGGAACCCCCCCTGTGCCCAGGAGCTGCGAACTGGTAACGTGGGTACCTGCGTCCTGGCCTGGTGAGCTGGAACTGGCACAGGCTTTAAAATCTCTGCCCTGTATCTGCGCTGTCTGGTTTTCCCTTCCCCTTGCTGCTGGCTGGAGATGCTCTAGGAGGGAGGGCATGGCCACGTGGGGCAGGGGCTCAGCGCTGGCGGCATGGGGACTGCAGCGATGTGGGGTGGCTGGAGGTGGCAGGTCAGGGAGAAGGGGTGACTGTCAGCAATGGAATCATCATGGGGCTGGTTACAGCCTGCAGCAGATACCCCATGTGGGGCAGACATGACCTGGCCATCCCAGGCCAAGGGGCTGCATTGGCCATTGCATTGCCAGCATCAGGCAGAGGGGCAGCAGCACTGGGGCTATGCAGGGGAGATGGGTCTTGGGTTCTCCCCATGACTGGGAAGCCCTGGGAGGTGGGGGATGGCAGCAGCCCCCTGCTCTCCTGCACGAGGTTCCTCTCCAGTCCAGCTGCAGCCCATGTCTGTGCCCCGCAGACATCTCACCCTCCCTTTCATAGGGTCACAGAATGGTTTGGGTTGGAAAGGGCTTCAAGATCATCTGGTTCCAACCCCTGGCACCAGCAGGGACCAAGCACACAGGTGATTTGGGAATGCTGCCACGACGGGTTAGGGCTCCCTTACAGTTCTGGGGAGTCCCACCGGCAGCCAGGGGCTGGGTGAGGTGAGACACCCCGGCTCTCAGCAGGAAAATGCCTGTCCTGGTGCCCTGCTGGCTTCTCTTCAGCATCTGGCAGATACTGCAGGGGCTTCAGGGGCATCTGCGGCAGAACTGAGCAACGGTGACTGTCCCCTGAGTCCCTGTTGTCATCACCAACCCTGACCTGTGAGATGGAAACCACAAAGTCATGACTGTGCAGGAGCAAAGCAACAGCATTTCCCCATCACTGCCTTTCACACGATTTATTTGGATGCCTGAGGCACCAACAGTCAGCTCCTCACTGCTGAGAGGCACAGAACCACTGAATCACCTGCAGGCAGACAAAAACCAAGCAGACCCCAAGGCAAAGGCAGGGGGGCAGTTGTGGGCAGGATCCAGCTCAGCCCCGTGGGCAGGGTCAGGGCAGGACTAGGAGCCTGACCCCATGGTGTCCAGCCTGATGGTGGGACAGTGTTTGCAGGTGATGGGACACATGAATGTCCCACTACCCAGATGGTGGGACAGTGTTTTTCTCCAGGCAGACATTCAGAAACATAGATCCCTTTATCCCAGAAGAAAGGGAAGATGTGATGGGACAAGACAGACCCTTGGGGAGGCATAGACCATGTTTCTGACTTTGGATGCTCAATTTTGCTTCTGTCTCCAATACCATCAGGTAAGTCCACGCGATTCACCCTCAGGAGAGCCAGATGTGGTACTGCAGAGCATTTCATGCCCCTCACAGGCACCTGCTGGGCTGTTGGTGACCATAACCAGACCCAGCATTGCACCAAGCACCCAGTCACAAGTGCTTGCAGCAGTGCATTATCAGTCTGGCACTTGGGGAGCTCATCCGTGGCCAGGCTGGTTCTCCATGGCCCCACGGGCCAGCTGGTGGGATGGAGGCCACACCTGTAACAGGCATAGCGACATAAGGAGGCAGATGGGCACAGCCGGGGTTCCTGTGGTGTGTAGGCAGAGCTCCAATGGAAACCTCGCATAGTGCCTATCTGCATGGGGGGGCCAGTCCATGTCCAGTCCAACTGGACACTACCCCAGTTCTTCGGTGCTGTCGAATGCTCAGCATCACTGAACCAGCCCCAGGCTGCCAGCTCCGGGGGCAGAAGGAAGGAGGACCCAGCACTGATGGCTTTCCACCATCAGTGGATGCACACCTACCGGGCTCTGAAACGTGCCCAGGCTCCTACACCCACAGGAGCAGGAGCAGGGCAGTGAGTCCCAGGACAAGGGTGAGGATGATGAAGGTGATGGCTGCAGCCCACAAGGAAGGAACGTGCCCCTTCACCCACACCGGGGCCTCGGCCGGGATCATGTTGGTGAGGTTGAGCATGTACCCCAGGGTCCAGCCCACGTCGGCGCTCCCCGCCTGCCCAGGGAGAGGGGACACGAGTTACCCTGCAGGAAAGCCACAGCAGCAGCACCGGCTGCAGCCCAGAGAGTGGCTTCCTGGAGCGTAGCTCTCGCATCACCCGGCATGGGAAGCTGGCTCTTTTCCTCCTCTGCTCCTGCCCACAGGCTGCATTTGCTGCCTACCTTCATCTGGAAGATGATGTTGCTCCAGCTGGTCTCATTGAACTTGTAGGCATCGAGGAGGAGGGTGAGGATGTAGTTGGCATTGGTGCAGTACTTAGGCAGGCGCTGAGGTTTCTCTTCAGGGTAGCTGGCGGAGAGCTGAGGTGGGGAGATGTTTGGAGGGGGAAGGTTACTCGCAGGCAGTTTTTGTGCAGGGACAATGCCCTGACGAGGGCTGTGGGAGGGACAATGGCACTGCAGTCACCAGCATCTGGAAAAAGACTCTGGACCAGGCAGGTATTTGGGACCTGTTCCACATAGGGCAGCTCCTTTGAAGATTTATACCCTACACGGGAACAGAGACATTCCAGCGCTCCTCCTGCCCCACGTTCTCCCATCTCAGCCTCCTTGTGAAGGGGCTCCTCCTCTCTGCCCCATGGTGATCTTAGCACAGCTCTTAGCCTTATCCATCCTCATTTGAATTGCCTCCAGAGTGGTGCCAGCAACTGGGTCTCCCCTCACCATCCTCCAGTGCTGTAGACCCACCTCCATCCCCAGCTCCTGTGCTGGAGGGGAGATTCTGCTGACTTCACCTGCCTTGGCTGCCCCTTTCCCAACTAAAGTTCCTTGCTCATATAATGATGAACGAGGAAGGTCCCCAAGGTGAGTGCAGGACAGCCCTGGCTCTCACACATTGCTCAGGGATGGCTGCGCTGTGTCAGGCACAGCTTGGCAACCAGGGTCCTTTGCCATGGAAGGGTCCCTGCTCCTCTTCCCCCACCCCAGGGCCCCTTTGCTTGTGAAGCTTCCACACTGCCTCCCACCATGAGGAACATACGTCTTCCCAGCTTCTCGTGCAGAAACGTTCAATGGTCTCCCTGACAGCGGCCAGCGTCTGCCCCTTGGTCAGGTTGAGGAACTTGAAGTTATAGTAGAAGGCAGAGAAGGCCTGAAAGGCAAGAGGCAGAAACATCATTGAGCTACAGTGGAGACCAACACCAGGCAGCTGCAGTTTGTCCTACCCTGGTATAGCCCCAGGGCACCACTGTCCATGTCTCAGCAGAGGTGATGGGCCAGGGTGTAGGGGCCTGCTGGCTACAGCAGCACATCCAGTGCCTTGCCTGAAGGCTGCTGGCTAAGCTGGGCTTTATTACTGAAAACCTGGGATGTGGCTTCTCACCGGTTTTGTTAACATGGTCCCATTCGGAGACCTGGCTGGAAAATGAGGCAGCAGCAATCCCTGGTGTGCCCTGGGGCAGGGATAACTTGGGGGATGTTTGCCCCCATTCTGCCGTGGGGAGGTGGCAATGCCACGGGGCACGCAGGGACACCACAGCACATGCTCTGCCATGGAGGTGGGAGGACAGGATTCGCCTTACAATGAACTGCCCTCTGACCGGCGGCTGGTAGATGCCATCGAAGGTGCAGTCCTGGCTCTGGCCACACGCGGAGAAGTTGAAGAGCTTCTTGACGGCAGCCAGGCACCCGCTGGCATCGCCCCTGCCCTCCAGGGTGACGTTCCTGTCGCCAGGGCCCAGGCGTGGGTCGCTCTGGTTCGTGCAGGGGCTGGTGCGGAAGGAAGACAGCGACACGGTTTCATTGTAGTCTGTTGGGTAGCAGGGGTGATGGACTCGGGCACTGGGGGACGACTCCTGGGAACGGCAAAACCGCAGGCTGCAGCCTCCTCCAACCCCTGCTGACTGCAGCTCAGGCACAGGAGCCCCCCAGTGCTCCACCAGCACCATTCCCACTGGGAAAAACATTTCCCCTGTATTTGAGTCATAGAATCACAGGATCCCAGCCTGGTTTGTGTTAGAAGGGACCTTAAAACTCACCCAGTTCCAACCCCTGCCACGGGCAGGGACACCTTCCACTAGAGCAGCTTGCTCCAAGCCCCTGTGTCCAACCTGGTCTTGAACACTGCCAGGGATGGGGCAGCCACAGCTTCTCTGGGCACCCTGTGCCAGCGCCTCAGCACCCTCCCAGGGAAGAGCTTCTGCCTAAGAGCTCATCTCAGTCTCCCCTCTGGCAGGTTAAAGCCATTCCCCTTGGCCTGTCCCTACATCCCTTGTCCCAAGCCCCTCTCCAGCTTTCCTGCAGCCCCTTCAGGCACTGGAGCTGCTCTCAGGTCTCCCCTTCAGGAGTCTTCTCTTCTCCAGGCTGCCCCAGCCCAGCTCTCTCAGCCTGGCTTCATAGGACATAGGCTGGAAACCCAAATGTTCCAGCTTGTGCCCATTGCCTCTTGCCCTTTTAGTTTTCCCCTCTGAGAAGAGCCTGCTTCTGCCTTTTGTACGCCCTGTGTGAGGCAGCTGTGTACAGCCAGGTCTCTCCTGAGCTGCCCCTTCTGACACTTCCCATGCTCCCCTCCACGTCTGCCTCCCTGTGCTCCCACAGGAGTCTGTACCTACTCTCACTCCCTGTTGATGCGTCTCTGGAAGAGCTTTGCCTGTTCTTTATTAACAAGCCTGTTGCTGGCATCATGAGACCAGAGTCCAATTCGCCCCCAGTTCCCCTCTCACCGCAATCAGTTCCTTTGCCAGTCGCTTCAGCATCTCGTTCTGGCCATAGCAGAGGTAGCTGTGTGTGTAGATGCTGTAGTCATACCCGTACAGTGTGAACTTGGAGCCTTCCTTCCAGTTCACCACTGAACCTTCGGGTATAAAGCTGATTTGGGTGGATGCTCCTCCAAGATCCAGTGCCCCAAAAATGTTGGCTGCCTCTGGATGAACCCACGTGTGTGCTTTGGGCGAGTACTGCCAAAGGGAGACAGGAGAGGAAGAGAAGCACACCGCTGGTCTTACTTGCCCTGAGCACAATTCTCATCCCATTGAAGCCAATAGGGTTTTGTTACTAAATTCAATGGGTATTCAACTCAATTCTTTCCCTAAGGGAGGCCTCCCCTGCCCAGCCATTTGTCAGAGCCAGGAAAAGCAGACTTTCAGCTCTCTGAGGGTCAAGATGTGCCCCTGAGCTGTGGGCTCATATGGCTCCATCCCCATTTCAAAGTGCTGGTGGTGACCTGGCTTGGAGAATCCCTCCAGCAGCCTGCACAGGAGCTCCCGGCTGCAGCAGTGATGGGCAGAGAGTGGCATGAGAGAGCTTTGGATCAGGTCTCGCAGTGCCACATGGAGAGAGCCCTTCCCAGGGCAGTGGGACAGAGCCCAGCAGGAGCCAACGGTCCCAACCAGGCTGCAGTGCCGACATCACTGTCCCAGGAGACCCTGTGTCCACACCGTGTGGAGATGTGCCCTTAGCTCTTAGCAGACAGCCCCATTCCCGATTCCTCCCTCCACAGACTGGCTGCTTCCCCGTGATCATTCCCAGCAGCCGCTGACCTTTGTGCAAAGCGAGCTTAAAAATCAGAAAACCCAAAAATCAGCAAAGGTGCGGCGGGGTTTGAGCCTTCTCCCACCTTAGTGAAGGAGCCCAGCAGGTAGTTGGTGGTGATCCAGCCATAAGCCCCCTCCTCCTCTCCTGTAAGGATTCGAGCCCCTTTGAAAGCCACTGGGTACTCTTGCATGGTTTTAGTGACTTCAGCCAGTACTTGCTCTGCTGCTGAGCTGTTCTGCTCCCTAGAAAGGGCCCAGAGGTCAGGACACGTACCCACCTGCACCAGTACTACAAAGGAAGCACCAGGAACCAGTCTTTTTCCCCAGTTCCACATACTCCAGTTTTCTGCAACGAGCAGCTTATGTGAAATGTTTCCTGCCACATTGACTTGTCAAAGCTGCTCGAGCATCCCAGCTGTCTACGTGAGGCATCACTAATCCAGGAGCAACATCAATCTCTTCCCTCCAGCGCGGCTTGGTCTAGTCTGTGAAGCCACCTTCCCCTACCTAAGCACCTTCATAGTGCTGGAGGAGGGAAGAGCTTGTGCTGCAAAGCCCAGGTTTGAACATCCCCCCACTGACTACTCCAAAGGGCTGGTTGCTGAGCTGGGCCTGGCTTCAGACCTCTGAGTGGGGGAGATGTGTGGGGCTGCTGGCATGTGCTCACTCTCTGAAGCGAGGAACCTTCAGGCTATGACTGGCTCCTTCCCAGGGAAGGGCTCTCATTGCCAGGACACAAATAATGTAGCATATCTGCAACCATGAAACCAAGCACCGTGAAATGAAGGCTGACATTTGAGGAAAGCTAATATGGGCTGGTGAAAGGTAATGGGAGGTACTGCAGCATCTTACTGCCTCCTACATCTGCCCAACTTCCCCACCAGCACCATCCATCTGGGCAGATCATAGAACCATAGAATAGTTTGGGCTGGAAGGGACCTTAAACCTCACCCAGTTCCAACCCCTGCCACGGGCAGGGACACCTTCCACTAGAGCAGCTTGCTCCAAGCCCCTGTGTCCAACCTGGCCTTGAACACTGCCAGGGATGGGGCAGCCACAGCTTCTCTGGGCACCCTGTGCCAGCACCTCAGCACCCTCCCAGGGAAGAGCTTCTGCCTAAGAGCTCATCTCAGTCTCCCCTCGGGCAGGTTAAAGCCATTCCCCTTGGCCTGTCCCTACAGGCCCTTGTCCCAAGCCCCTCTCCAGCTTTCCTGCAGCCCCTTCAGGCACTGGAGCTGCTCTCAGGTCTGCCCTTCAGGATCTTTCTCTTCTCCAGGCTGACCCAGCCCAGCTCCACCAGCGATACCTCAGTAGCCTCATTCCTGCTGTTGCTCCAAGATAAGCTGGGACTTCCCTCTGTTTTGCAGCAGGAACAACCTTCAGGGCTTTATCCAGACACTCCCTTATGGAATCACCAGCTTTCGGGGGATCATTGGCATAGCTTGATATGCCTTGTCCTGGAAGAGAGTCAGGCTGGGACAGGCTGATGGAAACGGCTGGGGACAGGGATGCGGGAGAAAGAGGGCACAGGGCACTGAGATCTGTCAGCAACAAAGGGTTGCTTCTGCAGGGTGCCCTGGTCCCCCAGGACCTGACTGACCCATTTCCCTCCTGTGGCTTCCCCACCTCTCCCATGCTTTCAGCAGTGTCTCCAGCTGTAGAGGCGAGACCTTCCCCAGCCAGGACAGCAGCTTGGGCAGTCCAAGGTGCGGGAATGGAAACCCAGAACACCAAGGTCCATCAGTTCCATCAAGTGGCACTACATGGTCCTGAGGGCTCTCTGACCACATGTGAAGCCAGTGGGGAGTCAGGGACCACTCTGCCTGCAGCCAGGGCTCTCCCCTGTGCCAGCAGTGCCAGCTCGATGGACAGAGCTGCCCAGCATGGGCCAGTCAGCAAGAGGAAGGGCCAGGTCATCCCACCCACCACACCGACACGCAGGGCAGCACAGAGCCCATGGCAGGGGGATACTGACCATGGACATCACAGGACAAGGTCTGGCTGACCACACCGGTGTCGTTCTCCTTGTCTGAATCCCACTCGTAGACAAACAGAGAGGTGTGGGATGAGCCTGCATCAAACACCATCCCATACTGGAAGGGAAAACGCAGACATCACATTGGTGGGAGGAGCAGCAGCCTGTCCCCAGCCTCACCATGACCCTGCCAGGGTGGTGAGGCCAGAAGATGCCCCAAACTCAACTCTCTGAGGCTCAGCTATCTGCAGCGTGGCAGAGCTGAGCTGTGACAGCACCTGGCCTTGGCATGGGCATTTCTCACAGCAATGGAGAAATTCCCCTCTCCCGAGGCCTGTGCAGCACCGTGAGCTCACACTGACTTTTCTGAGCTGTTTCCTCATGCCTTATTTATTTTCTTTCTTGGTTACAAGCCCTTTGTGCCTACACCAGCCCCACCTTGGGGCCAGCAACCCCCCCATCCCCAGTGCTCTCTGCTGCCCATACGGCTGCACCCAGCCTGGGCAGGGACAGGCAGCACCACAGCAGCCCCAGCCCAGGAGCACCCAACTGCACACCTCTCCCACATAAAGCCCTCCACCTCACCCTAAAACTGTGCCAAGCCTCTTCCAGCAGCCAGGGAGGGATGCTAAGCTGCAGGGGATGCTTGTACTGTGGGTCAGGGCAGGCTGGTGGGAGCTGGCAGGTACAAGTGTCATCAGGAGGTGTTGTGCCATGGGAGGGCAGAGGGAGCAGGACAGGGCTTTGCCCTACACATCTGTCTCAAGGTAATCCCCTCAAAACATGTCCAGCACATAGCATGGTGGCCAGTTTCAGAGCAGGCTTCCCCCTCTGACTTGGAGGTGTCCAGGCTGTATTTACTTTGCATCTTGAGATGGGAAGAAAACACCCACCCAGCTACTACCAACCCTTCACCTCCAAACCAAAGACAATGTAGGTAAGGTCTCTGAGCACCTGCCCAAGGGGACTGGTCTCTGCAGTGATGTTCAGGGACCTTTTGGGCTCACCTTGGCAGTGGGTGGCAGGGTGACATCTTCAATGCTCACCAGGCTGAGAACAAGGGCAATAAGGGAGAGCGCGACCAGTGCCCCAACAATGGCACTGGTGAAGTGTTTCTTGCTCGTGAACATTGTGGTGAGGGCTCCTGCAAACCCAAACACAGGAGAGAGGTGGTTGGACATGGCCAGCTGAGAACACCAGCTGTCAGCGGGAGCTGCAAGGAGAGCAGCTCAGAAAGCTGCCCCCAGGCTGAGCCTATATCGAGCTGTGCAACTCGGAGATCCCGGTGGATGATCAGACCTTTCCCTGGGAGAAGCAAAACTAGGATGAACCAGGGGGGATGGAAGATGAGGGGTTGGCTGCCCAGCAGCCTGGCGCAGCTGTGATGGGATGCCACGGTCCCCCAGGTCCTGCACCCGCTCCTGCTCAGCTCACCACTACCTGGAAGGATGAGGGCCAGGAGGAGGGAATGAAGCAGTGCCCCAGACAGAGGGGACCACAGGAAACCCCAACCCTCTCAGCACGAGGTGCTGTAGCAGGAGAGGTGATTTTACCTGAAAGGTGCACCTAGGGTCAGCTCACCTGCAGCACTGCCAGACCCTGCTCCAGGAGCCCCCAGACACTGGGATCCCTCTGAGCTGGCTTTGAGTCCTTGCTGTGGCTCTGGGCTCCTCTACTGCCGGCAGCAAACCCACCCTGGTCTTGCCTTGGTGTCCTTGGGAAGCAGACACTGCTGGAAAGTCTCTTCCCTGTTACTTTGTCCCAGACCTCATCAGCCTCAGTCAAGACTCCTGACTATGAGTTCTCATTTGTCTCACAGGTGTATTTACAGCTCGGTTTGGCATCTTGACACATCTTCAGCCAATTAGTTCCTCCTCCTCATTTAAATGAAATCACACACAGGAGCCCTGCAGCAGTTAGCACACACCTCTCCTGTTAACCCTTGTCTCACTGCTTCTTTGTGCCTTTACACGCACCCCTTTCTGTTCTCTTCCTATCCACAGTCGTAATTATTTCCATTATGGTCTCTACGAGGTCTATGGGAGGTAACAGTGATATTTCCGGTATCCAGTGCCCTGAAAATACACACCCAGTGGTAGGTGCCTTGCTAAGTTTTATTACAAAGTAGGAAGCAATTAGAAGGAAAATCCCATCAGAGGAGGAGGATGCCCCTGCCGGGGGTCTCAGCAGCTCTCGCTGAGCTTTGCCAGGGCATTGCCAAGACACTGTCATGGCCCAGCTGGGACCTTGCTCACCTTCCCCATGTGCGACTCAGCCCCAGGCTGCTCCTGGCTGGGGATCCCTGCAGACACAGGGACACTGAGGAGAGCCGAGGGATGGGGAGGGCTCAGGTCCCTGCAGCCCCCAGCTCTGCCCACAGCCTCCCGTCGCTCCGGGCATGCGCTGGGGGCTCATGGTGCAGGTTGGGAATCACGGCCCAGCCCCAGCCCCAGGACCTCAGCCGGGCTGGGCAGGGCTGCTGGACACGGGACCTGCTCTCTGGGGGCCCCAGGGAAGCTGCTGGTTCAGCTCCCTGATGAGAGCCTGCAGGGCTATCACAAGGGTGATCTCGATGGAAGGATTCAGTTCCCAGCTGCCTGATCTCAGCTCAGCCAAATGGGAAACGTGTGACCCCCACTGCATGTGACCTTCCTGGAGCACCTTTCCCTGCGCCCGGAGGGATGGTGGATTCTGAGGCCCCCTGTGTGCACAGGAAGCACCACGCTGTGAATTCGGGGGGCAGCGCTCCCTGGGTGCTGCCCCATGTCCCGTCAGTCTGCAGCCTGTACCAAGCTGGGTGCTTGTGTTGTGCCCTGCTGGCGGGGTGCATGCCTGGAGCCCAGAGATGCCCCTGCTCCTGTATCCCCACCTCCACACAACACTTCACCTTTGGACTCACGTGGCTTCAAGGGAAGGGGCTGAATGAGAGTCCACTACCTTCCCAGGTCTCTGGCTGCACAGTGGCTGGTCCAGAGATGTCCTGAGCCAGGGGGACTCATCCCCATGCAGGACAGGCACTCATCAGCCCCAGTCCCCCCCACGACACATGGCACTGCGTGGTGACTGTGTGCACCCTGAGCCAACCAAACCCTCTGGCTCCTGCCTCCAAACCCAGGCTGAGCAACTCTCTGGTTTACTTGTCCTGATCCTTCCCTAGCAAATAGTTCAGAGGTTATGTGATAACATCTTAACTGCCTCTGGGCAGGACAGGTAATGATTTCCCAGGAGGGAGCTAGGACTCCATCCACAAGCACCCGGGCTGCGGGGCTGCCTGACCTGCTGCTTCTGTCCCTGTCCCTTGGGGTCCGGGTCTCTTAGCCAGGCTCAGCCCTTTGGCAACCCTGCTGCCACCAGCATGGGGCAAGCTCTGCCAGGAGCAGCCCTGGTCCGTGTGAGCACAAGGGCAGGGAAGGACAGAGCTGGCTGGGACTCAGCTGACACCATGCCACAGTGCGGGGCAGGCTCTCCTGGGCTGCCAAAAGAAGGGGAGGATGGAATGGTCTGAATCCAGCCTGGGGCTTGTCCCAGGAGGGGCTGGGGTGCCCCTGGGGCCAGGCACCCAACACAAGCTTTGCAATGGTTCTGGTCCACCACTACAGCTCCTGAGGGCAATGGGCCCCTCATGAGTGTTGCGGGTAGCACAATGCGCTCAGGCAGGTGGGGACGGGTGCCACCGAGGCACGCATGGTCCCACCCACAGTCTGTGGCCCTGCCTCAGTGATGTGGTCCCTCGAGGAGCTGTGTTCACTCCAAGGATGCTGTGGAGCAGCCCCAGTGCTCTGGAGCTGCTGAGAGCCCTCAGCCACGCATCTTCATAGAATAATGGAATGATGGGATGGTTTGGGTTGGAAGAGACCTTAAAGCTCATCCAGTTCCAACCCCTGCCACAGACAGGGACCCCTTCCACTAGAGCAGCTTGCTCCAAGCCCCTGTGTCCAACCTGGCCTTGAGCACTCCTCGACAGGATGGCAGCAGCCCTGCTGCTGAGATGGGCACAGCCCCTGAGGGCTGGAGGTCGGTACCAAGCTGGGGATGGCGCCTGTAGACAGCCCTGAGCAGAACACGGGCGTCCACAGCCGGGGTGTTCGCTCGCTGTGAAGGCAGTGCCTGTGCTGCACCAGTTCCTGTTCACATGAGATGTGCCCAGCAGCCATAGACTTCACAGCCATGAGTGTGGCCAGCAGACATGTCTCATGCTGCCCTTCTGCCACCTCCTGGGGTCCTGAGCGCCCACCTTCCTCTGGGGAGGCAGAAGCAGGAGAACCAGCATCACCAGCACTGTCCTTGAGCAAACAGCCTGCCTGGGTGCCCAAAGCCTGGCAGGGCTCGGGCAGAGCTGCGGGATGGGGGGTGCCCAGGCACAGGGCACTTGGCACCGCTGGGGCTGGGCTCCAGGAGCTCCTCCGCCTGCTGTAGCTCTCCTCCTCCTGCCTGAAACCCAGCGGAGGCTGCAGGCCCCGAGCTGCCCTGGCCAAGGGGGACCAGGAACCCCCATTCCCAGCACCCCATTTTCTAGGGCCCTTATTTCTGTGCTGTCCTATGGGCCCCGATGGGCTGTGGACAAAGGCAAACAAGCTCCGAGCCAGGAGCTTTGCTCGGAGAGGTAAATGGTTCAGCAAGAAAATCCAATGACATTTAGGGCTTCTTCATTTACATCAGATATTCCTGAGCCAAGTCACAGGTAATGGCTTAATTTGTGGACAAAATCCTCCCTGGAAAAGCTTTAGAAGGACAGTGCTGGGAGGAGGCAGGGCATGCTGGGGGGGGGGCAGAGCCCATGAGCCCAATGAGAGCAGGGGAAGGGCTCCCTGAGAACCTCTTCCCAAAGCTGCATCCCTAGCACGCTGCATCCCTAGCACGCTGCATCACACACAGCTCCTCCTGTGCCTGCTCCCCCGGGGGGTTCCACAGAGACTCCTTGATGAGCTCATTAGATAATTGCCTTAGATTTCCATCCTCCTGCTGAAGGGGCTGAGCACCGGCTCCTTCTCCTTCCCCCTGGCATTCCAGCAGGGATGAGTCTGTTTCCCCCCTTGCCGGTGCCTGCCCCAAGTGCAGCCCCTGCCCCGGCTGGGCCCTAGCGAGGTGACAACAGCCTGGCCCTGGGTCACATACAGCATGGCCATCACTGTTCTTCAGCTAGTCCCACCCAAACAGGTGTCTGTCTGGTAAAACACAGGCTGGAGCTCAGGGTGACGGGGTGAACAAGGTACGGGGTATGGCAGGACCTGGAAGGGCCATTGGGTGCCTGGCGCACAGGAGCACCCACTCTGACGTGGCTCTCCCAGGTCCTCAGTGCTCAGGAGCCCCAGCCCTGTTTGCCTTCAAGGACATGCTCTGGTGAGAGCTACCTGTGCTATTTGCTCATAACTGAAAAGGACCTGCATCACAGCCTGGTTTGGGTTGGAAGGGACCTTAAAGCTCCTCCAGCTCCAACCCCTGCCACGGGCAGGGACACCTTCCACTAGAGCAGCTTGCTCCAAGCCCCTGTGTCCAACCTGGCCTTGAACACTGCCAAGGATGGGGCAGCCACAGCTTCTCTGGGCACCCTGTACCAGAGCCTCATTCTTCTCACTGCAGGTGGACAAATCCACTGTGGAGAAGTGGTAGAGTACACACACACACACCTGTTTGATCTGCTTTTGTCTGTGGCCCTTGAAGTGACTCTCTGAGACCAAGAAGGAAGTTGCCAGGCTGGTGTGGACACTCAGCAGGGTTTGAGGCCAAGCCATTACTGCCAGTCACTGAGATGCTGGTGTATGTGAAATGAGATCACCTCCATTGCTACCATCTTCCCTGTGCCTCCTGAGGAGGGAACACCCTGACTCAGCACCAAAAGAGAGTCTCTCATTTCCCCACCATTCAATTTCTGCACCACGAGGTCACCCCAGCTCTGGCAGTGGGAGGTGTGGGCGTGCTCTATGCAGGTCCCTTGTCTCTGGGTGAGCTCCATCCCTCACTCCTGGCCACTGTTCCCCTTCCAGACCCACTCCGGGTCTTGCTGTGACTGGTCCCAGCAGGGACCAGCTTTATCCTGCCCTTCCATTCCAGCAAGACTGGTGGAACTGGGGCCATTTAAAGGTGCCTTTGGGATCCCCACACCTGCTGTCCCAGCTGGCAAATAGCACACCAGCCCCTTCCTCCTCCCTCCTGCCTTTCTTAGCATGCACCATTATTAAACATGCCCTAATTGCCCCTGCCTGGGACTTGGTGCCACATCTCAGCTCTGGGTGATCTGGGTCAGGGACATGTGCCTGGAGCCAGCCCCTGTTCTGGCCATGGACGCCCCGGTGCGTTCCCTTCCCTGTGCACAGCTACCACAGAGCAGGTGCTGGCGCTGGTTCCATCTCCCACAGCACTCAGTGGGGCTCAGCACAATGCTGCAATCCTCATGAGATCCTGGGATTAATGATACCAATGGAAGTATCAGTATTTCAGTACTGACAGTGGAGCTGGCTGAGCCCTGCAGGGGCAGGCACCGGGAACAGGCACCAGCTCCCTGCTGGGCGCGGGATGTGCTGCCCAGCACTGTGTTAATGGGCTCCATGTGGATGTGCTGGGATGGAAGGCCATGGTGGAGGCCCCATGAGGTGAAGGCTGTTGGATGCTGTGCCACTCTTAACATCTAACTCTAAAGTCTCAGCAAAGCTTCTGAGAAGCTGTTCTGGGGAATTCACCTTTGCTGCAGCCTCCCTTCCTTCGGCCTTTCCTCTTTGTTCCCCCACCACCCTGGCTGCTTTCCTCTGGGCTTTCAGCACTTGCTCCACACTTCACATTTTTCCAAGGGTGGTGACTCAAACTGCACCTGTGCTTTCAACTGCTGATGAAGTCCTGGTGGTCACCGCATCTCTGCTCCACCCCAAGGATGCTGTAAAAGCCAACAAAGCTAATGCAGATCAAATTCTGGGGTCACTGAGGTCAGCCACTACCCAGGATGTCATTTAATTCCCAGTCCTGACACCTACGTGTTCTCCCTTCATCTTCCACAAATGATAAACCCCACCGATCCTTTCTGACCTTGGTGCCTTGCTCTCGACTTCACAACCCTCCGGCAGACATTCCACCACCCTGGCTTCCTTCCGTGCCGCTCCCCAGCGTGTCTGCAGGGCAGCCTCTGGGCTGGGAGCGAGCCAGGGCTCTCCCCTCACACAGAGCTGCAGTTGGGTGTGGGAAAGGCAGCAACAAAAACAGACCCAGAGGTGAGATGTTTACCTTTGCCAGAGCCTAATCCAGAGTCTGTTGGCCCAGGTGTATTCCACTGTGTAACAGAGTCTGTTGGCCCAAGGCTTGAGCAGCCTCCCTCCCCATGCCAGGGAACACTGGGGAGCACGTGGTTCGCACCAGGCAGACGACAGGGTCAGGGTTGATCCCCTCAAGCTGTGCCCACAGGATTTCACTGAGGATGCTCCCAGCAGGAGTTTTGTGTGGCCACATCTCCCCGGTCACCGGCTGCAGGGGCTGGGGACACAGATGTTTTGCTGCAGGACCTGGATGCCCTGGGCCCAGCAGGTGACTCCTTTGCATGAGGAGCAAGTCCCAGGGTAGGATATGGCTGGTGCCGACTGCCAAGAAACCCCCACCACCCTGGCCAGGCAGCCCCCCACGGCAGCCCCCCAAGTGCCACAGTTCAGCAACGTGTCCCCCTGCGTCCCCAACCCCCTGGGAGCTCACCTGACCTCAGAGGAGCAGAGCTGGGACCCGCTGGCCACTGGCTCTTCCCCAGGACAGCTCCAGAATGCTGGAAAAGCCACTTGCAAGCAGGTGGACGTGGCCCTGTCCCTTTGTCACACCCCACACCTGGTGACACTCTGCTTGCGAGGTTGGGGCTGCTGGTCCTGGGCCCCGTTCCGTGCCAAGCGAGGCTGAAGCATGTGCTCATCTGTTTGATCTGGGTTTTCCTGGGTTTGCCCCTCTCTGGTGGTTTGGGAGCTGTGGGAGAGTCCAAAGGCACGGAGCAGTCCCCAGGGCAACTCCATGAGTGTCCCCTCCTGACTCAGAGGCTTTGCTGCTTTTCCTGCTCCTCTCCTCTCCACCATCACCAACCACCCGCCGTGGTTCTGGTTCTTCACACCCATCAGCAGGTGCTGGTTGCCCCCCCCGCACCACCCCAGCCTTGCCCTCAGCCCCACTGCCCCTTACCCGAGACCTCCCTTCCCAGACCCACAACAGTGACTGCAGCATCCATGGCCTGTGCACTGGGAGCTACCAGGCACGTTGTGGGCACAACCACAGCACCAGGACACCGAGAGCGGGGCTGGGCTCACACTGGAGTGAGGTGGAAGTGGACAAGGAGCAGAAGCTGTGCTCCTCCCAGGTGATGCGTCCTTGCTTTGCTGTAGCTTGGCCCATGTCAGCAGATGGCTGGTTCCAAGTGGACAGACCAGAGGAACATCCAGAACATTACAGCTGCACCTTGGTGACACTGAGCCTGGGAAAACCACATCACAAGCTGAAACAGGAGCAGAGGAGGTCCTGTGAGGCAGGTGCCAGTGCTCAAGGCCTGGCACCACCTCAGAGTCTGCCACGGTGGAGCAGAATGGGTGCTCCCGGCCCATACTTACAGCACAGGACCTCGGCGCCAGCCTAGGATGGGCATTGAGAGTCACTGGGGACAAGGAGCCAGGGATTGAGCCAGGTGCCACCTGAACAGAGGCTGGTGGGAAGCAGGTCACAGTGCACATCTTAACATGTGCCTATAAAAGATGGGGAGAGACTTTTCTGCAGGGCCTGTTGTGACAGGACAAGGGGTGATGGATTTAAACTAAAAGGGAGATTCAGGCTGGATGTGAGGAAGAAATTCTTTACAATGAGGGTGGTGAAACACTGGCACAGGTCGCCCAGAGAGGTGGTGGATGCCCCATTCCTGGAGACATCCCAGGCCAGGCTGGATGTGGTTCTGGGCAACCTGATGTAGTTGAAGATGTCCCTGCTCATTGCAGGGGGTTGGAACTGGATGAGCTTTGAAGGTCCCTTCCAACTCAAATCATCCTGTGATTCTATCACCAGGGGCTAAGCTCAGCGTGGCCCAAATGGACGTCAGCTCATGGGTCCTGCTGGAGCAGGCAGCTGGTTGTCCTGCTGCTGTCCTGTGACAGCCAGGACGAGCCAGCAGCAGTGCAAAGGGACAATCATTGTCACCAGCAGGAAACTTCCTCACAGTTCCCATTCACTTTCTAGAGAGGAAAGAAGCAGCCGCTTGTTCATTGTCCTCAGAGCACCTCACGTGGAGATCAGACCCACAGACATGTTCCTGGTGCTCCTCAGGCCTCTGCTAAACAGCTCTGAACTGGAGAGCTGCTTGTAGGGCAGTTCTGCAGCTCCAGATCCTCTCCGCACGAAGCAGTAAGGGTGGTATCAAGAGGAGCTGAGTGGATGGGGCAGAGACAGGGATGGGCCAGGGAGCAGCAGAGCCTGGAAGGGAAGTCCTGGCTCCCATGAGGTGCTTTGTCAGAGACATCATCAACAGAGTCCAAAGGTAAAACTGCGTCAGAAGGCGACCAGTCCCTGGGCCTGGTTCCAGAGCAACCCCTGATATCTCACACCCTCAGCACCCTCGTGGTGGGAGCTGAGCCCAAGTGACGCAGAGGTCTGACCTGCTGTTGGTATTGAACCCACTGAGCCACACCTCCCTGAGGAACACTGACTCACTGACACTTCCCAGGGCCTGGGGACAGTGTTTCACACCAACACTGGGGTTCACAGTGACACCCCCCCCCTTCACAATCAACATCAGCCATGCACCCTCCTGATCCTCTGCCTCGACCCCAGCATCCCATCTCAGTACTCAGGGAATGGATCTGAAATAAAGAAAAAAAACCCACTTTTTTGTTTGAAAATACACACATCAGTTCTCTCTGGCTCAGAGCATGGCCATGTAACACCCTGCAGAGCACTGAAGGCATGAAACAGCTCAGGGAAGCAAAAGACAGAAACAAATCAGCTGTGCTGGTGAATCATGGAATCCCAGCCTGGTTTGTGTTGGAAGGGACCTTAAAGCTCCTCCAGCTCCAACCCCTGCCACATCCAGGGACACCTTCCACTAGAGCAGCTTGCTCCAAGCCCCTGTGTCCAACCTGGCCTTGAACACTGCCAGGGATGGGGCAGCCACAGCTTCTCTGGGCACCCTGTGCCAGCACCTCAGCACCCTCCCAGGGAAGAGCTTCTGCCTAAGAGCTCATCTCAGTCTCCCCTCAGGCAGGTTAAAGCCATTCCCCTTGGCCTGTCCCTACATCCCTTGTCCCAAGCCCCTCTCCAGGTTTCCTGCAGCCCCTTCAGGCACTGGAGCTGCTCTCAGGTCTCCCCTTCAGGAGCCTTCTCTTCTCCAGGCTGCCCCAGCCCAGCTCTCTCAGCCTGGCTCCAGAGCAGAGCTGCTCCAGCCCTCGCAGCATCTCCATGGCCTCCTCTGGACTCTCTCCAACAGCTCCACGTCCCTCTTGCGCTGCTGCCCCAGAGCAGGATCAGGGCTGCAAGGGGGGGTCTCCCCAGAGCACAGCAGAGGGGCAGGGTCCTCTCTCTGAGCTGCTGCTCATGCTCTGAGGGCGCAGCCCAGCACAGGGGGGGTTCTGGGCTCAAGTGCACACTGAAGCTGGATCATGTGGAGCTTCTTGTCAACCAAAAGCTGAAGTCAGTGTGGCCTCAGGCAGTGTAGGTGAGGCAGCTGCAGGGGTGTCCGAGGACACCCACAGCAACCAACCCCCAGATAATCCCCCTTCTCCAGGCAGGAATTTTAAATACAAATGCCTTCTAAGGAAAAAAAAAAAAAATAGAACTAATCCTTCCATGCGTTTTTATTTTAAAATAAAACGACTGCCAAACAGTGCAGGGCAGGATGCGCAGCAACACCTGGAGCTGAGTGAACTGAAACGAGGATGCGGCACGGAAGGGTCTCTGGAAGAACCACGGCACTGTACGGCCCTGCAGCGAGCTCAGTGGCAGCCCACAGCGCCAGCACACAGCGCCAGCCCTGTGTGCCCTGCTGCCCTGTGCACAGACACACTCCGCGAACCGCGGGGAGGCAGACCTGTGCCCGCGGCGTCAGTTCACCCGGCAGGCTCGGATCATGAGCAGCTGGAGCAGGATGAAGACGGGCGACATGATGAGCCCGTACCAGAGCTCGCGCGTGTGCTCCACCAGCTTCTGGCACAGCAGCATCTCGAAGACGAACTTGAGGCTGAGGATGGTGAGGATCCAGAAGAGCCGCAGCACGGCCAGGCGCTTCTCGCCGTCCTGGAACAGCCGCACCGTCACGATGGTGGTGAAGTAGGTGCTGAGCCCATCAGCGGCGAAGAACGGCACGAACACCACCCACCAGGAGAGCGCCGCGGCCGCGCCGTCCACCTTCAGCACGAGCAGCACGGAGAAAGCCAGCACCGCCAGCCCGTGCAGGAAGATCTCGAAGGTGGCAAAGCCCAACCACTGCACCAGCTCCCGCAGCGAGAACAGCATGGTCCCGCCTCACACCGCGGCACCGGCACCGGCACCGGAGCCGCCGGGCCCCGGCTGCGGCGCTGCCTGGTGACGCCCGCACTGTCGCGGGGTGATAGCGTAAGCAGGAGCGGCGGCGCGGGGATGGCGTGTGGTGAGTATGGCGGCGCTGGAGGCCTGGGACGGAGACGGGGGCCGGGGGCTCGGGGCCGGGGCAAAGCCCCGGCCCCGAGCCCCCGGCCCCCGTCTCCGTCCCAGAGAAGCCTGAATGTGGGTGTCAGCCCCCTCCTTTGTAACACCCTTGCAGATGGCAGCACGGAAGCTCCTTGTTCTCTTTGGCAGCCAGACCGGGACGGCTCAAGACACAGCCGAGAGGATCGGCAGAGAAGCCAAGCGGCGGCACCTCCAGTGCACGGTGGAGGCTCTGGACAGCTATGATGTGGTGAGTGGTGATGCAAGGGTGTGCTCCCGTCTCCTAGAAATCCCATTTTGTGGCACTCGGGCATCCTCGCAGACCCTGGCTTTGTGGCTTGAAAGGGTGGGGGAACGGAGCGCTGCCCCGTGTCTGTGTTGGACTGCACGCAGCTGTACCCTGCAAGGCGAGCAGCACTGAGGAGCTGCTGCTGCTGCGGTGCCTGTAGAGGAGGTGGTGCCATGGCGGGCTGGGGGTTTTATTCCGAGCATGGTTTGTCCGTGAAGTCGGTGTGATGTGAGCAGCTTGGGCTGGAGAAGAGAAGGCTGCAGGGAGACCTCAGAGCAGCGTCCAGTATCTGAAGGGGGCCTATAGGGATGCTGGGGAGGGACTCTTCATTAGGGACTGTAGTGACAGGACAAGGGGTAACGGGTTAAAAAACAGGGGAAGTTTAGATTGGATATAAGGAGGAAGTTCTTTCCTTGTGAGGGTGGTGAGGCACTGGAATGGGTTGCCCAGGGAAGTTGTGAATGCTCCATCCCTGGCGGTGTTCAAGGCCAGGTTGGACAGAGCCTTGGGTGCCATGGTTTAGTGTGAGGTGTCCCTGCCCATGGCATGGGGGGTTGGAACTGGATGATCTTAAGGTCCTTTCCAACCCTAACTATTCTTTGATTCTGTGACATGTATTTGTAGGCTGCTGACCTGAATGTGCCTTTCCATGTTGTGCCCACAGGCCAACCTCATCAACGAGCTCTTGGTGGTATTTGTGTGTGCAACCACTGGCCAGGGTGACCCCCCTGACAACATGAAGGTAGGAGGTGCTCCTCTCCATGTTGCTTTTACATTCCTGCCCCAGTGATTGGCTTTATCTCTGGAGGCAGCTTGAGCAGTGGTTACTGTTGGCGGGGGGAGCTTTGGAGCAGCACCGCCACATCTGGTGTCACTGATGGGACGCGGGCAGGGAGCTGGGGAGGTTTCAGCAGCTGGAGGGGCTGCACCAGGGCAGGAGCTGCAGCTGTGCAGAGCTCACAGCGCGGTGCCTGCTCTCGGGGCTCACCTGTGCAGGAAGCCCCGCTCCCCGCGCTGCTCTGCGGCAGGAGGCAGGGGGAGGCTCCCGGCAGCCCCGTGACCGCCCCGTGTCCCTGCAGCTGTTCTGGCGGTTCCTGTTCCGGAAGAACCTGCCCTCTGGTGCCCTCTGCCGGCTGGACTACGCCGTGCTGGGCCTCGGCGACTCCTCCTACCCCAAGTAAGCGGCGCCGAGGCTCCGGGTCCGCTCCTCAGCTCTGGCTGCAGCGGGACCAGGGTCACTGCAGAGCGAAGGGGGTGAGGGGGGAGACGGAGCCTGGTTCTAGAGCAGCAGCTCACACAGACTGAAATTCCCTTCAAAATGAGCCCATGAGCCTCCCGATTCCCAGGAATTGGGCTCCTGCCTGTTTCTTTCCTCCTGAGCTCTTCAAGCAATGCTTTGCTGCAGTGTGGCACGCATCATTTTTCAGTCATTCAGTACGGCGATTCTGTTCTGTGTCTGCACTGCAGGACAGCCTGTGTCACAGGAATTTGGGTGGAACAAGCCAAGGGGAGATATGAAACACAAGAGTTTTAGGTGGCAGCCAGACCCATTGCCATTGGTCCCGGTTCTCTCCCAAGAGATTGTTCCCATGTGCCCAAAAGAGCTGTAGTGGGACAGATGGGAGTGTGCCAGAGCTCCATGGGCAGTGAGGGGCGAGAGGGAAGGAGGTGTTTGTCTGGGACACAGCTGTCCTGAAGGGAAGCTGCACCTCCCTGAGTCCCTCCTGGGAGCTGGGAACCGCCTGAGTGGCCCGGCAAGTGGCAGCCAGCATCCAGCTTTAGCCTGCCAGAGGGGAGACTGAGCTGAGCTCTTAGGCAGAAGCTCTTCCCTGTGAGGGTGCTGAGGCGCTGGCACAGAGTGCCCAGAGAAGCTGTGGCTGCCCCATCCCTGGCAGTGTTCAAGGGCAGGTTGGACACAGGGGCTTGGAGCAAGCTGCTCTAGTGGAAGGTGTCCCTGCCCGTGGCAGGTGGTTGAGACTGGATGAGCTTTAAGGTCCCTTCAAGTCAAACCAGTCTGAGATTCTATGGCTCCCTGATCTGCCCCAGGATGGAGGCCCAAGCTGGGCAGGGCTGGGGTCAGGTCCTGCTTGCTGGATCTCTGCAGCTGGGCTTATTCTCTCCTCAGGTTTAACTTCATTGCAAAGAAGCTCCACAAGCGGCTGCTGCAGCTTGGTGGCAGCCCTCTGCTGCCAGTGGCCTTGGGAGATGACCAGCATGACTTGGGGTAAGAGCCCAGTGTAGGGGTGCAGGGGAGGGAGTCCTGGGGTGCACCTTGGTTTCTCATTGGCAGAACTGTGTATGCTTCACCCCATCCCTGGGGACAGCATCATGCTGCTCCCACCATGGGTCTGCTTCTGTGCCCCAGACATGGCAGCAGCCTCCTGCTGCTCTCTGTGAACATGCTGCTCTCTGCTCTCCTGTGCCAGGACCTGGGTCACTTCCTTCCCCAGGGTGTCCATGTCCCCCAGCATGTGCAAACATTTCCTGGCTCTGCCCCAGTCCTGTTCAGGTCGGGGGAGGGGGTGGGGTGTGTGTGTGTGTGTGGGGGGGGGGTGTTTACACAGCTGTACTTGCTGCATTGCAGCAGCCTGAGCTGTGCTGCTGCTCTCCTTGCATGGGGCAGAGGCTGTGTGTGCCCCAGGAGTTGGTGACTGCCACCACCTGTGTGCAGGGGGTTGGTGGTTCTCTTCAGGCATCAGTGGTTGGTCCGCAGAAAGTGAGTGATTGCTCAGAGTGGCTGAGATGTTTCCAGACCTGAAGCTGGGAGGGAACGGCATGGAGTGACTGTGTGCTGGAAGCAGAGCAGAGGTGGTTGCCCAGGGGTGGCTCAGTGGTGTCTGGGTGCAGGTGTAGCAGCACTTGAGCCTGAAGGGATGCTGCTGCACTGCTGCAGCCTGACTTTCCCACCTGCAGGCCAGATGCAGTGATTGATCCATGGCTTGTGGCCTTATGGGACAAGATCCTCGTGTTGTATCCTCTCCCTCCTGGCCTTGAGATCATCAGCCCCGATGTACGGTGAGTACAGGGGAAGGCAGGGGCTGCTGAAGCTGCCTGGGGTGAGATGCTCTGCTTCCTTGGCTCTTTCCTTGGGTGGAGATAAGCTCTGACCAGGAAGCCTCCCCAGGCAGCTTTTGGGGTCCCAAGTATCCCTTGGACTTTGGTCACGGGTGGCCCATCTCTCACTGGATGGGGTGTCCCCCTGTCCCCTGGGTGTGCTGTCCCAGCAGGGTTCTGTCCATTTGGCTGTCCTGATATGCCTCTGCCTAGGCCGCCCTGCTGAGTGTGTATGCCCCACCTCCCTCTCTGCCTGCTCTGAAGCCTTTGGGGTCTCCTTCTCCTGGCAGTCTGCATTGTGTTCCCTTGCCCCAAGCCAGCTCCAGGAGACAGGGATGATGGGTGGTGGGTATGGTGGGCAGAGTTCAGGCCTCTCCCTACCTCCAGCCTCTAGCACTACAGCAGCAGAGGCGCTGTGGCATGGAGGTAACCACACTGCATTGCTTTCCTCTCCACAGCCTGCCCCCAAAGTACACCCTACACTACGTGGCTGAGGACTCCCCACAGCCCAGTGGGGTCCTGCTCCAGCCCACAGCACCCAGAGCTGCTCCCTCCGAGTTCTGTCCCTTCGCTGCTCCGGTGGTGTCCAACCAGCGGCTCACGGCACAATCCCACTTCCAGGATGTCCGGCTCATTGAGTTTGACGTCACGGGCTCAGGGATCACGTAAGCATTTTCCTGACTCCCCAGCTTTGCTGGGTGGGATGGGGTGCCCCGTTGCTTTCCTCGTCCACTCCCCTTTTCCCTAAGATCTGAAGCTGCAGCACTGTGGATGTGGTCCTGGCTGCACTGTCCCCCTACATGGCAGTCAGGGGTGTATGGCAGTGTCCTGCCCAGGGACCAGCTCTTTGCCTTGTCTGGTTAGAGAGCACAACATTGGTGATGCTGAGGGTTTGGCTGAGCTGTGGCCTCTGCCCCGGTGTGGGTGCTGGATGATGGTGCTGTGTCCGTGGCCTGCCCCATGGCTGCACTCAGCTGATTCCGCTGCACCCCTAGGTACAGTGCTGGGGACGTGGTGATGGTGCAGCCCCAGAACTGCCCTGAAGATGTGGAGCAGTTCTGCCAGCTCCTGCGCCTGGATCCGGACAGACACTTTGTGCTCAAGCCCACAGAGCCTGGTAGGTGCTGCCCACTGCTCCTCTCCTTCCTGGGGACCGGGCAGCTCTGAGCCCTGCCCCATCCTGGAGCTCTACTTTTCCTTTGCTTTAGCCCTGGTTACAGGGAGCTGAGAGTGGCTGATGGACACAGGACTTGTGCCTGTCTCACGGTTTAGGTGTTCTCCTTCCCTCCCAGCTCTGAGCGCCTCTGGATCCCACATTAGGGATCTCATGTTAGTATCACTCCTGGGAGGACTCCAGCAGTGTCCTGCTGTGGAAGACCCTGTGGAGGATCCTGCAGCCTCCCCACCCTGAACCAGGAAGCCTGTGCTTCCTTGCCTGGGGCACGCAGGTCTCCCCATTCTGCCCAGTGACCAAGTGCTCACTGCTGGGTTTTTGGCCTGGCAGGCAAACCCAAGAGAAATTGGTGAGGAGCTGGCACAGGGTGCCCAGAGAAGCTGTGGCTGCCCCATCCCTGGCAGTGTTCAAGGCCAGGTTGGACACAGGGGCTTGGAGCAAGCTGCTCTAGTGGAAGGTGTCCCTGCCCGTGGCAGGGGTTGGAGCTGGAGGAGCTTTGAGGTCCCTTCCAACCCAACCAGGCTGGGATCCTATGATTCTAAATTCAGGCCTCTCCTCACACACTTGGGAGAGAAGCAGGAGGCAAGGACAGGCCTGACACGTACCACACTGCTGGTTATTTCCACTGCACTGTGTACAGGCAAGGTGGGACCCATATGGATAAGGCATCATCTTAAAACACTTGTATAAAGGACAGCTTACCAGTGGCTTTCTCTTTTGCAAACCTGTGGGCTTGAAAAGCAAGCTGGGAAGAGCAGGAGGGAGTGGGAGCCCACGGGGGAAGCAGTGGTGGCAGTAACTAAAGTTGGCTCCTCTGGCATGCTCATGCAGCAACTGGGTGCCTGCAGGCAGCAGAGCTGCCCTTGTGTGGGTACCTGTGGAGCTGCAGAGCTGCAGGGGCAGCAGGCAGGCAGTGCTCTGCGTTCAGCGCCCTGCTGAGCGACTCCTGCTGCCTTCCCTGCAGGGACAGCCCTCCCTGCCCTGCTGCCACAGCCCTGTTCCATCCGGCACCTGGTCACACACTACCTGGACATCTCCTGCGTGCCACGGCGCTCCTTCTTCCAGCTCCTGTCCTGCTTCTCTACCAACGAGCTGGAGAGGGAGAAGCTGCAGGAGTTCAGCTCTGCCCAGGGCCAGGAGGAGCTGTACAGCTACTGCAACCGGCCCCGCAGGACCACGCTGGAGGTGAGGCTGCGCAAGACGCATGGCAGAGCCACTCTGTGAGGGCTGTGCCATGGAGAAAGCACCAGGCAGAGGATCAGCCATTATTTCTTGGCTGGGGAATTTAATCTACTTCACTGGTGGATTAAGACCTGCTCCAAAGCTGCCTGGGCTCTGTGGTGGACCCTGTGCTGCAGCCTGGGGGTGAGAGGAGGGTGGTGGGACAGGGTTGGTGCTCAGGGTTAGCCGAGATGATGGCTTCAGTCAGGGGCAGCGTGGGACAGCCTCTATCCCCCTGAGAAGCAGGCAGACTGCCTCTGGGGTGTCCCGGGTTTCACCAGCCTTGGTTTGCAGGTCATGTGGGATTTCCCTCACACCACATGTGCCATTCCCCCCGAATACCTGCTGGACCTCATCCCGCACATCAGACCTCGCGCCTTCTCCATCGCCTCCTCCATGCTGGTAAGATCTCAGCCCCTGTTGGCCTCAGTCAGGTTCTGAGCCGAGGGTCTGACAGGGCCAGGGCTCACCACTGGTGCTGTGCACACTGTGGATGTTCAGGCTGTACTCCCAGGCCTTCTGAGCACCTGCAGCCCACCCAAACCCCTGCTCTGCTGTAAGCGTGCGGCACCCTGACATGCTGGATGTAAACCTCAGGGCCCCACAAGTGCTGAGCCTGTCCCAGTGCACAGCAGAGGTCTGGTGTCCTTGTCACAGGGAGCAGTGGATGTGGTGGCGCTTAGGCTGGGAGCATCCTAGGTGGTGTGGTCATGGAAGGGGACTGCTGCTTCCTGCTGCAGCCGGGAGGTGGCAGTGGGACCTGCCCTGGGTGGCTTGCACATGTCAGCCCATGACAGCTGGCATTTGTCCTCCATGGGTGCCTCTTGGGTTGGACAGTGCCTCTTGCTGTTGCCAGCTGTGCAGAGCTGTCCTGGGTCCTGTGCATTCCCACAGCACTGCTTCCCTGGGAAGATCCCCAGAGGGTTTTGGGCCAGGCTGTGCTCCATTCTTTGTCCAAGTGGCTGTTTCAGGCTGGGACAAGGGTAGCAGGTGCGCTGGCAGGAGCTGGGCACAGGCTTTGTCCTTGATGGAGGCACAGGACTCTTCCTGCAGACCTGTACTGGGTGGGTTCTTGTTTCTCCTGACTCCTGTCTGGGCACAGGCTCATCCTGACCGGATCCAGATCCTCATGGCAGTGGTGCGGTACAAGACGTGGCTCAGCAAACCCCGCCGTGGCCTCTGCTCTACCTGGCTGGCTTCTCTCAACCCAGAGCAAGGTAATTGCTTGGACTCTATGAGAACCTTTATGTGCTTGCGTAGCACCCAGTGCTGCTCCCATGGGACCGTGGTGGAGCTGTGTGGTGGTGGCCATGTGGTGGAGCACCACCGCTATGGGCAGCTGGAGCATGCTGGCTTGGCAGGATGGGCTGAACTCACACTGACAGCCCTTCCTCGCTGCTCCCGTCCTCTTCAGAGCCTTGCATGCTCTTCCAGCTTGCCCTGAGCACCATGAACTCCTGGTTGTGTCCCAGCTGTTCTACCGTCCTGCTCTCAGTGCCCTGCTGTCCCACAGTGGGCTGCTTCTGGTGTCCTGGAGCTAGTAGTGCTCTGACTGCTGGACACCTCCAGCCCCACAGCACCAGCGCTGAGATGGATGGTCCTTCCTTTGAGCACATCCATCCTGGCCTGCAAAGCCTGTGTATGCTGCTCATCTGCTTCAACCACAAAACCCCTCCAGCCTGGTCCCCAGGCAAACATAACAAGCTCATGGGGTCTCCCTGCTGCAGGATGGTAGAGAGCTACTTTGTGTGACTCCAGGGCAAGACTGAGTCTTCTCAGAGAAGCTAGATGAGTATCTTCACCTCTCTGGCTCCCAGCAGAGGCAGGTTTGGCCATTCCTGACTCGACAGCCAGGCTGAGATCTCTGCTCACCTCCACTGCTGTCATCCCTGTGTGAGGAGAAGGCTGTCCCACAGCACATGTACTGTGGGGCTCTAGCTTTGCTTTGGGGTTCATTCAGGTGCTTGCAGAGACAGGGCTGAGGCATCTGAAGTGCTTTTCACACACACCTCATGTCTCCATGGCACCGGCGTGCTTGGTGCTGGGGTGGTGCTAAGCCAGGAGCCACCAGGATCTTTGGAGGGTGGTGGGGAAGGGGTGATGCCACTTGGTCTGTTTGCTTTGCAGGTGATGTCCGGGTGCCTCTTTGGGTGAAGAAGGGGGGCCTGAAGTTCCCATCTGACCCTGACACTCCCGTCATCATGATCGGCCCTGGAACAGGGGTGGCACCTTTCCGAGCAGCGATACAGGAGCGGGTGGCCCAGGGATGGAGAGGTGAGGGGTAGCCCTGGCTCTGGGTGCTCCTGAGGGCTTGGACAGGCCCAGGCTTTGCTGTGTTTAGGAGCAGGCTGGGCTCTGGGGCAGGTGAGGACCAAAGCCTGCTGCGTGCAGCCTGTGTGGGTACCCACAGACTGTGCTGCTGTCCTTGGGTTGGGATAGGGCTCTGCAGAGGCTCTTTCTTGGCTCTCTGTGAGTAGGGACAGGAGCAGTGCCCAGCACTCAGGGTGCTCAGTCCCCAGCACAGCCCCTCTGGTTTGCTCCCTGCAGGGAACTGCTTGTTCTTTGGCTGCCGCCAGAAATCCAAGGACTTCTACTGCCAGGCAGAGTGGGAAGAGCTGGTGGCAAAGGGCTTCCTGACACTCTTCACGGCCTTCTCCAGGGACCAGGTTAGTTCCTAGAGGATGAGGGTGGATAAAGAAGCACGTCAGGCAGCACTGATGGGACTCTGCCAGTGTTTCTGCCCCTGTACCTGTTGGCATGGCCTGAGGAGAGCCTGGTGGCGTGGCACAGTGGTCACCTCGGTGCTGGCTGGGATCTCCCCAGCACTGCAGTGCCACTGCCCAGCTGGGACATGGAAAGCTGGCTGGGACAGGGCCAGCAAGCACCGGAGCAGATAAGGGTGAGCAGCTTTGTTTGGCTGGACCATGTGAGGGAGGAAGGGCTCCCAGTCTCTCACGTGTCACCAGGCGCCTTTCTTGGTTGAGTGCCACCCTCCCCACCGTGTCCCTCTGATCAGTGGCCTTTGTGCCAGCTCTCCCCGAGCCCCAGCCATGAGGAGACAGCTCCTGGAGGTACAAGCACTCCCGCAGCTCAGCCCCTCACTTTGCTCCCATATTTCCCAGGCAGTGTCTGGTATTTTCACTGCCTTGCCCTGCCTCAGTGCCCTTGATGGCACTGACAGTTCAGCCTGCCTTTGAAACAGACATCTGATAAAAAGGGGCAGTGAGAATGGGTATTTCCAGGTAGCTCAGCTGCACCAGTCCTTTTCTTCTGGCTGTGTGCATGCATTGACATGAAGCCAGCACCTTTTATCCAGTCACTTGCAGGGCACGAGTTGAATGCTTCTTTGAAGGCTCTCCAAGTCTTTGATGACCCGGAGCAGCACTGCAGAGGTTTGTTGGGTGACCAGCATGCCTTCTGTCTGGTGGCTCACACCGTGAAGCAGGGACCTGCTGCTCCCTGGAGAGCAGCCCCAGAGCTCCTCCTGCCCTCACAGCCTCTGGAGGGACAGGACTCACATTGGAGTGTGCCTCCCAGCCTCCTCTGCCTGCTCCGTTTGTCATGAGTCTTCTGCCACTGAGCGCTTGTAGTGCCGCACAGGGAGGTGGGTGATACGTAGAGCCACAGGTACAATGGTTGGGGCAGTCCCAGGCACAGATACAGGTTGGGCAGAGAAGTGATTCAGAGCAGCCTGAGGAGAAGAACTTGGGGTGCTGGGTGAGGAGAAGCTCCCTATGACCCAGCTTCAGTGTGCGCTTGAGCCGAGAACCCCCACTGTGCTGGGCTGCACCCCCAGAGAATGAGCAGCAGCACAGGGAGATGATCCTGCCCCTCTGCTCTGCTCTCATGAGACCTCACTTCCAGCACTGTGTGCAGTTCTGGTGTCCTCAACAGAAGGACATGGAGCTGTTGGAGCAAGTCCAGAGGAGGCCACGAGGATGATCAGGGCCTGGAGCACCTCCTGTATGGAGACAGGCTGAGAACATTGGGGTTGTTCAGCCTGGAGAAGAGAAGCTGCGTGGAGACATCAGAGCAGCTTCCAGTGTCTGAAGGGGGCTACAAGGATGCTGGAGAGGGCCTCTTCATCAGGGAATATAGCAATAGGACAAGGGGTGATGGATTTAAACTAACAAGGGAGATTTAGGTTGGATCTTAGGGAGAAGCTCTTCCCTGTGAGGGTGCTGAGGCGCTGGCACAGGGTGCCCAGAGAAGCTGTGGCTGCCTCATCCCTGGCAGTGTTCAAGGGCAGGTTGGACACAGGGGCTTGGTGGAAGGTGTCCCTGCCCATGGCAGGGGTTGGAGCTGAATGAACTTCGAGGTCCCTTCCAACCCAAACCAGTCTGAGATTGTGATACCACAGCCATGAGCTTGTCAAAACCTTTGCTTTCAGTAAGGCTGGCAGGAGCTGGGATGCTCCATGGCTGAGCAGGATTCCCCTCCTCTCCATAAAGTCCCCTCGTGATGTGACAGGACGTCACTGCAATCTCCCCACGTGCGGACTGATCCCAGTCTAATGTGGCTCATTCCCAGCAGGATGCCCCTGGGTTTAGTGAGACCTGGGTTTGTCAGTGGGTGCTCTGGTATCTGGGAGCTGCAGCTCCTGAAGTGACCCCCTGGGAGCCCAGCCTCACTGGCAGAGCCTCCATCAGCCCTTCTGCCTGATGGTGCTGGTGCTGGAGCTGGCTGCTGGCAGGGCTGGTCTTTGGGATGGGCTCTTTACCCCCTGCAGCACCAGTGCCGAGCGGGGCTGTGCCCGGGGGTGACCTGAGTGCAGCAGAGCTGTGTGGGACCTGCTGACGCTGCAGTGACGGCTCCTGTGCCAGCCGGGCTGTTCCCACGCACACCTCCTGTGCAGCACACAGGCAGCCTCGGGGGCAGCAGGAGCCTCCTTGCCTTTGGGCCTGGATGGGCTGGGAGGAGGAGGTGGGGTGGTGGCTGCACCAGGGCTGTGCAGAGCCCCGTGTGATGGGACACGCGGCTGAGGGCCTGGCCTCCATCACAGTGTCACCTTTGTCATGGAGGAGCCAGCAGTGAACTCAGGCACGTTGGCAATGGTGTTCTTCTTGGGCGGGAGCCAGGGCTGTAGGCAGTTGCTTGGATGCATGAAGTCTTGTGGATTAACCCTGTGGGAACTCTCCTCAGCTGGGCTGGGCTGTGCCAGAAGTCCCCAAGCCCAGTCCTTAAGCACAGCGCAGGGCAGGGAGTGGGACCAAGGCCACCCCTCCAAGCTTTCTGTCCTTTCAAGCTGGTTCCAGTCTCCAGGAGCAGCAGCCAAGGGTGTGGGGAAGGGTCTCTGCCCTGCAGCAGCCTTGGTAAGGGGGTGCGTAGATAGGAGAGGTGAGGGCAGGAAAGGAGTCCTGGTGGGGACTCCCCAGTTCATGGCCCTGGGCTCTTCACCAGAGCTGGAGCAGGCAGGAGCAGCCGGAGGATTTGGGGGTGCTACTCGGGGCACGTTCCCCACTGAAGCTCCTGCTGCTGCACCCATCTCCCAGCACCCCATCCCAGTGCGCTGAGATTAGGAGTGGGGATCCCCTTCCCTGTGTGACAGTTCATCCAACTGCTCCTCCCAGTCTGTGCTGCCCCAAGCTCCTGCAAACAGCCCCTTGGAACAGTCCCCAGGGTCAGGCAGGCGTGATGGGGCTGGAGCTGGAGCTGAGGCTGCTGGCAGGGCTGGTGGGCTCAGCACTGTATTTCCCTGCAGGAGGAGAAGGTTTATGTCCAGCACCGCATCCTGGAGAACCGCAGGCTGGTGTGGGAGCTGCTGAGCAGCAGGAATGCTCATGTCTACCTGGCTGGGTGAGTGCGAGGGCTCTGCAGGGATCAAGGGAGCAGGGGTTCATGTGGCTGCTTCCCACCTCCCCAGAGTCATTCTCGGCAGGTCTGTAGGGCTGCAGTGCCTGCTGCAGAGGGACCAGCCTCTTCCTCTCTGCGTGTCCTGTTCCACAAGCCCTGGGGTTAGGGAGCCGTTTCTCACTTACCCCGTGCTCTGATGAGGAGGGGCAGAGCCACAGCCACGGTAAAGCTGCTGCAGCTGGCCTTGTGTCATGTTGCAGTGCAGCCTGCCTCCTCTGACAGCACAATCATTCACCAGGCTTGGGCTGGTTGGAAACCTTGGACTGTTGGCCAAAATGTGTGGCCTTTGGAGGCAGAGCATCTACAGCTCCGTTCCTTGCTCGTTGGCTCTTTTCCTGGGCAAAGCCCTTAACCTGCCTGCCCTTGTTGCTGCCTGTGTGGCTGCAGGGAGGATGCTGCTCCCTGCTGCCCGGGGTGAGGGTTGTGAAATGCTTTGGGCTCCTTGAGCAGGTGAGAGGCTGGGGATGGTGTTTGTCGTGCACCCCATGACCTGGGAAGCGCTGAGCAACCCTGGGCCTTGCTGTCGACATGAGCAGCAATTGCAGGAGGCTCTTCCCTGCCTGTCCTCCACGAGAGCAGGAACTTGCCTGGTGCCTCGTGGGGTGGGACTGGCCTCAGTGCATTCCTGGGAGAGGGAGGTTCTTGGTTACTGCCCAGGAAGCTAAGGCCAGGCCACTGCCCCTGCTCTGCTGTGCCTTGCTGCTCCACAGGGCTTCCTGGGGCCCTTACCCCAAACCAGCCATTCCTTCCCATGGAGCTGGGGTTTGGGTTCCGTTTCCTCCATCAAGCTGCACTTGGGACTTGGGGTTGTGTCTCCTTCCACAGCCCAAATGCTGAGACTATAGGGCAGCTGTTCTTTTCTTCCTGCATTCTTTGCTACTTTCTGGTGCTGATGGAGACACCCTGGGGACAGCCAAAAAAGGATAAGTGTCTTGGAAAGAGCAGGGCTTGCACAGCTCTCCCCATTGCAGAGATTGGTAGTGGCCATGAGGATGGTGTTTTGGACATCAGGGTTGCTCTGAGACCCATCTTTGTCCACAGCATGGGATAGCCTCAGCCCCAAGCAGGCGGGTGAGACTGGCACAGGGTGCCCAGAGAAGCTGTGGCTGCCCCATCCCTGGCAGCGTTCAAGGCCAGGTTGGACACAGGGGCTTGGAGCAAGCTGCTCTAGTGGAAGGTGTCCCTGCCCGTGGCAGGGGTTGGAACTGGGTGAGCTTCAAGGCCCCTGCCAACCCAAACCAGTCTGGGATTCTATGATCTGAGAGCCTCACCCTCCTTGTACAAATGCCAACTGTGCTGTTCCCAGTGGGCACTTCCCCACCCGTCCTGACCAGCCCACACCACACTGATGGATACCTGGGATCACAGTGCCCTTCCGTCACCCCCCAGACTCTGATTTTCCAGTGGGATGCCAAGCAGGAAGGTGCAGGTGCCCTGGCCTCAAAATGGCCTCTTGTTCACCTAAAAATAGTATTGAGTTTCAGCCTCACCAGGAGAAGATGGGAAAGTGGGTCCTGGGCTGCGTGTCCCTGAGCACTGGCCCTGGCCCTGGCCCATGCAGCACAGTGGTTTTGCTGCCTGGGGCAGACTCTGGGGAGCCAGGGCTGGATCTTGTCTATGATTGTGCCCAGGGGGAAAAAGGTTGCAAATCTCCCTTATTTTTTTTCCTGCAAAAACCAGCTATTTGACATGTTTTGCATCCCAAGCCCGGCTCCATGATCTTGGACTTGCATATTGGTGCCTGACTCAGAAACAATGCGACTTCCAAAAAAAGAAGACCTCCTTTCTGTGTATTTTGGGATGTTAATCAGCTTCAAACGCAAGTCAGAGCCCTGCCTTGTTCCTGGGGCACAGCAAGGACGTTACCAGCTGCTTGTGCCAATTGGAGCAGCCTGGGAGATGTTTTATTAGCTGTTTTTTTCTCGCACAGTCAGTTCATCAAATGAAACTCTCTCCAGGAAAAATTCTGAATATCTGATTTCCCATGAGAACTAATTGTGCTTGGAAGGGCTGGATCCTGTTTGGGTATCTTCTACACAGGAGCTCACATTTTCTTCACCATTTCTCTTTATTTGGAGGTTTGAATTGGCTTTGGTTGCAAATATCAGAACAATCACTGCAGATGTCTTGCAAGGAGGTGGCAGATGATGGACGCGGCTGCTCCTTCACAGCAGTTGTCTCGCCAGCTCAGGATCAGACACGTTCCACACTGTTTCCCGAGATGAAAGGACAGTTTCATGTTCTCCCACTGATAAATTACACCTCGTGCATATTCCTCATGTCCCTCTAATGAGCGTGATAGGAAATGGAGCAACATGGGGCCCCAGCTAAGGCTCCTTTGCCATGTCTGTGCTTGCAAATGCCACCACTGAGAAGTCCTGTGTGGATGATGGTGCTGCTCACTAGGGAATGCAGGAGCTGCTTCTCAAAGCCTGTCATTTATTCAGTGCCAGGCAGCCTGTCTTGCAGGGTGAGGCAGGTTCCCCCCTGTTGCTGTGTGCTGGGGTGGTGGGTTCAGCTGGAGGGGATGATGCTGCCTTGCTTTGCCAGGGCACTGGGGCTGCTGATATGCCCTAGCTTTCCTTCTTGCCCTCCATTGCACCACCTCCTCTCTCCTCCAGGAATGCCAAGCAGATGCCAGCGGCGGTGGCAGAAGCCCTGCAGTCGGTGCTGCAGCTGGAAGGTGGCCTGTCACCCTCTGAAGCAGAGGAGTATTTAGCAGCCCTGGAACGGTCCCAGCGCTTCCAGTCTGAAACATGGTCATAAGCCTGGCTCCCAGCCTCCCCCTTCCCATGAACTGTGCCTGAATAAAGGAGCCAGCAAAAGGATCCACCTCCAGCATCATCCTTGAGATGAGATTATGGCAACCAGGACAGGGGTGTAGCAGAGGGAGTGGATTTATCCAGCCAGGCCCCCCTAATGGCAGCAGGGCCACGGTGGGCAAGGGGAGCCTGACTGCTGGGTGTGAGTTTGGTGGGATGAAGCCTGGCTCCCCATGCAGGAGTGGAGGCGAGGGATCTGGTGGAATGCTGCTGGCTGGCTCCTGCATGGGACTAAGCTGCCATCCCATCCACATGCTCCAGCTCCCAGGGTCCCCATGTTGAGCAGGTGAGCAGCACCTGCCGGCATCGCTACAGCTCAGTGTTGGTGTTGGCTGGTGGTGGTGGTGGGACCTGGAGGAAGTGAGCTGTTGCATGGAGCCTCTCCACCCTGGCATTAGTCAGCGGCAGCAGCACTTGCTGCAGGAGGCTGCCTTGTCAGACCTGTTCCCCCTGTCTGCATCCCCACCAGCGGGGATGGGTGCAGGAGGAAGCTTCCATCCCTCTGTTCATCTTCCTGAGCTTGCTCGATGCCAAGGTCTGAGCTTCCCAAATGCCAGTTCCCATTGAGTTATCCCATTCCCTGGGCACCTGCTCTGCTGAGCCCATCCTCTGGCTCATCCTGGAGCTGCTTCCAGCCTGTTCCCTGGCAACCTTGGGCTGTGCTCCATGATGACTGTGCTACTGCCCCAGTGGGGCCAGTGCCACCACCTTTCTACCCCAGTTCAGTGAACTTGGTGCCACTGTGTAAATAGCAATTAGGGCCTAGGGCATGAATCAGCTCGGGACAGTCCTGGATGAGGCTGGGACAGGAAGGGACAGTGATGCCACACCACGCCTGTGACCCAGCCACCATCCCACACACTGGATCTGGGGTGATGGCGAGCGGTGCCCGGGGGCATTGCGGGAGCTGAGCAATGAGCACTGCGGGGAGCGGAAGCAGGGTGATTTTTGGGTCTCCTCACCAAGGAGAGCTCGGCTGTGAGGAGCTGCTGCGCTTGCAGGCTTGGGCTGGGCTGTGTGTCCCCATGGCCCAGGGCCAGCACAGAGATGCTGCATGGCAGTCATTATGCTGGTGACACTGTCCACTAGCATGGGATGCTGTCCAAGCTACATCCTTCCTTCCAAGCCCTGCAAGCTGCTCAATGGGGCTCAGCAAGGCAAGGTGGCCCAGGGCAGGGACAAGCTGAGTGACTGGGATTGGAGCTGGGGAGCTGGACTGGGGAAGCACAGGGCCCATGCTGGGGTGCTGGCTGGGATGGGAGCTGGGGGGCTGGCTGGGATGGGAGCTGGGGCCTGGCTGGGATGGGAGCTGGGGCCTGGCTGGGATGGGAGCTGGGGGCTGGCGGGATGGGAGCTGGGGGCTGGCCGGGATGGGAGCTGGGGGCTGGCCGGGATGGGAGCTGGGGGCTGGCCGGGATGGGAGCTGGGGGGCTGGCCGGCATGGGAGCTGGGGGGCTGGCTGGGATGGGAGCTGGGGGGCTGGCCGGGATGGGAGCTGGGGGGCTGGCCGGGATGGGAGCTGGGGGGCTGGCTGGGATGGGAGCTGGGGCCTGGCTGGGATGGGAGCTGGGGCCTGGCTGGGATGGGAGCTGGGGGGCTGGCTGGGATGGGAGCTGGGGCCTGGCTGGGATGGGAGCTGGGGGGCTGGCTGGGATGGGAGCTGGGGCCTGGCTGGGATGGGAGCTGGGGGGCTGGCTGGGATGGGAGCTGGGGGGCTGGCTGGGATGGGAGCTGGGGGGCTGGCTGGGGCAGTGCCCACGGGCAGTGCTATGGGGGGCAGTGGCCACAGAGGTGGCTCCATTTGTGCTGGGTGAGGAGGAGAGGCGGCCGTGGGCCCAGCTCCTCCCCGGCTGCGGCGGGAGCTGATTGGCGAGGGCATGGCCGCCTGCCCCGAGCTGCCTGCATTTGAGCCGCTTCCAGAAGCTGACAAACCAGACTGGTCAGAGCCAGGAGCCAGCCCCAGCCCTGCCTGGCCCAGGGCAGCTCCTGCGCCCTGAGCTGGCACCGCGGCAGCACCAGCTCGTTGCCTTCTCCTCCAGACTGTGGCGGGTCAGTTCTGCATCGGCGCTGGGCAGGAAGAGGAAGAGGAGGAGGAGGAAGTGACTTTTGGATGCTCACGATCACCTCAGCTCTCGGGGTGGCCTGTCGGTGAGGGTGATGGGGGCACACGCTGCTCTGGGGGGTCCTGACCTGTCGGTCTGGGAGGGAGCCCCAAATCGTGCCGGAGGAATGGCGGGACTCGGTGCAGATGCTGCTACCCTTGAGCCCTCGTGGCACCGGTGCTGAAGGCCGCGTCCTGCCCTGGAGCAGCACCCACAGCCTGCACCCAGCCCATAGGGGACCCAGCGGGTGTCAGTAAGGGGGTGCCTGCCTTATGGCTGCCCCCATGGAGCCAGCAGCAGGCGAGGGAGCAGAGCCTGGCCCACAGCCGGTGCAGGCAACAGGGGAATGCTGTGCTGGGCAGCAAAGTGAGACTGAGGGCTTGGGGGGTCCCCAGGACCTACCCCAGCTCTGCGGAGAGGCTCCCACCGCTGCCTGGGGACTCTGGAACCCGCCGCCGGTGCAGGATGCAATGGAGCCTCTCCTGCCCAGGCACGTTGAGCCGCCTGCCCACGCTGCCACCCTGCCTGCGGGGCATGACCCTCCTGCTGCTGCCAGCCCCATCCTGCCGCATGGGGAGAGCCCAGCATCGTGGAGGGGTTCCCCCAGTCTGGAAGGTGCCTCCAGCTCCATCCTGAGCCTCTCCATTGAGGAAAAGCAGACACTGAGCGATGAGGCGGTGGCAGTGGAGCCGTGCCACTTGCCGGCGGGTGGTGAGGATGAGTGCCCCATCTGCACAGAGCCCTACGACGAGCAGCGGCACAAACCGGCGCTGCTCAACTGCAACCACGGGCTGTGCCGCGCCTGCCTGCGCGCCATCATGGACACAGCTGCCAGCGCCGAGTTCGGCCGCGTGCGCTGCCCCATCTGCCGCCAGAAGACGCCCATGCTGGAGTGGGAGATCTGCAAGCTGCAGGAGGAGCTGCTCCTGCTGCACGCCCAGCCCGGCTCCCCGGGGACCCTGGTCAGCCCTCGGCCCCCTGCCCTGCCACCGCGGCGCCCGGGCCTCGCCGGCGCCCTGGAGCATCGCTTCCACGTGCGCTTCCACACCAGCCGCATGTTTGGGTGCCTGCCCTGCATCCGCTACCCAGCCTGCCTCATCCGTGCGCTGGCGCGGCTCGAGCGCCGCTGCCGCTGCTGCTACCTCCTGCTGCTGGGGTTGCTGCTGGTGGCAGAGATGCTCAGCCTGCTCCTCATCTTCCTCCCCGTCCTCCTGATGGTGCTGCTCTTCCTCATCCTCGACAAATAAGCCTCCATGGGCCATGCAAGGGGAGAAGAGGAGCACTGCTCCCGCTTCGCCCCTGGGGTGAGGATGCCAGGGTGGGAGCACGCCTGTGAACCTGGATGCCCGGGATACCCTGCGCTGCCAGTGAGCCCAGGGCGGTTGAGGCAGCAGAGGAGGTGGAGTGGGCAGCCAAGGGAGGTGATCCTGGAGCTGGCCATTGCCTGCGTCCCACCACGCACCAGGTGACACAACACTGCAGCAGTGAAGGGGCGGATGGAGCAGGAGGGCACATACTTGGCATGGGCTGGGAACCAGAGGGGCTCTGCGGGCAGAGCAGGGCTGTCCCCCATGGGGGCTGTGCCAGGGGCTGCACTGCCTGTGTTGGGACAGATGGACTGGGCTTCCCCAGCATGGACTGGAAATACAAGTGGCATTTGTGTCATGGCTGTGCCCAGCTGAGTTCAGTGCTTGGTCCATGTTGAGCATGTCCCTTTGGGGCCCCATGGTGACACAAGGAGGGGATGGGGACAGCCCGTGGTCTCCAGCCACCCTGTGAGAAGGTGCTGCCCCCACCACTGCACCTCCCAGCCTGCTGAGTGGTGCCAGCCCGTGCTCATGCTTTGCTCTTCCTGGCGATAAGAGAGCAAACACAGCTCGGTGCTGGCAGCCAGCTCCAGTGGGCACTATGGCTGCTGGGAGGCAGGAGTATCACAGAGGTGAGCAGGACGTGGGCTCTGCTGCTTGCTTGCAGCTGGGGCAGTGTCCCAGCCAGGTGATGCGCAGGCCATGGTGCATCTCCTCTGCACCCTTGTTCCACTACACACTGCGGAGCACAGGCCTGGCAGATACTTGTTGGGGGCAGTTATACCCTGGGGGGATGGGAACAGGGGCGGCTCCTGGCTTTCTGCCACCTTTGGGCTGGTGGTGGGTAGCAGGGAGATGTCAGAGCCCCAAGATGCCATGGAGGAGTCAGTCCCTGCACTGCTGGCGCTCATCTTCGCAGCCTGGGCTGTGCTGCTCATTTATCACCACCAGCCCCCCGCCTTGGTGCCCTGCAAAGCCCCACACAGATCCTGTGCCAAATCGCCCCCCTGTGCTGTCCCCCTTCCCTGTGCCTGGCTCCTCTGTGCCCTGTCCTCCTGCCTGGCTGTGCCAGGGTTGTGCAACCAGCTGCATGTCCTGGCTTTGCCCTTCTCCCCCGGAAACATGCTGCGGGCACCTCCCCAGGGTTGCGGCTGGGGGGGACCATGGGGTACCCCCTGTCCCCCTTCTGCTTCCCCTTTCCCTTCCCCTTCCTCCAGCAAAGGTGGGGAGCCAGCAACTGCTCCCCTGCCCGCACAGCCCTGCGGGAGCCCTTGTGCCCATGGGGGCAGAGGTGTGGGCCGTGGGCTTTGCCGGGGCACTCGTAGCATCAGCTCTGCCATGTGCTGCTGCAGCAAGAGCCGAGGTGCCGCAGGTAGGAGCAGGGCACCCCAAAACAGGCCATGCTGGGAGGCGGCTGCAGGCAGGGTCCCCCCCACCCCCGTGGCACTGAGGAGCATTTATTTATACCAAGTGGAGCAGCTCCATCAGGAGAAGCCCCAGCTCCGCCCTGGCCAGGGGCATTTTCAGCTCGACGGGGCTGGGGGGGCTCAGGCACCCGGGGCGGGGGGGGGGGGGGGGGTCTGCCACCACACAGGAGGCCTGGCCTGTGTCCTGCTCTACATTGCATGGGGGTATTGTGGGCATTTGGGCAAACCAGGCCAGAGCTGTGCCCACAGGGACACGATGGAGCATGATGAGCCCTTTGCGCCGTGGCTGCCGGCTCCTCTTGGGGCTGGAAGCTGGAGAAGGACACCCAAATACCCTGGGGATGGGGTCCCTGGGAGGCTGTGGTGTGGGACCAACCCCATTGGTGATGCAAAGCCCAGGGGTGCTGCCACAGCTTCCTGGGTGCACAACAGGCTGGGTTGTGTCTGCTAGCAAGGACTTGGGTATATTTAATGTGCAGAGATAGCAGCGAGAAGCATCAGCATTATGAGTGGCACTGGCACCATGAGCAGCACCAGCACTAAGAGCAGCACCAGCACCGAGAGCTGCAGCCCACAGCAGATGCCCAGAGCCACAGAAGACTGCAGCAGGTCTCTGACTGCAGGGCACGTCCCCTGGCACAGCATCCCCAGAGCCCCACACATGCACCTTCTGGTCCCTCACAGTCCCCTTATACCCCCACTGAGCACCACAACCTCCCCCAGCAGTCATATGCACGCTGTGCACACCCTGCTGCAGCCCCCATCACCCTCCTGCAGTTCCTGCACCCCAGCCTCACCACATGCACCTCTGTGCAGCCCTCATCCACCTCCTCACCAGTCCCCCCAGCTGTCCTTTGCTGCACCTCAGTTGCTCCATTTCAGTGTGGAGCCCTCTCCCCACCAACACAGACTCCAGCACAGCCCCCCAAAACCATCCCATCTGCCCCAGTGGCCCTCGCAGCCCTCCCCTGACACCCCACACAAGCCCCTGATGTGACATTGCATCCCAAATGCTTCATCACATCTCCCAGGTGCTGGCATAGGAGGGTGATGTGGTGTCCCCAGACCGGTGACATCGGTCCCCATCCCCACAGGGACCTGCCCATTCAGGGCTCTTTGGGGCTGTATCTCCTGCTGGAGCCCTGTGTCCTGTGCCTGCAGCCCGGGTGACCAGCTCTGCCCAGCTGGCAGCAGTAGAGCCAGCCCCTGGCATGCACTGAGTGTGCCCGGTCTCAGCCACTTGGGTAGGCAAGAGTTGGGGGTCAGGGTATGTGGTGTCAGGCTTCCATCCAGCTCTGGTCAGAGGCATTCGTACCCCAAACAGCAGCATCTCCCCCTCGACCCCCATGCTGGGGCCACACCAGCGCTGTCCTTATCCTGCACCCATGAGAGGGAGTGCAGAGGGATGACATGGAAGTGGTGGGGCACTGGGAGCAATTTCTGTACCAGCATCCAGCCTGGAACATGGAGCTGGGAGTGAGCCCAGCGGGTGCTGGTGCACTCTGCAGTCCCTCCCCAGCCGTGGGGCCGGCGTTGCCCTTGGGACCTGCAGCCTCTCGGGCTCCGTGCCGTGCTCCATCATCTTCTCACCGTGGGATTGCACCTCATTGTGAAAGGCTGGAGCTGGCAGAGGCCGTTGCAGCAGCTTCCTCTCTGCTCAAACGGCTGTTCCGAGTGCGTGACTGCCCTGGCTGAGGTTTCGAGGCTGCCTGTCCCCAAGGAGGGCACAGACCTGGTGCTCGGCCACAGCTCAGCACAGCCTGGTGATGGGGCCAAGCATCCCCACTCTCTGCACCAGCAGGTGCTGTTGTGCAGCCTCCCGCGGGCTGGAGGGGCAGAATGGGGACTGGTGGGGCTGGAAGCCTGGGGACCGGCCTTGGGAGCTGGTCTGGGGAAGAGCGGCTGGGAAACATCATCCCTGCACATGTGCCAAAAGCAGACCCCAAACCAGCAGAGACCTGCCCCTTCCTGGCACTTCCCACGTCTAAAATGAGGGTGTTTGGGAAGACTCATTCCCAGGAGCCATTTCACCCCCCAGATCCCCTCTCCCATCATGGACCTGCCTGGATACTGGGAGAGCCCAGAGCTTCATCCCAGCCTGGCAGCGTCCAAGGACAGGTTGGACACAGGGGCTTGGAGCAAGCTGCTCTAGGGGGAGGTGTCCCTGCTCGTGGCAGGGGTTGGAACTGGATGAGCTTTAAGGTCCCTTCCAACACAAACCAGGCTGGGGTTCTGCGCGTTTGTGATCAGATTTTGCAACCAGCTCATCTGGGAACATCTGGGAGCTCACATGTGGCCAAACCTGCTCCTGCAGCGGCCATGGGAGTGTTTCAGGGCTTGTGATGCCAGAGTGACTTTGACAGACTTTCAGTTCACCTGCAGCCACGATCTGAGTGCTGGCACCGTGTCCCGTCCCTGTCTCCCCCAGCACACCCAGGCCCCTCTGCCAGCAGGTGCTCATTTGAGGTTAATAGGGCTGGAGAAATGGGCTGTCACTCAGCACTGACTCCTGAAAGGCCCCATTTTTTTCCTTAATTGCAACTCAAAATCAAATTAGCACTTTTAAATTTACTCTGTGCCCAAGAGGTACCAAGGGGGGGGGGGGGGGGGGACACACTGTACCCTTCATCTTATGTAATAAAAAGGGTGGGTAAATTCCTGCTTTGAGGGCAGGGAATGGCTGACCCATTGCTGCAGTGTCTTTAGGTCCCCACAGATGGAGGTGCTCATCCTGGAGTCAGGATGAGCCTTCGGGGTGATGGCAATTCACATCCTGGACTGGGGCTGCCCCAGCAGCCGCATCATGGGGCTCACTATGGGGAAGCTGTGAACATCAGGAGCCCCATGCTCTGTGGCCAGAGCTGTGCGTGCCCCCCACATCCATGGAGGATGTGGGTGCAGACATGAGGAGCCAGGTCATGGCCACAGTGTGCTCAGGACCAGGGATGGCACTGGCTGCATTATTGATGCTGCAATTCAGCACCCTTGGACTGGGATGTGGGTTTGTTTTCCAGACATAAAATCCCCCCTGGGGGGGAACCAGCACTCGAGGACAAAGGGTCCTCAGCCACCAGCACCCCAGGGATGGGGCTGCCCCTTGGGGCTCAGCCATGAGCCGGGAAGCACCAGTGCTGCTCCACAGTGGCCCATAGCAGAGGGCATGGACAGCAGCTGCTCCAGAGGAAAGGAATTCGGGGTGAGCACCGGGTGGTGGGGCTGTGCCTGCACTGAAACCTCAGTGTGCACACACACCCCCCCTCCGCAGTGCACACGCATGTACACACGTGTGCACATGCCAGCCTGCGCGCACAGCTCACACCCCATGGTGCACCCAGAGCATCCTCCTGGCTGTTTCTGCGTCTGCCTCTCCCAGTGGGAGCCACTGGGGGCCATTCAGTGCAGGCAGTGGGTGCTCCCCCTGATGCATGTGCCAGTGATGCCGAGTGCATGCCAGGCTCCGGGGTGGTCCCTGTGTGCCGCTGGGGCTGGAGTGACAGCGCTGCCTGTGTCCCTACCAGGCTCGCTTCACCAGTGGGTGACAGAATGGCAAATCATCCCCCCCTCATCACTTGTGGGGGAACGGGACATCAATGGGCATTTAAGAGCCCTTGGTGTGGTTGGGGTCTGCTTGACAGAGTGGGCAAGGTACCCCATGGTGCCCAGCCACATGCAAGGGGACCAGGGACTGGGCAAGAAGGGGACACAATCGCACCAGAGCCGAGAGCCAAGTGGGAGAAGAAAGCGTCAGTCCAGCAGAAAGCACTTGCTCTGGGTATCTCCACACGATATCCTCTGGGCCCGTAGGAACAGACAAGGGGAATGGCTTGAACCTGCCAGAGGGGAGACTGAGATGAGCTCTTAGGCAGAAGCTCTTCCCTGGGAGGGTGCTGAGGCGCTGGAACAGGGTGCCCAGAGAAGCTGTGGCTGCCCCATCCCTGGCAGTGTTCAAGGCCAGGTTGGACACAGGGGCTTGGAGCAAGCTGCTCTAGTGGAAGGTGTCCCTGCCCGTGGCAGGGGTTGGAGCTGGATGAGCTTTAAGGTCCCTTCCAACACAAACTGCTCTGTGGTTCTATGATCTCTCCCCCAGCTCACCACATAGACCAAGCGTTGTGCAGCCCTTCTCCTGCCCACAGCCACGTGCCTCGAGACGCTGCTCACCATTCGTTGCAATATAATCTTTATTGGGGAGACTGATGGGGTTAGATCAAGGCCGGGTATAAAACATGATCATCATCACAACCAGCAGCGGGAGGCATTGGCAGAGCAACACGGAATTGGGATCGGCCCTGTTCTGCACCGGCAGCGAGTGGTACCTGGGGCTGCACCGGCAGCATTGCCCTGTCCCTTGGGGTGGGCAGGGGGGGTGAGTTCAGCCCCGCTCCCTGGGCGGATGCTGGGCTTTGGCCAGTGCTGGGAGCTGATGCTGTGGGGGCTCTGCAGGGCCCCTCTGGCTCGCCCAGCCCCGGTGCCCCTGGTGCCGGGTCGCGGTGCTCGGCCCCGCAGGAGCACCCGTGAATTATGGCTTTTTCTTTAATTCTTTTTTGCTTTGTTGGCAGCAAACCTGCGCCTCCAGGTGCCTGGAGGAAGCAAGACTGTGCCCAGGGGCCTGCCGCCCTGCCAGCCCCTCTGCACAGGGGACAGAGCAGAGGTGCTGCTCCAGGGAAGGGACCATGGGCAGGAGCCAGATCTCTGCCCCCCCCCGCCCAGCCAAATCCCCTCGCTGGAGCCAGCAACCTGGGGAACAAGACCCTGAGCCACCCCCCTGGGCCATCCCATGGGGCATCAGTGCAGAGGAGCAGAGAACAGCCACGGCTCAATGCCTTTGTGAGTGTGCAGTGGCCTGGGATGGGGCAGCCGGGGATGGATGGGGAAAAAAACAAGAATCCTCCAAAACGAGGATAAAGTGGAGCTTTCCTCAAGGGCCTGTGGAGGAAACGGGCCGCGTGTCTGCTGGCAACCGAGGGGCCGGTGCGGCGCTTGGCGTGGCTACAACAACTCGGGTGCGCGGCGGCTTGGCCGCTGAGATGAAAGCTTTGGCAAATAACTTATAGGGTCGGGGGGGACACAACACAGCGGGGACCTGTCCTCACCTCCTGTGCTGCGCAGGTGACCCAGCGTGGCACCGTGCACCTCCTTGTATGGGGCAATGGGGAGGGTGTTGCTCTGGCTGGGACCCAGCGTCCACTCTCAGGAGCCACAGGGAGAGAAGAGGGAGAAGGTGGCTGGGGAAGGAGCACAGTGAGATGCTCGATGCACAGCGGGGACACTTGTCACAGGACCAGGGGAAATGGAGCCCCTGGATGCACTGGTAGATGTGCTCCCCATCCCAGTGTCCCTCTCCCCGGGCACCACTGGGGTGTGGGGGGCTGCTGGCAGGTCCCAGCATCCCCATTGCCCCCCACCAATGCTGGCAAGGATGCCGGTCCCACATCCTCAGCTATGGTGAGCATCAGAGCATCCGCTGGGCTGTGCCATCAGTAAAGAAGGGGCTGGGGCCCGGCCGCGGCACTGTGCTGTCCTCTCCCACCCGGTGGTGCGGGCAGGGGCGCGGGGCTCACATGATGGTGCAGGAAGACAGCGGGTTTCGGATGTGGCAGGTACAGGCAGCCCCGCAGTACTGGCGGAAGGTCTGGTAGCAGCTGCGGTCGGTGTCGCTGCTCCACTGGACGGGGTTGGCGGCCAGAGCCTCGGCCGGCAGTCTGTTGAGGATACTGGTGTTGACGGCCAGCGCCGCCAGCCCGTAGTCGGTGAAGAGGACGGTCTCCCGCTTGCAGGTGGGGCAAGAGATGAACTTGTACTTGGGGCAGGACTCGTAGAGGATCTGCAGGCACTCCTCGCACACCGAGTGCAGGCAGGACAGGATGCGGGGCCGCTTGTTGGTGAAGTTGTACATGTGGCCGCAGGTGGGGCACTCGAGGGGCTCGCAGGGCGTCGAGGGGTGCAGCACGTACTGGTTGACGATCACCTCGTCCGACGGCGGCTGCCGGTGGTAGCAGACCTCGGAGCTGCCCTTCCGCTGGCTCTGGTACCCGCGCTCTCGCCGCGGCAGGGGGGGAGTCCGGGGCAGCGGCAGGGGGCCGGGGGTGGCATCCAAGGCGGGGATGTCCCCGCACGCCTGGTTGACGATGATCTCGGACTCGGAGGGCCACGCGCGCTTGGCCACGAGGGGCGGCTCCCGGCGCGGGGCGGGCGCGTAGCGCGGCTGCGAGGCCTGCAGCTCCGAAAACTTCTCTGGGTGGATGATTTTCATTGCCTCCATCTTAATGATGACCTGTTGCCCTTTCAGACACGACATGAGTATCGTTTTCACATTACTGTCCACTGCTCTGGGGTCTCTGAGGGATGCCTGCATGAGGCTAAAACATGCCGGCAGCCTGAGGAGCTTTCAATCTCGGTCTGGCTGCAGAGCAGGAGCACAGGGAGCAGCCACTGGTGCGGGAGAACATCCTGGGGATGAGGGGCAGTGCCGGCGGGCCCTGCACCCCTCTTCTCCGGCCAGCCCTGAGGGTGTGAGGCCGGGGCGGGCAGGGGCAGGCAGGGCTCACAGCAGCATCCTGCCTGCCCTGGAGGATGCTCTTGGGCAGGCGATCAAAGCATCAGCTCCCCACAGCGCCTCGCCGGGATGTTAATGTGACATTGGCCGTCACAGCAGCCCCCGCTTTGCCTCCACTGACGCTTCCCACGCTGGATCAGCTGCAGTTGGGAACACTAAGTTTGGGTCTGTGGCACCAGGCGCTGCTCAGGGCAGGTGAATCGGGGGGGGTCCTGCAGGAACTGGAGGCAGCCCCCACCTCGCCCCCGCCCCTACTGGGCCTTTAATTCCTGTTTACGTGCTGTGGGATCCTCCTGGTGCTGAAGAATGTGTTTGCAAATTCCTTTGCTCTGACTTCCCGGCTCTCCTGCTTGCCCTCAGCTGCAGGTCCCGTGGGGCAGGGGCTCTGGGAGCATCCCACGCTGGGGGGCAGCTCACCTGCGCTGCTGCCTCGTCCCGTCCGCCCCTGGCACCTCTGGGCCCAGCTCAGCTTCCTGCTTGCTGGAAATGAAAGGGAGAGGGGGTTGGATCCAAGGCTCTTCAGGGATCTGCTGGCTGCCAGTGCTCCCTCGGGATGCGTGCCCGCCTGCATCCCGGCAATTTGGCAATTGCTCCCTGCAGGTCCTGTCCATCCACCCGCATGTTTGGGCTGGCGGAAGTGGGAGCAGGCAGGAATTTCCCCCCAGGCATCTCCTCAGAGGCCCCGAGTGCAGGGTCCCGGGTCCCCCCTCTGCCCTGGGGCTGGGAGGATTGCCACCCTGCACCCCACTGGCACGCAGGGCCCCTCCGGGGGAGGCTCCCCCCCAGACCTGCCTCTGCTCAGGGTTTTCTCTCACGTTTAGCCCCTCCTCTGCTCAGTGGATCTATTTTTACCTCCATCGCTTGCTCCTGATCTGTCCCTGCTATTATCCCTCCCTCCAGCTTCCTCTCCCTCGTCCCAGGTCCCTGCCCTTGTCCCGGGGCTGCTGGAGAGGACAGGCCACGTTTGGGGGCAGGAAATGGGGGCAGGCAGCCAGCCCGTGGCCATTTTCTGCCTCAGCAGCCCTGGCGACAGCCTGTCTCTCCTCCGAGAAGGGCGAAGGCGCTCGCTCTCCTCCATCACGCCACAAATCCTGTTAGAGGGATGCCTGCTCCCGCAGAGCCCTGCCAGGCCTGACGGAGGGGGCCCGAGGGGGCCATCTGTTTGCAGCAGCAGCCCTTGGGGATGGCAAGAGGCCATGGGGGAGTCAACCCTGGATGTCTGAGCACCATGGGGGGCTGGATCCCTGCCCGACCCCAGCGCGGGTGTCCCAGGGGGCCATGCCCTGGCAGCGCTCGCGTCCCGCAAGCATCCCTGTGGAGGGAGGCCTCGCGACCTGCGTCCCCCACACCTTGCACCCCACATCCCGCGCCCCACGAGCAGCTCAAAACCCTCCCCCCCGCGCCCCGCTCTCTGCCCGCAGGTCTCACGCAGACACTCACCCGCAGCGCACCGACGATGGGCACGGTGATCCCTGCGCACAACCGCTGCGCTTCCACACTCGCACCGTCACACCCCTTCGTGCACAGCCCCGGTGCAGCCCCACAGCGTACCCCGCATCCCCATCACCCCTGCGGGGACGCGGCCCTTCCCAGCAGCCCAAACGACGCAGCACCCCGCAGCCCCACGCTCGGCCCAGCGGTGCACACACATGTGCACACATGTGCAGTCCCGCACTCCCGCACACGGCCTCACGCCCGCGCCTGCGCGCCCGCAGGGTGATGCCCCCCGGGGCAGCCTCGGCCGAAAGCACCGGCGGCTGCCAGTCGTTACCTGCATTGCCCCGCCGTGCTTCGGACGGGGGGTCCCGGGGCCGCCGTGCCCTCCGTTGAGCCTCCAGACCCGCGCTCCGTCCCCGGCAGAGGTTCAGAGGCCCAGGCAGCTAAAGGTTATCTGAAAGGCAGAGGGATGCAGGCGCTGCTCCCCGAGGATGCCCACGGGTCTCCACCGCCGCTGCTTCCCACGGCCCGGCAGCCTCCTCCAGCAGCTTCCCCGGCAGCCCGGGGGAGTCCGGTACGGGGCACAAAGGCAGCGCTGGCGGCGCCGGGCTCCCGCCGGCTCCGGATGCTCCGCGCGGACGCGCTGCGGGAGCGGCGGGGGAGGCGGCAGGTAGCGCCGGGGAGGCACCTCCCGCCCGGCCCGGGCTCCGCTCTCCCTTCCCCGGCTCCCGCCGCCTCCTCCGGCCGCGGAGCCGCCGCTCCGCTCGGGGCTGATGCAACACCGCTGCCGTCCGGGCACGGGGAGGGGGGGGGGGGGGCTGCAGCTTGCGGACCCCGCTTTCCCCTCCGGCAGGTGCCGCCGGGCGGGCGGGCTCCGTCCCCGCTGTCCCCGGGGCTCGCGGGCGCGGGCGCTGCCTGCGCGCTCCCGCTCCGCTGCCGCCGGCTCCCGCAGTGCCGCCGCAGTGGTGCAGCCGGCTCACATTTCCCTCGCTCAGCAGCGCCGGGCCCGCCGCCCCGCACCCCGCCCCGCACCCCCGCCCCGCTCCGCTCCCCGCCGCTCCCCCCCGCACCCCCGGCCGGGCCCCGCGCGGGGTCCGCGGGGCCCGCAGTGACTCAGCAGCCGCCGCTGGAAATGGCTCCGCGGTGCGGGCTGGGAGCGGGGGGCGATGGGCGACGCTGCTCCGGTGGCAGCGGCTGGGGGTCAGCACCAGGGGGCATGGGGGAAAGGGGCCCCCACCAGCACCCCCCAAAGCTTTTGGGGCTGGGGAAAGGCTGCAACACGAGGGATGCCCCTCTCTTCCCCCCCCCCCCCCCCGCACCACTTTTGCTTGATGCCGAATCCCCCATACCCCAAGGGACCCCTAAACCCATGTCTGGGCCTGAGCCTGACCCACAGCCACCCCTGTGGAAGCGGAGCAGAGGGGCTCCCCCTATACTGAGGTCAAAACCTGACCAAGCATCCCAATCCCTGCTGAGCTCCAGGGAGGCGGAGCTGGGCACAGGGTCTTACAGGTCCCTGGGGATGTGGTGGTCTCAGCATGGTGTGTGTGTGGGGTCACAACACCGCTGGGTCCCAGCAGTGCTCTCAGGTTCCTGGAGAGTAGACAGGAGAGCATCCTATATTGCTGTGGGCTTCCTGGTTGTTGTCACTGGCAGACATAAGCATAAAGGCTAGGACACCCCACATCGTACCCTAGGAGGGTGACTTGTGGTCTGTACTTCATAAAGTCATAGAATCATGGAATGGTTTGGGTTGGAAGGGACCTTAAAGCTTTTCCAGTTCCAACCCCCTGCCACAGGCAGGGACACCTTCCACTAGAGCAGCTTGCTCCAAGCCCCTGTGTCCAACCTGGCCTTGAACACTGCCAGGGATGGGGCAGCCACAGCTTCTCTGGGCACCCTGTGCCAGCGCCTCAGCACCCTCCCAGGGAAGAGCTTCTGCCTAAGAGCTCATCTCAGTCTCCCCTCTGGCAGGTTAAAGCCATTCCCCTTGGCCTGTCCCTACATCCCTTGTCCCAAGCCCCTCTCCAGCTTTCCTGCAGCCCCTTCAGGCACTGGAGCTGCTCTCAGGTCTCCCCTTCAGGAGCCTTCTCTTGTCCAGGCTGCCCCAGCCCAGCTCTCTCAGCCTGGCTCCAGAGCAGAGCTGCTCCAGCCCTCACAGCATCTCCATGGCCTCCTCTGCACTCGCTCCTCAAATCTTCTTGAGCACTCACACACTGGGATGAAAACTTGGGGCCAAGGTTCCCTTGCACAAGACTTAACCATTGGCACTTGACTTCAAGGACCCCATAAAGCCTAATAAAACCCCTAGGAAAAAAGGAGTTCCAGGCCTTGGCTTGGGCTGCAGATGCTGCACACGTACCTGGGTAGGTGGAGGAGAAGCTGAGAAATGCTGCTGTGCTGGGATGGGGAATGCCCTATGTCACCATTGAGCACACGAAGTAGAGCTGAACAGAGCCATTGGGGCACCATGAAGATCCCCAGTGTCTGGGCACAGACACTCTTGTTCAGCAGAAAAGGTGCCTGATATAATTTATGATTACTTTTAAATTGAGCTGTTGACTAACTCAGGGCACAGCAGCACAAAGACACCGGGCAGCTGGGTCAGCACGGGGATGCCTCTGAATTAATAACACAAAATGGCCTTTGCTCACTCACTTCCTGCAATTTCCTTTGCTCTGTGAGTTCAAGTATAATGTATTGGTTTTTCCTATCCGCACTCAGGAGCATTAGCAGGGAAGTAAGCAAAACCCGACCCAGGGAGGATGGGCAGGATTAAGGGAATCCCTGGTTGACACTGTTAGGGTGCCAGACAGCAGCAGCCTCACACTGCTTTTGGCAGGTGAGCAGATCAAAGAATTACACTTAGAGGGACTAGAGGCAAAGTCGTTTCCAAATCCCTAATCCAGTAAGAGGAACTGGAAGATTAAAAATACAACTGCTAATCTTGTCAACAGGGAGGGTGGATTTCCAGGCGGAGGCAGCTGGTGGGTGAAGCTGCAAGGTCCCTGGGGGGCAGCAACATTCCAGGTTCAGTCCAGCCCAAGGATGGTTCCTTCTGGGTTTGGTCATCTCTTTTAGGCCAGGCATCTGGTGAGATTTTTTAGCATGGATGAAGCTCCCCTGAAGCCCTGATCCAGCTCTGGGGCAGCAGCACAAGAGGGACATGGAGCTGTTGGAGTGAGCCCAGAGGAGGCCATGGAGATGCTGCGAGGGCTGGAGCAGCTCTGCTCTGGAGCCAGGCTGAGAGAGCTGGGCTGGGGCAGCCTGGAGAAGAGAAGGCTCCTGAAGGGGAGACCTGAGAGCAGCTCCAGTGCCTAAAGGGGCTGCAGAAAAGCTGGAGAGGGGCTTGGGACAAGGGATGTAGGGACAGGCCAAGGGGAATGGCTTTAACCTGCCAGAGGGGAGACTGAGATGAGCTCTTAGGCAGAAGCTCTTCCCTGGGAGGGTGCTGAGGCGCTGGCACAGGGTGCCCAGAGAAGCTGTGGCTGCCCCATCCCTGGCAGTGTTCAAGGCCAGGTTGGACACAGGGGCTTGGAGCAAGCTGCTCTAGTGGAAGGTGTCCCTGCCCGTGGCAGGGGTTGGAGCTGGAGGAGCTTTAAGGTCCCTTCCAACCCAAACCACTCTGTGATTCTGTGATTCTGTAACATCTATGGCCAGTCTCTGCTGCAACTCCGCTTAGATGATTGGTGATGCCAGGAGATAACTTGACCCTACATTTCTCCCTCATCATCTGCATCAGCCATCATCAGTTCAGTCATTGAGCACACTCAGGCCTTTACTGCCCTTCTGGATTTATAACGCCTGTGAAGCAGGACCCATTCTCACAGGATGTTTCCTTCCTCTCTTGGTGCTTCAACACAACTGGCATCGCACTCTGCTGTCCGTGCTTCTGGCAGCAGTACCTGGGTGCTTTTGCAGTGACTCACAACACTCCTTAGTACTGCTTGCTGCTCCCATTGCACAATTCGTTTGACCGGGTCCTGCACACATCACCAGCTCTTTCCACAATCCAGCCTGGTTCTTGCCACGCTCATGTTTTGTGCTGGTGAATCACTCCACACAGAGAACTCACCCACCAAAAATATGAGCTCATCTTCAGCTTTTCACAGAGCAGCTTCAACAGCAGGACCATAGCAGCCAAGCCCTGGCTCCTGTGACACCCCAGGGTGACCCAGCCCTGCAGAGATGGGGATGTGGCACCCATGCTCCACATCAAGCCTCTTCATCCTCAGTGCTCCATTGTTCCATGCTCCATCCCCTGGAGATTGTCCCTCCTCCCTGAAGCACCAGGAGGAGGGATCCCAAGTGCCACCCTCCCCAAGCTAAGACCCTCCAGGCCTGGCTGAGGTGGCATCACCCCGCACAAGAGCCCAGTGCAGACACCAGCAAGAGAGAAAAGCAGGGCAGTTCTCACACCTCTTATCTCCAAGCAGTTCCACCAAACCCATTGCAGGAGCTGCCTGCAGCTCCAGCGATGTGCAGCTCACCCAGGCAATGCAAACACCACTTTGCAGGAAGGATGCTCTTTAACAGTCTGCCAAGAAACCAGCAGAATCAGTTGCCAGCTGGTTGCTTAAGGATGCAACCAGCTGCTGCAGAGCTGGTTCCTCTGGTTGCTGTTTGAATCAGAAGTGTGTGGGTTGGTGGTGGTCAGGACCTGACCATTGATGCTCCTGCAGTCAAGTCCCAGTACACTGATGGTTTGGATGTGGTCGTTTCTAGGCTCAAAGCCCTCTACAGAGACTCCTCCATGAGAAAAATGATGCTCAGAAGATCTTCAAAAGTGTCTAAAGCCTGTGGCTCTTCCATGTGCTGTCACATACAAACCTTGAGACTATGGGAGTTATGCTCCATGGCATGACAGTCCTAATGCACAGTGGTCTGCCCAGCTTGAAGGTTATGGATGTTCCAAGAGCCTAAACACATCCCAAGGAGTATATTCTTATTCACTCAGTTTAGTGATTAATACTATGGCTACTGCAGGGAGCCCTTGGTGTGAAGTGGGTGCCCACCTTACTGGTGCTGCCCCGAGGGCAGGAGGACAAGGAGGAGGAGGAGGGATGTACATAGGCTGGGGGAGATCAAGGCAGCAGGGACAGAGAGAGCATCTCCTCTCCTGGAATGTGGTGACCTTCATTCCCCTCCCCACCATCTCCCTGCCTGCAGACCTCAGGTTGCTCAGCTGTCAGAAGAGAACATTCATGGAAAATGTATTGGTCTCCATAGTTATGGGAGGAGAGAAAGGATGAGGATCAATAGCCACAAGCTGGGACATGGGAAATTCCAGCTATTTTTCTCTATAGTTACATAGGGAAATGCATTTTCACTTTGAAGGCCAAAGACTGGATGGGGGCTCAGAGAGGTTGTGGGATCTCCAGCCTTAGAGGTGCCCTGCATGAGGTCCAGAGCAATAGACTGGCCATGCTTTGAGCTGGGGGCTGGACTGCCCTATGGGAGTGGGACCAGCTACAGTCCCTGCAGAGCAGGTGGGGTCCCCCACTCTGCTCAGAGACCCTTTCTTCACCTAGGAGCTGCCTCTCCCCCTGCCCCATGTATGCACAGCCCCAGGGACTCCCAAGGCAAGGAGGGCTTCACGTCTTGCTGCTGACCCCACAACACCAGTCCCACTAGAAACTCCCTCCTGGTCCTGCCATACTACCAGGGGTTGATGGGGAGAGCTGGAGCTCCCTGGTGGCTGCTGCCTCAGGCAGAGGGCGACCACAAAGATCCAGAGCCACATTTCAGGGGTGCAAAGGTGCAAGGAACACCCATGTCCTTTAGAGAACACCTTGTGCCCAAGCAAAACGGGACAGGGTGGCCCAGATATCGAAATGGCAGCTCTGCAGAAACCTTCCCCCTTCCCACCCAGCTGATGCTGGGTCTGACAGAGCCCGAGGGATGTGAGGCTCAGTAGAAACCAGAGCATGCACCGGAGCTGGCACATGGCCTCTCTTCACAGCCCTTCTCCTCCAGGCTGGGTGGGCGCAGGGCTGGAGGAGCAGCTCTGGTGCTGGCTGGGCTGGGGCAGACGTAATCGTGATGACATTTAGCGTGTTCTTTGCTGGTTCCCTGTCAGAGCCGGGCACTGCCGGCGCTTGGAACCTGGCGCTGCTCTGGCCTGGATGCAGCAGCAAGGCACAAACTGGGTCAGGGAGGAGGAGGAGGCGCATTGGCTGCATGGCCCTTTGAGACACCGGCCAGCACAGGACAGGGGGCAGAGGTGCCCAAGCTGCTGCTCTGCCCCGGGTGCTGACTTGGCTAGGGCAGCAGCTCGGAAGCACAGGTTTGGTTTTGCTGCAGAATTTCAGCTTTTTCAGGCCGCTGAGCACGGCCTCATCACGGGTGGTGGGATCCTGCTGTCCCACAGCGGCTGTCCCACGGCTCCCAGCAGGACCTAGGGGCACAGTGTGCTCTCCCATCCCTGCTCCGAGCAGTCTGCAAGTCTCCATGGGTCTCCTGACAACCCTTCCGCTCAGCTTGGGCAACCAATGCTCCTATCTGGAGCACTGTGGCGGCGTACCTAGGTCTGTTATTTGAAGTTAACCAGAAGAGTTGTGAGACCCCCCTGCAGTCCTGATCCTGCTCTGGGGCAGCAGCACAAGAGGGATGTGGAGCTGTTGGAGCGAGGCCAGAGGAGGCCATGGAGATGCTGCGAGGGCTGGAGCAGCTCTGCTCTGGAGCCAGGCTGAGAGAGCTGGGCTGGGGCAGCCTGGAGAAGAGAAGGCTCCTGAAGGGGAGACCTGAGAGCAGCTCCAGTGCCTGAAGGGGCTGCAGGAAAGCTGGAGAGGGGCTTGGGACAAGGGCCTGTAGGGACAGGCCAAGGGGAATGGCTTTAACCTGCCCGAGGGGAGACTGAGATGAGCTCTTAGGCAGAAGCTCTTCCCTGTGAGGGTGCTGAGGCGCTGGCACAGGGTGCCCAGAGAAGCTGTGGCTGCCCCATCCCTGGCAGTGTCCAAGGGCAGGTTGGACACAGGGGCTTGGAGCAAGCTGCTCTAGTGGAAGGTGTCCCTGCCCGTGGCAGGGGTTGGAGATGGAGGAGTTTTGAGATCACTTCCAACTGAAACCACTCCATGATTCTATGCATTTGAGTGCTGACCCCAGGGTTTTGGTTTCCCTTCATGTCTGTAACCCTTCAGGGAGCTGTGTGGGTGATGGCTGGGAGCTGCCCCCAGTGGAGCTCCTGCTCCTGCTCAGCATCAGTTTCCTGCAGCTCAGCAGCTTCCGCACTTGCTGGGGCTCCTTTGGTGTGGTTTGAGCACGAGGACCTGAGACATCTCCTGCTCTGTGCATGTGGTGGGGAGAGCTTCAGCTGGGGGAAGAGCAGCAGCCTGTGGCCATGGGGATGGGCGGCTGCAGGGGGGAGGCACAGGGAAGCACAGGAGCTGCTGAACTGCCTGGCATCACTTTGGGTGGAAGCTGGGAGCCCTGCAGAGCCCTGGGCAGAGGGTCCATGGGAGGGGGCTGCATCTCTCAGGGTGCTGCACATGCTGCTGGGGAGGTTTCCTGGGGCTGACAGCACCATCTGGCCTTGGGGCTTTCATTTCCCCTTTCCTCTCCCTGACTCCTGGTCAGTCAAGGGCCTGGCCAATATATTTAGCAGTAGGAGCTGTCCTGGGATGCTACACAAGGAACTCGTGGACCATCCTTTTCCTCCATAGAGAAGACCCTGCCCAGTGGCTGGAGGAGCACCAAAAGGGATCAAGGGGGTGCTGCATCCCAGTGCTCCCATGCAGGCTGTGGGGAGGCAAGTGGTCACACTGGAGCTAGCTCCATCCATGGTGTAGCATGGGGTGACGTCTTTCCATGGAATGGAAACAGGCATTCCAGCCTGGAAGGGTATGCGGCATGCCCAGACTGCTGGGAATGCTGTTGGGATGCCACTGGGGACTGTGCTTTGTCACAAGGGCAGGACAGGGGTAACCAGAGAGATTTGTACTTCTGTGAGCCCCGTCCCTGTCTGCTGGGGCCACATGCGGGTTTGGGAGTGACAGGAAGCTGTGTAGGGTGCAGAGCACCTTTGCAGTCCTCCACGGTGCTCTGGAGCCGCTGTGGACCTATGGATGGGGAAGAAGGTGCGGTTTTGGGAGCAAGCTCAATGTAAGCTGTCCCCTCAGCAAAGGAGAAGGGGTCTCTGGGGAGCCCCCACTTTCCAGAGCTCACCCAGGCCCTAGCTTTCTGCAGGACCCTGACCCACACCCGCGTGCTGGGGCCAGCAGAAGCTCCTCACCAGCACAGGGGCTGCCTGCCCGGGGCTGCTGCGTGCCAGGCTGCGTGAGCCTGGTGCTCGCATCCCTTGGCAGCACCACAGACACAGATTGGAGCAGACAGGCTGCTCCAGTGGGAAAGATCAAACCCCGGGAGCCTGGGGCTGCTGTCAGCAAGAGATGGGTGCTTGGGGCCACCCCGGGAGTGGCAGCCCCAGTGCCCTGCCTGGTGTGACCCTGCTGGGGTGCTGTGTCCCCTCCGTGCTGCGGTGCGGGGCTGATGGCAGAGAGCAGGCAGGAGCTGTCTGCCCATGCTGACACTATGCTGTAGTGACCATGCTGAGGCTGGCCACGGCTCAGGGCCATGGTATAGGGAGAGGATATGGGGCTCTACCTGCCCTGGATTTCAGGTCTGGGGGGATGCAGAAGCCACTGCCAGGGTGCAGGAACAAATGACTTCATTCCTCCTGCTGGGCTCTGCTGTCGGGAATGCTCCAGGACCCAGCAGCTCCCCAGGGGCTCAGGAGGGCACTGGGGAAGGTGTCCCCACAACACGTCCCTGCTGGGGAGCGCTGCTGAAGCCCCTCCGCAGGGCTGCACATCAGCCCCAGCCCACGTCAGTGGATGGAAACTTCAACCACAGCTGGGGGGTGTGGGAGGGTGATGGCTGTGGTCGCACGTGGGCCATGGCTTTCAGGAAGCCGGCTGGGGGCACCCATGCTCCCAGGGAGGGAGTAGGAGGGAGGGCACCCTTTGTGGCTGGGGCAGCACGGGCAGCACCCACCAGGGTGATCTGAAGGAGCAGTGGCAGATGCCAGTGGCACAGGGCTGGCACCTCTGGAGCTGACCAGCAGTTCAGGCACAGCCTCCTCATCCTGCTCTAGCCTCAGGGAGGTTTGAGGAGAGCCCTGGGATCCAGCGTGGAGCCCAAGCACCTCAGTTTTGCATAACCTGGGAAGCCGTCACCCATCACCCCTGGGCCCACGTCCCACTGGCCTGGCGGTGCCCACCAGCACAGAGCAGGAGGGATGCGGGTGCGCAGAGCAGCCGGGGAGCAAGGAGAGGCCACGGCTAATTGGGATAATTGCTAAAGCAGGCAAGGGGTGAGCAGGAGAGGGGCGGTGAACAAGGAGCCGTTGTGCACCCGCAGGCCAGGCACGCGGCCCCAGCTCCAGCCGGCAGCAAGAGCCAAACAAACGGGGACTGTTTGCAGTGAAAGGACAAGCAGACGGCAGGACAGAAACCAGGCCTCTGCTGGGAGAGAGCTGGAGCCAAGGGCTTAGCTGGGAGCGGGGCGCTGGGCAGGGTCAGCAGGGGAGCATCCCTGCATGGCCATGGCAAAGCCTTCACTGGGGCAGGATGGTGCCAACCCCGGTCCGTCCATGGGGAGGATGGCAAATGCTGGGGATGGTCCATGCCTGGAGAGGGGTGACATGCCTGGAGAGTGCTGGGGGCATCCCAGGGCTGGAAACTTTGGGTCATGGAAAAATAGCAGGAAATTGGCCCTTTGTCCCCAAAACCCCATCTGCAGGTGTAGTCACCGTGCAGGTCCCCATGTCGCTGCAACACAGCAGAAACTGCAGCATCAACCAGGGTGACGATTTGCAGCGAAAGCAAAAGCGGTGCCTGCAGGAGGCCACTGAGAGGTGGGTGCCAGCAGCTGCCTTCACCTCAGACCAGCTTCATTTACAGGAAGGAGACGTGGCATTTGCAGAGAGAAAACTGTGGCCGTGGCTATGCCCATGCACTGGGGCTCTTATAGCCCATTTTGAATGTGGTTCTGAGCAACCTGATCTAGTTGAAGATGTCTCTCCTCACCTCAAGCGGTTGGACTCGATGAGCTTTGAAGGTCCCTTCCAACCCAAACCAGTCTGTGATCCTATGATTTTCCAGGTTTCTGCATGTGTTTAGCCTTCGGAGACATCCTGGGCTGTTTGCTGCTGCCTGGCTCTGAGCAGGGAGCTGCAGCTTATGGCTCACTGGACACAAATCCCACAGCACTGATGTGCTATGGCTGCTGGGCTCAGGTTGGCAACGGGTGAATTGTTCTTCCTAAAGCGCAATGGCACGAGGCCACCCTGCACCATCCCCATCCCTGTGGCACGTTACAGGTGAGAGGCACAAGCACTGGGGGTGTGGAAGGGACAAAAGGACATGGGGACGGAGCTCTGTGCTCTACCCTAGCAGGGATTCTGCTTGTGGGTAGGACAGAGCTGGGGAGGGGGGAATTTTGTCGGAGGGGGACGGTGTCAGTCAGAGAGCCCCGGCTCTCTCCTTGCCTGCACGTTCACAGCGGCTCTGTACCAGGGCAGCCACCGGCTCCCAGCGCAGAGCCCGTCGGGAGCAGCCCACTCTCAGCGCCGCCCCGCTCCGCTGCTGGGAGGGGACGGGAAGGACCCGCTCCAGGCCAGGAAATCCTTGCTTTCTCCTCCCGCAGGGCCGCAGTGGGCAGCCACAATGCGCTTCCCCCGCGCCGCTGCCAAGCCCCGGCGTGACCCGGGCCCGGGAGCCGCGGGAGAGCCGCGCGGAGGGTGAGTGCCGGAGCGCGATAAGGAAACAGGCTCCAGCGCTGGTTCCTGCGGCCGGCGCTGGCCTGCAGGGGCGCAGGCAGCGGGCCAGGAGCCAGGAGCCAGCAGCTCCTGCCATGCGGATCAGCAGTGCCAGCCCGGACACCGGGTTGGGTACCGGACCCGTTATCCTTGAGGAATGCGGCATCCCCTGCCAGGGCGTTGGGCTCTGCAGCCACAACTTGAGCATCCTCCGTGTGTCCTCAGCGTAAGAAGGACATGGAGCTGTTGGAGCAAGTCCAGAGGAGGCCACGAGGATGATCAGGGCCTGGAGCACCTCTCGTATGGAGACAGGCTGAGAACGTTGGGGTTGTTCAGCCTGGAGAAGCTGCGTGGAGACATCAGAGCAGCTCACAGTGTCTGAAGGGGGGCTACAAGTATGCTGGAGAGGGGCTCTTTATCAGGGAATATAGCGATAGGACAAGGGGTGATGGATTTAAACTAACAAGAGAGATTTAGGTTGGATCTTAGGCAGAAGCTCTTCCCTGTGAGGGTGCTGAGGCGCTGGCACAGGGTGCCCAGAGAAGCTGTGGCTGCCCCATCCCTGGCAGTGTTCAAGGCCAGGTTGGACGCAGGGGCTTGGAGCAAGCTGCTCTAGTGGAAGGTGTCCCTGCCCGTGGCAGGGGTTGGAGCTGGAGGAGCTTTGAGGTCCCTTCAACCCAAATGAGTCTGGAATTCTATGATTTTATGTAGGGGTGACATGCAGTGTAGGCTTGGAGGAGCCCAAACACACCAGGCATTATAGATCCATCTCTGCAGCATCCTCACCCTGCCGCAGCACACGGCTGAGCCAGGCAGGCAGGTACAGGGTGAGCACCAGAGCCTCGAGGGGGTTATAGATAGGCCTGTGCTGCCTCTTGGTACAGACCTGAACCACAGGTGCTGGTGTCGAGGGCAGGATTGGGCCTGCTGCAGGATGGGTGCATGGCCCAGGGCCCCCCTGGTGTCTGCAGCCCATGTGCTTACCCAAAAGATGGGACACATCCTGGCACTGCAGGCAATCCCTCTCATCAAGCAGCTTGTGCTGGTCACGCCAAGGCTCCATTTTGGCTTTGAAAGCTGCCACCATACTTTGGGGCACCCCATTGCATGCCACAGGCAGACTACCAGAGACCAGCAGTGCAGGGCTGCAAATAGGACCTTTGCAATGGGACATGGCTGTGAGGCTGGCCAGGTCTCATTGCCCACACTGGGCTGTGCCCGTGTGCTGTACAGGATGCTGGGGATGGCATGCTGAGCACAAGCCGCCAGCCTAGCCCTGGGAGCATGAGCTGACTTTTGTACCATGCTGGGGCACTGGAAATGAGGATGTGCTGCTGATGGGCTCAGAGCATGAGCTCCTACAGCTGCCATGAGCCCCCAGATCCCCCATCCCTGCTCTGTGCTCCCTACATCACCCCTCAGCGATGAACCATCAGTCCCCTCCGTGTCACCCTCATGCCTGCTCACTGGGCGCCCAACTGAGTCCTTGGGCCTGGTGGCACCAACCCCATAGGGTTCCACTTGCCAGTGCTCACCCCAGTAATGCCTTCCTCTCCCTGGGCCGCCCAGTCATCCCCCTTCCTCTGCTTTTTAGTCAGGAGGCAGCCAGGAATTAAGGCAAATGCCTCTGAGAAGACTTCACACAGCAGAGGGGCTCACGGAGGGACCCTTGTGGTGTCCCAGTTGAAATCATTCCACCCATCTGGCTTTCTTTCATGCAGCCTGAATTTGGGATTTGGCTTCCAATTACTGCACTGGCCCAACTCATCCCGTTCCCTGCTCGCACACCGACCACCTACGAGCTCTCCTTGTCACACAAGTTTTCAGTCCCAGCAGAAGAGGGCTCTCACCGAGCGGCTCCCCCGCTGACGGCAAGACCTTTCCCTCCAGGAAACCCGGCTCTGCAGCGTTGCTGCTGGGCTGGGAAGAGCATCAACACCCTCGTGTGCCTGCTGCGCGGCACTGCAGCTCCCCGGAGCCAAGGGGGAATATTCAACAAACAACGATGTCTCCATGAGGTTTTTGTGTCCTGGTGACTGGGAGACTCCTGGGGCTGGGGAACTCCACACCGCCCCTGGTGCACACGTGTGCTGTCTGGGGGAAGGGTGCCCAGTGGCGGGACATGCCCGTGGCTTTCTGGTTTGTTATTTTTCTAACAATATAAAGCCTTAAAAAAGGCTTTGTGAAGTACCAAGGAGTTGAGGCATTCATGCGATTGCTGTAGTTCATAGAATCCTGGAATGGTTTGGGTTGGAAGGGAGCTTAAAGCTTTTCCAGTTCCAACCCCCTGCCACGGGCAGGGACACCTTCCACTGGAGCAGCTTGCTCCAAGCCCCTGTGTCCAACCTGGCCTTGAACACTGCCAGGGATGGGGCAGCCACAGCTTCTCTGGGCACCCTGTGCCAGCGCCTCAGCACCCTCCCAGGGAAGAGCTTCTGCCTAAGAGCTCATCTCAGTCTCCCCTCTGGCAGGTTAAAGCCATTCCCCTTGGCCTGTCCCTACATCCCTTGTCCCAAGCCCCTCTCCAGCTTTCCTGCAGCCCCTTCAGGCACTGGAGCTGCTCTCAGGTCTCCCCTTCAGGAGCCTTCTCTTCTCCAGGCTGCCCCAGCCCAGCTCTCTCAGCCTGGCTCCAGAGCAGAGCTGCTCCAGCCCTCGCAGCATCTCCATGGCCTCCTCTGGCCTCTCTCCAACAGCTCCACGTCCCTCTTGTGCTGCTGCCCCAGAGCAGGATCAGGACTGCAGGGGGGGGTCTCCCCAGAGCACAGCAAAGGGGCAGAATGCCCTCCCTGAGCTGCTGCTCACACTTTGGGGGTGCAGCCCAGCACATGGGGGGGTTGTGGGCTCAAGCACACACTGAGGATGGGCTTCTCCTCACCCAGCACCACCAAGTCCTTCTCCAGTGGAGCCCTTCTTCTCCAGACTGGAGGGCTGCTCCAGTCCCTGCCCAGCCTACATTTGTGTTTGGGATTGCCCTGACCTATGTGCAGCACCCTCCCCTTGTTCATCCTCCCAGCATCCTCCCAGCTGCAATGCCAGCCCTGCCCATTCACAGCCTGTCCCTGCCTGCACAGGGATGTCCTTGTGTCACTCTCTAGCAGTGATTCCTCTTCCTCCCAGCACCTCAGGACTTGCTCATTTGGTTTGTTGTTGCAGGTATCCAGGCACAGCCTCATGCAGCTCTGCTCACGGTGAGGCTGCATATCCGGCCCTTTGGGGCACCCCCAGACCCTGCAATAGCACCCTGTGTCCTCAGAATCATTCCTCCCCCAAAGGGGCTCTGAATGAAGCTCACCCATTGGCATTGCTGAGCTTTCTGGGGTAGGGATATCCACGTGCTGCTGCCTGGGGCTGTGGACCCAGTACAACCTCCTCTAGCAGGGTGTCAGCTTTAATCTGAGGTGTCTCCATCCCAGGTGATGTCCTTCCCTGGCATCCCACTGAAGCAGCTCCCATCTCCAGGCACCTTTTGGATAATGCCATTCCTCGCCAGCTCCGGTGCCAGCTCTGCAGGGCTGGTTGCAGTCTTGTCTTGGGAAAGCCTTTCCAGCCTCCTCTGCTGCTCTCCTTGGCCAGATCTGGGCATCTTTTCCTTTCCAGCCTCAGTTTCCTGATGGCCAACTTGTCCTTGGGCCAACAGTGTCCCTAGCAGCTTCTTTCCCCTGGCCATGGGCACAGCAGTGACATCCCTGGAAGCAGTGCCTCAGCAAGGGCCTCAGAATGGGGACTGGATTAACCCAGGTTCCCTGGCAAGGAACAGGAACAGGAGCAACTACATTCTCTGTAGGGACCTACAATGTCCCTACCAGGCCAAGGTGGACACCTGCCTGTTGCCTAAAGACAAGGTGTCATAGAATAACAGAATCCCAGACTTCTTTGTATCGGAAGATACTTTAAAGCTCCTCCAGCTCCAACCCCTGCCACGGGCAGGGACACCTTCCACTAGAGCAGCTTGCTCCAAGCCCCTGTGTCCAACCTGGCCTCGAACACGGCCAGGGTTGCCTCCAAAGGCTGATGATGTGTGCTGAAGGTTACACCAACATCCCCCTTTCCTCCTCAGAGCTCAGCAGCCCTGTGTCAGCCTCAGGGAGCTTCGATCCTTTTCTCCCACATCATGGATAAACGGGCACCAAGTCTGGGAGTTCCCTGCCCTGGCAGCTGGTGGTGGGGACAGGGACACTGACTTCCTGACAGTGGGACTGTGCCAGGATCTGGGCCCCAAAGCAACAGTGCTGGTGCTTGGGCACGGTGCTCAGTACTGATTGTCTTGCCTCGTGTCCAGTGCCTTTGACCAGTTCCCATTGCCCAGTGCCCCCTGTCCAGTGCCCCCTGTTTCTGTCCAGTGCCCCACGCCTGATATCGGTGATCAGTTCCTTGTGCCCCCTCCTGGTGCCAGTGTCCAGTGCAGGCAGGGGTCTGGCGGAGTGTGCCGGGGTCGGTGCGTGCCGGATCGATAGGTGTGTGCCAGGGTCGGTGCGTGCCCGATCGATAGGTGTGTGCCGGGGTCGGTGCGTGCCGGATCGATAGGTGTGTGCCAGGGTCGGTGCGTGCCGGGGTCGGTGCGTGCTGGGTCCGGAGGTAGGTGCCGGGTATGGAGGCGGGTGTTGGCCGCCGGGGCCGTGCCGGGCGGTCGGTGCCGGGCGGGGCGGTGCCGGGCGGGGCGGTCCGTGCAGGAGGAAGCGCTGCCGGCGGCAGAAGCGGCCCCGGAGCGGCCGGAGCCGCGGTCGGTGAGTGCCCAGCGCGGTGCCTGCCCCGTTCCTCCGGACCGGCCCCTGCCCCAGCCCGGTTCCCCTTCGCTCCCGCTCCTACCCCAGTCCCTGCCCCGGCGCTTGCCCCTCTCCATACCGCGGTCAAGTCTCCTCCTTCCCCCGCCTCTGCCTCTCTTCCCCCTGCGCTCCCGTTCTCCCCACTCCTCTCCCCAGTGCTGCCCCCACCTCTGAGCCTGACCCCTCCAGAGGCTCCCACTCCGCTGTCCTGTCTGCACCCGGTCTTCCACCCAGCCTCAGCTCTGCCCCCCAGCAACCTGCCCACCCCATGTCTCCCTGCCCTTGTGTCACCCTTCCCTTGCCTCCCCTCCTGACTCTGCCATCAGGGCCGCAAGCATCGGGGTTGCCTGTGGAGTCCCCTGGGCTGGCAGCGAGCGGGGACCACAGCTCTGCACCCTGCTCCCAAACTGGTGGAGTCTGCTGGAGGTCCCTTCCCCTCGACTGAGAACAATCCCAGCTCTGACACCCCCCTGCACACTGGGTTATTGGGGGTCTCTGTCTCACCAGGAGTTGGGCAATGCCAGCCAGGCCCCATGTGCTGACAGTAAGCAGGGACATGGATCGTGGCGTCAGCCTGGAGAACCCCTATGCCAGCGTCAACATCCCACGGGAACAGTTCCAGCAAAGCTTTATCACTCGCTACCTGAAGGATGAGCCCATTGTCATCGCCAACCCTGCAGCTGTGCCCACCTACAAGGAGGAGAAGGAGGATCCCGCTGGCAGCTGGAACAGCCCAGCCATTTCCACAGAGAAGTCCTGGTCCCGTCCCTACAACCCCTATGCCAGCCTGAGGATGCCCAACAGGGAATTGTCCAACTCTTTCTACACTGTCACCCTGGACAAGTCACCCAAAAGCCAGGAGCTGGAGGCCAGTGGGGGATGCGGGTGCTGCAAGCGCTGCTCCCGCTGTAGAAAGTGCTGCTGTGTCATCTCTTAAGGGCCCTCGTGGGACGTGCTGACCATGGGATGGGGACACGGCACCCAGCAGAGCCGGCACCCGGGAGTGGGCACTGGCTGGACTCTGCTGTTGTTTTCCACCACGAGCTCTGCAGCCAGATACACCAGTGATGGGCACTTGCCAGGTGCAGAGAGCCCAGTGTGGGGCGTGGGGGAGAAGGGCAGGTCCCCCCTGCCCCACTGAAGCCCAGGATCCTTAAGGATGGTGTGTGCCCATTCAGATGCCACCAAGAAGAGCCTGCAATGGGGTTGGTGCAGCACTTTGAGCCTGTGAGCCCATGCACTGACCCTGCCCCTCTGCCCTTGCTGGAGAATCTCTGTCTCTGGGGACAGTGCAGGCACTGTTGGCTTGCCAGAGGGTGGTTTTGGGTAATGGCAGCCCTGTGCTTGTGGCAAAGGAGGGCACTGTCATGGTCATCCTCCTGGAGGAAAGCCAGGGACATGTCTCCAGCCAGGACTGGGACCCACATCCCCAGAACTGAGGGGTCCCCCCACCCACAGCACTGTGGGGATGGGGCAGCCCCTGTGCCTAGCTCCTCTGTGTACTTCTCCCCCCCTGCCACACTGGCCATGGGACAGAGGGAAGGAGATGGGAAGGACAGACAAAGTGTGGCAGGGTGCTGGGCAGTGCCCCATGGCACAGCATGGCTGTGGGTGTTAACATCCCAGTGCCAGGAGACCCCTGGCCCCTTTTGGTTCCTCTTGCCAGGCATGTGGGGTGCTGCACACAGCCCCTTGACCTGTGCACATCCCGGCCTGAGCTCCACACTGCGTTGGGGCTGGTCCAGTGGGGAGAGCACTGGGACACCCTATTTGGGATGCAGACCCCTATCATTAGCCTTCTGTGACTCCCTGGGCATGGAGGATGGTGGGTGAGGATCCTCCTGGGCTCTTGCATTGCTGCTGGTGGGGCTCCAGGCTGGGTTTTGGGCTGGGGCTGGTGCCACCGACCTGGAACAAGCTGGCCCTTGTGTTGGCTTGGAAGCTGCTGCAGGAGCTGCCTGGTCTGCAAGGGCTTGGAAAGAGTGATGACTTCAGGGTGCTGCAAATAAAATCACAGCCATCTTCTCCCCTGCCAAGGCTTGTGCCTCTTCCCTCCTATGCCCTGGGTTTTCCGGGATTCCCATGCTCCGTCTTGCTTATCCCGGGGTTGTGTCAGGGCAGTGCAGGAGGCACGCAGCCCTCTCCTTTCCCTTCAAAACCAGGTTTAACTGTTGCAGTGCTGACGTGGGGCAGCAGCAGTGGCACAATCTCTTCAGCAATCAGCCAGAGCCCAACGCTCCCCTCTCCCTGGCGTTTCCAGTACAGCCAGTGCCTGCCTGCCCAGGGACGCTGGCTGGAGCTCAGCCTGCCCTTGCCAAGCTGGATGCTGTCCTGTCTTCTGGAAAGAAGGAGTCTGGGTTTGGGGAGGGCTGGGGAAGGGGTAGGTTCCTGGCTGGGGAAGGGAGGAGTTGTGGTATTGCCCGGGCTGGCTGTGACTCCCTGGGACCCCAGCACCCTTGAAATCCCCCCACCCCTATGAGCCTCTGGGCGCGGGTGCCGCTGGCTGAGCCCTGACAGTTTGCCCACGCCTTGCCCTGCACAAGGAGCGCTCTTGTTCGCCCTGCCTGGAGCAGCGCTGGCGCAGGGACAGGAAGATCCACCCCGTGTTTGCTTTGGTGGCCCCGACGCCGGCCCTGCCGTGCCATGGAGCCCACCCGCGGCGCGGCTGGGCAGGGTTTGGTGTCACCACCTTGGCTTGGTTCAAACCAGCACCCGCAGAGGCTGCTCCGTGCCCCGGCGTCTGATAAACCCCGGGATAACACGGTTTGGGAAGAAGTGTCCCCGAAGGGGGTGCGGTGCCTTCAGCAGAGCCCCGGGGGGACAAGGGGTGCGGGCACGGAGCTGGCAGGGTACAGCATCTGCCTGTGGTGCTGTGTCACTGCTGCCCTTCGCTCTGCCTAGCCCCGGGGCGATGGCAAACAAGGTGGGAGAGGCTGGGCAGACACTGGGCAATGATTAAACCAGAGAAGCAGGAAGGCTGGGGGGTGGGGGGGGGGGGGTGTGAGCAGGGGAGGGCACAGGATGCTGCTGCTGCAGACCTTGGCGGGGCTCTGGGTGACATGGGCAGGGTCCCATGGGTGCTCCGGGGTGTGTTGCATCTCTGCTGGGCGCTCAGGGGTGCGCAGGGCTGTGATAGAGCCTTGCCACCTCCCGTGTGTGGAGCACGGGAGCTGATGCGTGGCGCTGGCTCATCTCGAGCAGACCTTTGCCCTGCCCTGCGGGTGCCGCTCCCTGTCCCGCTGTGCCCAAGGTCCCTGCAGCTCTCGGGATGAGTCCTGGGAGCAGGAAAACACGTTTCCCACCCCTGTGTGTCACTGCCGCTTGCAGAGACGCCTCCCCCGTACCCGCGTTCAGGAGCGCAGCGGGCGCTGAGGGCTGGTTCCAGGCAGCGAGCCCCCGGTGTCACCCTTCGTGCTGCACAGCCCATGCCACCAAGGGTGCAGGGCGGGTGAGCCGGGGTGCACAGCCCCACACCGTGGCTTGCATGCAACAGGCAAAAGAGGGCGGCTCAATAGGACACAGCTCTGGTGCATATGGGAGGGGGACACGAGGTGGGCAGGGGCTGGGCAGGGGCTGCAGGGGGGTAGGAGGACAGGCAGGGAGCCTGTGTGAGTGTGTGCTCATTTCTGCAAGGAGAGGCCTCCAAGGCAGTGCCAGGGGCTCTGTTGGCTCCATTGTGCAGGGAGCCAAGCTCATTCACCCATATAGGCTCCCACTGCCCAAAGGGGCTGACACCTCCTCCATAGCTCGCCCTGTGGCAGATGAGCAATGAGCGTGCTTTGGGTGGGAGAGTGACTCTTGCCAGCTTTGGGACATGCCTGGACATCTCCAGGCACCCAGTTGCCTTGCACATCATTGAGCACATGGCCCTGGAAGGAGCATGCTGCTCATACAGGCTCCAGCGCTGGCACCCAGAGTGCTGCCATTCTGGTAGTACCCAGAAATGCCAGAGCAAAGCTGGGTCCTGACCTGACCAGGACACATGGCCCTTGCCTCACCTTGGCCACTGAGTTAGGCCATGGCTGGGGTTCCTGACACAGCCACATCCCTTGCCTGCTGCCAATGTGGTAAGGGGAAGGCAAAGCCCTGCCATCGGGTACTCTCGCCACGCCTGGGGACACAGGGGACCATGTACCCCATGTGCACTGCCTGGGGAAACCTGTGACGGGATGGATCAGGATCCTGTCTCAGGACATGGCCACTGTGCCCACTGTGCTGCTGTGTTCCGGCTCTGCTTTTGCTCCCAAACACCAGCCCTAAGGGGTGAAGTTTTTCTGCAGAGTCCAGTGACTCCATGAGGGTCTCAGTTTCCAACCCCCCCAGTTCTTGCTGCCGAGGAGTGCTGGAAGCATGACCCGAGAGCTGGGGTGATGTTTGGTAAGCAGGCAATGCAGGAGAGCACTGCCTGTGTCCCTGCCTGCACTGTTGCCTGCAGCGGGAGCTGCTGCCCTCTCCTGCTCCCATGCAGAAATGCTGCCGGGTATCTGGCAGTCCTGCCCTGGCTCCAGGATGTGCTTTTCTCCTCCAGGATCTGTTCCCCTGCCACATTCCACGTTTGAAACCATCCCCTGTTCAGTGGTGAGTCTGCAGCGCTGCTGCCGGACCAAGGGCAGGTCACGGATGCATCACCCCCAGGCACTGGATGAGGAGCATCACCCCACACGTGGGTGCTACCTGCCTGGACCACGCTGGAGCCTTGTCCCTGTGCCAGCCCCAGCCCCTGCACCCTGGGGTCTCTCTGTGCCTCCCGCCCCACCACAGTCCGTATCACCTGGGGATGGATGAGCAGGGGATGGGGTGTCTCCGCTGGCCAGCATCTGCCCAGATGTTCTTGTTCATGGTGGGTAGCCGAGGATGTGGGAGACTGCAATGCTGCTGCCCAGGTACAGAGATGTCCAAGCCCTCTCCTCTCATGGTGCAGCCCAGAGCTTCTTGGCCTCATGGGGACCGTTCCTTCTGCTTATGAAGCAGAGACGGGTGGTTAATGACCCTTCCTGGGACTTGGATTTCCGAGGCTGTGCTATCCGGATGCTTGTAACCCAATCTCCCAGATCCGATAGCATGCCTGTCCCTGAAAGGTGAGCCCCTTCCCACTGCCACAGCCACCAGCAGCCGCCCGGACCTGACTGGTTGCTGCTGGTGTCTTGGGCTCCCAGTGCTCTCCATGGGACTGCCACAGCCCCCCAGAACAGCGCAGCTCTTCTGCCACCTCCCCTGAGGCCCTGGGGGAGCATCTCAGGACAGGTAAGAATGGGGGAATTGGGTGGAGGGGTGCACCCATGGACACCAAAATGCTTGAGGTCACTCGGTAGAGAGGGAGTGGGGTCTTGGTAGCCTTTGGGAGAGGTTTTCAAGCATGGTGGTGGTTACCAGACCCCATCTGAGATGAGCCTGGACCCCCCAAATCCTCTCGCATGCCCATCCCATAATGTTGACAGTGATACCATGGTCACCTGGCATGGCCTGGGGCTGGTAAGGAACAGGGCTGTGGCACTGCCTGGTCCTCCGGATGCTGCTCTCTTGTCCACGGTCAAACCCACTCCTGCCCCACATTCACCTAAGCAGGCTGTTGAGGTCTGTCCAGCCCTTATTCCCTGTGGAATGGCAGAGCTGGCAGAGCTCTCAGCCAGGGATGCAGCATGGCACAAGGGTAATGCATCCCCCATGGATGCAGGGAACTACATGTAGGGGATCCCTACATCCCTACATGCAGTGGCAAGGACACAGAATTCCAGAATTGTTGGGGTTGGAAGGGACCTCTGGAGATCATCCAGTCCAATCCACTGCTGGGGCAGGGCCACCCAGAGCAGGTCACACAGGAACATGTCCATGGTGGGTTTGGGATGTCTCCAGAGAGGGAGACTCCACAATCCCCCTTGGGCAGCCTGTGCCAGGGCTCTGATGCCCTCAGCAGAAAGAACTTCTTCCTCATGTTGAGGTGACACTTGCGTGTTAGTTTATGGCCATTGCTCCTCGTCCTGTCACTGGGCACCACTGGAAAGAGTCTGGCACCATCCTGCTGGCACCCACATTTGAGATACTGATCTGCATGGATGGGATCTGCCCTCAGGCTGCTCTTCTCCAGACTAACCAGGCCGAGCAATCTCGGAGAAATGCTCCAGACCCTTGAGCATCCTTGTGACCTTTCCCCATAGCTGGTTATCTTTCTTGTAGAGGAGCCTAGAACTGGGTCCTGCTCTTCCAAGTAGAGCTGGCCATGGGCCATGCAGGCAGCAGGCAGGGATGGGGGGGAAGGAGCCTGATGCCCCTGATAGCCCAACACATGGGGTCGGTCCCCATCTCTCCCATATCGGCTGCACATCCCATGGGACTCCTCCTTGGCCGTGAGGCTGACAGCTCCTCTCACCCTCCCGTCCCCAGCATGTCTGAGGCCAGCGGCAGCCCATGGGCAGAGGACGCGGGGCCGTGTGTCAGGGTCCCCTCGCGCACCCCAAGCCGGGGCAGCCAGCGTGTCGAGTGCATCATCTGCTACTCCTCCTATGACCTGGGCGTGCGGCTGCCGCGCCGGCTCTACTGCGGCCATACCTTCTGCCAGGCCTGCCTGAAGCGCCTGGACGCTGTGGCCAACGAGCAGCGCTGGATCCCCTGCCCGCAGTGCCGCCAAAACACGCCCACACCACGTGGCGGCGTTGCCATGCTCGACCTCGACCTCGCCACCTTCCTCGCCGTCAAGGCCGACAAGGAGCATCCCCAGGTGCCCGGCAGGTCCCATCCCGACCCGGCCACCAAGGGCTCGTGCAAGGAGAAGGTGGTGACGCAGCAGCCAGCGGGGCTGTGCCAAGACGCGGTGCCTCCGGCGCTGTTTCCCCGGCGGGGCTGCTGCCGGCCGTGCTCATGCTGTGGGGTGACGGCGGCCTTCGAGAGCTGAGCATGAGCAGGGGGCTGCTGAGTGCAGTCTGGGACCATTGCTGGGGACCCTCTTGGCCATGTGTGGACAGGAGCAGCCTGGGAAGGGCTTCAGCTTGCTTAGGGCTCACTGCCCATCCTGCCAGTGTCCGTCCTGCTGGGATTTGGGGTGCAGCAGGGTGGATGATGAGGATGCCTTCACCCTCTCGTCCTGCTCACCTGCTCCTCTGGCAACTCAGAAGCCCGACCCAGCCATCACAGACGGCCCCTGGTCCCTGGCCAGGGCCTTGCTCATCCATGGCTTCTCTGTGCATGTAGCTCTTCAACAGGGACATCTCCACCAAGCATCCCTGGGGACATGGGAGGTGACACAGTGATACTCTGGGGCCATGTTCAACACCCTCAAAGCTTCACACCCATTAAACCACACTCCATTGGCCCTGCTGGCCTGCATGTCTTGGTCATGTTTTCTGGTAATCCTGGGGCAAGCCCTGCAATGTTGGGGTTGGGATGCGGAGCAGCGACCTGCCCAGCTGATCGCTATCCTGTGTTTGCTCTGTTGGCCACTTGCATGAGGAATTTGAGCATTGGGGTAGCTGGACAGTTGAAATCGAGGATGACAGTGTTGTCAGGAGACCACAACACGTTGCTCCAGCTCTTCAGATTTATGTGTCCACCACCTACTCTGCCCCAGTAATGCAGAGCAGAGCCCGCAGGAGCTCCTGCTTGTTCCTGTGCTCTGTGGCACAAGCCAGGTTTGGATTTCCCCCCTGCCCCTCTCCCACCTCTCTGCCTCACAGCCAAGCAAACCCTCTGCTCCAGCCCCTTTGCCGTTTCTCCAGGCCATGCCTTTGCTGCCAGCAAGACTTTCTCTGCCTGACCCCAAACAGTGGGTGCAAGGACAAGACCCCAGACATCTGGGTGTGTGTTTAAGAGAGGCCAGATGTGGAGAACTGGGGTCCACCAGGGTGATACCAAACCAGTTCTTGGGCAGGGCTTGGCACTACCTGGGCAGCTCTTGTGGTCCTTCCACAGAGCCCATTTCCTGCATCCATTTTCCATGTGGTTTATGAGCTCTTCCAATACAGAATCACAGAATCACAGAATAGTTAGGGTTGGAAAGGACCTTAAGATCATCAAATTCCAACTCCCCTGCCATGGGCAGGGACACCTCACACTAAACCATGTCAGCCAAGGCTCTGTCCAGCCTGGCCTTGAACACCACCAGGGATGGAGCATTCACAACTTCCCTGGGCAACCCATTCCAGTGCCTCACCAACCTTATAGTAAAGAACTTCTTCCTTATATCCAATCTAAACTTTCCCTGTTTAAGTTTTAACCCGTTACCCCTTGTCCTGTCACTACAGTCCCTAATGAAGAGTCCCTCCCCAGCATCCCTATAGGCCCCTTCAGATACTGGAAGGCTGCTATGAGATCTCCACGCAGCTTCTCTTCCCCAGGCTGAACAGCCCCAACTTTCTCAGCTTGTCCAGCACCAGGTACCATGGGTGCCCCTTGGGGCTCAGCAGGGGACCCCAGGCTGTGCTCCCTGCAGTCGCAGCGATCCTGTGTCCCCTGGGCTGTCCTGGTGTTTGACTGTCCCCTGCACTGGGTGCTAGGGCTGCAGCCAGAGGAGTCCAGCACCCATACCCTGTGCAGCATCCCCTGCACAGCACCCACACGTGTGCAGCACCCACTCATGCGCAGCACCCACAAGTGCACAACACCCACCCCATGCACAGCACCCATACCCAGCACAGCCCTCACCCCGTGTCCAGCACCCATGCACAGTTCTACCACTTGGTGTCACCTGCCATAAGGAGTCCGAGCTGAGCTGTTCCCAGCAGAGCCCAACCTGGGCAGCTCCAGCCATGGGTGCAGGAACACCAGGGATGTCCCAGCCCGAGGTGTCCGGTGGGACAGCAGATGTGTGATGTGGTTCGAACCTGCCTCGGGTCTTTGATCACATGGAAACATGCAATAAACGAAAGCCTTTAAGGACAGGAGGAGAGCTAACACAGAGTCTTAGCATCTTGCCCTCTATCTCCATTTCTCCCCAGATACTCAATGGTGGAGGTTGGGAGCAGTGTGGGAAGGGGTCCCTTCATTAAGTGATTCCCCTGCATCACTTCACTGTGGGAACAGTCTTGGCACCCTGATTTACACCCCTTGACCAGAGCAGGGCTGGTGTTGAGCCTCCTCCATCAGTCAGCACAGGGCACCTGGGCTGTCCCTGCAGAGTGGGTGCTTGGAGCAGCCTCCCCTGGAGCCGCCTGGGGGCCAGGCTGCGCCATTCCCTGTGGAACCCTAAACCCCGGTGGGGAGCAGGGCACCAGTGGGTGCAGCCCTGGCTGGGGACAGGGAGCTGGGCTCTCCCTGCAGGTGCTGGGTCCAGAGGATGGGGCACTGATGAGCACTGGCATCAAGTGTGAAGGGACAGCGTCACTGCCGGGGGCAGGACCCCAAAGTGTCACCAGCCTGCAGCTGCTGCAGCCAATGCCTGCATTGCACAAACAGCACCAGCCCTGCACTTGCTGGTGTCCCTGCATGGAGGACACTGGGGACATCTTGCCATGTGCCATGGAGTGTGCAGCAGGGTGACAGTGAGGGGCTGGGGTGGGTTTGCAGCTCCTGGGGTCTCTGAGCGTGAATACTCTTTATTTAATAGTGTTTGTTGTTTTTTTTTTTCCCCCCACAATGAATTTTGCCCTTCCCTCCTGATCCTAGGTGGCCACAGGCAATGCATCCCCTGGGGAGGAAGAGCATTTGGGGACAGGGATCCCTAAAAATTCCTGTCCCCATATAGCCCACAGCTATAGGACGAGCTGGTGTTGCAGGTCCGCGTGGCTGCAGGTCTGTGCCCTGCTCCAGGGCTGGGCTGGGCTGTAGGATTCCTCTGAATTACTTCCAGATGGGGATTAATGCAGTAAAACCGAGTTTGCTGCAGGATAGATAAACAACCCAAAGCTCCTCTGGATGCTATTAATAAACCTCCTGCCTGCTGCTTCTGGCCCAGATTTGGGAACACCCTGTGCACTGCCTTGCTGCCCTCCCAGCCCTTTGGCCATGATGACCCAGCACGAGGGTGCTAAACAGGACAGGAACTGCCATGGTGTGTGTAGAGGATGGTGTCCCCTCTTTGGGCTGCCAGTGGGATGAGGTGCTCCTGGTTGTGTCCCGGGTGTCCACCAGGTTCTGCCAGGGACACCAAGAGGTGACTCCTCCCCTCTCCTCTCCTCTCCTCTCCTCTCCTCTCCTCTCCTCTCCTCTCCTCTCCTCTCCTCTCCTCTCCTCTCCTCTCCTCTCCTCTCCTCTCCTCTCCTCTCCTCTCCTCTCCTCTCCTCTCCTCTCCTCTCCTCTCTCTCTCTCCTCTCCTCTCCTCTCCTCTCCTCTCCTCTCCTCTCCTCTCCTCTCCTCTCCTCTCCTCTCCTCTCCCTTCTGCTGTGGGGCTTCAGCAGCTTGAAACCGGAGTGGGTATAAACAGGGTGGGGGCAGACTTTGAGCCCTCTCGAGCTGGTGCTGCCATGCCAGGGCCAGGGTAAACAAGTTTTGGGTGGCTGCAGCCCAGTGGGTTCACCTTTCTCACAGCTTCTAACATGGGGGCTCCTGGGTGTTCCCAGTGTGCACCCAGACGTGTGGTCCTGCTGGGGAGGAGGAGGGTTGCCCGTGGGACCCCCATACCAACCCTCCTCTTTCTGGCATGGCTTGTGCTCTCCTGCCAAGGGCAAACAGAGACTGGTCAAGGGCTGGGCTCAGTGGGGTGGCCCATGGCTGCCAGCAGCACTCCCCACTGAGGACCTCTGGCCATGGTGAGCCAGCACACAAGATGGGGTTACATCTGATGATGGTACAACTTAAGCTTTATCCCACCCTAGCTAGTTATGGGGGTCCTGGGTCCATACACCCGTCTGTACATGGCTAATGAAGTTCTTCCCTGTGAGGGTGCTGAGGCGCTGGCACAGGGTGCCCAGAGAAGCTGTGGCTGCCCCATCCCTGGCAGTGTTCAAGACCAGGTTGGACACAGGGGCTTGGAGTAACCTGGGACATTGCTGATGGTGGGGTGTGGAAGGTGTCCCTGCCTGTGGCAGGGAGTTGAAACCGGATGAACTGTAAGTTCCCTTCTAACCCAAACAATTCTCCGATCCTATGATGAGGCAGCACACCCATGGGGAGAATGAAGGCCAAGAGATGGGTTTGGTTTTGTTTGCTTCTTTCCAGCCTGCAGCACACACAAGCAGTTAATCCCGGGCCATGGTGAGCTGGATGCTTACCTGGCTGGAGCGGTGCCTGGCAGAGGGAGGAACGAGGGCTCGGCCCAGCACCTTGCCAGGGCAGCATCACAGCGGAAATATTTGCTGAGAAAAGTTCAGCTCCACCCCGAGGCAAAACCGGGGCTGGGAGCGCAGCGGCTCCGGGGCTGCTCATCCACCGCTCCCGGGAGCGCAGCGGCTCCGGGGCTGCTCATCCACCGCTCCCGGGAGCGCAGCGGCTCCGGGGCTGCTCATCCACCGCTCCCGGGAGCGCAGCGGCTCCGGGGCTGCTCATCCACCGCTCCCGGGAGCGCAGCGGCTCCGGGGCTGCTCATCCACCGCTCCCGGGAGCGCAGCGGCTCCGGGGCTGCTCATCCACCGCTCCCGGGAGCGCAGCGGCTCCGGGGCTGCTCATCCACCGCTCCCGGGAGCGCAGCGGCTCCGGGGCTGCTCATCCACCTGCTCCCAGCACTGCCCGGCACCTCCAGCCCGCACCTCTGGGAGCGCTGAGTGGCTGGACGGGCACCAAGGATCCTGGCCGTGGGGGAGCCCCGGTTCTGGAGCTCCCGTCGCTCGGTGCTCAGCCATGGGGTGCTGGTGGGGCCGCGGAGCGGTGCTGGCCTGCCTGCTGCTGCTGCGCCCGCTGCCCTCGCCGTGCTGCCCCGCCGCCTGCCGCTGCTCCGTGGGGAACGTGGACTGCAGCGAGCACGGGCTCCGCGAGGTGCCCCCGAGCCTGGCCACCAACACCAGCACCCTGTGGCTCGGCTACAACTTCATCACCGTGCTGGGGCCGCGCTCCTTCCCGCCGCTGCCGGGGCTGCGGGTGCTCAGCCTGCCCCACAACCATCTGGGGCTCATCCACAGCCAGGCGCTGGTGGGGCTCGGAGCACTGCAGGAGCTGGATCTCAGTGACAACTACTTGACCATGCTGAGCCCCGAAACCTTCTTGCCCCTCACCAGCCTCACCAAGCTGAACCTGGGTGGAAACAGGCTGAGGCAGCTGGAGCCTGGGGTGCTGCAAGCGCTGCCCCAGCTCCAAGCCCTCTTCCTGCAGGACAACCCCTGGGGCTGCAGCTGCAGTATCCTGCCCCTCTGGCGCTGGCTCAGCCACAACAGGGACAAAGTGCGAGGTGAGTGCTCGAGGACCATGACCCTAAGCCCCCCACCCGCTCCATGCTCTCTGGTCACCCCATCAGGGCTGAGGCTGCACCCAGCACCCTGGTGCCAGTGGCTGTGGGCTTGCAGTGGTGAGTGTCCATGGGGGTATGGGGAGGTTCCCCAGATCCCACCCTCAGGCCATGGCAGCTCCTGTGTCTGCTTGGGTGTCTGCACCCCTGGGTCTGGTACCTGGTGCCCACCTTGTGCCTGTCCTTGTGCCTGGAGAAGAGGGCTGGACAATGTCCCAGTGACATGAACCCGGCGCTGTCCCCAGCAATGGCACCAGCCCCATCACACTGAGGGCAAGGTGTGCTTGCAATGGGCACCACTGCTGATGCAGCTAGGACTCAGTGCCTTCAGCCCCTTCCCCAGTGCTTTCATGAACTTGGGGCTGATCCTGCATTTCTTCCTCAATGAACGTTGATCAGTCACCTCTGCCAGCAAGATCTCTCTTTCTGCTGCCACTGTTCTTGCTTGCTTCCAGCTTGGATGCGTGCCTGTCAGCTGTGCTGACTGGGATCTTCTGTGGCCCTCCATGCTGGGTGCTCACTGCTCCCCACATGTATTCTCTTGGAACCAGGCCTGCACCCTCCCTGCCCCATCTACCACCTGCTCCAAAACTATTTTCCAGGCCCCCTTCCAGCACTGTTCCCACCTCCCCATCTCATCCCACTCCCCACTGCATAGGACATAGATAAGCCTTGAACCTTCACTGCTCTCCTTCGTATCCCACCCTGGGCAATCCTTATCACCCTAACCCCTGTCCTCCTGCCCTGGTCCCATAAAAACCTGCCATCCCCTCTGTCCATGACACCTGCCTTGGCCCAGTGGCCCAGTGTGCCCATCGACACTGATTTTCTCTTCCAGAGAAGAGCTTGCTCCTCTGCAGAGTCCCGGAGCAGCTGAACAAGTATCCGATCATGGCCTTTGGGAACGAGTCCTTCAGGCAATGTCAGGAGATCTCACTGTCTGCCCAGCACTACATCACCTTCATGATCATTGGACCGTTCTCTTTCATGGCCAGTATCTTCTTCTGCACCTTCACAGGCTCCGTCGTGGTGGTTTACCACAACCTGCGCAAGGAGCCCCACGTCTCCAGGAAATCCTGCATCTGAGGGGTCCCCCCCAATAATGCTGAGCTCCCTCTGCCCCACTGCTGGGGGAGCAGCCTCCAGCTCTGAGTGAGGATGCTCGCAGTATTTTGGAAGGCCACCCTCAGACCAGGGGTGGGTACAGGGGATCCTTCTCCAGCTCACCCTGTCCTTGCCCTTCCACTGCCCAGGGACCTCAGTGTGCATTTCAGGATGCACCATATGCCTCCCTGTGCCTTTTGGTACATGCCAGGAACCCCTGTGTGCATCTCAGGACACACCATACCCCTCTGGGTGGTGTTTCCATTTACCTTTCCTTGCAGGTCAGGAGCCTCTGTGTGCCTTTTGGTTTGCCTCAAAACCCTCATTGGGCCTTCTGGTGCCCCCAACACTCCCCATATGCCCCTCAGTGCCATCAGCCTCGGTGTGCCTTTGCTTGCCAAGACCACTTGGCTTGACTTTTTGTGTATTCAAATGCTCTCCAATTGGCTTCCTGTGCCCTGACAGGCACTGGTTTACCTCTTGGTGTGCCCCAGAGCTCTCTGTGTGCCTTTTGGTGCACTTGAAGATCTGTGTGTTTCGGGGCTCTCCAGAGCCTCCATGGGACTGTCAGAAAGCCCCCAGCCCCCCCCCATGTGCTGCCCAGGGACAGGGCAGGTTGCAAAATGCTTCCTTTGAGGGAGTCTTTCCTTGAGAAGGCTCAGCCAGCCACCAAGATCCAGGGTGAGGCTGAGGTTTGGGGTGAAGGTTGGACAAACACTTGAGCTCCCACTGATGTGGTTTGGCAAAGGGGTTGCCAAAAGATGGATGAAGCTGCGCAGTGGTTCCTCCCCAATAGCTTTTCCCATGGACTAAAGCTCATCCAAGGCCAGGGGCCAGGTCAGCTCAGTGATGGGAGTGGGGACAAAAATGTGGGTTCACAGAGTTTGCTGCTGCCTCACATCCCACCACCCACAAAAGGGACTGGGGTTGCCTCTGTGTCTCCCTGCCCTGCTGCCTCTTGTCTTTCCCGGTGGAAACTCTTCTCCATGGCATTGCATGGAAATGCTTAGTGAGGGCTCCACAGGAACTCACAAGCTGGGGTGACAAAAGCATCTCTCAGGGAGGAGCAACAGCCCTTTCTGGCATGAGTCCTTACCCATTGCGAGGCAGTAAGAGCCACAATGAGATGACTGTGGCCACCGGCTTCCCCTGTTTGCTCCATCTCTTGCCCATGCAAGAGCTGTCAGGGATGTGGTGGGGGTCAATGAATGCTTTGGTGAGCTCTTGCCAGGGGTTAAATAAATCATGTAATGAATAAACCAAATGTCACCTCATCTGTGGCTAGCTCCCATTTCTATTTGCAAGAGAGAAACCATCCCAACGTGCTGCCACACTTCTTGAGTCCCGCTTGGCTCAGCCTGTGAGGGCTCTGGGGAGCTGGTGAAAGCAGCATCTCCTCTGGGATGGCTGCAGGACCTCTGCCAGGACCAGCCCCTTGCACAGAGCCTTTCCCAGGAGCAATCCCAGCTCCCTCAGATCCTCTCTAGTGACAGCACTCATCCTTCCTCAGGAGGTCTTGGCTTCTGATTTGGAGCTAGGGCTTATTGTCCTTCATGGTTGGGCTGGTGGTCTCAGCACATGGGGAGGAGCTGGGGATCACAACAGTGGCAGGGGATTGCCACTGTTTTCCCCTTGATGGAGGTGGGTAAGAGCCAGGGGGCTTCAGTGTCCTCGTCCCCCACAAGGCCTGTCCCTCCCTGCAACAGGCTGTTCATCAGCCTGGCATCCGGGAATGGTGATGTCCCTTCCCTCCTGGCTTCTCTGCAGCCCCTGGCCTTTCTCCCTGCTGGCTTCATCCCTCCCCATCCGTCCACCTTTTGCTGTTTTCAAACCCTGCGGCAGCACTGGGTGAGGCTCTGATTCAGCACAGGGCCCCCTGCCAGCTTTGCCACAAGACAGACACGGAAAGAGGGACACGGCACTGGAATAAACAGCATCATGATCCGGTCTAGACTTTACTGAGCTCTTGCAAAAACTTGGTATTAATGTTACATTAACGTAGAAAGTAGAATGGGTCCAATGGCTCAGCTGGAGCGAGATGAACTTGATGGAGCCACTGCAGTGAGTGGGACGATGCTCACAGACCTCAGCTGCCATCTGAAAATCCTGCCTGCCCTCGGGGGAGCCCCGTCGGCTCGGCTGGCACCAGGAGAAGGCAGTTCATGCCACTGGGGCTTGGTACCGTGCTGCAGGTGGGTTTTCCTCCTTTGCAGGAGGCAGGATGCGGTGCTGCCCATGCACATGCTGTAGCTGCTCATCACCAGCCTGGCTGGTGCCAGATGCTTCTGCTACGCTGGTATGTCTGGACCCACTCACAGAGCCCACAGAGAGGGTGCTCAGGGATGCTGGCACATGGGCACAATGCTTGAGGGGAGGAAGGTGTGGGGGGGAACAGTGTCAGCTGGTCTTGTTTGGTTCTCCTCTGAACTGGGATCTGGCTTCCACATCTCCAGGTTCAGGCAGATGCAGCCACACGAGCTGGGGCTTCAGGGCTGCTGGCAAGCTTGAGCTGCAGGCAAGTGTGGCAGGGAAGCTGCCAGTGACTGCTGTGGTGACCGACACTGCGAGCCACGACTGGCCAGCAACATCTCTCCTTGCATTGCTGGTGCTGAGGCAGTGTGGAGCTTGGCTGAAGGTCACTGCAACCATCCAGGGCTGATCCCTGAGGAGATGTTCATGGCAGGGAGAGCCACAGTGTGAGAGCTACATGAAGGCCATGGCCAGGTCCTGGGGATGTCTTCTGTGCAGGAAGGCTGGGGAGCCAGAACCTTGGCTGACAGCATGTTACAAGCTCCAGAGTACTGTGTTTAGCACACGAGCTTGGGCTGCAGGGCTGGGATCACTCTTGCTTGCAAACAGACCACATACAGGAGCCAAGTCATAGCCATGGGCCGATGGAAGGGAGAAGCAGGGGGTTCATCCCCGGTGAGGAGCACAGCATGCATCTTCCAGCCCCTGCTGCAGCGGGGGGTCACTCAGCACAGCAGGAACACACGCCCAACCTGCTGCTCCCCTGGTCTGGATCACGAGCATGTCGGTCTGGAGCCCTCCAGGGTGGTTGGAGACATGGAGCACACGTCTGAGGGCCCATGTGTGTGTGCTGGGCAGCCTTCATGAAGCCTGCAAAGTGGAGCACATGTTTGTAGTTGGCACCAACTCTTCCCTACTACCATGGCAGAGCAGGCACCAGGCGCCTTTCCCCTTGCTCATAGCTGGTCAGTGGCAATACTGATTATCAACAACACTGGTTGGAAGCGATTATCTCTGAAAAGTGAAGTCCAAACCATGTCCTGGTTCTGCCGTGCATTCTGGGGCACGAGCATGGCAGCAGGTCTAGGAAGGGTGGGAGATATACAATGAAGTCACTGTGTATGGATGAAGGATGCTTTCCTCCCATCTCACCCAGAAGAACCCATCAGCGTCCCTTTTGAAAGGCAGTCCTGGCTGTGCCTTCCTACTGTGTTGGGGCAAGGACTGATGGCCCTCGGGGAGAAGGTCACACCACAGTGCTGACTGAGGGGTCGGAGAGGTTGAGCTGGCCGGTGATGTCGGTGGGGTGATATTGCTGCAACACACAAAGACACAGACAAGGAGAAAGAAGTGTTAGGCAGTTCTGGCACTTGCCGCAACCTCTACTTACATCCCATGTGTCCCTACGGGATATCTCCTGGGGGCGATGAAACGGCCCAAACCCCACTGCCTGCTGAGGTCCCCTTCCCAGTACAATCCAAGCTTGTGCAGAGGTCGTTGCAGACACTCTCCAAGCACCCCATGGTCGGGCAGGGAGGACGCCCAGGAGCGCGGCGCAGCTCCCACAGTGGCAGCGCGTCTCTGCTGAGCGAGCCCCTCGCTGCGCTGGGAGAGCTTCAAGACAAAGCCTGTGACTCACCAGCCCAGCCCATGGCTGAACCTGTGTTTGGAGGGTCTGGCTGGGGTTCGGCATCATTCTGGTGCCAGATCAAGCTGTGCTTTGAGGCCAGGCCGTTTCACCTCCTTGCTCGAGTGCCTCTGCTTTGACTGTCCTTTCACACAAGTGAGATGTGTGGTGTGGGTGACTCTTGACAAACTGTGGTGTTGATTGCTAATGTGACAATAGAGCCTGTGTTGGGGATGTGGCTTGGATCTGGGGTTCTGCGCTCTTTGTGGGTGGGGGGGTTGGCAAATACCCCCTGGGAGAAATGTCCCCAGCTGCAGTCCCACCAGCAAGCAAAGAATGAGAGCAGCAACACCCTTCAATGGGCAAGAGAAAGAGAAGTCCTTCTTCTCCAGGCAGGGCTTTACAACTGGGTAGTTACTTTCTCCCTTCCTCCTTCCATACTCCCTTCCTCTCCCTGTTCCACTCTCCAAACCCTGAACTGGAAGAAGCCCTGTCCAGCCCTGCTGTGAGAGCGGATGGCACTGAGCACCTTATGCTGCTGTCTGGGGACCTCAGTGGGTGTCAGGACAGGAAAAGGGTCTCAGTGGGTCTCCAGTGCTGCAGTGTAGACCCTCTCCAGTGACATCTGCTACCACACTACTCAGGAGAGCTGCCGTTCTGCTGGGCCCCGTGGGCTCCTCGGTGATGGGTTTTCACCCATCTTGCGATGGTCAGCGGTGGCTGTGGCCCCTACGGTGCTGCTGGTGGCTCTGGCTCTGTGGCTACCCTGTGTGGCTCTGCACCTTGACTCCTGCCACGGGAGCTCTGGGTCCCCATAGGTGTTGCGTGGGGTCCTTGGGGCTGCCCTGCTCTGCCCGGTTTTGTGCTTCACCAGAACACCTTGGTGGGGAGATGCTGGGGCAGGAGTGTGAGCCAGCACGCTCCTATCTCTCCAGTTCATGCGCTGGGGACAACCAGGGAGCATCTCACAGGATCATTCTATCGTTGACGGCACTAGCTAATATTAAAACAGAGCTTCTGAGATGTTCCTTGCTGTGGCTTTGCCTTGCTAAGGGGCAACACCTTGGCCGTCACCAGTTGGCACGGAGAACGGCCGAGGAGAACCTGAAGTCGCTCTGCTGCCCTGAGGGAGCTTTTTGGGGTTATTTGTCAGCCACCAAAAAACGACCCTTTCACCCCAAAAATGGGCGTGGCTGCCCCCACCTTGTGAAAAACAAGGATTCCAGCTAAACGCAATCTCTTTTTCCATGGCAAAATGGCCGGAGGCATGTGCTCGCAGGACGGGGCTCGATTCCCGCAGGGAGGAGAGGCGACTGGGAAAGGGGAGAGGCTGGTGACTCACTGCCGGAGAAGAAGGAGGAACTCGAGGTACAAAAAGGAACAGGCTGAAGAAAGCTCCTTTGTTCAGTACCCTGCCTGATGCAAGCAGGGGGGAGCGGTGTGTGCATGCGGGTGTGCGTGTGCCTCGGTGCGCTGTACGTGTGACTGCAGTGCTCGGAGGTGTAGCAGGGCAGGTTGGGGCGTTCTGGCCTCTCTGCACAGCTCTGGGGGTGGGAAACGCTAAAATAACCAAGCCAAGTGGGGAATCTGGCCAGAAAAATTAATATACAAGAGCATGGCTTTTGATTTGAAAGCATATCTCCTCCAATCACAGAGTTATCACAGGGTAACATTCTCATTTACTTTTTTTTTTCTTGTGTAGAGTTCATGCATGCAATTTTTAATAATAAAAACTAAAAATAAAAATAGAAAGGAAAAGAAAATGAAAAAAAAGCAAGAAAACTGCCATATCAAAACCATGTTAAAGTAGAACTAATGCTAGAAGCACATATTAGTAATTTAGGGTAAATTATGTTACAGGGATGGTGCAATTATCCCCAAACCAAACATTATAAAGCGAAGAAATTAATCAATATTAACCGTAGAAGAGACTCAAACATGTTAAGGTATGGAAGTGAAGTGAAGGCACCAAAAACTTTAAATGACAACCAGGAAGAAAATATAGACAAGAACTTAATATGTCTTTAAAAATGACTTCAACCTAATCTGGGCTTATATGGTAGTCCCTGGCTGGTGGAAGATTTTCTGGAAGAATTTTGGAGTTTGGAGTTGTTTGCTTTTTTTTTTTTTTCAATTAAAAATTAGAATTCCAGCTAAATGCAATCTTGCTGTAGAAAACATCAACTTTCTTCTAAAAAAAAAAAGAATAAATTAGTTGTCTTTGACCTACTTTTGGTTCTTTTAGGCCCAAAACTAGGTTGGTTTTCAGCCAAGAAGCGTTTGGCTTTGGGATGGCTGATCCTTCACTGAAAAGGTGACCTTTGTTTCCATGAACCCCCTCGGTTCTCGACCAGCTCTGGCACCATCCCCATGGCAGCACCGGGCCCTCGCTTGGCGGTGGCGTGGGACGTGTCATGCTGTGCCCTGGGGGGGGACACCCGCAGGCTGGCATGTGGCTCTGCGGGCGCTGGTGATGGCTGCAGTGGTGGGGCTAATGGGACCTGTGCACCTCGGTAACGTGTCTGTACGAAATGTGCCGGCTCGGAAGGTGTCTGTGTGGTTTATGCGTCTCACATGGCTTCTGTGGGGTTGCAGTATCGTGGGTGGCTGCGATGGATGGCAGTACGTCAGCTCTGCGAGTGCTATTCGAGTTGCAGGAGCTGCCTATGGGGAACACATGCATCTCCTCCTGGGGCGGTGGGGATGATGTGCCGCGGAGAGGCTGTGCAGCTCGGGTGATGGTGGGCGCTAGGACGTTCAGAGTGGGGTGGTAGCTTCCCAGGGCTGTCTTGGCTCCATGGTGCCAGCCTGTCTCTCTGGCACTCCTGAGGGACCATTCTGCAGGGCTGCAGAGCAGAATCCATTTTTAAAACTCCCGACAACGAAAAGGAAAGAAGCAAGGCCACCAGGTTTGCGTCTTTCGCTCGCTAGCCAGGAGAGCCCATGGGGCTGGGGTCAGCCTGGCCTTCCAGCCCCATCGGCTCTCAAGCCCATCTGAGACCTGGTGTGGGCCCGTGGCTCTGCAGAGCATCATGAATCAGAGCGCCTCGCTGCTTTCTCATCTTTACGAGGACCCCAGGCAACGTGTCCCAGCATGCTATGTACTCATGGGGCCTTCCACAGCAGGAGGGCACTGGGATCTCTGAGCCAGGGCTGCTGTATGGAAGCGGAGGGCACCAAATGGCAGGCCATGACATGAGCTGGTGGCAGCACCCTCCCGCTGGCTGCTCAACCTGCAGAGCAACCAGCTCTTGGTCTGCCCAACATCACCACAAAGCTTGCTCCACCATAGACCTCCTTCAATAGCCAGATCTTGGACCTGCTAGTTTCCATCTCGGCCACGTTGGTTTGGATCTTGGCTCTGCTAGGCTGTTCTTGACCCAACTAGCCTGGTTTCCTGGGGATTATGTCCTGGGACCCTGGCCATGTCACCTCCTGGCAGGCAGAAGATTGCGGCAGGCTCCTTGGCAGCAGGAGCTGCCCCCAAAGCAGGGGCCATCTTCTGGGATGAGTGGGGCCAACTCGCTCCAAAAGCCTCCTGTGAGCAACATGCCAAGAAGAGCATGGCCAGGACCAAAAACGTGGGGAGCCCCACACTGTGCTAGTCCCCACTGGGTGAGGGAAAGGGAGTGTATGGTTCCACATCTCCATGGGACCTCTGGTGCTGGTCAGCCCAGGGCACTGGGGTGCTCCCACCCTAGGGCAGAGAACACTGTGGAGTGATGTGGTGTAAAGTGTGTGATACACCAGGGAGTAGAATCAGGCCCAGGATGCTTCCCAAAGAGGGAGCATGACAGGTACCAAGGGTGCCTCACACCGGCTGCCCCATTGCTCCTGGGCTCTCCCCCTCTCCAACACGGGTACCAGTCCCCTCAGGTGCCTACTGCACCCTGATGCTCCTGCTCTTCCAGGAGATGGTTTCCTAACCTTGGAGTTGTTCAGACACAACAAAACATGATGGGTCTACTCAGGACATGCCGAGGTTCCCCCAGCAAACTTTTCTGGAATTGTTTCTCCCCTTTTTTCTGTCCATCTTCCACACTCTTTCCACCCTGTCCCCCCTGCACCACCCGCCCATCTCTGTCTCCTCTCCCCCGGCTGGGTCTCCGGACACCAAGACACAACCTGTAACCTTCCTGCAGAGCTGCTTGGGCTGCAGCAGTGGAGATGGGGAACACCAGCCATGGGGGCATCACTGGGACAGGTGCCACCTAGGGAGCATGAAGGCAGCACAGAAGATGACAGGGATGCCCGTTGGTATCACTGAACGGTTAGGCTTGGAAAAGACCTTAAGATCATCTAGTTCTTCCCTGTGGGGTGAGTGGGGAGAGTGTGGGACACCCCCCCCCCCCCCCCATGCCTGCCAGGCTTTGAGGTGACAGTGAAAGGAGCACTTTGTGTGAGGCGGTGGCAGCCGAGCCCAGCCGAGGGCTCAGCTGTCCCAGGGCTGTGTCCCATGGGTGCTCCACAAGCTCCTTGGGCTGCAGCCTGCCTTGGTGTCAAAGGCAGCCACCTCCGTTCCGTGCACAGCGCCGTGGCCCCGAGACCCGCTGCGATACCGCATGCTGCTCCCCGAGGCGCCGCGAGCCTGCGGCCAGGGACGGGCCATCCCGCTGCGGGGTCCACATCCCCACGCTGCCACCGTCCCCCCTGCCCCCGCAGCCTGGCGGGGACCCTGCTCTGAGCAACCCCGGGCAGAAACCCGCCGGTCGCCCCGGGGAGGAGGTTCCGTCAAGCCCGTCGCGCCGGGAGGTCGGGCAGCAAGACGCAGTGGCCGCTGCCACACGAGACAACAGAGTAGCCACAGTGCAGTGTCATACAACAGACGGCAACATGCAGAGGGACACCAGCTCAGTCCGACAGACCAACAGCCCAACCTGACGCTGAAGTGCCCGAAGCTCCAGCACGAGCGGACACGTTTGCACATATGGAAACAGCTGGCTTTAGAGGCAGCAGTTTGGAAATTTTCTCTGGTTACATGAGAGCAGTTTTACTCTGAGGCGGAAAAGCACAAGTTTGAACCAAGATTGGGTCTTTAACAACCTCCTCTTTCAAGCCTTTGTGTCTCTTTTCTAGAGCTGCGTTACTGCTGACCATAACCAGAGGCAGCTGTCGCTCCTGTGCCGAGGACTACATCCCGAAAGCTAATCGTCACAAACAAAAATCACATGTAGAGAATGTGACACGCATGGGTCTTGGTGAGGTGACACGGTGCCCAAATTAAATCGGAGTGATTGTTTTTAGGCATACAATGACAAACAGGTACAGGAACACTCAGGAATAGGAGAAAGGGAAAAAGAAAAAAAAATTGAAAAGAAAATGTCATCGGTTTCAAGAGGTCAGCACCGGTTCAGGTGAGCGAAGCACAGAGAGGAACATCAGAAATCATCCAGGCAAAAAGAAAACAAGAAAACAAAACAAAAACTCGGTTGCATCTCCCAACTCATCACAGGACTCCAAGCCACCTCCTGCCTGCCCTCCAGGATCCCAGCATCCTTTCAGGTACACGGGATGACTGACTCACTGACTCACTGACTGACTGGTGACGAACATGAGCTATGCATGTACACTGGCAGCTTCGGGATGGGTGTGTGGCAGTCGATGGGATGGCAGAAGAGAGAAAGAGAGAGAAAGAGAGAGGGCAGAATTGTTCTTCTTCCTCTTACCGTATCCTTGGAGGACCTACGTCTCTTGAAGCTGGAGGCCAGGGTGGAGGTGATGGACCTAAAAGTGGCTTTCTTTTTAGGGTCAGGTTCTGCTCTACCACTTTTTCTATCCTAAAATGAATATGTATAAGTGATTAGATCTCTAGTGTGTTGTTGGAAATGCTAAATCTATTTGAATACTGCCCCGTGTCATGTCCTTCATTTAGCTGGGAAAGCTACTGGAGGTGTCCTGTCACGCCCAGTCCTCCAAGGGCCTCCGTGACCCATGCCTACAGCACGGCCACCACAATGCTACAGCTAACAGGGCTGGCCTCGCGTATGGAGTACTGGGAACTCCTCTGGGGAGTATCTCTGCTCTCCTGGTTGCCTGACCTTGCTTCCTGGGAATGCTCTGCCTGGCACCCTGCCCCTCGCTTCCACCTGGCTAGACCGAGAGGTGAGATGCTGCACCTACCGCTACAAAAACATATATGTCATAACTGCTCATGGCCTTTTGTGAGGCTGAATCGTAGTGCCACAAAGATAGAGAGAGGACTGCATTGAAAGAGAAGTCATTGTATGGATATTCTGTAAAAAAAAAAGGTATTCAAAAAATTTGAATGAGGCATTTGTGCAAAGCCGAACGTGGTTGTTGGTGTTTGGTTGGTTTGGTTTTGGTTTTGTTCAAAGTAAAACAAGTTGAAAAAGAAAAAAATTTAAAAAAAAAAGAAGAAAAAATAAGAAACCACCAAAAAAAACTGGAAGAAAACAACAAAACTAAAAGGAACCGAAAGGTTAAAGGAAAAGAAAGGGAGGAGGCAAAGCGTTAGCGCTATGATGTCGTCGGGGTCGGGATGAACTCAAAGAGAAACAGAACTGAAAACTGTAGGCGTTGGTGTTAGCAAGTCGGACCTGGTGGGCGCAGGCTGGGAGCACCAGCCGCCATGGCGCGGGGGCAGCGAACCGCGGGGACCGGCCGCGCTCGGCCGCGGGCGCTGAGGACGCTTCCTCCCCAATTGCTTTCGTGCCAATGAGTGTGACCTTTCCGACGGGGGACGGAGTGACCAGGTCTGGCTCTGCTACCGCACGGGGGTAACCAAAATGTATCCCGCTGGTGCGTAGAGCATGCTCGGGGATACATTTGCTCCTCCTTCTCAGTTCTCTCTTTTGCGGACATGCACAAACGGAAAAGGAAAGCAAGATGAATGGAATGAAATGCCTTTTTTTCTTCCATGGCATCTCAGGAAATAGCCATGGCAAAACTGTGATCCCAAAAAAACCCATTATTTTTGTTTGTTTGTTTTTAACAAATAAATCTTTCCACTTGCCTACCTTCTAGCAATGTACCAGATACTAGTGCTCTGACGTTTCCTCCTGTGGAAAAGTCTTACAATGTCAAACGGCTCTTTACCATGAGGCTGTTTACCCCCACAGGGCAGCATGCTTTGCTCACAGTCCCACAGACTCTGCCCAAGGACCCAGTGCAGTATTTTCTAGAAGGTTGGCAAGTGAAAAATGGCAGTGCGACTAGTGTGCTCTGTCCCAGCAGCCTTAACCCCCTCGGTGCTGCTGCTGCTGCTTTTTGGAAGCAAAGGAAAAAAAGAAACAATAAAAAAAAAAGGAAAAAAAAATATAGAGAAACGGCTTTTTCCGAGACTCTCATCAGTGAACTGAACCCAGCGAGCTCTCAGGATACAGCAGCCCGGCCTCATGCTTCCCCTCGCTGCTCTCAGCAGGTCTCCTCCACCCGGGAAGCCCACCCGCATGCCCCAGCCAGCGCTGCTCCCACAGGGACACCGCTCCGGGCTTGTTTTGGGGTCCCTGACCCCCCTTCTCTCTCTTTCATTCACTGGCTTTGCTGTGCACAGCAGTCTCCTTTAGTCACCCAAAGGATCTCTTGCTCTTTGAATGCCAGTTTACTGCCCCAAGGAAGAAGAGCAGCTCAGGTGATCCAGAGAGAGCCTCCAGATGCCCTAAACTGGGGTTTGGGGGCACCATGGGGCTCAGCCCCAAAACCAAGGGAAGCGTGAGGCTGGTGGCCCATGGCCATGCCCATGGCTCAGTGTCACTGCCAGGAATCACTGTCCCTCCCGCGCATGGAGGTATTCTGGGGATAGGAGAAGCCAGGGAGAACAATGGCCCCATGAAAGGGGCTGTGGGGAGCCTTGGTGCTGACAGGCACCGGCATCGCTGGCTCCCGTGTGGGGAGACGTCTTTGTCTCCAAATGACAAGAGCACGCACCACCTCTTTCAGGAGCTGGTCCCAGGTATGACAAGGGCTGCCACATCCCTGGGGAGCGGGCTGGGTGGGGGAGAGGTGATGGAAACAATCCCTGGAGCATTTCTCCACCCGAGCACTGGGCAGGGATGCTTAGAGACAGTGGATTAACCCTCCTGTGTGCTGGTGAGCATGGCCGAAGCCAGGCAGCAGGGCAGAGCTGCAAGGGCAGCCACGCCATCACTGATTGCTTGGCCAAGACTTGTCATGGATCTGGCACGTGGTCCCCAGCAGCACAAAGTCCCCATCCCAAGCACCATTGGGGCATTCGGGTCAGGTCTCTGTCCTGGTTGTAGCTTGGCATCATCCAAGGACATCTCTCAGGGACAAGGCAGGGGCCCCACCCTAGAGCTTACTGAGTGCCCAGTAAGGCCCAGCTGGAGTTGGGGTAAGGGAGGGAGGGCCCCATGCTAATCCACAGCTCTGCATTCACTGGTTTGGTGAAGGAATGGAAAACGCACCTGTTGGAGATTTGCTCTAAAAACGGTTTGTCCTACCTGCAGGTTTTTCCTCCACACATTAACGGCCGCAAACGCCAGCTGCATCTGCTTCCTCCGCGCGTCCTTATGCCTTTTGTAAGCTATTTCTATGAATATTAAAAATATCCCGGCAACAATACCTCCAGCCACCAGCATAAACACACCTGAAATAAGCAGCAAAGTTACAGGGGGCAATGGCAATTGCAACACGACGCTTCATTTCCTCTGCACCACGCTCAGCAACAGGAGCATTCTCCAACCCAGTGTCCCCTCCCTGGCCCCCTGCCATCCCTCTGCAGTCCTGGAGGGGCTGGGGTGGGGAACCCAGCAGAGCAGGGCTGGTGCTGTGTAGGCTGGCGACCAGGGTGATGGGCAGAAGGGTGATGGGGTGCTGGATGTCCATGCAAGTGCCTCTTGGTCAGGCACAGGGCATGGGCTGTGCTGCAGAGATTCTGAGGGCAGACACCATCCTCTGGGGCTATAGGATTGTTTGGACCAGAAACCCACCTCTGGTGCTCATACTGATTTCTTTGGGGAGCTTTGCACCCTCTGTGCTGCCCTGGGCCAGTTGCAGCCCACAGGGGTCACAATTTTAGGTGTGTCTTAGGAGATGCAGCAAAGTGCTCCCTCTCTCAGTGCTTCTGCCCTGGCCTGTGGTGCTGGTGAGGATGGGGTCTCATCAGACACCTCTCATCTCACATCACTACATTGGCTGGGTGAAGGGCCATTACCATGTTGGCTGGGTGAAGGGCCGTCACTAGGTTGGCTGGGTAAAGGACCATTTTTAGAGCAAAGGGAGAGCAAGTCTGGAGTAATTCTCAGTCTCTGCAAAAGGGGACCCAGAAAAAACCCTTCTGTATTCATTATCCTCCTCCTGCCCCCTGCCCACTGCCCGGGCCCAGCCAGGACACACTCCATGGGGTTGGGGGCTTCCCCTCACCACCACCTCCCTCCTGCAGCAGGATCCTCGCTGCCTCCTTGCCTGCTCTCGCCTCCCCCGAGGTGCTGCTCCCCTCTCTCTGCCTTGGTGACAGCTCTGATCTCACTGTGACAGCGCAGTTTGGCCAGGGCGGAGGGAGGTGGGCAATGGTCAAAGCAGGACAGCCCCACCGATGAGAAAGCCGCCCCAGGGAAGGTGGGGAAAGCTTTGCAGAGCTGCTTCAGGTAAGGTGGGATTGGAGCCCAACAGCAGCCTCCCAGCTCTAGGAAAGCACAAACCCAGAAGAAGCAGAGCTTTGGCCTGAGAGGAGAGCCCCGGAGAGGAGAATGTCTTGAGCGAAAGCAGGCTACCCAGCGAAGAAGAAGAAAGAGGTTTGCAGAACAAACCTGCCATATTTTCAAAGGTGAGTGTTGCTGGGGCATTGCTACGGGAGTCACACTCCTGATACCTCACCCAAGTCTTGTCCAAATCCTCCATGAAGCCGTTCTCGTGGGACCTGGAAGCACAGAGAGACAGGCAGGAGTCACTGGGACCAGCCACAGGCAGCTGGAGCACATGCTCCATCCTAGAGCTTTCAAGAGCTCCATCTGCTCTTGTCTGCAGCCTACGAACACACGAACTGATGGTGTGTGTGCATGCACGGCTGACTGCATGTGTGTGCACACACGTGTGCAGGTAGAACTTTTGCACAGAGAGAACGTGTGGCCTATCTGCAGTGGCTGCCTGCACTTTACGTGTTTGCATTTTGCCCTGCATGCAGCCACTCTCCACATGCACGGGAGCACCCAGAGCTGCCTGGTGCCACTGCCCCTTGTTTGAGAGATGGAGAACTGGCTGGCTGCTGTCAAAAAGAGCCTCATGCAAGCTCGGTTCGCAAGGAGAGGGATGGAGCTGACTGCTGTAAGCAGTGCCTGGAGAGAGGCTGCAGGGAGGTGACATGAGCTATGTCTCCCAGTGCCCTCCTGCATGTTCCCCCCTTCCCAGAGCCACTTGGGAGCTCAGACAGCACCCCAGTCCTGACTGGTCATCACCGGCACCCCTAGATCAGGGCAAAACTTCTGCCTGGCAGCTCCCTCCTGCGCATGGTGAGGGCTGGGACTCCCCAGCAACTTGGTGTCACCTGGGGGGAAGCAAACCACATCCCTGCAGTGCCCATTCCTGCTTGGACAGGTGCTGGATGGAGGTGGGCACAGAGCGCACATCCCACCACAGGTCTCCCTGTGCCTTCCTCCCTCTTGTCCCTGGCACATCCCCCTGCCCTCTTGACTGCATGCACCCCTTGGGCTTCCCCATCCTCTCCCAGCAGGACACCAAGGCCTCCTGCTGCCCCTCCAAGCTGCTCACATTGTTGTCCTAAGTCCCTTCTGTCTCGCTGCTACCCATCCCCATAGTAAGACCACCCTACAGACAGAGTCCCATGGGTGCTTATGTTACCCCGGCTCCTGCTTGTGTCTTCTTTCTCCCTATCCTCTCTCTGAGGCCTTTCATCTCCACACCTCAGGCAGGACCATGGTGGCTCCTGACCCTTGTCTCTCCTTAAAACTAATCTCCCTCCACTTGCTGCTTCCCAGCTGCCCGTTACTCCATCACCACATTCCTCTGGCTGCAGTGAGTGTGGCATTTCTGAACTAATACAACAAAATCCCATTTTATCTGTAATATCAGATCGACTTGCGGTACCCCACACTGCAAGCTAATGCTGGTATAAAGCCTTAGGTGGACTCAGCAGGGGCCCTGATGTATCTCTGCCTAAGAGGAATTGTCAGAATTGGAAGAAAACCCCTGGAACATCAAGCCAGGGCAGTGCAGTGCCAGGCTGAGCTCGCAGAGACCAGTGGAAAAGTGGCAGTACCCTGCCACTGCTCACAAGAACCTGGTGCTGGGTGGCCTCAGGGATGCTCTTTGCCAGCTTTGCCTGTGGTCTAGCATAGCTCCTGCTGCCTGCCCTGCTCTGTTCTGCTCCGCTCCCTTCCTCAGCCCTGCGAGCAGAGCTGGGGTGTGGGTGCCCACCCTGGTTGCTCAGGCACATTCCCTTCACCAGGAGGGACAGGGCAGCCACCAGAGCCCGTGTCCCTGCAGAGGGTTTGGGGAGGAGTGCCAGTGCCTGACACAAGGCTACTTGCATGCTAACACATGCAGCATGCGGGGCAAGCCCCATGCCAAGAGCTGGGTACAGACTTGAGGATGGCCAGGGAGACGTTCTGCTTCCATGGGCTGTCCTTGCGCATCCCGATCCCGAAGCCGGAGCGGAAGAAAAGCTCCCCCGTTGTCACCAGGTCACACTTCTGGGAGGCCTCAAACTCCAGCACCGCCGAGTCCCAGATGAAGGCGTGGAGCTTGCTGGGCAGAGAGAGGACAGGCAGGTAAGGTTGTGCCTGCAGCCACTGTGGGAGCAGTGAGGGTGCTCCCAACCCTAACTTAAACTCGGATTAGCATCACCCTCCTGCAGCAGCATCTGTGCTGGGAGGCAAAAGGGTTGGCAACATTTTGGAGGAGGAGTGTGAGGGGTTCACATGGGACCCAAAGTCACCCAGCCTTGCACAGAAGCAAGCAGAGAGGCCAGAAAGGTAGGCCATGGGCAAGGACAGGTCTCTGACTGTGCCTTTCCTCACAGAGACCTTGTGCTCTCCATCCAGAGACATGGTACGCACTAGAACTAGGAAGATCCCACCCAGCACCAACTGTTCCGGTCCTGTCAAGCCATGCTTTGGCTACAGCTTCCTCCAGGTTTGCATCAGCCCTCCTCATCCCACAGAACCGCAGCTCCCTGGAGCTCTTGCCAGCATGGCCAGGCAAAATGCTGGCCCCACTCACTTGTCCCTCACTGCCTGGATGGCCTCGGCAGCGCTCTCGTAGTTGTGCTTCTCCATGTGCCGGTACATGGTGCTCAGCTCCACCTGCCGTCGGAAGTAGATGTCCACCGAGCTCTGCTTCACCGTGGCGTAGATGAACTTATCAGAGGGGTTGCGCAGCTGAAAGGCAGAGAAAGGGCTCCTGTTTCTTCTGTCCTTCATCAAGCAAACTGCCCCACCCCAAAACCATGCTTCCTAATTTCCTATCTCCTTTGGGGACCTGTTTCCCAGAGAAGATCTTGATCTCAGTGGAGCTGAAGATGCCATGGAGCAGTGGATGCCATTGGGCAGTGGATGCCATGGGGCAGTGAATGCTCTGGGACCACAGTGGTGGGGCAAGGGATGCCATGGCACAGGGACCTTGTGGCACTGAGGATGCAGGAGGCCTATGGATGCCATAGGGCTGGCAGTGCACAATAGGGTGTGGGATGCTGTGGGTCAGCACTGCTGTGGGGCATATTCCTGTGTGCCTGTGCTGGTAAGTTGCGGCTGTACCCTTGCCAGAGCAGGAAATGGGTTTGAGGCATTCTGGTATCTGCTGAGAGTATTGACTGCACCGCTGGGACAGTTTCATTAGCTATAACTCATCTATAATGAATCGTTTCCTCGTTGGTTAGTGCAGGCTCTCCAGGAACTGGCAGGCAGCTCAGTTGGGTATGTGCTGTTCCTGGACAATTATTTTCCTGCTGATGCCTCCCCATGTCTGTTCATTTCCACCCAGCACAGGGTCTCAGACCCACCAACATCAGCCCCAGGCAGAGACTCCCAGGGCTCAATCCCCTGGCACAGACCCACAGCCACATTAAAGGAGGTCTCTGTGGACTGCAGACCACAGTATATGAGTCACGAGGTACCCACTGGAGGCATCCCTGCTCAGAGGTGGGCAGCGGGAGTGTCCTGGGTTCAGAAAGCAAAAGAGGGGTCATTACCCGGGGATCGTTAATGCCCGTAATTCTCTCCTCAGGCCTGTCTAACACCAGGAAGGCTGCCAGGTTGGCAGTGTATGAAGCCACAATGATCATAGCAAAGCCAGCCCACACCATGCCAAGAATACGGGCAGAGAAACTCCGGGGAGCACCTGGAGGGAGAGAGGAGATGAGATTGGCACAACAAGGGCTTGACTTGGCCACCAAAGCTACGTCCGCCCCACATGAAATCAATGGCAGCTACAGATGTGCACCCTCTCGCTGCTGACAGCTCTGCAAGGAGCTTCTGCGCTGCCCAAACCAAGGAACCCAGCTCCTTCCAGAGCATGATGTGCCTCACCCTGATGTATGCGTAATCCTGGGTAGGAGAAGCAGCCCAAGAAAGACCCATTTCCCATCAGTGATAGTCTGCACAAGTGCCACAGGCATGACAACCCCCATCACCAAATCTCCTGCCAGCCTGCTCCAGGGAAGGCTCAGGGGATGAGGTCCCTTCAGGGCATCAGCCCTACCACAAAGGGAGTCAGTGGAAGGGAACTTGTTCCCTCAGCTCAGGGATGGGGCCGCAGGACAGAGCAGTCCCACTGCATGCGGAGATGCACCTTCTCCAATGCCAGAGTTCAGCAGGACTCCCCAGGAGAACCACATGGCCGAGGACAGGGTCAGGGCATCTTCCTCCTCCTCCTCGCTGTTCACTTTGAACCGGCCAAATGGGCTGGAAAACAAGAACCACTTCTCATATCCCTTATTCTGTTCCCCAGGGCAATCCACTGTGCCATAAATGTCCTGATGCTGCCTTACACCACTCATCTCTACAGAATGTGCTTATGCCCTAAACAGCCTTGCATGTGCCCTCTGCATGCAGCTCTGCCCGGCTCATGCTGGTGCTTGTCCCATCACACTGCTCTCCAGGCCAGAAAGATCATCTTATCCTGACCAGCTCAAGCCTCTCCCACTGTGACATGGACCACAGAAGCTTCCAGGCACAGGGCTGAGGTGGGGACAGGCTCCCTGCCCTTCAGAGGAGCTGTCTCGGGGCCAAGGAAGGGGACAAACTCAGAGGCCAGGAGCTGACATTGCCCTTGGCTGGACACCAGCATGGCACCTGGTCTGACAGGCATGTTTCCACTTATCCAAGTGGCAGGTACCCCACATATCTCTCAACTTAGAAGCAGCCAGAGAAGCAAGGAGCCTCAGCCCAGTGTTGAGCTCCTCTGAAAGCCTCTCGAAGGGCTGCAGGGCTGTGCCTGAGCAAGACACTGCAGGGACCAGGGACGGTTCCCAGGAGCATCCCCTCTTGTCCCCTCCAGCCCTTGGGAGACCCAAAGCACGCTCACCTGAATCGGTCTAAGAGGTACAACATCACTGCCACCACGTGCACAGAGAGCCCCACCAGCAGCCACAGCGTGCTCTGGAAAGGCTGCATGAACGAGTCCAAGGTGCTGCGGGGGATTTCCTAGCACAGAGGAGAGAGGTGAGCAGCGCTGGCACCCATCGTGCCTGCATCCAGCCCACCCGACTGCACTCCAGAGGGCCCTGCCCTGCTCTGAGCTCCTCTTGCTCTGCCACATGGGAAAGCTGAGGCTGGAATCCCACAGCAAAGGGTGGGATTAGAAGCCATGCCCTGGGGTGGGCAGGGGGCTGCAGTGGGTGAGCAAGGACATGGTGCGGCATGCACATGTCCGCAAGCTGAGGAGCAAGGGGCACCTCCCCTGTTCTACAAAACATCTCATCCCAGCCCATACCTTCTTCACAAGAATGGTGAGGCCCTGGTACTTGAAGGGCTTGGAGAACTCAATGTACTGCGCTCGCTCGTTGTTGATGGTGAGGGGAGCCACAATCATGTCTGCTTGTCCACTCAGCAGCTCACCCATCATCCCGTTCCACTCCTTCTTGTTGCTGTTGTTAACCTGCCAGGGAGCCAACACAGGATCATCCCAATGCCCTGGCACCTGCCCCCCATAGCCAGGACCCCAAAACTCATGGCACTGCACTCCCCTCCCACCCTTCCTCTGGAGAAGGGACTGGGGGTGTTCCAATACACACAATACAGGCAAAGATATCTCACAGGCTGTGCAAACTCACCCGCTCTTGGGTACCAAATTTACCATCAGCCACCAGGTGAACCTCGTAGGTGAAGTTCATCACCCCTGCCAGCCGGATGAGCAAGTCGATGCAGAACCCGTAGCAGCACAGTGCCACTGTGGGGCGGCCTGTAGGCAGGAGAGAATGGGGGTGATGAGTGGAGGCAGGTCCCTTTGCCAGGGACCCATGGCTGTCCCAGCAAGAGCAGCCACCTGTATGGCTCTGGTTTCTTACAAGATGTAATCACATTGTGCGGGTAGGGCCATTTGCCTTGATCACCATCTCCCACTCCCTCCATCGCCTATGGGTGCTGTCAAACTAGGGCAACAGGTTCTCATTCCTTTGCTGTGTCCCAGTGAGGTGGTCTGAGAGCTGGTGCCACTGACCCACTGCAGGGGTCAGAGGGGCTTGGTGCATGGAGGCTGTGCTGGCATGAACACATTTGGTTCAACCCAGCGCAAGAAACAGCTCAGGGCTGGGGAGAAGCTGTACTCAGGGGAGTGATGGGGCACAGCAGTGCACGTGGACTTGGGCAAGTCTGGCATTGCTAAGAAGCTCCCACTCCCACCAGGTGCTTGCTCCTAACCCTGAAACAGACTTGCCATAACAAAATGGTTTGAAACTGGTGGTGTTAGTGCCCATGCATTAAGTGCTAATGTGCCTCTGGGTTCTCTCTTCTGCTTGAGGTCAAGCCAAAGAGAATTGGAGCATGAACGGAAACATGGGATGTAATACCCAAAACCAGCCCTGGAGTCCACCCAGGAGAGAGAGGATGGGAAAGTCATCTGTTGGGGTCAAAAACCTGGTCCCAGTGCCCAGTCACTGTGCAGCACTACTGTGGGACCGAGCTGACAGGGTGTTTGGGGGCTGAATGCGTTGTCACCTTTCTCCTCATCATCCTCTGGGCCTCTTGTGTGATTGAACACCCTCCCTGGGACCCTGTTTTGGGAGAGGAGCCTTCATCATCTGGGTGGGCTGGGAAAGCCACTGTGCTCACACCAGACTGAGTTACCTGGGATGGTCTCATTGGGTCCAGTGCAAAAAACCTTTTTCACAGGATCTCCATTGATGGTGAATTCCTCCCTGCATGTCCCATCTGCTTGTGTGGGCTTCACATACACAAAGGGCTCTTGGTGGATCGTCACGATCTGCAAGGTGAAGCACAACACCTGCTTGTCTCTGTTCTCCTCCAGAGCAATGCTTCCGTGGGTGGGGAGCTGAGCTGCCCTCTCTATGCAAGCATGGCCAAAAATGCGATGGTGCCCTCCTCAGCTGCCATCTCAGCATATGAAACCATGTGGCCCAGCAGCAGGACCTGGCTTTGGCATGGGAAACATTTGCTTTTGCTGCAACCAGGATCAGTAACAGCCATATCAGCATCCAACTCGTGTGGCACTTTCACCTCGGCCTCAAGGCCTTTCACACCCCTCTCCTTAATGGGGACAGATGAAAGCCACCATATAGCCAGGATTAGTGCCCTGAATGGTGCTCTAGACACTGTCACACTGCCTCAAGCTGATGCAGATATTCCAGTCCTGCCCTGGACCTTTTCAGTAAAGCAGCATCCCAACATATCTGCTCCACCTTTGCAGGAATAAGGGCTCCTTGCCAGTGGGAATGTGTGATTTCCCAGGCTGGACAGCAGGACAAATAAATGGTCATACTGGTAAGACCAGCCTGCCCAGGGTCCAGTCACTGAAGAGGCTACACTGAAGGGAAAGGCATGAGGAGCAAAGCCAGAGTGGAGAGACCTCCTTCCTCCCTGTGTGACCTTCAGCTTCTGGCCATCAGCTCTTCAGGGATTTCCTGACCCAACCCTGCAGCCACCAGCCCTCCCACGCTCCACTGGTTTGTTTAATCACCTTTGGAACCTGTTTCCTTGTGCCTCTGCACTGTCGAGTAGCAGTGGCTCCAGAACTGAACTGTGCCTTAGCCAAAGGAGCCCATTCTTGTATTTCCTGCAAACCTGTGTCAGGTGCTCTCAGGCTCCCAAGACATGAGGAATGGTGAACACCTGATCCTTCCATCCCTTCACTGCTGTTCTCTCTCATATCCTCTTCCCAGCTGTCTCTTTCCAATTGAAATCCACCCTATCTCGTTTGTGTCCAGCTGGCAGCTGTGCTGTAGATCTGGACGCCCTCCAGTACCTTCTACAAGTTAGAATCATAGAATCATATAATGGTTTGGGTTGGAAAGGAACTGAAGATCATCCAGTTCCAACCCCCTGCCATGGGCAGAAACACCTCATATTAGACCATGTCGCTCAAGGCTCTGTCCAGCCTGGCCTTGAACAACAGCAGGGACGGGGCATTCACCACAGGCACCCTGTGCCTGTGCCTCACCACCCTCACAGTAAAGAATTTCATCCTTATATCTAACCTGAACTTCCCCTGTTTAAGTTTAAACCCATCATCCCTTGTCCTATGGCAACAGCCCGTGATGAAGAGTCACTCTCTGGCATCCTGGTAGGCCCCCTTCAGATACTGGAAGGCTGCTATGAGGTCTCCACTGTATGAGTTCTGCTACATCCTCTCCAGTACAGTAGATGCCCTGGGTTTGCAAATGCCACTGATAGCTTCAGAGGCAGTGGAATTGGGAGGCAGATAAACTCACAGACCTGCATGCAAAGAGCTGAGGAGACCTTCCACACCTACTGCCCCTTGCTGTTACCTTCAACTTGGTTGACATCTGATAGCCTTGAGGTTTCTCTGTTTCTCCCCCTGGCCAGATAATCTTCCTGTCATTGGTCAAGACCTGTGATCAGTCCCAGAGGAAGGAGATAGATGTGAGGCCATAGGTAGATGCCCAGCGCGCACACCCCTCCTACCCAACCTGCCCAGGCCTGTACGTACATGGCTGCCATTGTAAATCCCAACTTGGACCAGTTTCCGATTCTGCAGGTTCATGATGCTGTAGTTGGCAAACTTTCTGTCCCCATCCTCATTGAACTCCACCCGGCCAGTGACACCCTCCGAGTACTTGGAGGACATCAACACCCTATGGAGAGAATCACAGTGGGGGCAAGCTAGAAATTCCGGTGTGGGCACCTAAGAAGGCATCAGAAAGGTAAATGCTGTCTTTCAGTTGCCTGCCATATGCCCACTACTCTATAGGAGTCCAGTCAGGGCTACCTATGGTCTGTTCATAGACCCGTGGCCATTCCCTCCTGGTGGATGAAGTCAGTTTCCTGAATGTTGCTCTAACATACCTGTTGTCACTGCCCCTTGTTTTCCACCAGATCAGTCCCATTCCATTAAGGAATGATCTGTCCCACAGTACCCACGGACACCTTCCCCTGGGAGTCCCTTGGGAGCTGTGCCCATGACACCCCTCCTGTTACTTCTGTCTGGCACCAGTCCATCTCAGCCTGGGTAGTGCCCCAGGTATGCACACAGCCCACCAAGGGGAGAACCAGTCCCTAAACCCTAGAAAGACAATAGTGAACACACAGAATTACCCAAGCCACTTGCAGTGCACCACAGAGAACAGGTTTGAACAACTCATGCCAAAGATTGTGTTGCTGCAACGAATGCCAAAAAAGCTGCTCAAATAATCTTCAGGCTTTGCAGGTCCCATGCTCAACAGAACCCAGACTTACAGAAAGGGCATCCCACAGACACCACGATGATGTCTGCTGTCAGCAACCCCTGGCATGAGGGCCCACTGCCAACAGCAACACCCTGGTTGCAGTCCTTCACATAGGAGCCATGCTGCAAAAGCAACTGCTGCTTTACCCAGACCCAGCCTGAAGAAGAGGTTGTTGTGACTCCAGCACCTGCAGTGATGCAGCATGAAACCCCACACAGAACAAGGACTGGGCTCTGGGAAGCACATGCAGCCTCTGCTGATCACACTGCCCACGGCAGCAGGATCCAGCACACGCATGCTCTGATCTGCTGAGAACCCATCACCCAAAACCACAGCATCACTGTTTGCCACAGCAGAGAGCAGCCTGTCCCATGCATGAAGATCTCTTGCACCCATATTTTGCTTTGCAGCACGCTGACCTGTGCCTCAGCCCTGGAATGATCAGCAAGAAACGTGTCTGCAGCACTGAGCTCCAGTCTCAGCAATATCCCCCTACCCTGATGTTGCAGCAACCCCCATTCTCCCCTCTTCTGCCTACAGGATTGAGATCCAGCCTGGAGGAGATGCTGGCCCCCAGATCTCTTCCTTCTAGAGCTGTCTTTGCCCACACTGATCCCAGCTCCCTAGCGTTGCCCAGGAGAGGATGGGTTTGCCATGGATCAAACTGGTGCCAGGCACCAGGATGATGCGTGAACAAAGTGGGGCCAATGCTTCAGCCCATGTCCTGGTTTTCCAAGGAGAGATGTAGCCTTATCAAATCATGCAGTAGAGTCCAAGCAGTCCTGTGCCACACGCCCCAAAGCTTTAGTGACGTATACGCTGAACAAGGCTTCCATGTTGCCCTCCTGCATCTTTTCCACATGCTCCCACCTTTTCCAGCTCTCCCCCAGCAGGTCCTCTGCTCCCTTCAGCAGGACCCCTTCTCAAATACCTCTTGAAAAGGGGTCCCGTCTTCCAGATGTTGGTGTTGCCTACGCAGCCCCGCGGTGGGTCTGTGATGTTCTCCTTCTCAAACAAGTCATGCACAGCCTGGGCCACCACTGCGACAGCATCACTGATGTGGGCTGACTCGTTCTTCCCATTGATGAGCTGCAAACCGATCACTCCTGACGCAAGTAGAGGGGAGGAGGCAGGTCAGTACCCAGGGGTGCACTGGCAGCTCCAGTGTTGCTCTCATGCACAGGGCTTAGAGACCAGCAAGCACATGGTTATGGGGTGAGGACCCCTTGGATGTAGCTGGGCAGTTTCCTGAGCTTTAGGCAGGGGAAGTACCTGTAGCAGTGCTGGGATGCCTGCAGGAGGGGGACTGGGACAGCTACATGGACAGGCTGTGCTCCATCCCCATTGTGCCCAAGCCTTTCCCCCAGGTGATGGTCAGTGAGCTGGGTTTCGAGCATGGCAGCGTGGCCAAGGATGCTGGACTGCTGTGGGCAAGGGGAGCAGACAGCAATGTGTGGGACCCTCCCCTCACTTGGGACCACCATGGCATCGCGTTCCCCAGCCCAAGGGGTCCCCGGGAGGGCTGTGCCACTCGTCCTGGCCCGGCTGGCAGTGGGACAGGCTCCTCTGGCCGGTGCCTACCGTCAGGGGCGTAACGCAGGGCATTGCCTGATATCTCCCGTTCCCCCACCAGCCACACGTAGCCGGAGCCCGTCATATTGAGCATGGCTGCTGATCTGTACACCATGGCCGCATCATCCTCACTGCAATGAGAAGGGAATGGCAATGTGGCTTCAGGTGCTGGATGGCCCCTTTGCTCCTGTATTCACCCTAATGGGGTGGCAGTGCCAGGGAAAACACATCCCCTCCAGGCAGCCTCCTTTGATAACCGCTTCTCTTGGGCAATGGCTGATTCCTTGATGCAATGGGAATCTTTCTCTCCACTTCATCTAATCCCACAGCACCCAGCACTGCTGGGCATCTGCAAGTCTGGCCCATTCCTTATTGTTCACCACCTACAGGCACAGGGTCAATAAGACTTCCCTTCAAAGGTGCATCAGGATGACCAGTAACTACTGCTGCCTTTATGACTGCCAGCACTTTGCAGAACAGCCCAGACATCTCCACCATGCTCATGATTGCAACCTCCCTGGCCAGCAGCATCCAGCACCCACCTGCGACACAGGGCTTTCTGTAGGGTTTCTTTCACTCTCTCCTCGAGGATGACAAGTCACATCTGCACTGCCTGCAGCGCCGGGCAGCGTTGCAAAGGGGAGAGTGAGGACATCAGAGCAGGGAGGGGTAGGGGTGGCTCTGCCTTACCTGGCAGAGAGGATGATGACTCGAGCCTCCAGCTCCTTTGCCTCCAGCAGCAGTGATGTCACATTTTTGGTTCCTGGGTCAAACTGAAGCACTTTCTCAGCCTGTGATTGGTGTGAGCAAAGCTGGTTAGTGCGGGAGCCCCAGGACTGCTTGTGAGAGCCATGCTATCTAGAAAAGGGTCAAGAGAATTCATTAAACTGCACAAAAGTCTGATCTATAAGGTTGGTTATAGCTATTTTTTTTTTCCTTTTCTTTTCTTTCTTTTCTTTCTTTCCTTCCTTTCTTTCTCTTTTAAGGTTTTGACTTTTTGGTTTTGGTTTCATTTTTTTTTGCACTGTGCATGCAAACTGAAGTCAATCAAGACCCAAAAAGAGGCGTGCATTGTACAGGAAAGAGAAAAAGGCTTTGAAATGCAATTGAAAACTCAAACGAGTGTTGTTTTTCAAAAACATGGGAAATGACACAAAAAAAAAAACCATATTGCACAGGGTTAACCTTTGGGAGTAGAAGTGAGCAACTTACACGAAGGAACCGTTTCCTTTGGGGAGGAAAGGGGGTTGATTCAACTTTCCAAAAAAAAAAATTCAAAAGAAAAACTTGCAAGTTAATTACTGGTTCACATGCATGTTTCAAAAATAAATCCTTCCAGGGTCAGCTGGCTACGTTTCCATTCTCAAGTCCAAACCAAGCTATCTCAACATAAAAACGTGCTACCAAGAAACATAGTCACGGATCTTTTTTATTTTTATTTTGCTTTCTTTTCTTTTCTTTTTTTTTTTTCTCTTTCTCTTTTATTTTTCTTTTATTTTATTTTTCTGGTGGCTGTGGCTATTTGTCATTTGCTAGTTAGGTTGGTGGGCGGCGTGCATTTCCATGCATATATACCTTGGGTCCTCGCTTGTTGTCATAGGAAAGTTGGTCGAGGTTTTCATAGTTCCTTTTTTTACTCTGATGAATAATGTGCACAGAGAAAATATGTAGACACAGAAGAATATTATAAACAGTTGAAAATGACGTGTAGTAAAGCAATCCAACATCCACCTCCTCCTCCACTGTTTGCTAAAGGGTCTCTATAACGCTGGAGCTCGCAAAAACCACTATCAGGAGAGAGTGCCTCAGCTCTCACGGGAGCGTCACGGTGCAAAGCCGTACCGGTTAGAGCAAGCCTGAGTGTCACAGCGGTTGCGATGCGGTTGCATTTCCCTTGTGGGACTGGGGAATTCTTCAGCAAGACATTTTTATCTTAAGCTCAGAAACAATCTACGCATCTCTAAGGGCCTAAGTGGTGGGGGGGTTCCATGGAATTACTGTGGAAGTAAAGGACAAAATGTTGTGTACGGAAAGTGCTGGATAAAGGCAAACTGTTACAATTAAGAGTATTAGCATCACTACCATCGGTCTTATCATTACAATCACCCTAAGAGAGTTCACAGCAAGTGAAGTGTCTCAGCTGAACTTCTCACCCCCTGCAAGGAGGGAGCAGCTTTTTGGAGCTCTGTTGCCATCCAAAAGAGAAAGACAAAGCTGTCTACGTCCCATGTTGGCTCAAAGCGTGGCGATATGAAGCAATGGTGATCATGGGATGACATTGCAGCTTTTACCTGGTGCAATGGCTGGCCAAGGGCACCTCGTGGTTCTGCGGCAGCTACTGGAGACCACAGTGCCCATAACCTGGCCCTGCATAGTGGGGGTCACTACTTGGTGGTCTCCGTGCTGCTGGCTGGAGCATCATACCTGGACTAGGGGTGGGTGGCTCAGCGTGCACTGCCCCTGCAGAAAATGGACTGGAGCAGGGACCCTGCTCTTCCCCTTGTCTCCTGCCTGAGCCACTTCTGCTGCTTGGCCCCAAAGGAGCCAGGAGCACGAAACCTACTTCTGGAGGTTTCCTCTCCTCCAGGCAGCATGCTGAGGGTCAACAGCCTCTGCCCTCAGGAGCACTGACCCTGCAGCAGCATGCAAGTGCTCTGTGGATCTTCCTGTGACCATGACAATAACACCAACCTGATTGTGCCTGAAGGATAGTGCTTGGCAGGTTTTGGTGGGACATAGTCTGACCTCTTCTTGGCCTCATCTCACCCCAGCTGGGCAGCCCTGATCTGTGTATGATGTACAGGACATGGCTCTATTCTGATTTCCATTTCACAGCATCTTATGGCAATGAGAACTGATTGCTTCCAGGAACCTGACCCTTTGCACCCCCATAATGCAAGGGTTCATGTTCCCAGGTTGCTCCTTAGGCAGCCAGGTTTTATGTCTGCAAATTGATTTCCAAACTAAATTGCTTGCCTCTTCCTGAGCACTCGGACCAGTCTTTGGCAGGACATTTTGCCAGCTCTCCTTTCTGTGCAGCCGTGTGATCTTTCCTTTCTTCTCCTTGACACAGCTTGACAGGGTTTTTATTGCTCCGAGTTGGGTCCTTGCAAGGAAGAGCATCTGAGGAGGCAAAATCTGCTTGGAGCCCAGGTCTGCCTTCAATTCTGATGACATCCAGTGAGGATTTCTGCAGTGGCTTCTGAGAGTCTGCTCAGATCACAGTGAGCCCTGGAGTAACAACTGCCTCCAAGGAGAGTGGAGCTGCAGCAGGGCACAGTGAATATTCTGCAGCGATGAGATACTGGTTACTTTTCCTCAGGGGCCATCGATTTACCCAGAAACTTGGTCAATCCATCTTGCAGCCTCCAGCTATGAATCACCTTGATGTGCCTGCACCTCGACCCAAGCTGGTCAGCAAAGTGAAGCAAAGTCTTGGGTGCTGCAAGGCTGGAGCTGATGGCACCTGATCACCTCTGCCTGTCACTAGCCTTCTTGCCAGAACTACACCAGTAATGCCTCCTCTCTTTCCTGCAGCCCTTCCCAGTTCCTCAGCCCATGTTTCACACAGGGACCCACAAGTTAAAAATTCACTTTACACCACGTTCTCCAGCACTCACTCAAAAACTGACTGCTTTCATGAGCATCAGTGTCCCAGAGAAGAGCCAGCACACCAGGGACCTGCCACCTCTGACTTGGAAACACTCTCATTGTCACAGCATCTGGAACTCTCTCCTGAGCCTGAGCTTGGTGCGTGGTGGCCTGCCCAGATGCATGAGCAGACTTGTATTGGGATGAAGCAGTGGCTCCAGATGGAGAGTTACTGCAGGTGAGCCCCTGACCCATGGCAGATCCCCCAGGTGCTCAGGGACTGTGATCAGAGCCTTGAAGAGATGGAGAGCAGGTCTCCTGACCGCTCCTGCCCTGAGGCCCCGGCTGCCCCTGTGGAGGCTGGGGAGGGGTCCAGGGCACCGCTTCATGGCATGAAGAGAGTCAGCACAGCAACGACCAGAGGAGCAATTAGACAGCAGAAGAGACTGAGGAAGGCAGGAAAGCCCCAACAGGTATCAAACACCTTCAAGACCAGTCAGACCAGTGAGTTTGACCAGAGCAAGCTCCTCAAAGGAAAAAGAAACAAGATGTGGTGGCACTACATGAAGGGAAGACAAGGTGACCTGCCACCACAGAGCACATGCCCCAGGCTGGAGGATGGCCAGGGCAATTGCAGTAGCCCAGTGGCTGCCAGGAGACACCCAGACATGTTACAGAAGCAAGGCAAATGTGGGGCAGGTCAGAGGACAGACCCTTCATCCCCCATCTTTCAAGCCCTAGATCTCAAATGGTTTCCTGTAGGATGGGCAGGCAGAAGAAGAAAGGCACCCTGTGCCTGAGAGTGCTGTGTGGAGCAAGCAGGGAGTGGAGGCATGAGAGGGAGCAGGGATGCTGAAAGGGATGCACAGGAGCTGCAGGAAAACAGAACATGGAAATCAAAATCTGCAAGGACAGGGATGACTGTCAATGGGAACAACCTTTTCACAGCTCTGTCTGGGTGAGGAACACTGGGCTTTGGTGAGAAATAGTGTCCCTCTGCCACTCAGTGGGAAGCTGCCTTTGGAAGCAGGAGGATCCCACTGCAGCTGGTGGCACACCAGTGTCTCACGATGGCCCAGGGTGCTGCAAGGATGAAGCTTCTTTTGAACGACCACCAAAACCAAAAGCCTGTTGGTCAGTGTGACTTGTGCCAGCACTCCTGAATCCATTGTTCCTCCAGTGCTTGATGAGAGGTGATGAAGGGCAGTGGCATGCTGCTCTCTCTGGTCTGTCAGTTCCACTGCCAACTCCAAACACAAGAAGCATATGCAGCCACATCACATGTCCAGTATCTCCTGGTGGGGCTGGAGAAGAGCAGGTTATGGTCCCTGCCTGTAATCCACGGAGGGAACAGCCAGGAATAGTGTAATGGTGGAGATGGTGCAAGACTCCCTGCTGCCGGAGGCTTGGAGATGGGCTCAGACTCTGCCCATAGGAAGGGGACCTCACCCTGTGCTGGGACTTCACCTTTGTCTTCTGGGCAGGTGCCTGCCTTTGAAGCACCACAGATGAACTGCTCCTTGTGTTCTCCTTCCCTGCTTGTCTTGAATGCTTGCTTGATCCTTCTACTCAATGGCAGCAGGTCTATGGTTGTCCTCCTGAATTTCTACCAGGCTCGGGGACCTCCCCTGCCTCCCTCCCTGTGCCCTGCATGGCCCTGAGTGCAGGTGCAGTGCACCTCCTCGATAAAGCTGCTCCCGCCAGCCACAGCCCTCTTGTACCAGCATGGGGTGTCGGGAAAGCAGCGGTTGGCATGAGCTTCAATGGAGATGGGAACAGGGGCCTCAGCCCGCAGAGCCGACAGCTTTATAGAGAGGGTGCATTACACCTCCGTGCGCCCTGGTCCCTCCTAAGCCACTAAGGTGAGCTCCGGTTTGCCAATTCAGAAGCTGCTTTTCGGGGTTGGTTTGGTACTGCTGGGCCTGCCTGGCCCCTGGGTGGCTTTAATGGGGCAGGTGCTTCCCTAAGCTGAGCGACTGGTCCTCTCCTTAGGTGGGAATCTTGGGCGAGGCATTTGCAGAGCTCCAGGTTATCCTTCCCTTCATTTTGTAGTCGATTTACATGTAGGAGATTTTGACCATGGCAAAGCAAGTGAAATGAATAAAGTACAAAGTTCTGTCAGGTACTAGTCAGACACTGTTGATGCTTTAAGCATGTTAGCCATGTTACAATGGAAAGAAAAGGTGTTTTACATACAGAAATCTACATACATACAACAGCCCGAGACTTCTAGTTTTGTTGTTGTTGCTTAAACAAAGCTACAAGACAATGTTCAGGAACTGACCTTGGACTCTCTCTCCTCCAAGAGCGTCTCCAGCTTCTTCTGTGCAGCACGACCTTCGTGGTCGTCACTGACTATCAGAATGACGTGGTTCCAGTTGAAGACTCTCATCATCTCAAACCAGACGTTGGCCTGGTGAGAGTATGGTGGGACCGTGCGCAAAAAGGAGAGGTGGATGCTCTGCAAGGAAGAACAAGAGCTCAACAGACTGGTTGGGTTGTGTCTCAGGGAATGGACGGGTTTGCAGGGGCAGGGCTGGGATCGCAAGGCCAAAGAGGCTGAGCAGGAATTTTGGGTAGACTTCTGGGCTGCCCACCTTGAGGTACCCTCTGGGACCTGCACTCCTTTCTCCTGGCTGAAAAGCAAAACCTGGTTATGAGTTTGCACCTCTCTGGTTAATCCAGTGCATGGCGAAAGAGGGGTTTTTGCTCTGTGGTCTGTAAATGAAGAAAAGCCTGTCCAGCACCAAACTGTCAGCAACATTCAGTGCAAATATAGCCTTTCCTCTTAGACTGTTTGAAAATGTTACTGAGCAATGGACATCAGAAAGAGCATGAATTCACAGAATCATAGAATCATAGAATGGTTTGTGTTGGAAGAGACCTCAAAGCTCATCCAGTTCTCTGAGAGAAGCTCAGAAAAGCAGTTTTGTATTGGGCTCTTTGGCTGTTTCTAGGTCAGCCTGTACTGCAGCGGCACACAGGAGGAGACAGCTCTGGACTCATGCCCTGACTAACCTATCTGATTTGGGTAAAGACATCTTTATGGTTGGATGACTGAGCAATAGCAATGCCAGCCTAATTGAGTACAGCACTCTTAGGGGAGCAATTGGACCAAAAGCTGTAGCTGACAGAGAGGTTTCAAAAAATGCAGTGTTTCCAAAAGGCCCTAGAGTCAAATATTAGAAAATGAATGCGCTTGTGCTCGGCATGTGCCCTGCTTGACAGACCTGCTACATGCTGGAAGGACACAGGAATCTGAACAGCAAAGGACAAAAAGGAAAGCACCAAAATAGTTCTTTTTATAAGGCTGAGATGGTTTTCTAGACCAAACAGGGCTTCTCCAGACCTGCTCATCCAGAAACTGGACCCAGCATGGGTCAGAAATGTCCTCAATAGGTTAAAGTAATTCATGCTGGAAGAGAAAAAGCAGTATGTTTACCATGGACACATGTAGGAGGAAGAGGAAGGCCAAACAACGCCTTTTCCTCACTCTAAACACAGTGACAAAGTCAAACCAAACCACGCAATGTATAGAAAATAACACAAACCCCTATCACGGTCTCTGCCTGGGCCCAAAACAAAGAATTGATGGGGCCAGCAGCAGAAATACCAGAGCGCTGATCACTGAAGAGACTGGAGGAGCTGTGGATGTTTGATGGAAGGAGGAAACAATCAGGAGAGCCGTAACAGGCGTCTCAGAGCTGCAGTTTCATATCACTGATACAAACATTCCCAGTTACGCAAAGAGCAGGAAGAATGCAGCTCACCCCACAAGCCCAGCACTAATCAAGATTGGGAGGAAGCCCCACGGGGACAAACAGTGGAAGGACAGCCATGGTCTCCACACCAGCACAGGGCTCAAGCTCTCTTTGGATCCAGCAGAGATGTCAGCATGTTTCCAGCCCAGCTCCACAGCCCAGGCCAGGGGCACACAAGATCAGAAGAGAGAAAAGGTATTAAAAAAGAACAGAGTGGCTAATAATAATTAAAAAAAAAACCACCCCTGAAAAATAAAGGCAAAAAATCAAAATTCTAACTGAAAATTATTTCAATCTCTTTTTGAAATGAAAACATCTTTGGCATTTCAATCTCGCATCGGATTATTTTGTAGTTTCCCAATTAGCTTGCAAAAAATGCTGTTTAATCTGGTCATGGCTTTCTTAAGTGTTGTAACTACATCCCACTGGATTCAGGTGAATGAATTGTATTACAAAGTTGTTGGAGAGCCACTTGATTTAACAGTTCAGGAAAATTTCCTTTCTGAGGCAGAGTCAAAAGGGTCATGGACTTGCTATGATGGTGTCCCAGTTCCTGGGTTACAGGCTTGTGGTTTTTAAACAGGATAATGAAGAATAACTAATACCAAGCACCAAGCGTGGATGTCATGGTGAGCACTCACTTCCTGAACCCCCCTTTTGAAACACATGGGGCTGCTGAACTTCTCTGCAGGGCCCAAAGACTGCCAGAAATATGAAAGCAGAGTCCCCCAAAGGTTAGAAAGTCCAATTTGTGATGCGCAGGGGCAGCTGGGACCCAGATTTTGTGGGATCTGATTTCCCCTCTCGCAGCATACACAGCGAAAGCCTCTGAAACCTAGCCCAGAGCTTTCCTGGCCCTGCAGTGCATGGACACAGCGGCTGTACTGCAGAGCATGAGGATGCAATGATTTATGCATCATAGTTAGATCATTTTTAGGCAAATAACTGCTTTTAAAGACCTAATTTTTAACAAACATCACCCATCATCACCACCCCTGCTGGTACTGCTACAAGTGCTCTACCTCTGAGCTGCCATGGGTGGTAGCCTGCTCCTCTCACATCAGGCACACATTCAGAATGCTCCTCCCTTCAAATCAACAGCTCCCTGGTAAGATGTTTTGCAGATTCACATCCTTTGCTTTCCTCTTTGTGGATGCTGCCTGCCAGGAGGGCTGGGACGTGAGCAGCTTTCCACAGTATTTTCCTATATCCACCCAAACCTGAGTGCTCAGCCCTGTGCTTCCTCACTGAACTCTACTTCAGCAAACAGTAAGTAAATACATCCTGGGATCAAATCCAGGCTTCGAAGTGGAATCAACTCAGCAGAAACCCATGGGGCTGGAGCCTAAATGTGCTGGGGTGAGTGTAGTTGTGAGACTGTGTACATGTGCTGGGTCAGGACTCGTGAGCTGTGTGTTATTAGTGGTGCTGACTTGGTTGATATGAGTAGCTATTAAGAGGAGCTAAGTTTGAACAGATTATGCGTATGTGTACGTATGCACATGTGACAGCAAGGACTCTATGTGTGCATAAACATGAGCACTTATATGCAGAAAGCATGTGTGAGCACTTGCCCATGCAGGGAATGTGCTTGGGTGCTTGAATGGCTGCACATGGCCGTGCCATACCTGGGGCAGGGTGCACATGTGGGTGCCTATTGATGGAGTTTGTGTGTATGTAGAGGGAGTGTGCAGGCTGTGGGGCCACCAGGCAGTGTGCCCACATAAGGACCATGAGTGAAAGGATTGCTATCTTCTTTACCTCTGTCTCCTTAGGGCTTATTACACCTCATGGTCCATGGCTGGTAATTTTTCTTACAGGTTTGAGAAAAAAAAATGTGCTTTTGGCTTATTACCTATGGAAATCATCTGGTCAGTCCCCCTTAGAATCACAAAATCAACCAGGTTGGAAAAGACCTTTAAGATCATCAAGTCCAACCTTTACTCCAGCACTGCCAAGTCCACCACTAACCCGTGGCACTGAGGGCCTTGGTTCTAGTAATGCACTCCAAAACTGCTGTCTGGGCAGCTTCAAGGAGATTGACAGAGATACCAATATATAAAACTCCAGATAATTCAGCAAAAGTCATCATCTGGGTATGAAGAAGCAGCCTTGGCCAGTGTCTCCATGGAAGGAACCTGGGCTGCACCATCCCCTGCTCTGTTCAGCCCATCTGCCAGCACACGTGTGGCTGAGCCCCATCAGAAAGCAGCCAGCCCACTGCATGATAGCTATGGACGTGGGAGGGAGCTGAGGTAACTCTGCAATAGCTCAGACTGTGCTGGGAAGGATTTCAGTGGGGGCAGATGTATGAGGGGCTCAGGCGTGATGCTCTGTGTGCACCTTTCCCTGCAGGGCATGGAGTAGAGGAGCAGCCAGCCTGTGGGGAATGGCTCCACATCACAGCAACAGCCCTGTAGAGTGGTGGAGCTGGTCTGTCCTCCTCCTGGCTGGAACCCTGAGAGCCTGTGAAGAGCTCTCCTCCACTGGGATGAGTGGGACCCAGCAGAGGCTTCAGCACACACAGCCCCTCATCTGCTCTGATGCCTGCAAGCCACCCCTGCTGATGGCTGTAAACCCATTCCCAAGGCAAACATCTCTGTGTTATGATAACCAGCCTCTCCAGGCACTTCCCCAGGTGCCAGTGAAGTCCTGACCCTGAACTTGGTGGAAGAGAATCACTCTTCTCCCCAGTTTGGTGGAGCTTCCCATGCTGACTAACACTGTTCCCACTGAGTATTGGTGGCCAGTGAGACCAGTAATAAAGAAAAATGTCCCTCTCAGTGAGCAGTAACCTCTTGAAGGCATGGAGTGGTTATATGGAAACAAGGAACCAGAGGGAAATGCCACCCCCAGGACCAGACTGGAGAGAGAAAGATACAAACCTCATTTCAACTCCCAGGACTGGGTGCTGGACATTGAAATGGCTTTCCAAGTGTGGAATAACTGAACTCTATATTCCATCTCTTTCAGCAGCAGAGAAGGCCTGTTAGGAGTCACCCTTGGGCTGCCTCTGCCTCTCTGATGGGGGCTCAGCACCACGGGGCATCAGCATATCCCTTCATCCCCATCACGTAGGTGTGGTACCACATGGTGGTGATGAACAGCACCAGACCTCCTCTTGAGCTGTGCATTTCCCCACCAGCTTTTCTCTAAGGCTTTCAGTATCATTTCGTATTTCTCATATTGTCAAGATGTCCACGTCACCTCATTTTTTTTGGCTGAGATGCAAATGAGATATAAATACCCCCAATGACACATGGGGAACAGAAGCACTAAAGCAGTAGTCCAGCCTGTCCATTCAAGGGCACAGCATTTGCCCAGAGAAGCTGTGGCTGCCCCATCCCTGGCAGTGTTCAAGGCCAGGTTGGACACAGGGGCTTGGAGCAAGCTGCTCCAGTGGAAGGTGTCCCTGCCCGTGGCAGGGGTTGGAGCTGGAGGAGCTTTAAGGTCCCTTCCAACACAAACCAGGCTGGGATTTTATGATTGTTATTTTTGCAATGCTCAGTCCATGAAGGGCTCTCCATAGTGGTGGAACCACAGTGAGGGAACCACTGCTGCCTTTACCATGAGACTCCCCCTCTCCTGTCCTGCAATTCCCTGCTCTCCTCACTCAGAGGTGACCAGGATTTCAGACTCCCTCACTATACAGGCAGGACTGTGCTGAACGATGTGAGGAAACAGGTAACGATTTCGTAAGATGCAGGTACATAATGAGGCCAAACAGAGGCTGCCAAGCCAGAGTGGCCAGTCTGATATCTGCAATACCATTTCTAGGACAAATAGTTCTTTGAATACTGGGTACAATAAAACTTGCTTCTCTCAGATATCTTTGTTGAAAGACTGGCTACAGCTCATGGACCACTGTGCTCGACTGGAGATGCTCTGAGAGCATCAGAAGGTACTGGGCAAACCTGTGTGTGCTGAGGCCCAGGCTCTTCCTCTCCCTGGCAGCATAGCATTGAGGGGACCATAATTAACTCTGAGACTTCAACCCTCTGTGAAATTTAGCTAAAATTGGCTGATGTGTTTAAAACCAATCCGGGGCAAACACACAACGTGATTGTACAGACGTTTCCATAGAAACTAAGCTGAAAGATATAATTTCCTGAATTAAAAAAAAAGCTGATCAGTGGGAGCTGAAAAGGGAGCCAACTGAAGGTCCCTGCACTGCACCAGCCTGTCCTGCATGGGGTGTGCAGAGCCTGACCCATGACTTCAGCCCCTTTGCTCTGCTGCCCTCTGCTCTACTCCCGCCTTCACTGTCCCCTCCAGCTCCCAACAGCCTACTCTTCAGCATCCTTCCTCCTCTACCCATCTAGTCCCTTTGAGGTCTCTGCAGAGAGGGAAAGGAGGCAGGAGATGGGGCAAAGTCCTCAAGCCCCTGTCTGCCTTGGTGGTAAAGGGGTTTAGCACGAGGCCAGCCAGGCAGGAGAGCTCAGAAGGGTGGGACCTGCCTGGTGAGTGCACCCAACAGCACAACATCCCCAAATACTCAGTGAGGAGCATCTCCCTGGCACTGCTGTGGGTCACCACTGCCGCAGTGGGTCACTCCTCCAGCTCTGAAGTGAGCCAGGAGGGTTTATGAGCCATTTTTGTGGAAAACATGTTTTAAATAGGAAAAGAAGAGCTGAAGGTGAGTCTGGCAGGGGAGCTCCCAGCCCTCACGGGAACACACAAATCCAGCACAAGGTCATGCTGTGGGAAAGGCTGCTGTTTACTTCATAAGCACGGCCCTGCAGAGCTGACACTGAACTGTGCAGGGTCCTCTCTCCCTGCCATCACATGTGCTGTGACAAAGTCCCTCTCAGTGACATTGCTATCAGACCTATCCCCTCCCCATAGCAGCATGAGCCAAACTCCTCCTGCCATTTCTCACCCGCTGCCTGCCCTCTCCCTTTGTTTGCCAGCTCCATTTCCATCCCTTTCCTTCCACCAGTACCTGGTGGGATGCTGCCAGGGTATGCAGGTCCCCAGCCCTGCCAGCCACCATTGCTTTTGCTGCTGCCATGGTTTTATAGCATGGGAGATGCCAAGACCTGCTGCTGCTCCAGCCAAGCTGGTGCATCTCTGGGAGCCTCTGTCCCTCCCTCCTCAAATTTGACTTCATTCAGCATGTAGGCGGAGGGACTATTTTTGCACTGAACATTTGCATTTGTGAACAGTCACATTTTCCAAGCAAAGGCCGATTCATGCTTCAGAACAAGCCTGATCTCACCCACTGAGCTCGTGCACCTGGGGCAGCACCTCCACCGAGGCTGCAGTGGCACGTGGACAGCCTGGCTCTGCTCAGCTCCTCCTTCTGCTTCTACTGATCACAGAGTGTGTTTGCAGGATGGGTTCTGAGCTGAGTGCCTGGCGTGGAAGGTCTGGCCAGTGCAGCACCTCATTGCCCCAGCCCCTGCTCATGGCAGGACCTCATCCATCCAGACAGCCTCCATGTTTCCACAGGTTTGAGATGCTGGAATGTGAACATCTTTCTTGAGTGCTGGCCAGACTGAATGTCATGTAAAGCCTCGGGATAACTTGTGAGTCAATTCTATAATCTCCCTTACCACTGTCACATAAACCCAGAGAAATAAATGCAACCAAACAGCCTTCAAGCCCCACAGGGCTCCTGCCTGGTGCATAGGCTCCACCAGGACCCTTCTGCAATCCCCCCTTGCACTGGGGAGCACCCAGGACCCCCAGCTGTCCCTGCAGAGCAGGAGCTGGTTCATGCGTCTGCCGTGGCTGGCGAGCAGCGAACCCTGGCAGAGCATTGCTGCAGGAATCATCCAGCACTATGTAGGTCAGCACTGCCAGCTGTGAAAAAATGGTGGATCAGGGAATGCGAGAGGAAGGGAGGGAACTGGAGGTTTAACTGGAGAGGAGGGATGGACAGACATAGAGATAGGCATAGCGTAGACATCATTAACCCTCTTGATGGGCACTCTTGGTTTACACCACACGTATGAGGTACTAGACTAGAAACATGCATCAGTTACCTTATCAGAATATATAGACATGCGTGTTGTCAGACCAATGACAGGGATCCTGTAGAAGCCAGCTGTGTATGATACGGGTGTTGGTGTTAGGTGATCGTTGGGAGCAGGAGGGTGACTAACTAATATTGCATAGACCTGCAGGACAGGATACACGACACAAACATTATTTCACAGGAGCACATTGGCCATCAAGTGTGATTTTTATTCTTATTTTTCCCTTTTCTGCAGCATTAAACAGCCCCATGTTAACACGATAATGGAATCCAAATGATCGGGAACAGTGAAGTCAGGAAGGATCTGGGGAGCAAGGGGTGCAGTGCCATGGCCTGTGGAGGTGATGGGTCTGCTCAGGGCTCTATCTTAATGGAAATGCCACTCCGCTCGCTAAACTAATAACTTCCCTGGATTACAGATTAAAGGGAAGCATTTCCCTTACAGTCACACTGTGTAATGCGATTTCTTTAACCACACATTTAATACTCGGTTGTAATTCCCCTCTGAGGACTATTACAAACAAAGTGGTCAGCTGGGACTGGGAGCAGGAGCCGGCGGAGCCGTGGAGCAGAGCAGCCATCTGGCCCTTGGCACAAGGAGACAGGAGGAAGCCGGGGAGGGGGCAGGAGCCGGGATCTGCCCTCAGCACACTGCATGATGGGATCTGGGTTATACCCAAATGGGAGAGGAGGATCTGGGCAAGATCTCGCTGTTGTTACAGGGCTGGGTTTTTGGTCCCTAGCAGGATCCTATTTTGTGTCAAATGGAGAGGAAAGAGCTGGGTAACCCCCAGGGGCTCCTTTGTTACACTGATGCCCTTTCACAGCACAAGGAATGTCCCCAGCTGGTGACAGGTCTCCAGCTAGGGTGAATCAGTGCAAGGACTTTGATGTCTGGGAGGAAATAACATTCCTTCCTCCTCCAAGCGTCTGCTGAGCCGCAGGATGTGCTCTGTGCCCTGGCTGGAGGGATGGCTTGGAAGGACAGGGGCAGGGGACTTGATGACAGAGTGGGAAGGGGAAGACTCTGCCTGGTGTTGGGTGGGAGCAAGCTCAGGGCGCAGCAGTGGGTGACAGGAGCCATTTTGCATGTGCAGGCTCCAGCCCCTCCTCTGCCTCACAGCTCCTGCTTGGGCAGAGCACCAGTGGGTGAGGATGAGGGTGGCTGGAAGAAGCCCTTGGGTTTGGGACAGAGTGGCCACCCCCAGTACCCTGACCCCCAGCACCCACAGACCCCTCTGTGCCCTGCATTAGCTGCCTCCCGCATCCACTGCTCATGCAGAGATGTGCCAGCGCTTGTAATCCTGTACCAGCCTGGGCTCCATGGGGTTTTCCAGGGGGCCACGGCTTAGTGGGGGCATGGACACAGGCACCCATCAGCCTGATGGCTTCAATGGGGCCTCAGCTCAGCAAGGGACTGGATTGAGCCTGCTGCCTCCCCCCCGGCTCCCCACTGGGCAGTGGGTATCTCTTACAGCCTGCCCTGCGCATCCTGCCTGACTCTGCCACCATCCCCAGGGACACCTCCAGCCATCCTCCATCCCCATATTGGGAAGCTGAGCTGTGAACATGCCCCTCCGGCTCTGTTCCCCTCCCTGGCTGTGTGTGCCTGGGCGCATATATGTATTCATATGTGCATGTTGGTGTGCGTGTGTCTCGGTGGCACGGGTGTTCATGCAATCTGCGTTTGTACCGATGCAATGGATCCATGCACACCTTTTGCATGTGCATGGGTGTGTTTGATGCGTGTGTGGGGATTGTACCTGCCTGTTTGCCCACCTGATGGCCCCGGGTGGGGGGAATGGGGTTGGTTGGCTGGGCTTACACAGGGAGGATAGAGGGGACAGGCCATAGGGCACCCAGAGGACACAGAGCACACAGAGCACACAGCACCACTGCAGGTTCGGATTGCTCCTTTGTGGGTGCTGAGCATGGCCCATGCAGGCAGGAGGGAGGAGAGTGCTGTGCTTGTGTGCGCAGGCATGCAGGCACAGCATGCATCATGTGTGTGCCCACAGCTCCCTGCGTGTGTGTGCATGCTGTGTCTGTGTGCCTGTGTCTCGTGTGTGTGGCACTGGGTGTACTGGTGTGCCAAATTCATGCTTTGTGTGCTGCTGTGTGTGATGGCGGTGTGCAGCCATGATGCACAGTCATTTGAGTATGTGTCCCGGGGGGGGTGTGCAGGTACATGTGTGTGCATGTACATGTGTGTGCACACAGTGGGGTGTGTTTGTGTGCCTGTGTGTGTGTACCTGATGAAGTGTGTGCTCATGTGTGCGCACGGATGCATGTCTGCATGTGCCATAGTCTGTGTGCACCAGGGTGTTTGCACACTGGGATGAGTGTAGACGCACAATGCATGTGTGCACATGGCATGTGCATGTACATGCAGAGCAGCCCACGGCCATTCTGACAGTGACATGTATGTGTGTGCATGTGTGGAGGTCCCCATGCCCGCAGTCTGCGGATGCTCATGTGTGCATGAGCACATACACAGGCACATACAGCCCTGTGTGCATCATGCATGTCTGCTGTGCATGTATGCATGCATGTTGTTGCTTTCTGCATGCGTGCTCTGGCTGCGAGAGCCTGTGTGTACCCCGGGGTGTGTGTAAGTGTCCATGTGTGCCCCGAGGAGGCATGTTTGAGCCTATGTGTGCCCGTGGCGTGTATGTAAGTGCCCCTGTGCCCCCCGGGGTGTGTGCGGGTGCCTTTGCGGGAGGTGCAGCCCTGCCGCGCTTACATAAAGGCTGCAATGCGGGCAGCGGCACCCCGGGGCAGGACCCCGCTTACCGCGGCTCTGCCCGCTCGGAGCCAAGGGGAGGAACCCGGGGCGGGGGGGGGAACAGGGGTCGCTTCTGCTCCGGGGATGGGGCGGGGGTGCCCGGCGGCGGCGGCGGTGGTGGAGGGGGGTGTCGCCGTCCCGGGGTACCTGGCTGGAGATGAGGTCCTCGCAGACGGAAAGGGCCATCTGGATGGCGTTGGGCTTGTGCGTGACCGAGGTGGCGTTGAGCTGGAGCTTCCATGTGCCGTGCCGCTTGTTGGCCTGGTTCACCGCCTCGCGGAAGATCTGCTCGTGCTTCTTGGTGCTCAGCACCGCGCCGATGTTGACGATCTTGGGGTCGCAGCCTGCGCGGGCGAAGGAGGACGAGAAGAGCAGAGCGAGCAGCAGCAGCCGCATGGTGCTCATCCACGGCCGGCCCGGACCTACCGGGCCCCTCTCGCCAGCGCCCCCCGGCTCAGGTGCCCCCCGCCCGGCTCAGCGCGGCCGCGGGGCCCGGCCCGGCCCGGCCCGGCCCGGCTCGGCGCGGCTCCGCCGGGCGCTCTCCGTGGTGCTGAACCGCCCGCGCTCTGCGCCCGCCCCGCCCCGCCCGCCCCCGGCCCCTCTGCCGCAGCGCCCGCCCCGGCTCCGGCGGAGCCTGGAGGAACCTGGGACCTCCCCCGCTCCCCTCACCCCCCCATCACCCCCCCCCCCATCACCCCCCATCACCATCAACCCCCCCTCCACCACTACCGCTCCCCACCAACCCCCAACACCCCCACATCGCCACCACCCCCCGTCACCACCACCTTCCCCACACCATCGCCCCCCCCACGCTATCACCAACCGTACCCTCCCCACAGCCCCCCCATCACCACCCCCCACCTCCGCCGCCACCATCACCACACACACACCACCAGTCCCCAGCACCGTCAACCACCATACCCTCTACCCCATTTTACCCCTCTCAACTCCCACCACCTCTCCCCTCCGACCTTCCCACCACCACTACCCCCCTCACCACCTCCTAACCCTGGCGCTGAGGCAGAGACTCCTGGAACACACTGACTGATCCATGGGATCCTGCTGACGAGTTTTGGAGGGACACACAGGTCTGGGGTCTGGCTCCCACCCCGGAAGGGGTTTAGGGTGCAGGGGGGCAGAGCTTGCCTGGGGCTGAGTTTCCACTTGTAATGGAGTATACTCCGTCCTTCCCACCCTCACTGCCCATTCCCAGGATGAGTGCCTCTCTTGCCCTGGGAGCCAGAATCACACTTGACACAGTGTCACCAGACATAATGACACCGGACTGGCGTAGAACAGGGTCTTCAGGATTTGTCCTCCAGAGCAAATAGTCCCAGTTGTGCAGCATCTCTGAACAACCTGGCCTGGCTGGGGAGCCAGAGCTGCTTGTGGTATAAATGCTGCTGGGGTCTGTGTTCACTCAAAGTGCTGGAGAAACCCCCCTTGGCCAACGCAACTCTTGGGCAGAGATGTTAAGCAGATGCTCAGGCTGGTTCCTTGGCTTCACATTGTCCCTCCACACAGAGCCACTGCTCCTGCAGACAGTAGCTCACAGGGCAACCAGCCATTTTCCTCCACTGCATTCACCAGGTAACTCCTGGATATGACCCTAAGATTTGTCTGCTGAGGAGATTTCTTTGGTTTCTCTTTATCTATCTGCTCTTGGGTTACCATTAGCCTTCCCAAAGGGAATGGAGGCACGACAGCTAGTGGCCAACCTCTGGAGGACAGTCCTGCTCCATGGCTGAATGGGGTTGAGGTCCACTCCCGTACCATGTCTCTCCCATTCCAGGGCCAGAGGGGAGAGGCAGCCAGAACCCGCTGCCCCCCAGATCCAAACAAAGGGACCCAAGGGCTCTCAGCTAGCACAGAATGTGGCTTTGACACTGTGGGACCGGTGCCACCAGCAAGCACATGAGGACAGCGGGCCGAGCGCTGCAGGGGAAGCATCCCAGAGGTATTTTCACACCAGCCATTTCTGGGGTGCTGCTGCTGCCAACGTGAGCTGAAGCAGAATTATCACCCCCCGCAACACAAATTTTCTCCCTGGCACCGCTGAAGTGCAGGTTGCCATGGAAACCACTTCGCCTGTGTCCCACGTTGCCCACATGCACTTGGAAGAAGCTGCAGAAGCAAAATGGCTGTTGTGCAGTGCCGCAGGGGCTCAGCATGCGAGGGGCTTCTGCTCTGCACAGCACCCTTCCAGCTCCTGGATCCCTCAAGGAAGCTGCGGACGATTACTTGGGAAAGCCATGAAACCATGGAGGTTGTGACAGAAGGGAAATGGCCCCACCTCACCTTAACTCTTGCAGTGCTCTGCCTGCAGCTCTGCACCCATCGCGCTGTGCTCTCAGCACAGATTCCTGCAGCTCTGCACCCATCGCGCTGTGCTCTCAGCACAGATGCCTGGAGCTCTGCACCCATCGCGCTGTGCTCTCAGCACAGACTTCCAGTACGCTTCACCCTTCACAGTGCCATTGCGTCACATGGGCCTTGCTGTGCTCATGTGGTCCGGTCTTGTCCATCCTGAGGGCCCAGATGCTGCCTTGGAGGATCAAAGGGTCCATACCAAAGGGAGCTGCATTCATACCCTTAGACTGCACATACTCAACTTCATCCCCTCCTCTGCCTCCCAGCTGCATTTGCAGTAGGTTGCTTGGGGAGAAATTGTTTTGGAGTGGACTATACAGACCTGGACCCTGATGGGTATGATGGCAATTGGATAACAAAAGCAAGATCTGCCCACAGCAGGGGACTTAGCAGAGAAGATGAAGGAAAGAGGCAGGCTTTGAGATACTTCTTGGCTTGCTCATGTCAGAGCAGAAAAGGTCTTTCCTCCTGATTAGCTGCAGTTCCCTGTAGGAAGAGTAAGGAATGCAGTTTGGCATTGGTTTGGCACAAGAACTTAACACAGTTGCCTGTTAACAATTAGTATGTCCCTAGAGTGATGCTGCTCTTTATCATGTCTGGTACTTCTTAGATACAGGGGAGTTGGACAAGAGAATGAGATGAATGTTCATGTGCAGTCCTGCTGCCTGTAGTTCCTCCCATGGTCAGAGTAAGTCAGTGTAAACCCCAGAGAGCTGAGGGAAGCAGCACTGAACCCAGCTGGAATTTTCAGCTGCCTTGGGGTAAGGCAGGAGTCCCATTGGTGGAAAAGATAATATGGAATTTCACAAATGAGGAAATCAAGCATTGGGAATTTGCAATTTGTGCCAGTCATCATGGAGCTGCCAAACAAACTAAATTCTTCTGAGAAAGTTCATCAGATCCCAAGTTGGAAGGCACCTGAAGCATTATCTGGTCCAGCCTTTCTAGGTCAAGCATGACCTAGTCTAGGTGTCCCAGCACTCTGTCCAGTGTTAGGGAGTCCACCACTGCCTGGAGGGATTATTACAATGGCTGGTTGTTCTCATTGGGAAAAATTCTCCTCTTGCGTTTGATTGGAATCTCCCCAGAAGTAACTTGTGCCCCTCACACCTTGTCTTTTCCATGTGACACGTTGTAAAAAGGGAGTCTCAATCTTCTTTGTAGCCACCTTTTAAACACTGGAACATGGTGATAACGTCTCCTCTGAGCCATAAATTTATGAATTAAAATTCATAAAATGAAATTTATTTCATTTAATTTATAAACAATGAGAACAAATCACAGAATCCCAGCCTGGTTTGTGTTGGAAGGGACCTTAAAGCTCCTCCAGCTCCAACCCCTGCCACGGGCAGGGACCCCTTCCACTAGAGCAGCTTGCTCCAAGCCCCTGTGTCCAACCTGCCCTTGAGCACTGCCAGGGATGGGGCAGCCACAGCTTCTCTGGGCACCCTGTGCCAGCGCCTCAGCACCCTCACAGGGAAGAGCTTCTGCCTAAGAGCTCAGCTCAGTCTCCCCTGTGGCAGGTTAAAGCCATTCCCCTTGGCCTGTCCCTACAGGCCCTTGTCAAAAGTCTGTCTCCAGATTTCTTGTTGGCACCTTTAGTTAGTCTTCTTTCACATCTTTCGTCCATTTGTTTCATAAACAGAGTGCTGAAGCATACTTTTAGGCAGCCAGTACAGAGCCATGTAAGTAAAAGTGAGTGTTGATTCTGCCCTTAGGACAGGCCTGTGGATGCAGTGGAAGCATTAACTGGAAAACTGGTCTCTAATATTAACCAAGGGTTCAGAGATGAATTTCAACACATCAAAGAGGCTGTGCTTCCTTGGAAGTGCCCCTGAGGGGTCAGAGCAGCAGCTGGCAGTGGCTTGAGCCTCTGTGTGAAGCACTGGGGAATTCCAGATGGGAAAGCTGGCCACAGAGCTGGGATCACATCCTTTACAGGGAGGCTGAAAAAGCTGAGAAAAGGTCCCCTGAGAGCCCTTGTAGAAAACCTCTTCATGGGCTGCTGCAGAAGAGGCAAGGGTTGGTGAAGTTGGAGCCTACCAGGAGTGATGGTGGAGCCCTGGAAAAGCTGTTTGCAGAGTCACTCCCTCAGTTCAAACAGGCTCCAGCACCGCTGGGGTAGGCAGGGTGATGAATTCGGAAAGCAACCCCCCCTCCTCTCACCATCCCCATGTCATGGCTGGAGCCTCCTGCCCAGTTTCATCACATCTCCTGTTCCTCTTGTTCGGGTAACTGGCTGCCTCCTGGGGACCCCATGCCCTGGGTCCCTCTGCAGGAGGAGGAAACCTGCCCTTGGATGCAGGATGGCCTGGGACAGGGACAGAGTGGCACTAAACCCCAGCCTGAGGTTGAGGCAGGCAGTGGGTGATGGACAGCAGGCAGGGACAGGGATGATGGACAAGGATCCCCCACCCCTTGTGACTGATGCAGTGTGTTCCCAACCATCAGCCCACTCTGGGCTGTGATTTGTGTGAGCAGCTGGGATGCAGCAGGAGGATGTCCTTGTCACAGTGTCAGCCATCCAGACTGACAGGACATGGCTGGTGTCTGCAGAAAGGAAGGTGCCCAAAGGCATTATTTTTGTGGTGGCGAAATGCAGGGAGCAATAGGAGGCCAAGGTGAAAGTGTCTGAGCAGCTGCAGCACCTGAGCTGTTGCTGTTGTATGTTCTAGCCCTGTCTCCACCTCTTTTCCAGATGACATCCAGCACTGACTGCACTCTCTAAGCTGGTTTTGTGCTCTCCCTAAATGCTTTCCAGCTGACAGGGGCTCAGCCCAAGCTACTTTGCAATTCAGATGTGCCTGGTGGAGCCACCAGACAGCACATCTCACTGCTCCAGCGCTGGTGCACACAGAGCTGCCCTGTTAGGGACATCTGTGTTGTCTTTACTCAGCTTTTCCATAGGGCACAAGATTTGTGCCTCCAAGGGCATTTGCCACCCTCCCAAACACAGTCACAGAAAGAGGCTACAGCAGCATCCAAAGCTGAATGATGAGGATTGAAGTATCTCTCCCCCTCCACTGTCAGGTTACTGCATCACTGCATCACCCATGTGCAGGAGCATTCCCACCATCCACCAGCACCTTACCTATATCCAAGGCAGCTGGGCATTCGCAAGGCTGGGGAAAGTTAAAACACGACACAAGCAGTTAGTCTGGCTTTTGGATATTGAGAGGTTCCTGAGCAGGCAAGGAGGCATTCAGGTGACTGATAAGAGGATGGGATATGGGACATCAATGGCCAGAGGAAAAGATGATAAGAGACATAAAAACAGCTTCTATGAAATCAGAAGCAGCTGAATGCACAGAAACACAGAATCAGATGTGCAGTAGCAGTGGGTAGGAATTTCCACTGGAACAATTTTCTAAGGGAAAACCAGTATTCACGTATTTGAAAAGCTCTGTAGGGAAAATTTCATTTTGACAAAATTCCAATTTTCTGCTGGAAAACCAGCCAAGAGGTGGCTGAGCTTCAGCTGCCTGCACAAAGCATCCCAGGAGATGGGATAACTTGTCCTCAGGGACCTCCAGCCCCATGGGATTCCTGCACAGCAGGGACTGGAAAGAAGCTTAGAAAGACTGGTCCCTGCTTGGGAGTTTCCTGCACATCTCCACCTTGGAGGACACTGGAACCTGGGCCCAAGTAACCTGGTGATGCAGACACCAGTGCAGTGGCTGGAGATGGAGCACTTTGAGGAGAGGAGAGCTGACACCCAGGGCAGCCCCGCTCATTACCAGATGTGGCGGTTGGTGAAATCTGAACAGGCTGGAGGTGCGCTGGAGAGGACAAACTCCCTGGGATAGAGGCATACGAGCTTCTCCCAGCGCCTGTCTCCCCAGTGCAGAGTCCATGACAGGCTTCAGTGTTAGGCAGAGGTGCCCCCTTGTTGCACCTTATCAAGTGGAGAGTGAGACTTCTGGGCACGTCCAATCTCCTTGAGTTGGTACGAAGGTGAAAAGCGGGAAGGAAAAAGGGGTCTTGAGCTTGTAACCCTTCCAGAGATGGGTGTCCTCAAATCCAGGACACTGTCTTCACAGTGATGGGTGCAGAAGTGTGCCAAAGTCCTCACCCTTGAAACCTGCCTTTGGGAGGAGGCAGCAAACCCCTCCTTTGCTGTGTGTGCCTGCCCAAGCCTCCTGCCCCCTCCCAGGAGCCCACAGCAGTGCTCAGAGCTCCCCTCACACGCTGGGGCCCAGCTCTGAGCTTCCCCAAGGCAGACATGATCTGCCCCTGCAGTGAAGGCTGCCCAGGACACTTCAGTTCTCAGCACTTCATTCTGTTGATGGGAAATATTCATGTCTTTGCGAGTGTTTAACTAGCTCCAGGGGCTCCCCAGCCCATGCAGCTCCCATGTGAATGCTTCCAGCTTTGGGAGAACATCAAAATTAGAGGGCTGCTTTCCAACTTGCCAGATGTGGCTTTCAAAGACATCCAACATGATAAATGAGAACCAAACCGCTTCAGGAGGAGCTTTGGAGGATGCTGAAGAAGCCAAAGCCAGAGCTGGCCCAGTTGTGTCAATGCAGCGTGTAGGGGCAGGAGCTGAGTGGCACCAGAGCTTCTGCTGCACTTGATGTACTTCACCCCAGGAGCCAGCTGGCAGGTTGGAGCATGGAGCTGGGTGTGCTCCAGCACTCACCAGAACAGATAATTGGTAGTTAAGGCTCCAACAAAAAATCCAGAGCACAGGAATGTGACAGCAAACCTGTGCCCTCCTGTCATGTGTGACTGATACTTGCCAGAAAAAAAACAAAACCTTGCTGCTGAGGACAGATAGAAAGATCAATTGCACAATATCTATTATGAAACCAGCCTAAAAAAGAATGGAAACATGATGAAACAAGGCTAAATAGCCCTGGTTCTGATAAGCGCACTGTTTTTCTCTCCTTCCCTAAAGGTATCTATAATGTTACGTGCAAGTCAGCATATCTGAAAAGCAAGACACAGTTTCAAGGTGGGGTTCCTGGAAAGACAAGCACACAGGGAGGGTTACGTAGCAAAAAATGTCATTGAGAGTCGTTGTGGCCAACAACCAAGTTCTACAAGGCTTCCTGCAGTCCTGTGGATTGCCTTTTACTTCCCATCCCAGTCGGCATGTCAAGTCCCATCTGATCTAATGCAGAGATGTGCTAGAATGCTCCAGCCTTCTCCTTCACCTGTTTTCCAACAAACTTTGTGTTTTCCACCTCTCGAAGCAGATGAACCCTCTCTACCATGACCACTGCTCCTGTATGTGTCAAACCTGCGGAGAGAAGCATTTCAGCCTTAGGTGGTTAGCTCAGCCAACACAGAAGCATTAGAAATTGGGGGTAACTATAGCCACTGCTTCAAACCCCAAGCAAATGCTTTAGTGTAGCTCAGGTTGCTATGTACCAGCCAAGACTCTCAGTACGTCCCAAAAATAAGCAGAGAGACAATAACGAGCAGAAGCCACAGTTACCTCATCCATGCTCAGTCATCCTCAGTTTGCACAACTTATGAAAACATACCCTGCATCATGCACGCTTGCTTCCTCCTTTTCTCTTTCCCAGCTGCCTTGGGAGGGTTCCCTGCAGGTCACTGCCCAGCTTTGCCTGAAACAGGACTGCTCCTGCTTCAACACTAGTGCAACTGCCTACCCTGGGAAGAGGGGAGCTCAGCCCCAAGGGCAGCACCAGCCCCGTTGCCTGAACAGGGGGGACAGGAGCTGAGCCCTGAGACCAGCACCAGCCCTGCTGCCCCCCATGGGGTGAAACAAGGGGCTCAGCTCCTGTGCCACCCCATGCAGGCAATGGGTCTGGTGCTGGTCTCAGGGCTCAGCTCCTGTGTCCCTGTCCAGGCAGTTGGTCTGCTCCTGGCTTCGGGGCTCAGCTTCAGTTGCCCTGAGCAGGAAGCTGGGCTGGTGCTGGCCTCCTGGTTCAGCTCCTGTCCTTACTGGGCAGGCAGTGGGGCTGGTGCTGGCCTCGGGATTCAGCTCCTGTCCCCCCTGTGCAGGCAGAGGGTCCATAGCTGGCCTCGGGGCTAAGATCCTGTCCCCAGTCTTGCAGGCAGCAGGAGTGGTGCTGGCTTCGGACCTCAGTTCCAGTCCTGCCCCGTGCAGGTAGTGGGGCTGGTGCTGGTCTCAGGGCTCAGATCCTTTCCCCCCAGTGCTGCTGCTGGTCTCGAGGCTCAGCTTTTGTCCCCCTCCTGGGCAGGCAGCGAGTCCAGAGCTGGCCTCAGGGCTCAGCTCCTGTCCCCAGTCATGCAGGCAGCAGGGCTGGTGCTGGCCTCTGTGCTCAGCTCCTGTTTCCCCCGGACAGGCAGCAAAGCTGGTGCTGATCTTGGGGTTCAGCTCCTGTCCCCTCCGAGCAGGCAGTGGGGCTGGTGCTGGTCTTAGGGCTCAGCTCCTGTGCCCCTGTCCAGGCAGTTGGTCTGCTGCTGGTCTTGGGGTTCAGCTCTCGTTTCCCCTCCCCCCCCGTGGAGGCAGTGGGGCTGATTCTGGTCTCAGGGCTCATCTCCTGTGTCCCTGGTCAAGCAGCGGGTCCAGAGCTGGCCTCAGGTCTCAGCTTCTCTCCCCAGGCTTGCAGGTATTGGGGCTGGTGCTGTCCTCGCTCTTGAGCTCTTGGCCTCTCTGGTCATGTAGCAGCACTAGGGCTGAAGTCAGGGGTGAGCTCCCTGCTGCTAGTGCTGATCCAAGCACATGTATATGTTCACACACACAAACCCCCCCACCCTTCTGATCTATCATTTCTTTGTCCATGGGCCTTCCACATAAATTTGCTGAATGCATTCAGTCCATCATGCGAGGCTCCATCTCTTATAGCAGTACTTCAGGGCAGGAGGGTGGTGTGTAGTGGTGGCCATGCTGCTGGCCTCGGGGCTCAGCTCCTGTTCCCCTGGCAAGCAGCACTTGATGCTGGTCTCAGCTCTGCCCTGGCCTCTCCCAGCTGGTTCTCCTCACGACGTTGCTCTCCTGTCTCTCCTGGCAGTCCCTGCAGCTGGTGCTGGCCACAGCGCTGCCCTCCTGCCTCCCGCTGAACTCTGCGCTCAACACCTCCATGGCTGCCCCCCAACCCGCTGGCAGCACAGGAGCCCTCAGGGACCAGGAGGTGCTGGGCTTTGTACCTGCACTGTTTCCCCGTGCCCTCAGTGAGTCCATGTGGCTCTGCAGGTCAGGCCGCAGCATCGTGACCTGGACTCCTTCATCGAGCCCACAGACAGGCAGCGCATCCAGGATCACACTTGTGAGCATCAACGCCTTGAAACTCTCCACGTCAGAGAAGTGCTCCAGCTCCCCAGGCAGCCAGGGCTGAAGCAACCGGGGGAGCTGTGGGTGCCTCTGGAGCAGGGACCCCCAGGCAGCGGTCCACGAACCCTGGAGCCACGGTGCAGGTTGGTGCACCCGGGTGATGCTGGCACTGCCAGTGCCTAAGGTCCACTGCCCAATGGCACTGCTGGTGCTGCTCTGGGAAGTCCTCAGAGTCGTCACCCCACAGCGACTGCCGCAGGGCAGTCTCTGGATGCAATATAAGCAGTGAGAGCAGTGATGTCCCAGGGCAGGGCTGGGGGATGTCACAGGTCAGGACTGCCACTGGGGCTGAGCTCCTGCCCCCCTGTGCAGGCAGTGGGGCTGGGGCTGGCCTTGGGATATTCTATATTGAAAAACTGGTGCGTTTAAATCTGCTTTAATTGCAGTGGCATCCAACAGATGCCTATGGAGCAAAACAGTCCCCAGCATGCACAGTGACAGCCCCCAGGCACATTTTACAGCATCACCACACACATCCCCCAGCCCTGCCCTGGGACATCACCGCTCTCACTGCTTATATTGCATCAGAGACTGCCCTGCGGCACTGACTCTGGGGTGATGACTCTGAGGATTTCCCAGAGCAGCACCTGGAGGGCAATGTCGGAGGAGAACCAAATCCTCTGTCTGCCAGGAGAGAGGCCAGCGCAGAGCTAAGATCAGTGTCAAATGCTGTGCTTGCCAGCGAAACAGAAGCAGCCTCATTGCCTGCACGGGTGTCCAGGACCAGAGCAGTGTTGGAACTCAGGTCCCCAGTAAGGAAACAAGGCTGGTGCTGGCCTTGGAGCTCAGCTCCTGTCCCCCCGTGTAGGCTCTGGGCTCAGGGCTCAGCTCTTGTCCCAGCTGGGCAGTCAGTGGGGCTGGTGCTGGTCTCGGGGATCAGCTCCAGTCCCAACTGGGGAGGCAGCAGGGCTGGTGCTGGCCTTGGGGCTAAGATCCAGTCCCCAACCGTGCAGGCAGCAGGGGTGGTGCTGGCTTCAGAGATCAGCTCCAGTCCCGCCCCATGCAGGCAGCGGGGCTGATACTGGCCTCGAGGCTCATATCCTGTTCCCCCTGGTACAGGCAGTGGGGCTGGTGCTGGCCTCAGGGCTCAGCTCCTGTCCCTTCCGTGTAGGCACTGAGGCCAGCTCCAGACCCACTGCCTGCCCATGGGGGACATGACCTGAGCTTCGACGACAGCACCAGCCCCTCTGAATGCCGAAGTTGGGACAGGATCTGAGCCTCAAGACCAGCACCAGCACCACTGCCTGACAACAGGGAAACAGGATCTGATCCCCGAGGCCAGCACCAGCCCCGCTGCCTGCACAGGCGTGGACAGGAGCTTAGCACCGAGGCCAGCTCCGGACCAGTTGTCTGCCCATGGGGGACAGGATCTGAGCCCTGAGGCCAGCACCAGCCCCGCTGCCTGCCCAGTGAAGACAGGCTATGAGCCTCGAGGCCAGCACCAGCCCTGCTTCCTGCACGGCTGGGGACAGGAGCTGAGCCCCGAAGCCAGCACCAGCCCCACTGCTTGCCCAGGGGGACAGGATCTGACCCCCCGCAGGCCAGCACCAGCCCCACTGCCTGCCCAGGGGGCAGGAGCTGAGCCCCGAGACCAGCACCAGCCCTGCAGTTACTCCTCCATCTGCAGCAGCCCCAGCCAGCACTGCAGCCCCAGCAGTTGCAGACTCAGTCCTGGGCACCTCAAGCACTTCCATGTCTGGTTGAGTCCAGACTGTCCCGTGTTTTTCCCGTCTCCCACCCCAGGCAGCAGGAAGATTCGCTGCAGGAGCCAGGGGAGGCTGTGGCTGAGCCTCTGTTCCCCACTGGGCAGAGGCTGCCCACGGTAGGGCCCGGTGTTCTCAGAAGCAAGCCAGCAGCTCCCAGGACTCCTGCACCAAGCCAAGAAGCTGCCCTGCAGGTGATGCTCGAGAGGGGCAAAGGAGCCGGGCCAGCAGCAGAGCCTCGGGATCAGAAGGCTCTGCTCTGCACCCAGAAACCTTCCTCAAACTCCTGAGCATGACAGAAAGCATCTGGCATTGCTATGCTCTCCATGCTTCCTTTTCTTACCTGTCCTGCTGCTCGCCTCACCTTTCCCTCCCAGTTCTGCTGGGCCCTGATGCCTTTGGTGCCAGTCTGGAGGGAGAGGGGATGAAATCCACAGCCTTGGGCCATGGTCTCCCTCCAGCCCTCAGAGGAGGGCAGGATTGTACCAATCCCTTACATCAAGAGATAATGCTGGGCTCTCTGCTTCAGTACCGAAATCACTGTTGCTTTTTGGGGTTCTCCTCACTCAGCTGAAGCAAACTGAGACAAGATGTCCACCTTTCAGGCACTGAAAGCTGCTCTAAGGGTCTGCGGGTATGCCCCTGCAGTATCTCTGTGCCCTTCCCTTCACTTGCCAGAGTTCCGGCTTTCTTGTTTCCCTGTTCAGCTGGGACTCGCAGCCTGCCCCTCTGCTAGGGATGTCTGTTTACTCCCAACTGTTGTATCCAGTCTCCTGCGTAACTACGTTGGCGTTCTTCCCCTACAACAGGTTTCCAATAGGTCATGTAAATATTTACCCAAACCTTTCACACCAGGCCTTCAAGAGGTTCACCCTGCCTGAACTTGCCCTTTCAAGTTGCTCCTTCTGCTTCAGCCGCAGTCCCATGTCTGTGTGCTTCTCAGTTCTCAATTACTCAGCTCTATAGTGGCTATCTTGGGTTGCTGCTTCTCGTAGAAATTTCTGACTACATCTCCATGCCAGGAGATGAACCTGTGCAATTCTTTGCACTAAATCAAGCGTTACTTCTCTGCATCACTTTTCCAGCCAGCTGGCATGTCCCAACAGCCCAGCCTTGGCTTTGCCCTGGTTTATCCTCTCTGAAAGAAGCTCTTCCCTGTGAGGGTGCTGAGGCGCTGGCACAGGGTGCCCAGAGAAGCTGTGGCTGCCCCATCCCTGGCAGTGTTCAAGGCCAGGTTGGACACAGGGGCTTGGAGCAAGCTGCTCTAGTGGAAGGTGTCCCTGCCCGTGGCAGGGGTTGGAGCTGGAGGAGCCAAACCAGTCTGGGATTCTGTGATCATTTTTCCCTCTGTGGAGTTCCCTTTGCTGCAGCTTGGGCTCGTTGCCTTTTCACTGTGTATAGAAGAGCCCTGCACTCTGCACCCCGAGGTAACTGCCCTAGGAGGCTGCAGTTGGACTCCTTCGTTTAACCCTCTTGCCTCGGATGAAGCAACCGCCTCCTTCCGCGCCTCCGCACCCCGGGGCCGAGCAGCGCGTCCCCTTCGGCTGCCTTCCAGGGGAGATCCCCTGTGGGGTGTCGGCTGTGTCCCCGCCCCCCCACTCCCATGGGGCACCTCCCCGACCGCTCTATAAGGGGTGGCGGCTGCGGGACCGGCTGCGCTATGGGGAGCGGGTGGTGCGGTGCGGCGCTGCTGGCTGCGGGGCCGGGGCGAGGGGCGCTGCTCTTCCTCCTCCTCCTCCTCCTCCTCGTGCTGCTGCTGCTGCTGCTGGGCTGCTGCCGGCCGCTGTCGCTGCGGCGCGGCCCCGGGCGGGTGGGGTACGTGCCATGCCCCGGGCTGAGCCGCCCCCGCCGCGCCCGCCGCCCCGGCGCCCCGCCGCCGCCCTTCCCCAACGGCTGGTACCGGCTGCTCGACTCGGAGCAGCTGCCCCGCGGCGCCGCCCGCAGCCTCGCCCTGCTCGGTGAGTGCCCGGCGCCCATCACCCCCGGGGCGGGGGGTCGGGACGTGGGCGGAGTGCGGGGTACAGCACACACCCCCCGGGAATGGGGCTGGGGCACCGGGCATCCCTGCCTGGGAGCCGAGCATCCAGCGCAGCCCTGGCACATCCCGCCCCGCCGGTGTCTGCACCAGGACATCCCTGCCAGGGCATCGGGGCATGTACCCGGGCGTCCCTGCTCTGGCATTGCTGCTGGGGAGCTGGGACATCCCTGCCCAGACACCCCCACTGAGGCACTGGCACATCCTCACATGGGTATCCTCACCAGGGCACTGGAGCATCCTAGCCTAGGCATCCTGCCGGGGCCCTGGGGCATCTGAGCCAGCACTGCAGTGTCCCTGCCTGGACTCTGTTATCAGGGCATCCCTGCCAGGACATCCCTGCCTGGGGGCTCTCCTGTGGCAATGCCACAACTCTGCCTGAGCATCCCTCTCAGGGCAGCCCAGTCAGTACCAACATAGGAGCACCAAGAGTGTCACAGCCTGGGCCTTTTCAGGGGCTCTGATTATCCCACTGGGGCGCTGGCGACATCACGGCACGGGGTCCTCAAGAGTATGCAGGGTTTCCCTGTCTTGGCTTCTTCCTGGGACACCAGAGCATCTCATTGCCTCCCCAGGCAACACTACCTGCAGCTCCCCATGACCTGGAGAGATCAGGATGGAGCCTCAGACACATGCAGGTACTATGTTTGCCCAGGGTCCCTTTGCCTTGAAGATGATTTTGGACTTGTGCTAGTGCCTTTATTGGGACCTATGTAATCCCATATACACATCCTAAAGAGCTTCCAGCAGCCTGGCTGTTGGGACTCCCTTAGTTGTCTGCCTGAAGTCTGGTTCCTGGCACCCAGTTATGTGAAATGTGCAGGTAAAATCACTTGTGGCAGAGTGACTGTAGCATACCGGTGCCAGGAAGATTGTCAGGTTTGTGGGTGTCTGAGTTTTTGGTGTCTCTGAGCACGGCCTGGGAATGCAGCCCTGCTCCAGAGGCAGCGAGCTAGGGGAGATGAGAGGATAAATCCTACTTGAGTCAGTCCCTGCAAGACTCATCCTTTGGAATGAAGCACCTTCCAAAGCATGGCGCTGAGCACGGGAGAAAGAGGTTCTCTGATCCATGGCACACTGGGTGCTTGCTGCAGGGAATCTGCTTGGACACCAGCAAGGCTCCTATGCTGAAGCAGGTTCTCTGAGCTGCTCCCTCCCAAGGCTCTATGTTTCCAACAAAGTGCCCACAACTGCCCAAGGTGGCCTTGGGGCGCTTTGTGTCCTATTCTTTCTACAATTGCTGCTTATTTTCCGTAAAATAAATAGTCTAATTTAATAAGAAACCATCAGTATGAGGCTGTTAATGCTCTAACGTTCACCTGCAACAGAATTTTCGCTGTATCTTAGGCCAGGATGCTGTCCTCTCAAAAGGAGACGCATCAGATTTGAGGCACAGACAGAGCAAAGATCAGCATCTCCTCTGGCTCTGCTGGCTTCAGAGCGCAAAGGCTGGAGGCAGAAGCAGCGCTCACTCAGGAGCCCAGGGTGAGGTTCTTGGACAGCCCAGCAGTGTGGCCAGACCCTTGCCCATGGGCACTGCTTCAGATCTTCAGGGCAGAAGAGCTCCAGCCTGCCTGCATGAAGGAAAGGTCCAGAGGTGGGACCTTCTTGGGGTAAAATCGTCTTAAAACTGGTGGGTGAAGCACAAGGCTGAAGCGATGCTTCTTAGTGCCCTGCTGCAAGTGCTGTAGCTGCAGTGCTCTGGTCTGCCCCCTCCAAGGCTGCTCCTCTGTTTCTGCACTGCAGCTACTCCTGGTGAACGTGTAACACAGGCAGAAACCTTGTCCCTGCCTTCCCCCTCAGGTCAGGCAGAGAGGCGTGTCAGAGACAGAACAAAAATGCTGATGCTTCAGAACGAATCCCTGTTACCTGGGGCAGAGGGAAGGACCAGCACCTCAGGTGCCTCCACTCCCTTGTGCCTGCTGCCAGCAGATGTGTGGAGACTTCCAGAAAGCCTGCAGGGATAACAGAGCCAGGTGTCCTGGTAAGGAGGGATCTCCAGGCACTGGAGAAGAGCTCATTTGTGCCAGGTATCAGAAATAGTCCTTCTAGAAAGGAAAGGCTGGAAAGATTGCAGGGCTTCCTTTTCTTTGCCCACACCACAGAATTTCAGGCAAGGAAGTTGATTCCTTGACTGGAAATTGGAAAGGAAAGTGGTTGTGGGTGGGATAGCTCCCAGTGTCACTTGTCAGCAGTGTGGCTGCATAGGAAAACACACACAGAACTTGGCTCCCAGAGTTTAGTTTGCTCTTATTTCTCACTAGCTGAGCTTTAAGTTACAGCAACTGCTATATGGAGCAGATTTCAGAAGCTATGAAAGCTGAATACTTACATGCATAACCTGAAGCACAGTATGTAAGAGAGGACCTGACCTTCAACTGAGTGGCCACGTGTGAGCAGCCCCCAAGTGCTTCTGAGCTCTGAGACCAGCATGTCCCCTTCCAAGCAGGACAAGGCTTGTGGGCACACTGAAAGGGGTCTGGCTTGCCTTCAGGCCAGGTCACCAAGGAGCAGGCTCTCTCCTTGGAGCTGCTGGCAGGGCTGTGGGTGCTGGCAGGGCTGCAGTGCTGCAGCACCCCCAGAGCAGCAGTGTGCCAGGCCAGGAAAGAGCCTGGCACCTCTTCAGTCCCTGCAGGAAGAGCATTCCTTTAGGTGATCCTGCAGCATGTCCTCCAGCTGTGGTTGCCTTGCACAGCTGGCTGGAGCATTGCAGTGACCAGACCTATAGCTCCAGCCCAGGTACTGGCAGTGCTGCCCTGGGGTAGGGGGGAAGAAGGTGATCCCAGAACTGAGCAGGGACAGATCCCATCCTGACAAACCTCACCAAGCACAAGGAATCAGACCCAGTGATGGAGAAAAGCAAGTCTGAGTGCTGGGGCATTGCAGGCCCGGCTTCTCCAGCACTAACTCTCCACTCCCTGCATGGAACGGGGTCAGGGGCTCCCTGTGCATCACCACAAAAGTCCCTTTTCCCAAGGAGATGTCCATGCTCTGGGTCACAGCACCCTGCAGCCCCTGCCCAAGGAAGGGATTTGCTGCTGAGCTGAGGTGTGGATGGCTCTTGGGGTTCAAGAGCAAACAGGTGAAGGGCTTCTCCTTCCAGCTACCATTCCCAGTGAGCCCTGAAATACAGGAGCCCATGCAGTCTCCTCAACACTTTGTGGGCAAAGGGATGGGAATGGAGTTCTTAATGCAGCCATTGCTCTTCTCTGTGTATCTCTCCCTTAGCTTAGGAAGCATCCTAAATCTTGAAGCATGTTTGTGATGGTACTTTTTATACTGTGGCTGAAACTGGCTCCAAGAACTCAAAACCCAAGGGCCCGAGGGTTACAGCCATGAGAGCTTAGCGATGACCAGGAGAAATTATGCTCCCCCAGGCTGGAACAAGGTGATGCCTTTTGGCTGGGATGTTTCTGTGCTACAGCAGCCCCTGGGGACACTGGTGATGGGCGCTTCACCCCTCGGGGACGGCTCTTAAACCCGGCAGCGAGCTGATGGCCACCACACCATGGGCATTTGCCGCAGCAGCTGCCACCCCAGTTTTGCACAGCCCTTTCCTCCCTGGTTGGCAGCTGCCTGGTGCCACCTCGTGGTTAAAGAACCTCTCCGGTTATTTCTGTCCCGACAGAAACCCTCCAGCATTCATCTTCAGCGGGATGTTTCCGCATGCCTTTGTACAGCAGGTACCCGCAGTGTTGGGTCAAAGCACCCGTTGGTGCTGCCTGTGCAGAAGGGGCCAGTGTGTCCCCAGAGAATCCCGACATCATTAGAGTTGAAGGGACCTCTGGGATCATCCAGTGCAACCCCCTGCCAGGGCAGTGTCACCCAGAGCAGGGCACACAGGAACGTGTCCATGATGGGTTTGGGATGTCTCCAGAGAGGGAGACTCCACAACCCCCCTGGGCAGCCTGTGCCAGGGCTCTGCCACCCTCAAAGGAAACAAGTTCTTGCTCATGTTGAGGTGACACTTCTCATGTTTTATTTATGGCCATTGCTCCTCATCCTGTTGCTGGGCACCACTGAAAGAGGCTGCGCCACCCTCCTGGCACCCACCTTTGAGATACTGATCTGCATGGATGGGATCCGCTCTCAGGCTGCTCTCCTCCAGACTAACCAGGCCCAGCTCCTGCAATCTCTCTTCATAAGAGAGATGCTCTGGACCCCTGATCTCCTTGTTGGTCTCTGATGGACCATCTCCAGCAGCTCCTTGTCTTTCTTGTTCTGAGGAGCCCAGCACTGGATGTAGTACTTCAGATGTGGCCTCACGAGGGTTGAATAGAGGCGGGGGGAATCACCTCCTCGACCTGCTGGCCACAGGTCTTCCCTGGTTCCCCTCATATGGCGGTAGCGTTTTTACACTCTCACCCTCCCCTGTTTCTGCAGGAGAGCAGCTCGCTGTGTTTCGCACCCAGGATGGCCAGGCCTTTGTGGTGGATGCTTACTGCCCTCACCTCGGAGCCAACCTGGCTGCTGGTGGCCGCGTTGTGGGCAACTGCATCGAGTGCCCGTTCCATGGCTGGCGCTTTCGGGGGGAAGATGGAAAATGCACCAGCATCCCCTATGTTGAAAAAGGTGAGGGAGCACCCCCGAGATCTGCAGAACCAGGAGTGTCCTGTGTGCTCTCATCAAAAGGGAGAGTGATCTTTATAATAACTCCCCCTTCATCCTGCTCCCCTATTTCACACAGCCCCCTGTTTCCCCCTGAGCTGTCTATGTTGGGGCATAGTGTTCCAGTGGCCTTTCCTATGTAAGATGATGGCTGGCTCTTCAGTTAAATAACCACCTTTCTTGACTTTGACAGTCCCACAACTCTTGAGTTCAGCAGACAGGGTGTGAAAGAAGCTTTTTAACTCTTGAGTGAGCCATTGCAGCAGCAGGGCTGGATCCTGAGGAGTTACTGGGGTTCAGGTATCATTCTGTGCTCTATAGTGACAGCTTATACCACATAAATGTGTCACATTAGCATGACAGAACGGTCTCTCAATGACAGTTTTGTCTCCTTTTAAGGCTTGAAGGGAACTTTTGGTTGGAATCCAGGAAAGCTCCTCACAAACCTTTCAGATATGGTTTGCGTTGACTGCGTAGGAAGAATGTCTTACTTAATGTCTTACCTAAAGTTCATGTTTAACAATTAGCTGATCTGGCTGCACTACGTAGTTTAAATCACCAATTGTAGATGTGGCTGACACCAGAAAACTCACCTTGAATGTGGCCTGTTGTTTTAGCTTAATTATTTTCTTGGGAAGTTCAGCTTTCTCTGACTGGGATTGATTGGGATGGCAATGAAAACATCGAGTGCAGCAAAAGTCAGTCTTTCTATTAAACAGACTATTTTTCCCAAAGCGAAAGAAACATGCCATCTATATGCATAAGGTAAGAAATGTATAGATGTGCCAAACAGCAGTTCCTGGGTTTGTATGTTATTTTCAGAAAGGAGATTAATACTGTCTTTTTTCCCCATACATACTTAACTCAGGAGCTGCATGGAAGTGAAAATTTAGTTCCAAGCAATAAGCAATGATGAGTTCCAGCACAAAATGAGAGTGGATGTTCTGGACATACTCAAAGGCTTGCCAAGACGCAGTCTCATCTGAAACGTCTGTATTCAAAGTCATTGTTACCCATAGCTATTGAAAGAACAAACCTGCAGAGGGCTGCCCTGCTCCCATACACACAGATGGGTCAGGGTCGTTTAAACAGATCTAAGAGCCACCTGTGCTCATGCAGGTCACTGTGGTGGAGAAGGATTTTGGACTCAGATGCACAGCTCCTCCAGCACTAGGCTTGCAGGGGACCAACAGTGAAGGAGAGACACAGATCTCAGTGTGCTGCCAGATGGAGCTAGGGGAGGGTCCAGAGCACAAGTCCTGTGAGGAGCGGCAGATGGAACTTGGGGTGCTCAGCCTGGAAAAAAGGAGGCTCAGGGGGACCTGATGGCTCCCTACAAGTGCCTGACAGGAGGATGGAGCCAGGAGGGGCTGGGCTCTGCTCCCAAGGAACAAGGGATGGGACAAGAGGAAACGGCCTCAAGCTGCCCCAGGGCAGGTTTAGATGGAGCTGAGGAACAATTCCTTGCCCAGAGGGTGCTCAGGCATTGGAACAGGCTGCCCAGGGCAGGGCTGCAGTCACCGTCCCTGCAAGTGTTCACACAGCGTGGAGACGAGGCCTCAGTGCCATGGGTTAGTGGTGGCCTTGGCAGTGCTGGGAACGGTTGGACTGGATGAGCTTAAAGATAATTTCTAATCTAAATGATGTTGGATCAAGTCCAGAGGAGGCCATGGAGATGCTGCGAGGGCTGGAGCAGCTCTGCTCTGGAGCCAGGCTGAGAGAGCTGGGCTGGGGCAGCCTGGAGAAGAGAAGGCTCCTGAAGGGGAGACCTGAGAGCAGCTCCAGTGCCTAAAGGGGCTGCAGGAAAGCTGGAGAGGGGCTTGGGACAAGGGATGTAGGGACAGGCCAAGGGGAATGGCTTTAACCTGCCTGAGGGGAGACTGAGATGAGCTCTTAGGCAGAAGCTCTTCCCTGTGAGGGTGCTGAGGCGCTGGCACAGGGTGCCCAGAGAAGCTGTGGCTGCCCCATCCCTGGCAGTGTTCAAGGCCAGGTTGGACACAGGGGCTTGGAGCAAGCTGCTCTAGTGGAAGGTGTCCCTGCCCGTGGCAGGGGTTGGAACTGGAGGAGCTTTAAGCTCCCTTCAACCCAAACCAGTCTGGGGTTCTGTGACTATGTGGGGCAGGTGATGCCCTTTTCACAATTTAACAAGCTGCATCTCACCCAAAGCACAAGATTTTCTTAGTCAGAAAGCAGGGTGATGGTCTCCTCCTGCCCCCTCTGGTATTCACTGACTGAAAGAGAAATACAATTTCTCCTGTTATTTCACTGTATAAGGCTGAATAATAAGGAAGCACTTTCCCCTGCACTTGTTTGTTTGCAAATCAGAAAAAGCCATGAAGGCAAAAGGTTTTCAATCCAGTAGAAACTCAATTTTCTGACAATTGGGTGAATATAAACACCAAAATTCATGTCACTGGACAGAGCAGATCTGTTCTTAAGGCAGCCCATCATACTGCAGTATGGTAACAGAGAATGACTTAAACTCGAGAGGTAGGGATGGCTTTTACCCTCTGCACACCTCTAACTAAAAGCATCTCCTTTTAGCTCTTAGAAACTTGAGGGGGTCCATTGATGCAGGAGACGTTTACTGATTTCAACAGTTTTAAGAGCAGTGAAGGAGGCTGTGGAGCAGCCAGCCCCACTACCTCCTTTATCAAACTTTGTGAGTTTTGAAAGCTCATGGAAACACCCAATGGAAGTAAAACTGATTTAAGCAAGCTCGCCTGGGAATTGTAGAGGCTGCTGTCATTCTTCAGCAGCCTGGAAGCCGGAAAAGTGTCACAAGAGAGACTGTGCCTCATGACTTTCTCCCATAAAGATAACCTCTGAGCCGTGGCTGAGGACAAGGTGACCCTTAGTGCCAGTATCAGCTTTGGAGATGGCGCTTTTAACTGAGTCCTTTCTGTGCTCCCCAGTGCCAGACTTGGCGAGGGTCCGGACCTGGCCGTGCTGCGAGGTGAACGGGATGCTGCTGCTCTGGTACCACTGCGAGGGGCTGGGGCCCACGTGGGCAGTGCCCGAGCAGCGTGAGATCACCACCAAACAGTGGGTGTTCCGCGGGCAGACGGAGCACGTGGTTGATGCACACATCCAGGTAGGGAGCCTGGTCCCTCTGTGGAGAATGTCCATGGTCCATGCCTGGGTCCTCTCCTATAGACCAGTTCACAAACATCTCCTCCCAGGCTGAGAGAGCTGGGCTGGGTCAGCCTGGAGAAGAGAAGGCTCCTGAAGGGGAGACCTGAGAGCAGCTCCAGTGCCTGAAGGGGCTGCAGGAAAGCTGGAGAGGGGCTTGGGACAAGGGCCTGTAGGGACAGGCCAAGGGGAATGGCTTTAACCTGCCAGAGGGGAGACTGAGCTGAGCCCTTAGGCAGAAGCTCTTCCCTGTGAGGGTGCTGAGGCGCTGGCACAGGGTGCCCAGAGAAGCTGTGGCTGCCCCATCCCTGGCAGTGTTCAAGGCCAGGTTGGACACAGGGGCTTGGAGCAAGCTGCTCTAGTGGAAGGTGTCCCTGCCTGTGTCAGGGGTTGGAGCTGGAGGAGCTTTAAGGTCCCTTCTAACGCAAACCATTCCATGATTCCATGAATTAACCAGGCCCTGCCTGCGCTCAGTGTCATCACTGCTACTGGCAGAGTTCAGACCTAGAAATACACCCTGTGCTGTATCGAGATTATGGCATATGTTCCCCAAACACAGATTGTGAGCTTCTCAAGTAGGGAGCAGATGTTCTGGGTACTTAAAAGGAATCTGTTAATTTGCTTTGACTTATAATTGATGTAATTTAAAAGAAGATTCTTTGCCAACTGCGGCACTTACTGTCAGGAGGCTTTTGAGCTCATCACTCAACTGAAATGGGAACGCAGTTACTTTGCTGTTAATCTTCATAAGCACCATCATATGCTGAGAAATGTGCCATGGAGAACAAAGTGGTTCTTGTTTCCATTACCCTTCAGTGGAAATCAGGTGGAAAAAGGGAACTGGTGTGTGGCATTTAATGGAAGGGTCCACGGGGTCCTGCAGGGGCAGCTGCGGGTGGAGAGCAGCAGGAGGCAGGGGCAGGTTTGAAGCTGGGCAGTCGCTGGAGGTCCCTGGGAGGTTTTCGTGTGCTTTCCACTGAGCAGAACACTTCTGTGCATAAAAATCAGTGACAAAACTGACCCTTCATCCAGAGTGCGTTTCTGCCCGAGGCAGCGCCTGCCTGCCGACTACATCATGGCTGAGGTGAGCGGGTGAGAAAGGAACGGAGGGATTCAAAGTGAAGGTACATGAGACACAGGAGGTATGGCTGTGGGAGTGTGCAGAGGAGATGCGAGAGGCAGGGAGAATCTGGGAGATTGATGGGATAGTAGTACTTATTTCCTGTCTGCTTTTCAGTGCATGCCACTGAAGGCAGGTCTCAGCTGGGGCCAGTCTGCGCTACTTGCCAAGCTGGTGAGAAGCTGCTGTATTTGACTAATAAAGCAGTTAAAACTTCTCAAGAAGTGCCATATTATGAGCAGGTTGATGGGGTTGAGACCTTTCAAAGTGTGTGATAGCTACTTTAGAAGCACAGACACAAAAATGCTTTATTCCTTCCAATTATTACAGGGGCAAAGGAGGGACTCAACTGGAGTCCCAACTGCTTCAGATGTTAACATGCATAGACTTCTTTGAGCTTAAAACGAGCCTTAAATTTTCCAAGTTTCATGTTCAGATTATTCCTGTACAGCAGGCAAGAACTGGTCCCAGTCTGTGCTGAGGCCTCTTCCTCCACACACTTGGCTGCTTCTCACTGCTCCGTGTCCCTGTGAGCATCTCTGCTGTGCCTGGGGCAGTGTGCCCTACCCTGTGGTCACCCTGGTGCTGTCAGCTCCCACCCGGGTCAGCTCTTGCCAATGGCAACTTATTCCCCATGGCAGGAAATCCCAGAGAACGCGGCCGACTCGGCTCACCTGGCTTTCCTCCATGGACCAGCCATTCTGGGCGGATCTGACCTGAGATACACGAGGTCCAAGCTGTGGGATTTTATGAAGCACAACTGGAAGGTAAGACTCAGCTCTCCTCTAAGCCGTGAGGAGGTCAAGTCTTTCAAACCAGGCCCCGTTTCGGCTTTAAAGCATCAGCCCCACCTCAACCGCTCTGCTGCGTTGCCTCATCTTCAGGTCCAGTCTCCTTCTTGTGTCTGAGTTTTCGCTGCACTCCCTCGTCTCTGCTCATCTCTAGATGGTCTTCACAGCCAGCTCTTGTCACCGTTTCTCTGCTAGTATACCCCATCTCTTGTGCTGAGCTGATCCTTCTCCACCCCTCCAGGCAGAGTGGTGGCCGGAGCCAGAGCCCAACAAGCATTGCTCCCGGATGCTGCTGCAACACACCGCAACCGTTTTTGGGAAGCACTTCTCCCTGATGGATTTGACAGTTTCAGCCAGGCAGGTATGTCCCATGCTAAGGGGCTTTGTCACCCGAAAGGCTGAGTCCTTGCCTGTCCTGCCCAGAGTCGCCTTTCCTACCATGTGCATAGATGCACAGTCCAAAAACTACACGCAGGCATTGGGGCTGCTCCACTGCTGGGCAGGATGGAGAAAGGGAGGGTTCATAAGGACTGCTGTGCTCACAAAAGATGGGAATGAGAAGAAGCTGGTACCTGAGCAGACACTGGTGGCAATCCTGAGGGACCTTCCTACTATCATGTCACAGCTCAGAATCACAGAGTGGTTTGGGTTGGAACGGACCCAAAGGAAGGTGTCCGTGCCCATAGCAGGGGGTTGGAACCAGATGATCTTCAGGTCCTTTCCAAAGGACTCTGTGATTATGTGATTCCTTATTACAAAACAAGTCATGGTACAAAACTCTGGTAAGAGATGAATCTCACTGTAATTAGGGAATTATCACAAAATGGATGTTAACTGTATGGTCAGTTCTTTGAGCTGTGCTATTTAGCACTGATATTGATGAACAGGAGGAAAAAGAAGACATTAAAATAACCTTACAAAGAGTCTGTATGCAACCAGACATTACAGTAGTAAATGAAGTAGCCAAAACCCCCAACAATTTCTGCACTCCTTCAAATAACCAAGTCTGACCACGCAGCTGCATGTCTGCATGCACATCAGAGAGCACAGAACAAGTACTTCATGTCATGCCAGATAGAAAGCTGAACCTGATTTCAGCTAAAACCTGAAGTGACTGTTGTAGCTGCAGAGGAGAAGCCAGAGCAGGAGCAGGGATGTTGTATTACTGCACGCTGTATTGCAGTTGCTGCTATTGAGATCGGAGCCCAGGATCGGTGCCAACAATTCAGTAAGGCTGCTCATGACCTGAAGGTAATTCAGTGATGAACAAGACGACCAAGTGAAAACTTGGAAGCATTTCCTACAAGATTAGAGTTTAAATTTGGGGAACTCAGTGGAGCACTGGAAACCCTCATGAATTCCCATGGGCCCACAGCAAAGCCACCCATCCTGGACACGTCTGTAGATGACCCAGGCCAATGCGGGCTGCTGGATCTGCCCTGACCTGGGGAGCACCAAAAGTGGGAAGCGTTCTGCGAACCCTGAGGCATAGCTTTGGCCTTGTGCCTATTATCTGGTGAAAAGGCAGAGTAAAGGGGGACTTGAGCACAGTCTAGGAGACATCTCAGGCAGGTCTGAAGCTGTGGTAGTTGCTGTCCCAGAGGGCTGGACACTGGGGGCTTTTCCTTGAGGGTGCTCTGTTGCTCTGCAGGTAGGGCCAGGACTGGTTTTCCTGCTCTTTGAACACACTTTCCTGGGCCGTGGGATCATCCTGCAGACCGTGACACCCCTGGAGCCTCTCCTGCAGAGTGTGGTCCACAAAATCTACTACCAGAAGAACATTCCAGCCATAATCCCCAAGTTCATCCTGAGAGCAGAGTGCATCCAGGTAAAGCCTCTGAAGAACAGCAGCCAAAGGTGGCTCCCTGGAGCTTGGTGGCCAGGAACTGTCAGAATGAAGAGCAGTTACTGCAGTGGGCTCCAATACGTGTGGCAAAGCACTCGTGGGCAAGCTCCTTTCAGAGCTTGGTTTGAGCTTTCATTCTTGGTAGCCCCAGGAATGAAAGGGGAGGTTTAGTAAAGAGGGTCCCTGCAGTGGGTCATCTGTTGAGGGTGGCAGAGAGCTGCTGTCCCTCTCCTGTGAATGGGGAACTGGGGCACAAGGACTGGGCAACTTGTCCCAGGCTGCAGGAAGCCTTCGAGGGAACTAGTAACTGCATCCAGCATCCCAGGATGGTGCTGTAAGATTATCCTGTCTCCTTTGGTGAGAATCGTGCCAAGAAATACTCCTACTGCTAAATTATCATGAGATTTGGAAACTCCTACCTCTCCTCATAGAGTTTCTTCAGGTCCTTATCACAGGGATTCATGGAAGTGATGGGAGGTCATTCTGGAGGTCTCTAATTCAATCTCTCAGTTAGGATGTCTTGCCAGATTAAGGTCAAACATGGCCTTGAAGGCCTCCTCCTTCAAACCAGAGAGGGTTTCACTAGCACTACAGTAAAAATTGCCAGAAGATGACTTTCAGATGCCAAAAAAAATACCCCAGATCAAATTTAGCTGAGCTCAGGCTCATGTTGTATAAATGCTGGCTTGATGTTTTGCATCCTGCTAATGTGAACAAGCCTCACTCATTTCTGCAGAGACTTCTTCACAAAGCAAAACTTCACGATCTTACTGCGTGTCTGAGCAGCGTTTAAGATGCAGATGCTCAGTTTGTAATGCCCTGGTTGCCTGGAACTTGGGGTACAAAGGGGACAGCCTAAGCTGAAAGTGGCTTTGTGTTTGGGAGCTGTAATGGGTTGAGTGCTGGCTGAGTGCAGACAGAACTGTAGCATTACCAGTTACAGATACCACGAGCAGGCGCACACTGGCCATTTGGGAGAAGTCAATGCAATGTGCAGGTAGCTCACACAGAACTAGGAGGTGGTCTGAACTACTACGAGGTAGTTCAGCATCCCGCCCTGACCGAGACCATCCTTTTCCCCCCAGTTTGAGCGGGATATCACCATCTGGAATAACAAACAGTACCTGCCCAAGCCGCTGCTGGTCAGGGAGGACTCCAGCATCCAGAAGCACCGGCGCTGGTATTCCCAGTTCTACAGCGAGAAGAGCAAAAGGCCCCCTGTGCCAAAGGACCTGGAGTGGTGAGGACCCTGCTGCCCACTGGGGCCGGAGGCTCTCGGGTGGATCCCTCCCAGCCTCCCTGGTGGCAGCAGCGCTGGGCAGCAGTGATCGCTGTAACCAGGATTGGCACTGGCACAGGGAGCAGAGCCTGAGCCTTGCTGAGCCTCGTCTATCTTCCATGTTCAGGGCACCAAAGCTCAAAGGGTGTAATGTGCTTGCTCTTGTACCTGTGCTGCAATATGTGAACTGAGTGTGAGCTTAAAGTTGCCAGAGCTGCCTTCAAAGTGCCCTTGTTTCTCGCTGCTGCTGTCGTTTTGAGTAGTTACGTGAAAAGCTTTTCTTGTGTTCTTTTATGCCTGAAGTGTCCTTTCCCAGGCAGGCCCAGTGTCGCTTTAACCTGCCCGAGGGGAGACTGAGATGAGCTCTTAGGCAGAAGCTCTTCCCTGGGAGGGTGCTGAGGCGCTGGCACAGGGTGCCCAGAGAAGCTGTGGCTGCCCCATCCCTGGCAGTGTTCAAGGCCAGGTTGGACACAGGGGCTTGGAGCAAGCTGCTCTAGTGGAAGGTGTCCCTGCCCGTGGCAGGGGTTGGAGCTGGAGGAGTTTTGAGGTCCCTTCCAACCCAAACCAGGCTGGGATTCTATGATTCTGCACCATCACCTTGGCTGGGATGGGCTTCAGGTCTCCAGGGGAGCCTTGGCTGATGACTGCATGGCATCAGAGGTGTGACTGCAAAGGCCACAGACATAGAACATCTTCCTTCTCTCTGGGAGCAGGAAGGGCAGTGTGGGTTTTAGCTGCCCACCATGCCCTTACCATACCTGTCAGCTACCTCAAGCCTACTGAGCTCTTGCATGAGTCAATTCCTCATGGAGCTAGTGCACCTAATTGTGAAGAAGAGGATCTATCCTGGTGCCCAAACTGCTTTGACAACAACTCTGCAGGTCAAGGATGAGAATAAGATCCTGCTCTGGTAGCCCCTGAATCCCAGCAATACCCTGGGAACATGGTTGGCTGTAGAACTCTCATGGTAAGACTGTCACTGTCACTGCTCAGAAGTGGAACTAACACATGGACACTGGCTGCAAGTCTGACAAAACCTGGTCTAGATTCTCCTGCACACTCTGTATTAAAGGGCTAAATCCTGCAATCCCTATAGGCAGGGTCTGTGTTCTACGGGGTGCAGGACCCTGCAGTGACTCTGCCAAGAGCCACCAAGAGCAAATGCTCCAACCCAGGAGGTCTCCAAGGTGGCCGGGAGCTGCTGCCCTCACACTGGGTGCCCACCAGCGCCAGTTCTGCGCTCTGCTGAGCCTTGAGCTCCCTTCTTCGCCATTGACCAGGACCGGGAGCAGGAATGTGCCCCCCAGCCCTGTGCCAGTGCAGAGCCCATCGCCCACCCTGGTCACCTACTGCAAGCGGGGCCCTCCCCGTTCACACCTCGCTATCGCACTGTCGCTGGCTCACCATTAAATTCTTTCAGGAGCTGCTTTCCCGTTCTCGGGTTGTTCTGCACTGTTTTGGGGGTGTCCTTGCCTGGGAGAAGTGATTCTGCCTGAGGGGCCACAGGGCATCTCCAGCAAGGAACTGGAGGAGAAGGCAGGAGCTTGGACAAGGAGCATTGTCCAGCTCAGCCTGAGCCTCTCAGGGGCTCAAGGGCATTAATACATCTTAGTGGCCCTGACCAGCCTCACCGGGGGTTCATCTACTCCCAGCCTGTGCCCCCAGAGCCCCTTTTCTGCTCAGCTCTGGACCTTCAGTCCCTGTCCAGAGCTGGAGGAAGTCTCCAGCTCAGCTGCAGATGTGCCCGTGAGCATATGTGAGCTCTGACCACAGACTGCCCAGCTCCACTTCCATCCCGTCCCATCACCATGGACCTGACCAGCGACTGCTGGGCTGTGTCTGACCTGGGCCACCCTCACCAGATCCCAGCCCTGAGCTGCACATTGGCCTCAGCCCTGCCTCATCCCCAGGACCTGGACTCTTGTTGAGCTCTGGGCCTGCGCTGTTCACCCCCCTGGGGGCAGTGGGACTCCCCTTGTCTCCCAGAGCCCCGCTCCTTAAGGAGCAGCAGAGCATCACCTTGCGGAGGCGGGTGATGGAGAAGGAGCAAGAGGCACAAGTTGCAGCTAGCAGGACAGGGATGTTGCGTGCCATGGTGTGGGCCAGCATGTTCTGTTCACCCGCACCTTCAAGGGGCGCATGGACACCACACACACAAGTACAGAGATAGGAGGCTGATGCTCCCTGCTCCTCACTGTGTTCCCACAGACAGGATCTTAGGATCAATGGAACACCAAGGCAGGCAAATTGCTGAAGATCAGAGATGGTTAAATTTGCTTTTAAATTCATCAGTCCTGATTTTAGAGGCACCTCTGGGATACCTCCAGCAGAGCCTGAGCCCTGAGCTACTATTTCCTTTATTTACTAAGGTTCAAGTGGTTGTGTCCTCATAAGACAGAAGTTGGTGAACCAGGAAAAAAGACAGGATTAACTTAAGCCTCTTGTTTCATTTGCAATCTCATTTATCCCTTAAAATGGATCTAGCAAAAAGGACAATTTAGAGACAGTGGCATGCCCAGGAGCACTGTCCTTTATCCTCTACGCCTTTTGGCCATGTATTATCCACTTCAAGTATTCAGACCTTCAACCAAATCCTAACTCCCACCTGGGATGTGAGAGCATTGGATCTTACTGCTTGCTGAAATCACTTTTCCATCAAATCTACTGCAAAGCTACAGCCGTTCTGTTACATCCTGAGAGGTGTATTTATTAGTCTGGTTTATCTTCACACTTGACCACTAGCCCAGAGCAATTATCCAGTTGCCAGACGCAACGTCATTCTATGTCTTTGGGTTTTGTTTCCCCAGCTAAGAGCTTTACTGCAAATTACCTGATTCTCAAGCAAAGGTTTGGGGTTTTTTCTTGTTCTCTTTGGGGCAGGTTATGGTGCAAGGTTAGAAAACCTCAAAAGGATACCACAACAGACCAAAGAAAGGTGACAGACAACAACGTACCTTGGATTGTCCAGCGGTGGGCCTGGTCCGCCCCATGTTCTTGCTCCAGTTGGGACAATTCCCTGGTCATTTCTGGTCTGGGGGTCTTGGAGCTCCAGATAACATCAGCAAAGCCGTGTTCCTGTGTGTGGAACTGCCCGTGTCCCACTCACCAGCACTCTGTGACCCTGGCAGGCACTGGTGCAGGTGAAGGCTGACGCAGCCTCTGGGTGAAGCTGTCTCAGCCCCTTGGTGTTGTGGCATCATGAACAGGTGCCAAGGGGACTGAGCCCTGGCTCCTGCTCAGTGCCCAAATGCCTCTCCTGGGTGAAAGCAAGGTCGTGGGTGGACCTGACCGTGCTGGGCAGAAGGGTGGACGTGTGAGTCCAGCCTGACCAGCACCAGCTTGCACAGCTATAGCAGTGTGAGAGCAGCGGAGCTGAACCTGTCCTGCTGGTGTGGGTGCAACACACCAAACCCCGCTTCAGCAGGCCAAGTGCCCCATGTCCATGTCTGCTACACAGCAATGTGTCACTGGTGAGAGGCGCAGGGTCACTGCATGGGCACCCAAGTGTGAGACAGGAGATGCTCTGGTAAATGCTCCCAGGGGCTCAGGAAGCATGAGGGAAGTGGGGAGAAGCCCACCATAGAGTTCTACAGCTGATGAGCTCCACCAGAGATTCAGGTCACTGCAAGTGATGTTCTCCCTCTTCACAAGACCCTCGGCACTGGGTGATGCCCCGTTCATGGGCTTGATAAATAGAAAACCCCAGAGACTTCTTTCTTTTTTTTCCTAAAGGTTGTTTTATTGTAAAACCATAAATACAACACTGACATGAAAATCCTCAAGCAACGGATGCTTTCTTACAGTTACAGTTTGTCTTCTGCCTTGGCATCAACTCTGAAAAGAATGTTGCAGAAACATGTCTCTAAGAGATCTCCAAAGGACCGAGCTCTGGCCTGGAACGCTCGGCCCGGTTGGAACCTAAGTGGAACTATTCCTCCTCTCTTGTGGAATATTTCCATTCAGACAGCAACAGACTTGTAAAAACAGCAACATTTAAACACCTTGATTTCGTTTTTTCCTTTAAGAATCCTTTTCATTTGACGTCAGTCTAAGTTTCAAACAGCACTGAATTTATTGAGCTGTAAAAAAAAACAAACCACAAACCAAAACGAAACGAAACAGAAACGAAACAAAATCCTATAAAGAAAAAAAAAAACAACCCCAGAACTTGAGTTGGCCTCAAGCGTTCGTATCTCACAATGAAATCAGCAACTCAACCCCGTGCAATATTGCTCTCTATTGAGTCATTTGATCCACACCAACAATACATGAGACTTCAAACAGGTTTTGTTTTGTTTATTAACACAGCAAGTGTGACATTAGATAACCTTTTAAATACAGTACATGGTACCGCGCGGGCAGGGCCCCGCGTTTCCCCTTTATGAAGACAAAGCCAGCGGTGGCGGTTTATAAAAATATTGTGTTGCTACAAAAGTATAAATTAATGCTACCGGTATTAAGAAATATTAAACACATAAAACTTATAAGGATTAAGAAAAATATTCATTAATACCTGTAGAAAACTCTGGCCTAAAAAAGATATTTTTTTTTGTATATTTTTTTGTCTATTTCTTTTTTTTGTCTTTTTTCACGATGCTGACAGGAGGGGCTCACGCTCGCACGCGGAGGCGCGCGCCTGCGCCCGGGGTATTGCCTTGAACATCTGCAGCTACACAGGGGAAGGGGACACACGAGTCACTGCGGGAGGAGGGACGGGACAACGGAACGTTCCGCGGCTGCTCGGTGGAACACCAAGAACTCGGCTCCCGACAGGAGGGGGGAGAAGGGAACACGCGCCCCAGGAGCAGCTTCAGGGGTTTCCTGGTGGGTGGGGTTGTTGGCAGGACACTTCCTAGCTACGGCGTGGACCCGGAGCCGTGGTCTGGATGATGTGCATCCCTGCTCGTCACCTGTCCCAAATGGTTCAGTTCGTCCACTACTGGTTTCCCTTTTAATTAATTTATACAAAATAACATTAAAGCCCCAATAAGTTTAAAGGGATGGAGGAACACAGCTCCTAAAACTGTTGCTCCTTCCTTCTTCGAGTGGAAAGGTCCTTCTCCATTGATAGCAAGGAAATGATCCCATCTCCCACCCCCTAGCCCACTGGAAAATCCAACCCATCCTACCCACAGACACTGCAGAGAGCAACGCAAGAACCGCCAGAACACCGAGAACGTTCAAGGCTGATGAGGCTGGAAGTGTCTTTGTAAGGAACTTTGGTTGCAGAAAGCAAAGGGTTGACATTTCTGTACCCATCGACTCCACTGTGAAATACTCCTACCGCTAAGGCTGCACTGCTCACTGGTACCAAGAGGTGCTGACCACTGCCAGTGATGGGGTCAGCAAGGGGAACAACAATGGGAAGGAAGAAAATCCTTTCAGTCAGTGCTTGATGTTGTGCATCAGTGAGCCATTTCCATGACTCCAGAAGCTATTCGGAACTCAACATCAGCTGCCTACAGATCATGAAACCCTGAAGGCTCCACTGGAGGCACCGTTGTCCAACATGAGCAAAACCCTCCCGTCAAGTTACAAACCCAAGGACTCTAACAGGAGTAGTATAAACCCCAACTAACCAGCTAAACAGGAACCAAAATTAAACAGAACTCCCCCAAACATTAAACATATAAAATTAGATTTCAGGGCAATACACTCATTGGTTCACCATTTCTGGCCTAGCATAAGCAAACGATCCCACAGCTCTTCCAATGTGGAGCTGTCCTTGCCTTCACCTCTCTGGATCTTATTGTTTTCCGGAGTGACATTCCCAGAGCGCCAGGAAGAGGATAACCAGTGGCACAGGGACAGCTCCCATGCACTGTGAAAAGGGAATTCTTATTGCTAAAGAGCCACATCTTCAGAAATACCCCCCCCAACACTGTGACTCAGACGATGTTTCTGGGCATTCCCAATGGATCCCATAAATTTAAGATCACGGTGTAGCACAGAAAATGCACAGCAGCAGCAGCAGCAAAATGGTGAGTGCTCTCCCCACACCCTGATTCCTCCACTGTAAGGGCTGACGATAACTCAACTGGTGTTTTCCCCTCTGTCCCTGTGGTCAGCTCCCTCCCTCCTTTATGAAACCTGGTTAACCTGGAAACCTGGGAGTGCTGGGAAGGGTGGGAGGACGGGGAGGGAGATGCTCTGTGAACCCTCCTGGAACTATCATGCAGAACCAGCATTTCCCACCTCTACATCCAGTCTCTTTTCTCTTGGCAAGGCCAAAGGCAGCCTTATGCCTTCCGGAGCGTGCTCTAGGGAGCTGTACAGCCTTGTTTTAAATGACAGGGCTCAAGAGCCAGACTCCTCCCAGATAAAGCAGATTTCTCCTGCCTGAAAAGGTTTCCCAGAACCTGCTTTTAGTGTCATTTTGTTTATTTTCATCCCGTTACTCCCAGTTATTCCATAGGGAACAACTTGTCCCTTCCTGTGTGTGCTCCCTCTGGATGCTCCCAGGAGCTCCTCTCCACCTCCTTTAGCCAGAGAGACGCAGTTATTGATCAGAGTCTTTCCTCCCAGCCTCTGAATAACTTTTTGGCCACTCTTTTACTGTCTTGTGACTTATCAGCAGCTCGGAGCTGTCTGGATGCAGGCAGCAGCACAGGGTCTCAGTCACCCTGCTCCTGTGTAAAACCACGTCCTGGCTTGTCTATAGGGAGTACAGAAGGTGGAGATGGTTCCTCAGACTGGGTATAGCTCAGAGGACTCATCCCCCAGTACAAGCATATGTGGTAATTTCCTCTCCTGTTAAACCATGCATGTTATTGCAAGCAGTTGGAGAAAAACAAACCAACCACCCTGAGACATCTCCGTGAACAGTGTTAACTCAGACACCACAGCTCAGAGCTCAAGCCACTTCCAGAAGTGCCTCCCCTCTATTCCCAGCTGCTCCCGAGCTGTGCAAGTATCCGACACAACTTCAGTTGCAAAATTCACATAAGGGTCCCGACTCCCTGAGCTGCTTCTGGACGTATTCTCGGCTCAGCAGGGGAGAACACCCAGCAAGCGCAGTTCAACCAGTGCAGGCGGCTCTTGAGGATGCTTAAACCAAGTTAAACTGCTTTAACCAGCAACTAACAACTGAATTAAGACAAAACCTGAGCCCACAGTCGGCTTTCACAGGAAGTTTTCCAGATTGCACTAGCTCAGATACAACCACATAAGCTTCCTTAGAGCAGAGCTTTGACAAAAGGGAAGTTCGCTTCCATCTGAAACCAACCCAAGCCAAGACACCAAGCCCATCGTGCCAGCCAGAACACAACTGCTGGAGACATGGGGAATAGAGACAGACACGGGAGACTAATCTGGGCTCCATGTTCTCCACTGCCTCCCTGGCTGCTGCACTCACACAGAAACAGCTTCTGTTTTGAAGAGCTCTGCCGTTGTATCCCACTTTCTTAAGGATCCACAAGGACCTTCAGACAGGCCTGGAAAGCCCTTCATTCTTTACAGTTCATCTTCTCCCCATGTGTAGATCATAACCCCTCCCAAAGCAAACTGTCAAGTTCAGAAAGAGAAGTCTGTAAGGTCAGGCACAGAGTAAGCAGCAGAAATAAATGAATGCCTGGAGAACACATGCACCATTTGTACCCCAACACATTCCCCAAGTATGAGTAAAGGAAACAAGGAGAAGGCAAACTGCCAGCATGACCCACCAGACGATGATCCCAATTCTGAGGACTTCTCCTTCCAACTCAAAGAGAGCTCATGACACCCCTGCTGAACAAAGAGACCCTCTCCTCTCCATCTCCCACCCCAGGAAAGGCAATGCTCCTAAGGCAGAAGTGTTGCTCCGTACCACCGAGCCAGCACAGAATCAAACAATAGAACAGTTTGGGTTGCAGTAACCTGGAAAGTTTAAGAGCTTCCAAAATTCAAACCTGGGTGAAGTATCTATGCTCCCTAGAATGCAAAACCAAAGAGCAGAAAAGAGAAATAGGAGCAAAAGCTTGGCATCTAGGATAAAGAGATGTGCTCCAGATGTGCTTCTCCCCTTTTAATGAAGTACGTTGAACAAAGCCTGTGAGCAGACACAGCATGAACAGCTCCTCTGAGCTCCACACCCTGTAACCGTGTTTAAGACTCATTACAATCTGCAGCTTCTTCCACCAGGTCCCTGGAGAAGGGGCAAGCTCCTCACCACCTTTCCAGATTGCTCCACTTTAGGGCTTTAGGTTTTATCTTGTATTTTCAGCTGCTAAGATGAGGTTTTAAGTCTTTGGAAGAACCTCATCTACCAGGCACTGCTGTGTGTTTGCTCAAGAGCCATCATTAGTGCAACTATAACCAAAGCTGCCTGAGAGGGAGCAGTTACTAGGATGGGGGAGAGGGCCACTCAGTCCCTCTCTTTGGTTGTCACAGCAAGGGAACTCCAGATTTGACACCCAAACCACACTGTAGGAAGGGGAAGGGAGATGGGCTGGGAGCTGAGGGTGGCTGCGGTGTTCCTGTGTGCACACCCTGGCTCACTCTGGGCTCAGCCTGGCACCAAATGCTCACACAAACGGCTGCAGTTTTACCACCTCCTCAATTCCAGGGTTCTAAAACTGGGCTAACTCTGCTTTGTCCACTCTCCCACCCTTAATGCCTTGCAGAGAGACAACACAACAAGCCTGAGCTGACAAATCCCACAGAAGTTACCAGCCTGTCCCTTAACAAAGGAGTGTTGGGGTTTGGAGCTTTCATTGCAAAGGAACACAAGGGGTTTGCACATTCACCTGAGCATCAAAGAGCCTGTGAGTGGTTCTCAGGTGAACCAAGCACAAAGATGGAAGTGCTACTAGGAGAAAGAACTACACATCCTGTCCCCATTTCTGCCCACAGCTGAGCCGCATGGCACACACTTTGTAGCCCCATCTTGCTTTGGATTCATCCTCCAGCCAAGCTTCCCTGCTGCAGGATACCTTGTGCTCTCCAGTGGGACCAGCAGCACAGCACAAATGCTTTGTAATGGGCATGCATCTCACTTAGTGTTTTTTGTTTGCAGTTTGAGACTTACTTATTGTTTGCTATAGGTTTCTCCTGCACTGCCAATGCAAACAGATGTGTTATCACAGGTCCAGCTGGTACTGGGCAGGCAGGATTTGTATGGGAGGAAATAAAACCAGCAAGAAGAGAACACCTCCATCGGCAAAAGCCACTGCCAGAGAAATAAGATGTCCAAGTGCCTCGGCCTTGGCAGCTCGCCCTCCAGCACTGCAGCTGCCAGCGGGGCTCAGACTCTCTTCTAAGACTTACACTTAGGAGACACCAAGTTTTGCCCTGATGCCAGTAACAGTGCTGAGAGGTCAACCCAAAGGCTAGACTCAAGTCAACAGCAGGTCCCATTTCTAGGCTGAAAAGGGTAAGAGCTGGGTGCAAAGAGCCATCCTCAGTGACCCTGACCTAGGGATGGTCTCCAGCATGCAACCTGTTCCCCTGCCTGAGCCCCATAGCAGTGAATCAGTCAGTGCCTGTCAGGTTCAAGGCATCTGCACACAAAGCCTGAGAGACTGCGTTTGACATTTCTCATGTCTTGGGACTTGCACCTTCTATTCTGTCCTGGTTTTGGCAGGTGGGATCTGGTTTAACAACCATCCAACAGCAGCACTTCAATGGGGACCCCAGTCTCAACACTGTGTTGTCAGCAACCAGAAACCCCCTGTGCTGCTGAAGGGCTCCAGCCTGCAGCGAGCCCAATGCTGCTCTGTGGCCACTGTGACCACAGCCCCAGGGGACACTACTGGAATTGGAGAGACTACTTCAAAAGTAAGAATTTGCTTCAATTTGCCTCCGGGATACAAGTCCCAGGGATGAAAAATTAACTGTTTGGCACCAGAATTTAGGAATTGTCTGAGAGGCAGCAAACCTCACAGCAGAGACCCCATCCAGCCACCCACGGACTGTGCCTACAGGCACTGGACACAGCAGAGTGCTGGCCTCATGACCAGCAGAGTGACTGAGATGTTTTTGTGTTATGATGATCTCTAATTGCATTTGGGGTGAGCCAGTAAGTGTGAACTTTTAAGGGCCTGTGGCCTTCCTAGCCAGAACGATTCAGCAACATAACAAGTAGTGTAATGCACTGTAGGTATCAAAAAGACATTCGTGCTACAAGAGGAAACCATTCCAAACTAAATGGGAAGATATTCTTCGCACTCAATCAGGAGCACTTACATTCAGAAGGATCATTGAGCCCATGCACTTCTCTAAGCCTCCTTCAAACCCCAGTTTGACAAAACATGATCTTTGCTCCCCTGAAAACTCATACACCTTGGTGTGTCCTTGGCCTTGTGAAGGTTGTTTTGAGTTGCGTGTGTTGACAAGCTTTTCTACTACAGGTTTAGGTACAAGGGTTCTCAATGGCAGCTGGCAGACACTGACAAGCTTGCTGGTGGCCCGCAGGGCGCTGTGCTGTCACTACTTGCTTGCTTTTCCTGTTTTCTAGTTTTGCCATCTTAACAACTGCTGTGCTTCCCCATAAGGATATTATTTAATCGCAAATGGGCTACTCTAGAACAAGTCTGAGAGTGCCTGAAGTCCAAAATTCAGAGAAGCTCATTACTGGGAATTCAGAGAACAAACCATGCTGTAAAAAAAGAAATCCAAGAAACATAAGAGTTACAGCCATTTTCTGCCATGAACCCTTTCTCTTAGGTTTAAATCAAACTTAGAATCATTAGCTAAGGTGTTAAATCTGGGAGTGGAGACAGAAGAGTAACTTTTGTTTTTTGGAAAAAAAGTGTATGAAAAAGTTAAAGTAAAATAAACCTTGCAGTCTCCCTTCCTGACTTCTAAAGACACTGGTGTTCAGAAAACACAGCTGCCCTGACAACATGCACTGTGTGTCAAGAAGGCTGCAGACAAAAGCCCTCAAGGTGTACAGTTATTCAAAGGAGCAAAGTCCAGTGCAGAACTGGTCTGTTCAATGTAGTCTGATTATCCATGGCAAGATGGCCCAGGGGACAAGAGGAAAGGTGGGGTGGAGGAGAAACGAAAGAAACTTCAAGTCACTTTAGATCTCAGCTGCCTGAAGACTTTAGAACATCAGCCTCCCATTCGTCTGCCCACTTGAAAACATTAGAAAGTCTGTCAAGTCCACACACTATCTAGGGAAAGGAGCACGTTCCTGGCAGAGGGCTGTCTCTCTCACGTGCTCAGCTTTCCTTTCAAACTTAATTTTATATATATTTATATTTTTATATATATATAAAAAAGCACTTGGTTTCCAGGGGCATTCATAATGAGGTCCACAGTGTTTAGAACTTAAAATTCTTTTTTTCTTTGTTTGGAACAGTGTTTTAAAGTTTTGTTTTAATTAAAAGTCTTAAAGCATGTTGGACTTCAAAAACATGAGTTTGTTCATGTCTTCTGGACTGAGTAGCCGTCTCCTTTTGATTAAGAGAGCCTGCTCACACATATTTACACATTCACTTCTGGCACCAACAGCAGGCACTGCTAAGAGCCAAAAGGCTAGCTTGGCTAGTTTTGTATGCTTTTGAGTAACACATGACCAGTACTGAAACAGGTCAGGGGTGGCCTGGAAGAGAGGTTCTTGCAAATAATCATAGACTTCATTTTTCCCAAACCAATCTTCTTCCTGAGCTGCTGTGGCTTCCCCTGCTGACCGAGGCTTCTTGGTTGAAGGTTCAAATTCTGTTTCTTCTGCCCAGGACTCTTTCACCTCATTGATCAACTCACAGACCTTGCCAATGATCTCTTCATGCTGGTACGGTGGGACGGGCCGCAGCTTCTGCTGAGGGTCTAAGATCATGGCTACCTTGTGTGCCGAATGAACTTTGAAGTTCTCCTTCAGCGCCTCCAAGAAGAGGTGGCAGAGTTTGCTGACCACGCCAGCATCGTTAGCTTTGGAAGTGAACAGTTTCTCCAGTTTGACGTAGGTGGGCAGTACCAGCTGCAAGGTGGGCCGGCTCTCGTTGCTCAGCTCTATCACCGCCTGCTTCACCGGAGCCAGAATAGCTGCCAGGTTGCTGAGCAGGTGTTTGTTCAGGTTTTGGATGAGGTTCATCTTCTTGGCCCTGCTGTAGAACTCACAGATCTGCTCGTAGCGCTCGTGGACGAGCAGCAGGGAGTCGGTGACCGAGTTCCAGCAGGGTGGGGGGGAGGTCTCTTCCAGGGAGCCAAAAGTCTCCTTTGAGAGGCCTGTGGATCCCGCCAGATCTTCACAGACATTCAGGAGCTCGATCACTTCGTGCATATTGCGGGCCTGTAGTGTTCGCTTGTTGAGCACACTCTGCACCACTGAGTTCAAGGCACAGGCTGAACAGCGCAAGCACATGCCTGCCTTGGAGAACGCAGAGGAATTGACTTTGCAGTCTGTGACATACACTGTCCTGATCTCCGACATCACAAACTCTGAGAGCACGTTCTGGACCCAGTGGTGGATAAAATCACCGTTATCTCGAATGTCTACACCCTTAATTCCCAGGACGTAACTCTTGATGTGGTTGCCTTCCACCTGATAAGCTGTGAGGATGTAGCAGGAATCGGGGCCGATGCTCTGTGAGTGACAAGTGACGCCAATACCCAGGCATGCGTTGCTGCCCAGCGCGCAGGTTACCTTCACCTTCACCTGGTTGTACATCCGAGGCAAATGCTTCAGAGCCAGTGTGTTGAAATTGCCAAGGATTTCGGTGACGGAAAAGGCACCATAGCGAGCGCCACTATCCACCAGGGTCTGTGCTAGCTTGATGAATTCCTTCCCGCTCACCACGCTCAGAGCCCCCAGGTCAGTGCACATCACCCTCAGGAGCCGCTCGGCAATGTTCTGCCGCTCCTTCTCCGGGATCGCGCTGTTCCCTACTGAACCGCTCGCGGACGCTGCAGTGAAATACAAGGAGGGAGAGAAAGCACCAGATGAGCATTGCTCCTCTACAGCAGGAGAGAGGAGGGAGTCACAAAACAGTTCTCAGAGACCCAAAGAGGCAGAACATGCCCGGATGATGGTAGAGACATCTCCAACCTGGACTTCTTCCCCCAAGGATTTCTGGACAGAGGAACCCTTCTGTTCAGCAAAGGGACAGGCCTTGCTCTTTGCTTGGAGCAGCAAGGGGCTTGTCTGCATGCTGTCCCTGGTGTGGGGCCTGAGACAGAGCACACACTATCTATTCACGATCCAGTGCCTTAACCAATGCCATCCCTGTGGTGTTCACTGAGGAAGTGCCTAAGTTATAATCATGACTGCCATTTGCTATCCATGTCTAAGGGCTGGTGGTCACAGCTTAGCCCAGCTGGAAAACTGGACATCTTCCCTATTTTGTCATCTGAGCCTTTCAGTGAAGCATACAACTTCCTGCACCATCTCCAGCAGTGCTGGAGCTCCACTTTCCATTTTCTCCTCTGAACTCCAACACCCCACATTTGTGGTTGATTTCGGGCAATGTGAATGTCATTTTTGGCCATACCAGAACACAAAAGCCCCACGTTTTTGTATCACCCTTCCCCCAGGCTGCTCAGCTCAGGTGCTTTGGAACTGATTTCCTACAGGACTGTATTTTACCTTTTTCTGTGGGGAAGCTCAGAGGATGAACTGGGGATAAATCAGACCCTGGCTGCCTGCTAGCACAGGGACTGACAGATTATGCCTATGTCACACCATGACAACTGGACTAGTCTTTCATCTCCAGGTTGGGCCTGGGAATTCTGACCCTGGCTTAGAAGTGAACTTTTTCCAGGAGTTACCAAATGCATCTTCCCCACAAACCTTTCCAACCACCTCCCCACGGCTCATAGAACTTTTTGCGCATGAGCCCTCCTGCAATGGGAATGGGTGCTCTGCTCTGCAGGGGAGTACATGAATTAGGAATGAAATCAAGGGCACTTAGGCAAGATGAGAGCCTTGTGCAATGCCCACCACTGCTGCACCCTGACAGTCACTTGTTCCAAGTGGACAGGAAAGCCCAGGATGGAAGAGCAAACACTGCTACTTACTGTTGTTGACATTATTTCTTTGGAGCTGGGGTTTCCACTTCTCTTCTACAACAGCTAGAGGTGATCTGGGCTGGCTAGAGGCAATATTGTTCTCGTTGTCAGCTGTGGGGCAAGAGACAGGGAGGTGTTAGAAGCACAAGGTAATAAGGCTTAAAGCACAAAGAAGGGGAAACAGTATCCATCTGCATAGCATTTATTTCTGGTCCCCTTCAGTTAAGGTCACAACAATCTACTACATTCTCTGTAGCTTTTAAGCAGTTGTCACTGAACTGGCACGGTACTGTCAGAAACCTTTCAAAGCCTTTGGACTCCCAAAATGGGGCTGCATGACAAGGGCTTATTCTGTGCATCAGTGGCATTGATGCACTCAGCACTCACGGAAAAATGTCTCCCCGTAACTGGAGCTGCACACCAGGAATCGATGGTCCTTGTGCAGCCTGACCTGTGCAATTTGCTTGCTTTCAAAATGAAAGGGGGTGTAACAAACATTTATCCTTCTGCCTCACTGCCCCTTTCTGCATTGCAGGTGGCTTCCCTGTTCTTCACTGCTGAGTACTTTGTTTTTCAAGCTCTGCTCAACTCCTCTGTACCTACAGATCTTACTACAATCTGCACACAGGGTTTCCTCCCATGGTAGAGAGAGACCCTCCTCTCAGGCTGCTCTCTGCTGCCTTAGACTGGAAACAAGAAGGAAACCCCCCCAGGTTTCTGGAGTGTGACCAAAGATTGTCCCTCCCTATGACTGCAAAGATACCAACTGCTCCAGGGTCTCTGGGTTGATGCTCCCAATTCTATATACGTAAGTGGGCTAAGGGCTAAACACTTTGGCTGCCAATCTGCTGGGATCTTTCAAGAAAATGCAGAATCAGTAAATCCTGTATTGTATCCATGTCCTTTCCTCCCCTGTGCCCCAAGAACTTCTCTCCACCCTCTACAGGAAACTTTCTAGTTTCTTAGTATGCTTCACTATGAAACTGCTCTGTAGACTCTGAAGCAGCAATAGAGTGCACAATGAAGAGAGGTGGAAGAGGAAAGAGAAAGATGGAGAGACTGATGACCAGGCTGAACAGAAGGATGGAATTAAACACAAAGAAAACAAAACAGGCCCTTTACTCATCACAGATGGAGTCATCTTGCCTAATTCTGGACATCTCTGTTAGACACACAAAGGCTGCAAAGTAGCCCCTTAGGGCTCTTTTTACTCAGTGGTGCAAAACAGGCTTAACAATGTGATTCATTCAATTATTCACCCAGGTAGAATAGATGCCTTTTGTAGTACAAGATCCATCATGGTCCAAACTCACCTGGAATCAATGACTTCTTCTCCAGGAAGTTCACACTGACCAGCTCAGGCAGCAGTAACTACATCCTAGGCACACCAGCACACCAGGATTCAATGAAATAAATCCTTTCCCAGCACTCCTGACAGCACAGCAGGAATTACAGGAATGCCTTGTTAAGGCACACACAGGTTCTTTGCTCTGCAGCCCAAGTCAATCTGGTGCTGGGCACAACACTAGGCTGCCCTTCAGAACAAACTGGAGAGGATAAAATTGCTCTCCATGTGTGGCAGTGACCCAGAAGAGAAGGGAGACCAGCCAGGATCTAGAGACAAGCAATGATGTGATGAACTCCAGTGCTCTCTTCCTTACAAGCAAGTCCTCTCAAATTTGAGCAGCTCTGCAGGTTCACTGCTAGGGCATTCACAAACCT